>NC_141668.1:133444265-134044265 GCF_028749965.1 Puma concolor | reverse complement strand
ATGACCTGATATTATACATGGAAAACCCGACAGACTCCACCAAAAGTCTGCTAGAACTGATACATGAATTCAGCTATGTCATAGGATACAAAATCAACATAGAGAAATCAGTTGCATTCTTATACACTAGTAATGAAGCAACAGAAAGACAAATAAAGAAACTGATCCATTCACAATTGCACCAAGAAGCATAAAATACCTAGGAATAAACCTAACCAAAGATGTAAAAGATCTGTATGCTGAAAACTATAGAAAGCTTATGAAGGAAATTGAAGAAGATATAAAGAAATGGAAAAACATTCCATGCTCATAGATTGGAAGAATAAATATTGTTAAAATGTCAATACTACCCAAAGCTATCTACACATTCAATGCAATCCCAATCAAAATTGCACCAGCATTCTTCTCGAAGCTAGAATGAGCAATCCTAAAATTCATATGGAACCACAAAAGACCCCGAATAGCCAAAGTAATTTTGAAGAAGAAGACCAAAGCAGGAGGCATCACAATCCCAGACTTTAGCCTCTACTGCAAAGCTGTAATCATCAAGACAGCATGGTATTGGCACAAAAACAGACACATAGACCAGTGGAATAGAATAGAAACCCCAGAACTAGACCCACAAATGTATGGCCAACTCATCTTTGACAAAGCAGGAAAGAACATCCAGTGGAAAAAAGACAGTCTCTTTAACAAATGGTGCTGGTAGAACTGGACAGCAACATGCAGAAGGAGGAAACTAGGCCACTTTCTTACACCATTCACAAAAATAAACTCAAAATGGATGAAGGACCTGAATGTGACACACGAAACCATCAAAACCCGAGAGGAGAAAGCAGGAAAAGTCCTCTCTGACCTCAGCCACAGCAATTTCTTACTTGACACATCTCCAAAAGCAAAGGAATTAAAAGCAAAAATGAACTATTGGGACCTCATGAAGATAAAAAGATTCTGCATTGCAAAGGAAACAATCAACAAACCTAAAAGGCAACCAACGGAATGGGAAAAGATATTTGCAAATGACATATCGGACAAAGGGCTAGTATCCAAAATCTATAAAGAGCTCACCAAACTCCACACCCGAAAAACAAATAATCCAGTGATGAAATGGGCAGAAGACATGAATAGACACTTCTCTAAAGAAGACATCCGGATGGCCAACAGGCACATAAAAAGATGCTCAACGTCACTCCTCATCAGGGAAATACAAATCAAAACTACACTCAGGTAGCACCTCACGCCAGTCAGAGTGGCTAAAATGAACAAATCAGGAAACTATAGATGCTGGCGAGGATGTGGAGAAACGGGAACCCTCTTGCGCGGTTGGTGGGAATGCAAACTGGTGCAGCTGCTCTGGAAAACAGTGTGAAGGTTCCTCAAAAAATTAAAAATAGATCTACCTTATGACCCAGCAACAGCACTGCTAGGAATTTACCCTAGGGATATAGGAGTGCTGATGCATAGGGGCACTTGTACCCCAATGTTTATAGCAGCACTTTCAACAATAGCCAAATTATGTAAAGAGCCTAAATGTCCATCAAGTGATGCATAGATAAAGAAGTTGTGGTTTATATATACAATGGAATACTACTTGGCAATGAAGAAAAATAAAATCATTCCAGTTGCAGCAACGTGGATGGAACTGGAGGGTGTCATGCTAAGTGAAATAAGTCATACAGAGAAAGACAGATACCATGTGTTTTTACCTGTATGTGGATCCTAAGAAACTTAACAGAAGACCATGGGTGAGGGGAAGGGGGATAAAAAGGTTAGAGAGGGAGGGAGGCAAACCATAAGAGACTCTTAAAAACTGAGAATACACCGAGGGTTGATGGGGGTGGGAGGGATGGGAAAGTGGGTGATGGGCATTGAGGAGGGCACCTGTTGGGATGAGCACTGGGTGTTGTACAGAAACCAATTTGATAATGAATTTCATATTAAAAAAAAGAAAAATAATAGTTGACTTTGTATCTTGCCTGAATATATAAAATGTGCTTTCAAAACTTTGTTCACGCAGACACAGGCATGTCATTTCTCTGTGACCTGCTTTTCTCATGTCTCAATGTATTAAGAAGCCCCTTCCCTTCCTGCTTCTTTGAGTAACTGGATCTGCTTTCATTGTAAAGTTGTGCAGTTGCTCATATAACCATCCACTCTGAATGCTTTGTTAAAATGAGGGAAAAAATTATTATAAGTAAAGAGGAATAATGGTGATATTTGAGGAAGAAGTCAACACTTCAAAGACAAAATGAAGAAAGAAAGAAAGAAAGAAAGAAAGAAAGAAAGAAAGAAAGAGATAGAATGAATAAGAAAAAAAAAATCTCCAAGGAGAAGAAACAAAGAAGAAAAGGTACACCAGGAACAATGCTAAGAATTATTTTATTTCCAGAGGAAGGAAAGCCCCAGTAGATGAATGTCAGGAAGGCTTCCGCCCCTGTAGAGCTGTGTGACCATGGATGAAGTGCTCTGCCTCAGTTTCCACATCAGGAGAATGAGGACGGTCAGTCTTGCCCAGTCAAGTAGAGAGAATGCCTAGGAGGACCAAGCAAGTATAAAGCTCTTGGATTAATTATACAAATATAAAATAATATGGCAGGCTGGTCAAAGAACCAGCCAGCAGGTGTTTCTGTGATCATTGATGTATGGTTCAAAGGAAGAGATTACAGGGTGATGAGAGACTAAGTTGATGATTTTCATATGTATCAGATTCACCCAGGGAAAAAGTGAAAATCTACAGCCCCACTCCAGAATGATTGAATTTTTCTCCAAAAGTGGAACCCGTGCAT
Source organism: Puma concolor (assembly GCF_028749965.1). NCBI lineage: Eukaryota > Metazoa > Chordata > Mammalia > Carnivora > Felidae > Puma > Puma concolor. The sequence continues at coordinate 134,041,479 of NC_141668.1, read as the reverse complement.
TTGTCATTTTCATGAGTCCACCCAGGGAATTCTGATGCAAACCGTCCAAATTGGGCCAGGGTACAGCACAACAACAGGGGGCCCCATTCACTTATTCGACAATGCAAATGGCAGCAGCTGGAGCTGAGCAGTGCTCAGCATGGGAAGGTAAACTGGCCCTGTGACAATCAGGTCCCACTGAAAACTCTCAGACATGCTCCTTGACCCTTTGCTAATGACAGAGAAAGGGCCATGAGCACTTGCTGTGCATGAGAACTTTTTACATACATTGTTTTGAATTTATTTTTGTATTCAGTTGGAATGGACATAAATTAACCATTTATGGTTAACATAAAATTAACCATTTGAAAGTCTACAATTCAGTGGCACTTAGTATATTTGCACTTGGTACATTGTACATTTGGTACAACTGACTCGTCTATCTAGTTCCATGTATACCTTTTCTTATTTAATCCTTGCAACATTCTGAAAGGTCAAATGTTCATAATCTGTGCCAGTGGCAGAAGGAAGCCTAGATCAATTTAGTAATCTGTCCAAGACTGGACCATTGGTCCGGAATGAAGCTGGGCTGCAAAACCATGTCAACCATCCAAAGCCCTTTCCAATACATGAGTAGAAGGAGAGACCCTAGTATTTCCTATTTTCATGAAAAAATATTGAAACAGATCTTAGGACATTGCAGCCTTTATAACATTAGTCTAAATCAATCGGTCAGTATAATGCTGTACCTCTACCTTTTCCTCCTTCACACCTCCAATCAGTTATCATCCTTTCCTAAGGACATGCTCTGCATAGATGTCCAATCACGGGCTTAAATTTAAACACAAGGTAAATTAACAACTTTTCCCCGATAGAAGAGAAAGGGATTACCAAGCTGTAGGTAATCCCACAGAGAATAACATAGGGTAGCATGTGTCTTCTGCCTTTGGACCCATAGGACACAAGTATCCTCAACCCTCGTCAGCTGAGGGAAGGGGGGCAAATATACTTTTTTTTAGTTTATTTCTTTATTTATTTTGAGAGGGAAAGAGAGCATGAGCAGAGAAGGAGAAGGGAGAGAGAGAGGTGGGGGAGGGAGGGAGGGAGGGAGGGAGGGAGGGAGGGAGGGAAAGAGTGGGGTGGAGCAGAGAGAGAGGGAGAAAGAGAATTCCAAGCAGGCTCTGTGCTGTCTGTCAGCACAGAACCTGACACAGGGTTTGATCTTACAAATTGTGAAATCATTACCTGAGCCAAAACCAAGAGTCAGATGCTTAACCAGCTGCGCCACCCTGGCGCCCTGCAAACACACTTTTAGATAGGATGGCCATTAAATTCATCATCTCACTGGAAGCAGGATGTTTTCAGGATACGTGGACTGGGCAGCAGGACAAAGTGGGGCTGCCCAAGACAAATGAGGACACAGCGTCACTTAACTTGTAGGACCTCTTACCAGGATGCTGAAAAGCTATCGCTCTTCAGCAGCATCCAAAAGTAGGAGAGGAGCAAACAAAGTATATTGAGAAACTTGTGAGAAATAAACACTTAGAAAACAGTAAAACTCAGCTAGGAAGAACTAAGCCAAGTGAAATATCCATGAAGGTTTAAAGTTCGTCGATTGCAAAACAATAGCAGGGAAAGGAGTAAAAAGTAAAAAAGTATGTAAGAAAATATGGAGCTGGCCAAGCCAAATGAATTTTAAAAATCCACCACCCCTAAAATGAGCAGAAACATAAAATTTCAGAGAGAGCCTGTACCAGACCAAGTAAGTCCCACTGAAATGACTGCTAAAAAAGAGAACACATCTTGAGCTCGTGCAGAAGCTAAATGGAAATCAGATGACTTAGGAGAAGAGAAGCCAGCATATGACTCATAAAAATGTCCCTTAAAAGAAAAGTTAACAGAAAAACAAAGAAACATCCAAATAAAGTGAATTCTACCAGTTCGGGGTCCGGTCCAGCAGGAGGTGTCTGGTGGTCTATCAAGTCACAGACACAGGACCAAATTGCAAAGTCTGCTTCTAGTGCAGCTCACGCCATTGGATTAGAAAGGTGAGGCAGATGGCTGGTGTGTGTGTGTGTGTGTGTGTGTGTGTGTGTGTGTGTGCGCGCATGCACACACTCATGTGTAGAGCCAAACAAGATCAATGTGGAGCTGCCCAAAGCTTAGCACATGAGTTACTCAACTCCCAGCCTCGCTGACCTCCCATTTCCCAGGAAGGGCGGGCAGGATTTCTCAGCACAGCAACAAGCCTTTGACCATTTGGGAGGACTTTTGCTCACGAGGGTCCTGCAAGCAGTGCTGCCCTTTATCCTTGGGCTGGGATTCACAAGATGAATCCTGTTTCATCTTGTGTGATGGAGGAGTCAAGATTTGGGAATTTTAAAGGCCTGGACTCAAAGCTCAATGTTTTCACTGGTAGCTGAGTGAACTTGGCCATATACCTTTTGCTTTCTTGGCCTTTGCTTTCCTGTCTGTAGATAGAGAAAAAAAAATACAACTTCCCTTGGGGCACCTGGGTGGCTCAGTTGGTTAAGTGTCTGACTCTTCATATTGGCTCAGGTCATGATCTCGTGGTTCGTGGGTTCGAGCCCCACATCAGGCTCTGCACTGATGGTGTGGAGCCTGTTTGGGATTCTGTCTCCCTCTCTCTCTCTCTGCCCCTCCCCTGCTCACTCTCTATCTCTCTCTCAGAATAAATAAATAAACATTTTAAAAAACATGACTTCTCTTGGTCCTTAGGAAGATAGAGATCATCCTTGGGAATCCCCAGGGGATTTGTCTAGCCCACAGTATGGGCTCACAGTGAAAGAGTCTCCTTCCCCTTTCTCGTAATAGAGAAGAGACGGTTAAAGGCACAGAAGACTTAAGTTCTTACTTGAAGTCAAACAATATTTAGTAGTCATGTCAGGACTGAGGTTCAGTGCTTCTGTTTCCCTCCAGCAAAATGCTTTTCTCAGCCTACTCCCCCTCGGTGCAGCCCATCTGTGTGTTCACCTGCAGCTTGGGATAAAAGGTCTCCAGTGTGCAACAGCTCACAATTCAAGTGCTGGAAAGTCTCTGCTCTCTACCTTGGGACTTTCTCCAACACCATGGAAATGACTCCTCTTGCAACAAGACAAATCTGGAACTTCAGGGTGGGAGGGGGTTTAGTATGCCCTACAAGTCAACCCCAACCAATGAGGGTCAGAAGTCAGTGGGAAAATGGCCCCAGCACCCCTGTCCCAGTTCCTCTGAGGTTCCCTAGGATAATGGATCCCTTTGATTTCAGTAGTAAACTGTGGGTATGGACCCCACACCCCTTATTAGCTTTTCTCCCTTTTCTATCTCACTCTTCCTGTCCCCTCCCTCAGCTTCTGGGCTTCTCCAAGAAACTACCTGCACCCAAGTTCTCATCTAAGGTCCTGGTTTGAGGAAACCCAATTAAGACACTGTCTCTTTTTAATGTCTCAGGTGAGGACACTGCATGGCTTTGTCTTCTGCCTCCCGCTCTCAGAACTGCAAAAATCTCACCTGGAGAAAAGCACCATAATAAGTGCTCCTGTTTACTGAGCATGTACTATGTACCAGGCAATGTGCACAGGGCAAAAAATTGGGATAACAGGTCTGATATAAGAACAGCAAAAAACCTTTTTTCTAATGGTACTTGCATAAGTCACATCAGCGTGGGGACAAATATTGCTACCTCCCCCTCCCTCATACAGAGAGCAAGGGGAAGAATAAGCCAGACCTGAGATGATTGAAAATCATGTTCAAGAAAGGGTGTATGTCATAGATTCTGTGGCTTTGCCATGCTGAAAGGTGACAGTCCTCTGTGCAATGGCTACTCCTAGGACACAGTCCCTTCCTGGGTTTTTAGAAATGCAGAAGTAGTTGCAATGTTAATTTTGGGTGGGGGCTGATGAGCTAAAAACAAAAAATGTAGGAAGAGAGTATAGGCACCTATGAGAAAGGAACAGTGGGTGAGGCCTGGGAGTATGGCAAGGGGGAGGTGTCCTGCCGTAACACATCCAGTGACAGATGTCCGCAAGGGAATGCTTAATAAAACTTTAACAACAGGCAAGTTTACTTGACTGTTGTATTGTTCTGGGAGATAAGCCTTCTCTGCTGCCCCCAATTTTTATTAGGAATGAGCCCCACATAATTTCCTGTATTACCAGACTCTTGGTGGGAGAGTAATGAAATATTACACATTTCCTTTGACATGGGGCAGAGAAAGTATCAGGAAAAGATAAGTCACAACTCAGAGGAAAGAGGAAATCGGAGTAAGAAGCTACTAAGGGAAAAGTAATCGCCCACCAGAAAACTACCCAAGGTATTCCTGTATTCATGGTGTAGATGGGAAGAAGGACTTGAGCTAAAAGTTTTTATAAAGTGACTCAAAGAGCTGAATTTGGGGGTTTGGGGGACACCAAGGAGTTGAACTATAAATTCACTATCTTGCTTAATTCTCAAATGGTGATACCCATTTGATGGATGAAGATGTTGAGGCTCAGTGGGGTTAAAGTGAGGTTTCAAGGGCAGGTATTTGAACACAGCCCTGATTTTGAAGCCTTGCATTGTACACCTGGCTTATATTAGGCTAGAAAGGGACTCAGAGCTCACTCAGATTTGCCCACCCCATTTTGGACTGTGCTTTTGAAAACTTGGGTTTAAAATGTTTTTCACATTGGCTGAAAGTATAAGATAAAAGTCTTTAAATTTTTATTTATTTATTTGAGAGAGAGAGAGAGAGAGCACAAGCAGGAGAGAGAGACAGAAGGGGGGAGAGAGAGAGAGAGTCAATCAGGCTCCACACTCAGCACAGAGCCTGATTCAGGGCTTGATCCCACAACACTGGGATCATGACCTGAGCCTAAATCAAAAGTCAGACGCCTAACCGACTGAGACACCCAGGCGCCTCATAAGATCAAAGTCTTCAAGATTCATCAAATTCCATTTTCCCTCTTTTCACCCTCTAATCATCAGAAAGGAAATTAGTTCTTCCTTTCACATGTTTTGCATGTTCAAGATCCTGTGTGGGTTACACGCATGCGTGGATGCACGCATACACAGACACACGCTAAGCACAGTCTATTGAGGGCAGTGCAGACTAAAGTCGCGTAGGTGCCACTGAATTTCTGTTGCTGATCCAGTACTGGGCATATTTGCTTGCATCCTATGTACAGGAATCAAAGACCATGTTGCCGAAGTGATTCCTGGTACAGAATCGGAACTGAATTAGGATAGCAACATTTGGCAGCCTGGACTGTGGCCGTCGATGCATATACGCAGTTCAGAAACACCAAGAGCAACAAAAATCACAATACCTTTAAGCTTCCCAAGCATTTCATGTCATGTTACAGGAGAAGGCATTCATTCATTCATTCATTCATTCATTCAAAAATACTGTGTTCCTTCTATGCATCAGACACTGTCTTAGGCACTTGGAAGAAAATGAGACCAAACAAAACCAACCAAAATCAAACAAAAAACCTCTGTCCTTGTGAAGTAAAGGGAAAAGATAGAAAATCAATGGTGAGAGTGAGAACGAGAATAAATAAGTTATACAGTATATTAGAAGGTGATAAACGCAACAAAAAAGGGAAACACCAGAGCAGTGTGAGACTCAGAGCGGGTGAGCTATGAGTTGCTCTGTTAAATGGACTAGACTGCACAGGACTCACTGAGAAGGTGACAATTGCATAAAGACTTGAATAGTAATGATTCATGAGCAAATCATTTAGGAAGCCCTGGATATCTTTCTAAGATTGGCTTCACAATGAAATTCTGGCCTGGAAGATTTGTCTGTCTCATGACTGTGTCTGTGAAATTCCACAGGGAGGCAGCAGATCCTAGTGATGACCAGGCCAATGAATGCCTTGTGCTTCCCAATTGCAGAGGGTCTCAAGGAATCTGTCTTAAGCCCGAGTGCCTGTTGAGGCATTTCTCCTGTCCCTTATCCAAGGTGTTAGTTGCCTTTGGGTTCACTGCTGTTTGTAACAAGGGCAACAGTAATAGAGCTTTCACGTATTGGGACTTTGCTCTGTGCCATGCACTTGATGTGTTGCATTTATAATCTCTGAGCTAGATCTTGTTATTGTCCTCATTTCTCAGATGACGATGCTGATGCTTGGAATCTCACTCAAGTGAAGGTAGAAACCAGGATTTGCCATAAAGTCTGTGGAAAATCTTTAAACCCTGAGTTGATTGCAAGAAGGAAACTTTCTAGATCAGTGTGTGAGATCCACTTGTTTTATGTGGGATACGAGTACTGAATTCAAGGCTAGAGACTTGAAGATCATCAATATCAAAATGATAGTGATAATCAGTGTTCATTGAGAAATGCCAAGCAGTGTACTCAGTGCTTTATATATACATCCTTTAATTCATAACTACTGTGATTGACTGGTTCAATGAGGGCAAGAAGTCACTGACCGTGTGCTCCATGCCAGGCATTGTGTGTATTGATATATCAGTTCCCCTCCCCAAAGAGTTTATTTGTAAATGTCACACATGATCAACATAACTATTACAACAACCCCAAGCTATATAATGTGAAACAAAAACAAGATAAAACCTCTTCTCCTATGTCAACCAATGCGAGAGTCTGTATGCATTCTTCCACAATTAAAAAAGTAATTCTATGTGAAACTATACCAACATAATATTTAAACAGTGAAAATTTTTATTCAATAGGGTATAATGGGATAGCTTGAAAATTATGTCTTTCCTACTCCTACTTCTTAGAAAGATTTGCCAATAATGTATATGAGGGTTTTTCTCCCAGCAGTTAACATCATAACTTTAAATAATATATTTATGCCGTTAATTCTTAATGCAGCCAATTAATGTTATTAATTGCTTCTTGCTCCTTGTTAGTACTGATTTTTGTTTAGTACTTTTTCAGCTTTTTTTCTACTGATTAGTTTTGGAACTTTGAATAATACGTTTCTATTTTCAAACATGTCTGTCAGCTTTTTTATACTAAAAAAAAAAAATCAGAAAATTGGTGCACTTGCATTTATTCCATGTCCTGTGGTCTCAGCTTCCTCCTGGCTCTTATCATTCACTGGTCAAAAGTTTGCCCCATAGGAGTTAATTCAGCCCCAATCCACCTCCTGTGGGACAAACCAGAATGTACACCATTTCCAGAAGTGGTGGCAAGGGCCAGAAACAGGGAGAGTAACTGATTGGTCTCAGTTCCTGTGCTGTTAGGTGGGTGGGGTCCAGGACACCACTATGTGTCTGTGACCTTGGTGAGGTTCAGAGAATCTGAGGCTGTATGTTAGTTGTGTTAACTGTATCTAATACTGTCTCATTGCCCCCTTTTTATGTACTAATTTCTTCTTTGCTATACATAGTATTTTATGGATGTCCTTAATGTTATTTATTAAAATGTGTTAATTTTCTCTATTTCCTGAATGATTCCTTAAGTGTCTCCTAGGGATGTAATTGTACTCGTTAATTTGTCCCTTTTGTTTATTTGTCTTTGTCAGATAGTTGAAGTTTAGGTACTTATTTATTTTAATAGCTGTAAAATGTTTATAACAACCACCCCCACAACAAACACACACTGAATGCGTCCTTACCATATGCCAACTGCTATCGTAAGCATGTTTTAGTATCAACTGCTTTAACAGCCATATCACATAAGGAAATGAAGTTACTGGGTAAATAATGTAAAATTCAGCCCCCAGCCTCCGAACCTAGAGAGTAAGCTCATAACCACCACATAATACGTGGTGTTCTATTTGGTTTGCATTTAGATTTTACTTTGACTAAAGTGTCTGAACTTTAAAGTCACCCAAAAGTCAAATAGTGCTAGTTGATCCTATATCCAAACACCCAGTCTTCCAAAGTAGGAAATCTGTTAGCTGGCCATATGGCTATCCCAAATAAACGCCATGCTTCCAAGCTTTCCTTGCAGCTAAAAGTGGGCATGGGATAAGTTCTGGCCAATAGAATGCAAGAAGGAGTGTTGTGGCTGCTTCATGGAGCTCTCCTAAAGACACTCTCCAGTCCCATTCTGATTGGCCTTCTCTTTAGTCTCTTCCCCACATCACTGAGAGGAGGGTGGTTTGGGGCTATGAAGACAGCCATTTCCTTGAGGTGGTGAGCCAGGGAGGAATTCTCTGCTGGGTTTTTGTGGAATGGAGCTGCCATACCAGGGCTTGGCTTCACCCTGTGGACTTTAATCTGAGCAAGGGATAAACTTTCTCACATTTAAGTTATTCCTGTTTGTATACATTTTATTGTTGTTGCTCCTTGCAACCTAATATATTCCTAAATAATACACTGATAAAAGGCTTGTAGTGAAAAAAATAGCATTGTTTGGCTCTTGTACAGCTCCCTAGCCACGTGCAACATTTTTTACTTTTTCACTGTGTCTTGCCATATTTGCATCCACATTTCCACATGGTCTATTTTTGGCTGTGTTTTCTTGATTAATCAATTTTGGCAATATTTATTGACTGCCTTTTATGGTAGATTAAGGGTAGATTAAGTGAACATTAACCACTGATGAGGCAAATTGTCAGTTTTGGTTACATTTCTTCTACTTTTTATTTGGTATAGTTTTCTTTTTATAAGTGGGAGTTTTCTCTGCAAGTGTGAGGTTTTCCTTTAATCCTCCTTATTGGACAGGTTTTTAAAGTCCATTTTCTAGCTGAAGACTTTGAGGTCCTTTCTTTCACTATACTGATAATAACAAATATTTATTAGGCGTTATGCATGATGTTAAACACTGAGCTTGATGCTTGTTGAATACTCCATAGTGCCTACTGGTGTCCCTACTTGACAGAGCACAAAGGTAAAGCAATATTAAATAACTTGCCCATGATCAAAGAGCTGATGGTCATAGAGTCAGGACTCAGACCCATGTCTTTCTGACCCCAGAAGTTAATCCTCTTAATTAGGGATGGAAAAGGAGAGGAGAGGGACATTGCCAAAATACTTAAGATTCAGTACAGAGAATAAGCAGACAGAATACGTGCTAGCCTGACAAGAAGGGAAGTACATAGCAGATAAATATCAGCCCCTTCTTAACAAAGAACTTATGACTCAGTCTAACATGTAAACGCTGCATTTTGTTCTTGTGTTTGTGTTTGTTTTTTACTGCTGGTCTATGGAAGAACCTGGATATTTTGCTTTAAAGTAGTAGGGTAGGGGTGCCTAGGTGGCTCAGTCGGTTAAGCATCTGACTCTTCAGCTCAGGTCATGATCTCACGGTCTGTAGGTTCGAGCACTGCATCAGGCTCTGTGCTGGCTGTGTGGAGCCTGCTTGGGATTCTCGCTCTCTTCCTCTCTGCCCTCCCCCACTCATATGCTATGTCTCTCAAAATAAGTAAATAAATAAACTTTTAAAAAATAAAGTGGAAGGAAGACAACAGCAGGGGCCGACAGACCTTTGTTTTCCAAACAGAAAACTTGATTGAGGCAACTTTCCTATGGTCCCATAGCTAAATAGCAAAGGGAGAATCTCACCCCAGGCCCTCGGCTTCCAGAACCCAGGCTCTTCACACAGGGTGACACCTCTCATGGTTGTGCCCTCAAGTTCACTGCTTCAACTATCTCCAGGGCTTGGTGAGGGACGCTTTCCAAATCGAAATTCACACACACAAGGAACAGGTGACTCTGCTACTTCTGTGTGCCAGATCCAACCTGAAAGATGATGTGGCACTTCCTTGAGAGATTGATGATTGGAGGGAGAACACAATAGGATCTTTAAAACTGGCGCCATCCCAGAAAATCTGGGGAACCTGTCACCAGAAGAGAGATACTGGAAGTAATGAGATTAATAATGAGACGTTAATTAAGTAATGGCTCAACTGCTGCCTGTTGAGTCAGCGCCTTCCTATGTGTAAATAAATAATGAATTACAGGAATGACATTACCTGAGATTTACAGAATACCCCCAGCGGTTTGAAAAAGCTGTCTCTCCCTGAGGATCAGTCAGAGGAAGATTTTTTTTAATTATCTTGAATTACTAAGATTACCATTTATTAGTGAATTATCATTTCCTACTGGACTCTCAAAAATGCTTAATTATATATAGAGAATAATTTGCTCCAGCTTAAAAAATAAACTTGGATATTGCCTAAGTCCCTGTTTTAAAACCCTTATGAGAATGTGCTACTAATATAAATGACATCAAAGTCTACACAATTCCCAGAGTAGCAGTGTATCCTTACCTCAGTCTACAAAATTAGTATTATATTGCATATCTCTTTGTGGGGTTTGAAGGAAACCAAGGACTAGCACTATCCTTCTCCACCCCACTCCCCCACAATTCATAACTGAATGAAAGACACCCTCACACGGGACAGAAGACCAAAGCACAGGTGTTTTGTGGGTAAAGTCAATTCAAGAAAACAGCCTGGCCTGCAGCCACTTCTGGACCTCATAAGTACCTTGCACAAATCTAGACTTTGGTGCATCACACTGGAGCAAGAATTCACATTCATGGCATCCCTGTTTCACCCTCTGCCTCAGACACAAGAAGAAAGATGAGCATCTGAACATGATTCTTCAAACGAGTACTGGGCTCAACCCTTACATCCTATCAGGAAGTAGCAACAGTTCCTAAAATATCCATGTCATCTGAAGTCTAGGCAGGTCCAGAACCAGAAGGAAAACAAGGGACAAGCAGCATGCTGCTCCCTTCCTTCTTCCAACATTTATTGCTTTCTGTATGCTGGCCAACGTTCCAAATGCTTACATGAATTAATTCATTTAAGTCTTGTAATGACTGAATAAGACAGGTACAGTTACCTCTATTTCCATTCTTGCAGCTGAGGAAACTAAAGCACAGGGAGTTTATGGATTTTACTAGCAAGTGGTGAACTTGAACTTTAAACCCAGTCTGCTTTAGGGCCCTCACACTTAACTGTTCCCCACAACTGCTTCAGAAAGCGCGCCTGTTTCTTGGGGAGGAGAGAAGAAGGGTGAGTGGAGAACAGCTGGACAGGTTACTTCAATAATGTTACTAATAAACATGAGGAGGAGAAGGGGGTTAAAGTTTCTTTTATCACCACTGGTTGTTGGCCAAGAAAGATTTAGTTACTTCTTTTTAAAAATTTTTTAGTGTTTATTTATTTTTGAGAAAGAGATAGATATTAGTGGGGGGAGGGGCAAAGAGAGAGGAAGACACAGAATCTGAAGCAGGCTCCAGCCTCTGAGCTGTCAGTGCACAGCCTGACGTGGGGCTCAAACTCATGAGCCATGAGATCATGACCTGAGCCAAAGTTGGATGCTTAATCTACTGAGCCACCCAGGAGCATAATAATCACAAACACAAAATTACAGTGTCAAAATGAGTAGTTACACGGAACTCATAATGTTTCTTTGGGGTTATACTGGGCTTCTCTGGATGTTCTTTCCATCACAGCTTGTTTGGTTCTCGGGCAGATACACTAGGTCTTATGGACCGATTCCCATCTGGTCAGTGGGCATCTATCTTTCACCTACTTATTTGGCAAAGTGGGTCCCGGTGAGCCTCAACCTGTTAAGAATCAGAGTTCAAGACGAACTCTGTGGTTTAAGGAAAAGCTTTTGTCGGAGAAAGGGGAAATTGCCATAGGTCAAGATCAGCCAGAGAAGAGAAGGCTTGAGCCCTACTTGGTCTCATTACTTCACAAAAGTCCGCACCAGATCAGGGCTTTCTGCCTTATTTCCTCCAGTGGGAACTCATAGTACCAGGCAGTCTGGATCTGAGAATCAGCTCTTCAGGAGTTATCTGTCAATAACAGCTGCCCAGTATCTGGAGACCTTGGAGCCTATGGGATCACAATCTTTCTCATAGGGGAAAGTGAGTTCTTGGTCCCATGAGATGCTGAGCTACAGTATGGCCCTTTCTTGTAGAAGAAAGGTGCTCCCCACACCTGATCCCAGCCAACGTGGGATCCACTTAATCTGGAGTGAATACACAGGACCTCCTGCAGACATTTTTGCTCATTTCTGCACATATCTAGATTCATGTTATCTATTGCTTTAAAATGGTTTACTATATAATTTACTGCTTATTGGGCACTTACTATATTACTGAGTACCTACTAACCCTGTGGAATAGGTTCTATTATGACATCCATTTTATAGGGTAAGGAACAGAGACTTAGAGAAATAGTGTCATACCTAGCACATGGCAGATAGGGAACCCTGACTCTGATACCACCACCAGTGCCCTAACACCCTTTCCCTCCCAGCATGGCTCAGAGGGAAAACCAGGGTTTAGAAAATCAAAATTTGAATTCTGAAATTGTCCTGATAGGCTTCAGTGTGCACTTGTGGCCAAGTCGCCTCCAGCCTTAAAAGTGGCCCTATACACGGGGCATAGACAACAACTCCATGCCAGAGTTGGAGGATGGGTTAAAGGACAATTTCTAAATGGTAGCATTATAGGGGCACCTGGATGACTCAGTTGGGTCAGCGTCCGTCTCTTGATTTCGTTTCAGGTCATGATCTTACAGCTGTGAGTTTGAGCCCTGCATTGGGCTCAGCCCAGAGCTTGCTGGGGATTTTCGCCCTCTCCCTCTATCTCTGCCCCTCCCCTGCTTATGCTCTCTCTCTCAAAATAAATAAAGAAACTTTTAAATTAAAACTGAATAAATAAATGCTAGCACAATGATAATGTTAATGAAGCAGAGTTTGTGTCTTCTTCACTTTTGGATCTTTGGTGTCTCCTGGGTACCCAACGATGGATGTTAAAAGAATGAATGAAATGAGAATTCCTATCAGTTTGAGAGGTAGAATTTTGGCACAAGTTGGAAAACCAAAGGCATAAAGAAACACAAAGTTACTAATGTCCTATTTCACTTCACACATCTTTGATAATAAGCCACTCAGGAAAACACACACGTGTGCACACACGCACACACACACACACACACACACACACACACAGACATTACACCACACACACCACACCCTGGAAATAATTCTTGAAGCTCAGTGTGACTGAATTACCTGGCAGAGCTTTCAATGAGACTCATGGGCTTCCTTTCAAATTGCCACTGACATCACACTAGCACATTAATTTTTAAAATTGATCTGTCATGGTGTATTGTGGAGGTAAAAATGAAGAACTGTATTTCTCCCTCTCTCACCTTTCTAGTGTAACTTTCAGGTACAAATATAGATTGAAGTGTTGCTGTTGTTAAAATGACACAGTTTTTCACACAGGCTAAGATTAGTTTCAGAAGAGAAATTCACAAACCATGGTCCAGCCCGGGAGCCCCTCATTGTTGATTTCCCAAAGCATTAAGAAATCAATCTGTTCATGTGACTTAGAGTACCTACTATGTGCTGTGGATCAGCCAAAAGGATGTTATAAAGATGATCTTGCCTCCTTGTATTTGCAACATAGTTGAAGAGGCAGGGCATAAATACAGACAATTTTCCTAATGGTGTAGTTAGTGAATAAGAATTAGCATTCATAACTAATATTAAAACCGAGAGGCTTAAATAGTAAAATAATGTAACGAACTGCATACTAAGATGTCTGAGGATTAACAGGGTCTTAGAGGTGATCGAGCGGTTTAACCATTTCAAGGGTCTGTGTAGCTGTATCTGGGATGGTTCTGGTATTTCCCTCTTGGGCACAAGATGGCTGCTGCACATTTAGGTAAGACATCCTCACATGGCTATATCTGAAGGCAAAGGGGTATCTAGTAAGAAAGATCTCCATGCACCCTTCTCTCTTCTTTCATATTAAAAAAAATGTTTGTTTATTTATTTATTTTGAGAGAGCCAGAGACAGCGTGAGTGGGGAAGGAGCAGAGAGAGAGGAAGAGAGAGAGAGAGAAAGAGAATCCCAAGCAGGCTCTGCTCTGCCAGCACAGAGCCTGACGTGGGGCCTGAACTCACGAAACCAAGAGATCATGACCTGAGCAGAAACCACGAGTCAGATGTTTAACTGACCAAACCACCCAGGTGCCCCTCTTCTTTCATATTTTTGCCCAAAAACTTCCAACAAGCATACCCTTTTATTGCATTGGCTGGATCTGGGCCACAAGGACAAGCCTGCCTGCAAGAGAGTCTAGAAATAGAAATATCTCAGGTTCTCAGGTTCCATAACAGGAAGCAACAAAGAAGTAAGAGAGTTAGGAATTGGTTACTGAAAAGCCAACCCAAAGTCAGAAACAGTGATTAACTGCCAACGAGGCAGCATAGACATAGCTTTCCGATAGAATTTTCTGCAGTGATGGAAATGCTCTATATTCGTGCTCTCCAAACTGGCAGCCCCTGGTCACTGTGGGCCCCTGACCGCTAGAAATGGGGCTAGTGTGACTGAGAAACCAAACCGAATTTCAGTTTTATTTAAATTTATACAGCTACATGAGGCTAGTAACTATTATGATGGACAACATAGGATTATAAACAATATCTTCTTAGAGGTCAGAGGCAAAACAGAGACATACTTATAGGCCAGAATAATGTGGTAGTCTTCACCATGAATGAGGACCTTGAAATGGATTCAGAAGACTGTTGGAATTTGGATATCCCTGCAGGGATACAGAAAAGAAAATAATCAGGTATTCTTAGGAGATGCTAAGCAGATCAGTTTGACAGAGTATGGTTTGGTGTGTGTGTGTGTGTGTGTGTGTGTGTGTGTGTGTGAAGCTGTGGGCAAAAAGCTGAAAAGCAGGTTCAGGTCAGATGGCAGAAATTTTGGGATGCCGGTTTTGACTGTGTGTAATACTCAAGCTATGTTTTTGAGGGAAGAGTAAACTATGAAGTGGTTCCATAAATGGGAAGCTGTGAACCCTGTGATAGTATGAAATATTAACCCGGTGATAGTAAGAAGGATGGATAGAAGTCAGGAGATTCAGGTGGCACAGCGTGGTCTAATTTTTTAATATTATGGCACAAATGAAAATGATGTATGTAGGGCTCACTGGGGCAAATAATGCAGCTGCTGGCCCAGAGTGACCAGCCCAAAGACTCCAGCTGCCCTAGGCATTCAGTCCCAAATCCTCAAATGACAATCACCAGGTCCTCACACCTGTACTCCTTACAGCATCGTTGTGAGCATCAGCACACAGCTGGCATCCTCTAAAGTAGCCGACTGTAGTGATGATACTGATGTATATGAACAGGCAGTGATGTGTGTGCAAAAGGAAGAATGTGAGATAATTTACAGAAGGAATTAAAAAGAATCGGGAACAAATTAGATGTAGTTAGGATAGATTTCTCAGTGGACAATAACTCCTAAAGTTTGAGAATGGTGATACCAGAAATAGAAACACTAGCATGAGATCTTTTTGAAGGAAGATGGCGATTTCCGTTTAAGATATGGAGGCAAAAACTGTACCTCTAGGTGGACATCTTATTGACGACCCCTGGTGATCCATGGCTCCGGAAGTCATGCAGTTGCGTCCTTCCCTCCTATATTGATTCTGTGCTTGGCCATGTGGCTTATTCGGCCAATGAGCCTTTAACATGGTGCAGGCAGAGGCTTCATGAGAGTTTGTGCATTGAGGCTTGTCTTCTTGGAACCAGCCACCATGACATAGGAAGCTCAGGCTAGACCACTGAATGATGAGAGGTCATAGGCAGAGAGATGAAGGGCTGTGTGAGTGCATTTTACATATTCTAGCCCTGGCTAAACTCCTAGCTGATCGTACGCATGGCAGTGACTTCAGCAGAACAACCACTCAGCAGAGCTCAGTCATTTCAAAAATTGATGAGAAATAATAAATCATTGTTTTAAGCCACCTGTTTTGGTTGATTTGTTAGACACTAGTAGATAATGAAAATAATATTCCAATGAAAATGTTCAGTAGGTCCTTGGTGATATCAGTATAGAGCTCCCGCTAGGGATCTGAGCCTTAGATGTAATTTTGGAATATATGCATGCTTCTGTCGTAGTACTTACATTGTAATTATATTGATTGCTTGTCACCCTCAGTAGACTGGGAGCTCTTTGAAGATAGGGACTGGGTCTTTTGTAGTTTCTAGTATATTATGCCTGGTTCAAAGCAGATAGATAGTCAAGAGATCTGTGCCGAATCATAAAACAAACGAATAAAATGTAGTGAGGGAATCATGGAGGTCAGGCTTGAACTCCAACCCTCCCAATTGCTATCTGTGTCACCAGTCCTTAATGTGAACTGTGACTAATGTCAGCTGCCTTTCAAAGGCATTGAGAAGAGCCAATATACAGTGGGCACTCAACAAACTGTAGCTTTTATTGTTAAGGATGAATGATCATTGAAAGTTGAAATGTGAGCACAAATGAAGTCAGCTGAGGGTAAGCGCAGAAAGGGAAGATCGAGGGGACTGGGGAGGGGCAAGGGCACAGTTGAAGAAAAAAAAAAAAGATTCAGGGAGAGCTAGAAAGCAGCAGCAAGAGATAAGAAGGAGAACCAGAGCAATTGAAACACCAGGAAAAAAAAAACCAGATTGGGTGCATTTTACCGGCTGTAAAAGGGAAGAGATTTTTAAGAAAGATGCACATGAACATTGTGACCGTTAGTGGTGGTCGTTTATGGAGCATGCATTTGTGTGTTTATTAAATGTCAGAAGTTGATTCAGAACTGTCAGTAAGGAAACCTTTGAAGAAAAATATTGGGCTATCTTGCGTGATCTAACTGTATCCTAACTGGGTCTCTTGGTTCTTTATAACATCGACCAAGGGCCTGGTGGTTAATAAGTAAGGTTAAACATCATGTGGTTGGGCTTTCAGTATCCTGTAGAATCATTGGAAGGAAGGAATTTGTGGAGAATAAAGAAATGGTACCAGAAAGGGGAGCGTTATTCGCATTTGGCCTTTTGGGGAGATTCAATCTCAAGAATCGAATTCTCTGATGTCATTTCTCTCAACATAAAGACTGGAAAGACA
The DNA here is from genome assembly GCF_028749965.1 of Puma concolor. NCBI lineage: Eukaryota > Metazoa > Chordata > Mammalia > Carnivora > Felidae > Puma > Puma concolor. The sequence goes on along the minus strand of NC_141668.1, from coordinate 134,024,684 downwards.
CAGTCTTTGAAACATGGTCAAACACACAATGAAACAAATAGCTACAAAAACAGAACCAATAGTTATGCAAATATCTCTCATTCCATTGGGCTGGAGTTGGATAGAAATAAGGGCAGACTGTTTTCTGTTGTTGTTTTGTTTTTTTGAGTATAGTTGACACACAATGTTACATCAGCTTCAGGTGTACAACATAGTGATTCCACAAGTTTATTCATTATGCTCTGCTCACCACAAGTGTAGGTACCATCTGTCACCACACAACATTATCACAGTATCACTGACTATGTTCCCCATGCTGTGCCTTTTATTTCAGTGACTTTCTCATTCAATAACTGGAAGCCTGAATCTGCCCCCAGGACCCCATTTGGCTCATTCCTCCCAGCTCTTCCCTCTGACAACCCTGTTTGTTAATGGGTCTGATTCTGCTTTTTGCTCGTTTATTCATTTGTTTTTTGTGTGGGATTTTTGCCTTTTTTTTTTTTTTTTTTTTTTTTAGTTTCCACTTATGAGTGAAACCATATGGTATTTGTTTTTCTCAATCTGTCTTATTTCACTTAGCATAATACCACCTAGATCCATCCAAGTTGTCTCAAATGGCATAATTTGTTACAGCAGTGTAGTATTCCAATGCATATAAATGTGCATACACACACACACACACACACACACACATATATATATCACATCTTACTTATTCATTCCTCTATTGATGAACATTAGGTTGCTTCCATGTCTTAGCTATTATAAATAATGCTGCAATAAACATAGGGGGTGCTTATATGTTTTCAAATCAGAGTTTTTGTTTTCTTTGTGTAAATACCTGATAGTGGGATTATTAGATCATATGGTATTCCTATTTTTAATTTTTTGAGGAACCTCCACACTGTTTTCCACAGTGGCTGTGCCAATTTACATTCCCACCAACAATGTGCTCCTTTTTCTCCACATTTTTGTCAACACTTATTATTTTTTGTCTTTTTTATTTTAGCCATTCTAACTGACGTGAGGTGGTTTTTTATTTGCATTTCCCTAATGATTAGGGATTTTTAACATCTTTTCCTGTGTCTCTTGGTCATGTATATGTCTTCTTTGGAAAAAACTGTCTTTTCAGGTCTTCTGTCTATTTTTTAATTGGATTGTTTGCTTTCTTGGTGTTGAGTTGTGTAAGTTTTTTTTAATATATTTTGAATATTAATGAAAATAAGGTCAGAATCTTAATGAAAGAATATTTTATGGGTAAGAATTCTGGACTTTACATTTTTGAGTTTTGGTTTTCACTATCCATTCTTATAAGATAAGAGCAACATGGTTTTGCTCTGGGGACATCTTTCTGCCACTCTTAGTTCATGTGTTTAGATGGAGCATATCTCTCCTCTCCTCTACCCTCTATTCCAGGAGTAGATGTGTAACAAAGACCTAGTGAGTAGAATACTATATCCATGCAACCACAGTGATTGGTTCAGAGATGGATATTTATCCTAAGCCAATCCAATCCAGTCCAATCAGAACTAATTCTGATGTTTTCCTTGAGCACCTGAAAAAGATATGCCCCTTTTCTATTGAGCATAAACTTGGGATGATGTAAACCTGGAGCTGACAGTCATCATCACTGAAAGAGAAGTTGTCTGAGAATACAGTCAAGAAGGTAGAAAGCAGCACGGAGGACTGGAGAGAGATCTCTTCCCAATGACATTGCCTAAATCTCTGGATGCAGCTATGCCTGAGCTTTCTGACTGTATTAGCTAACAAATATACTTTATTGTTGAAGCCAATATGAGCTGGTATTTTTATTCCTTGGAACTGAAAAATTTTTGGCTAGCAAAACTTTAACGAAATATAAATATATTAGTGCATTGAGAAGGAAGAGTACTAGACATGTGTCTTTCAAAATAATCCTCAAACAGCTCTGTTGTATTGGGTCCACTAAGCACTCCATTTTAAAGATGAGAAATCTGAAGCTGAGAGAGATAAATCACTTTGTCCTATGTTGTAGAAGAGAAAACAAGGTCATTTAAACCAGATATGATAGGGAAGTAGTAGACAAGTTGCTACAGGATGGCCAAATCCAGCCCACCACTTGTTTTTATATGTCACACAAGTTAGGAATTTTTTTTTTTTTTTTTTTTTTTTTTTACATTTTAAATGGTAGAAAAGAAACAAAAAGATGAACTTCATGACACACGAAATTATATGAAGTTGAACTTTGGAAGACAGTGTGGAGGTTTCTTAGAAAACTAAACATTCTCTTATGATACTATCTAGCAATAGCACTCCTTGGTATTTGCCCAAAGAAGTTGAAAACATATGCCCAAACACACACACACACAGAAAACTGCACACAGGTATTTATAGTAACTTTATTAATAATTGCCAAAATTTAGAAGAAACAAAGATGTCCTTCAGCAGGTTGATGGATAAACTGCCCTAGAGCCAGACAATTGAATATTATCCAGTGCTAAAAAGAAATGAGATTTCAAGCCGGAAAAAGGTTTGGAGGAATCTTAAATGCATATTACTAAGTGAAAGAATTCAATCTGAAAAGGATACAAACTGTGTGATTCCAACTCCATGACATTCTGAAAAAGGCAAAACTATCAAGATACTAAAAAGATTAATGGTTGTCATTTTGTTTGTTTGTTTTTTTTGACTGTTTTTATAGTTTCTCTGTTCCTTTCTTCTTATCTTGATCTTCTCCTTTGTGGTTTGATGACTTTCTTCAGTGGTATGCGTATATTCCTTTATCTTCATCTTTTATGTATTTACTACATGGTTTTGCTCTGTGGTTACCATAAGGTTTACATATAACAACCTATTATCTATAACAGTCTATTTTAAGTTGCTAACAACTTATGTTGGATCTCATTTTATTTAAAAAAAAATTTTTTTTTTCAACGTTTATTTATTTTTGGGACAGAGAGAGACAGAGCATGAACGGGTGAGGGGCAGAGAGAGAGGGAGACACAGAATCGGAAACAGGCTCCAGGCTCTGAGCCATCAGCCCAGAGCCCGACGCGGGGCTCGAACTCACAGACCGTGAGATCGTGACCTGGTTGAAGTCGGACGCTTAACCGACTGCGCCACCCAGGCGCCCCTGGATCTCATTTTAAAGCTTAACATTTTGAATCTCTTAACATTAACACTATTTTTTTCACTTAACAATATTTGAGATCATAGATATGACTTCTGAATATACAGAACTATCAAATAAGTTTTATTTGCTGCACAGTATATTCCTTCACAATATCCCTTCATAGTATTATTTGTATCGATGGATGGTTAGGTTACTAATATCTAATGTGATGTGTATGTATGTACGTGTCTCACAGACACACTTGGATGTAAATGTTTGCTCACGAATTGCAAATATGTCTGGGGAATGGATTTGATAGATCTTTAATGGAAAACTGAATTAAGAATTTTCTTTAGCATTTTTTCCAGGTTTATTTGTCTAGATTAGGAGTGGCCACAAGGCATAGGGGGAAAAAAAGTGCCTGTAAATTTTTTTAAAAAGTCTATCTAATAAGAAGAGTTCAACTTTTTTTAATATCAAGAAAAAAATTACTACTATGGGCAGCCATTATGTCTGTGGTTTTACCTAATTGACCTTATTTAAACCTCTGTGAAGTAGATGATCTTTTCCTTTTGTACAGTGAGGAAACTGAGTGTCTGAGTAGTGAATAAGCCACTCACATTCCCATGTATTGTAAGTAGCAGGGTTGGGTTTAAAATTTGTCCTCCATTTTAAAAGTCCAGGTTCATTTCACAAGATAAGATATTGAGCCTTAAAAACGAATCTAGTGAGATGTTATCTATATAATTTCAGGTTTCCATTTTTAAAACCCTCCAGTGAAGAGTAGGACTAATATTCCACAGAATTCTCTTCTTGCTAGTGCACCATTCAAGTGGAAGGAGGAAGGATACAACACCCCCTTTCTTCCAACACACGAACAGAGAGATGAAAGATGTATTATGTAAGAGGGCTATGAACAGAAACAATAAAAAATAGTCATCCTAACTGAATTCAATATCTGCTTATTATCTAGGTCTTTCTAAATTTCTCTCCTTGACAGTACGAATTACCTACATCTCACAAGGAGATTTATAATCTGACAAGCCTGAAACCCTGGTAATTAGGAGACTCTTCATTATCACTCATCTTTTGAAGAGTGCAGAGTGGCAGGCAATTGTCAGCTTTAAAGTGGTCAAGCTTTAAATTGGCCAAGGATTCCTGAAGTATCTCCCTCATGTCAGGAGGAGAGGAGAAAAAAAGCTGCAGAATTTGGGGCCTCTCTCTTGAACTCATTGAAAGAGGGGATTCAAGCCAAATAAGGGAGTCATCTTACTAGCTGGGGCTAAAAATCTGCTCTGAACTTTGACATCTGTGGTTTTTTAATTGGTAGTCTTCATATAACATACATAAGTCTGGATTTTCCAGTTTACATTGTGTGTGTCCCATCTTAATCCATAAGAATGACTCCACATATTGTGACTGTGAAGCAGAAAAGTCAAGCACATTCCTAGTTCATAATAATGGTAGTTAATACTTATTGAACATTTACAAGCGCTGTGTGTAGATTTTTTACATGGATTTCCTCACCTAACTTTGGCAATAACTCTCCAAAGTAGGTTCTTACAACTACTTCCATTTTACAGATGAGGAAGGCGGATCATAGGAAACTAAAGAGCTGTTCCAAGAACACACTGGAAGTAACACAGCTGGGATTTGAACCCATTACTGATTGACTTCACCGTCATCAACTGTAAATTTTAAACGGTAGTAGACAAAAAACATATCCTGTAATTACACATCTCCCAGAAGGAACTATTTTCTGTAAGCAGGAGATGGATGCTTGAAGTTACTTTGGTTCCCCTTGGTTAGGGGAAAGCAGTGATTATATCAATGGCATGGAAGACCCTTTTCTGGAGAAACTATGGTTTGAAGAGTTTAACTGCTCTGCAGGAGAATGTATAAGACTATTGTATCCAATGTAAATCCTTACCTCTGCAGGCTATGATTCCTGTGATGTCTATATACTATTGCTTACTTTTGGAGGGGTGTGGGTGTGCATGCACACGTGTGCGTGTGTGTATGAATGTGTTTTATTATTTAAAAAATTGCCTGATGGAGAAAGAAAGTGAAGAACACAAAACAACAAGAGAGATGTATAGACTTGATTGTCAAAATGAACCAGAGGAATCCCCGTACTAAACTGCTGATGTCTGACAGGACTTCTCTGGAAGGCTTTCTGAGATAAACCTTGGAAAAACATGATCCCATTGAAGGCCTTAGAGCTATGGAGATAATGGAAATTCCTACCACCAGTCATCCTGGGAAGAGACAAATCTCAAGTTAAAAATAAGAATGGGTTGGAAAGCCTTTAGGGGCAAAAGATCACCTTTTCCATCTCTTTGATTTTTGTAGACACAGGCAGAAGAGATGTACTCAAGGACCCTTAAGAAGAGATGTGAGCTATTTCCCAAAATGTGGGGCAAGGTGAGGATTAATTAAACACCCAACTGGTGCCTTAAAACTTCTCTGTGTGGCAATGCATTTCTATTACTCTGAAATCTTTGATAAAGTCTCACTGAACATTACAGCCTGGTCTCAGTTCTCACTTTGAGTTGACTAGATTCTCTTTGATCATTTGGGGTGAAGACTGAATAAAGAGAGTCTATTGTTGCTGTTTTCTTGTTCAAAATGTCAAATAGACCACCTGTGTTTTTATATTCTTTCTACCCAAATTCCACAAAATGACACCAGAGAGTTAAACATGTTATTAGTCCATATAGTAGATGCTGTTGGTGCCCCATTCATAGCGATCAGACTCACCAGGTCAATAGATGACCATAGTGAGTGTATTGGAAAATAAAGTTGAAGAAATCTATCCAGATATAAATTGAAAAGATCAGGAGATGGTCGATAGAAGAGAGATGAGATTAGATGGTCAATCCTGTAGAAACAAACTATAGCCCATAGGGGAGAAAAAAGAAGGTAACAAGAAAAAGGAAGAGAGAAAATTAACAAAGAACACACATAAGAAGATTTCCCAAAACTGAAGGACACAGTTCTTTAGACTAAATCTAGCAAGAGCTCAGCACAATTATTCAAATAAGACCCATGTTACAGCGGATACTGTTGCATGCCACCCACATTTCCCTACAGGACTGAGACACTCATTCCGGAGGTCCTGAGTATATTGGTGGCTGATGGTTCTCAGATGATTCTCCCTTAGGCAATTAGCAGTGGCTCCACTCACTCAAGGTCAGTCCCTTCTTGGGAATGGCTCGCACCCATGACTGGTCAACAGGAGAAAAGCACATAAAGGCCCAGCTTACCTGCCTCAGGTGGGACAAGTATGAAGTGCTATTCCAACCCCAGACCCCTCTGGAGGATTAGCTAAAGTCTCAGTTCCAACTGCAACACAGTTCAAAGTCTCCTTCTGCCTAATCCTGCTTTCCTGACCACTCATAAGTGTTTTTTTCAAGATCAGTTTCCAATAAACTTCCTGCACAATATTCTTTGCATCTGAATCCAGGCTAAATTCATACCGAGGCATATTGTGGTAAAATTTCAGAGGTCGAAGGATAAAAAGAAGATTCCCAAAACTTTAGGGGTTGGGGTGGTAACAATCAACTGTAAAGCACCTGGGAACGGAATGGTGTCAGATTTCTCATTAGCAGCATTGAAATCTACAAAAATGCCTTTTAAATAATGAGGGGAGAGTATTTTCATCCTGAATTTACCTTTACTCTTAGACTATAGATTTTATCCTATTTATATATAACTAAGTGAAAGAAGAGCGTAAAGACATTATCATATGGGCAAGTACTCAAGAAATCTATATCTTACTCAATCTCTCTTTAGAAAACATTGGAGTGAAATGACACAAGAAGGAAGAACAAGAGACTGAGTATAGACAGTTTTTCAAAATGAAAAAGTAAACCAAGAAAGAAAAGAACACAAGAGGTAGGAAAATATGGGATATCACCCCCAAGACTGACAAAGATACAGTCTTAGGAATGCAGACTTGCAGCAAGCTAAAAGAAAAATTGGCCCAGATAGAATCAGTAGAACAGAGGTCTCCAGAAGGGAATGCTCTAGGAACGAAGAAAACTAATAATAATAATAATAATAATAACAACTATTAAGTCCAGCAGAAATATATGTTTGAACCCCAAAAGAGTCATAATTCTAGTGAGTTGAATGCTATTTACATAATCATATTAATAGAAACATTGGCTATTGACTTAGTAAAACATATGACTATGTTGGAGTGTTGAGGAAAAAGAAAATGGTAGGACATGGTGATGAACTAAGTACTTAGTAGAATGTCATGAATTCAGTGGGTACCTTCTTACATTGATGAACCATGAGATAGTAATATATGCAAAATTTTAGAAATATGGAAGTAAATACTAGGGGATGTAGGTACAACAAGTTGAGGGGTTGCTTCTGGGTGAGAAAACTGAAGGAAAGTGCAAGGAATGACTTTTTAAAATATAAACCCTTAAATACTGCCTATGTTGGACTTCTAAAGCCATGTGCATACATCTATTTAATGAAAAAGAAATGATAGAAGCTGTTCTGCAATGTAATGATAGTGACAAGTGGGGAATACAAAGATGAAGGAGATGGCATGCATCAACCAACAAAGGCTATGGAACATGCAAACATTTCCTGGGAGTTATTAGAAAAACTTGGCAAAGGGATCCTTATAAAAGAGTGAACTTCCTAAAATCAAACCATCTTGATATACTAGTTTTACCTTTAGGTTCTGCTGATAGGTTTGTAAACATAATGACAAATGCCTGGCACCTGTTAGACATAAGCACTGGGACCCATGGCAAATATTGCTAATTCAGCACTGCTGTGTCTCATACATAGGCATGATCAATTAGCAATGTCTACCATGGGCACAGAAAGGAGGAATGATAGCACATTTTCCACAGCTTGTGGCTTCAGAATCCTTCTCAATACAAGACCAAGGGCTGTGTCGTTGGGACAGTGAAATGACTCCCAAAGGCCATTCCAGTTCAAGAACTCCTCATAAGATTGGCATCTCTATATACAATTTGCCATGCCCAGTATAAAATTTTTTTAATGTTTATTTACTTTTGAGAGAGACAGAGACAGAATGCAAGTGGTTTAGGGGCAGAGAAAGGGGGAGACACAGAATCTGAAGCAGGCTCCAGGCTCTGAGACATCAGCACAGAGCCTGATGCAGGGGTCTAACTCACAGAGCTGTGAGATCATGACCTGAGACAAAGTCAGATGCTCAACCGATTGAGCCACCCAGGTGCCCCTGCCACTCCCAGTATAAAAGTCTACCTTCCATATGTTAGTTTGGGCCCTTTTAGAAATAGATGCTAACACAGGATTGAATGTACTAATGTTTATGGAGAGAAATGACTGTGAGAGAAAATGGGAACCATCAGGCCATGTTACAAATCTATCCCCAACAAAGGAAAGAAGGAAGTTTGAAATGCACTACTAAGGAAAGTTTGGCCCAATCACTGGGAAGTCCTCAAGTCAAAATCTTCCATTAGAATTGTCCTTTGCCTTGCAGGAATGCCTTTGTATCCCTTCCATGTTCAGTCATTGTCCATGAGAAGCATGGCCTCAGAACAAGCACAGTGATGCACATCAGAGCATAGCAACTGGGGCTTAGTCAATAATTCTCCCTGCAGTTGGAGGTCTATGGTTAACATTCCCATGGTTGCCACATTTCACCTTGGGAAATCAAGATCACTGACCAGGTTTCAGACTGGCCTATGGAACCAGATACCTGAAACACAGGTGTGACCATAGAGTCACAAGAGAAGGCTGAGGAATTGGAGTGTGAGCAAGACCAGGCTTTAGGTAGTAGCAGTCAGACTGGGTTGCTGGTATCTTCCTCCCAACAGGTTCATAATGGCCACTGGCTCGATGTAGATAGGAAAAGTAGAATAATTTTGTTAGCCTGAATCTGGACAATGAGATTGAGTAGAAGAAATCAGAATCAAGAGCTAGGAGGATTTTGATCAGGATCAGAATCCTCCTATATATTTGTCAAGTACTCCAGAGCACTGACACAACACATTTATGCTCTCTTTAATGGCTGAGACAAAGCAATTTTAATCAGTAATCACATTAGAACCTACAATTAGTCATGGCACTAACAACAAAAACCATTAGTAAGTGCCCAATAAGTACCTATTCCTATGTAGTGGGTACTGTAAACACAGTTCTTGACCTCTGGGTGCTTACAGTGGAGTTGCAGCATGAGCAAATTCAACCAGTGAGTGCTACAAACACACACACACACACACACACACACACACACGTGTGTGAACACACACACACACATACACAGGAACCTCCTTTATTTCAAAGAGAGACATTTGTACAAGGTAGCCCTTAAAAGTTAGTTTCTTCATCTGCTGTGCCATCAAAAAAACCCAGAGATTTGTTTCCAATGTTAGATAACATATTTTTAGATTCTAGTTACTGTTTTCCCCAAACTCATGACATAAAAATCTTCTCTTTGAATTCGTTTGTGCCTTCATGTCTATAGAACTATACAAGCCTAACCACTTAGGCTATTGAAAACCATCATTTTTTTTCTAGTTAGGCGAAACATTGGTCATTTAGACGTGTCTATTGTCATTGAGTCCATTAAAGGCTAGTGTCATTGACACAACTGTCAAAACAAGTCAGTCGATACCATAAACAGCCATCTTGGTTTGAGGTACTTATCAACTGCTTAAGATTCTCTCTCCTCTCACTCAGGATGTGGTGAGTTGTGTCTTTCCCTGCTTCCAAATCTGAACATCTGAGTATTAAAAAACACCAAGATGATTCTAGGTTTGGTTTATGTATACTATTTCAGTTTCAGTATTCTGTGAAGCATGAATTTATTACCCATCGAACAGAGAGGGAAGCTGGGTTAGAGAAGTTATTTGAGTTGCACCATGAGTCATGAGGCCCTATCAGAACAAGAACACTTAGCCTAATCTGTACTGTATCGTCCCATCATATGTTTTATTTAGCCCAACCTCATGTTGCCAGTAGCAGTCTCCACCAAATCTAGACTATAGTGATCGAAGTACTTGGCAGAAGAGTCATCTTTGTCGTTGAATTTCTAAAGCCACGTCTAAATGAACCCTGCCATTGGTTATTTAATGACAACATGTTTTGTTTTATTTTTTAAATCACACCCATCTTCTGAATTGAAAAAGAATAAGGAAAAGTTTTGAGGACTTTTTCGTTCCTTCTGCCAGCCTGGTGATTAGAGTGAGAGGATCTATCATCTTATCTCTCTGTAGAGAAATGGTCTGCTTTCAAAAAGGTGGTATGAAGACCAACTAAAAATGATGGGAAGCCACTATTCGAAAAAAAAAAAAAAACAGGTCTCCCAATAACAAATACTGAAAGTGGTGATCACTCAGATGCGAACTGGCCTCCCTGAATAATCTTAACACATCAAAAGCTGTACACCGATTACATGCCTTGGCCGTGTACCTTCCATTAGCATTAGTGAACATCTCAGGGACCTGCTTGGCCACATGTCCATTGTAAGCAATGAGCTAAGAGCATGCACCACATTGGAAACTCAAAGATTTTCCCTTCCCTGAGAGTAGTTTCATCATGTTTTGTTTGGAGTGTATTCGTAACTCTATTGTAGTAAAAGAAAAACCAAACAGTTGAGTTAATAACATGCTACATTTGGGAAAGAGATTCAGGATTTGTCTGAGAAGTGGTAGGGCCTTGTTTAATTCTGAAAATAAAAAGGAACATTTACCGGAAACCCAGGTCCCAGACACTATATTATTCTAACCATTAACTATAAAGAAATTCAAAATATGCTTCTTAATTATTATTTTTGGCAAATGTGTAACTCTTGGAATGTTCCGCATTAGCCTTAACTGTATTAATTTTACCACAGTGACAAAAGCAGACGAAAACCGGGAAATAGGGACTATTATGAGGGAAAAAAAACATAGTTCAATTTGCTTTTCAAAAATTATGTTGACAGTTTCTGGCATGCATGCATACTGTCAGGCACAACCTGCACACCCTCATGCACACCCTCACACCCACAAATACTCTCAGACGACACTCATACACCCTTATACATACATTCCCTCATTTGTACCACCTCACCATGTTATCTAGCTTCTACTGCGTATGTTGCTATCTAAGTACTGATTTTCTTTTAAATGGGCCCAAAAAATGTTACTTTAAACTTTTTTTTAAAAAAGTTTATTTATTTATTTTTGAAAGAGAGAGAGCAGAGGGAGGAGCAGACAGAGAGGGAGAAAGAGAAGCCCAAGCAAGCTCCACATTGTCAGTATAGAGCCCAATGAGGAGCTCGATCCCACAACCATGAAATCATGACCTAAGCTGAAATCAAGAGTTGGATGCTTAACTGATTGAGTCATCCAGACACCCCCAAAAAAGTGTTTTTTAAACAAATATTTTCAGGAGGACTAATTCTGTGGTATTTGAATAGGTAGTTCAATATCAGTGTGTGTGTGTGTGTGTGTGTGTGTGTGTGTTTCCATGGCCAAATGGGTTTAAGAAATTCTAAAGAAAGTTAAGCAAGTGTTCTTAGGGTAAGAATTACTCAGCGCCCTTAATGAATGAATATGTTCTATGGACCCCAATAGAAATATGTTGTATATGGACTACTCTGTCTGATTAGAAGCAACATGTCACATGGCTATTGAGCCCTTGCTATGTGGTTGATCTGAGTTGAGATATGCTGCAAGTATAAAATACACAATATGGTATAGAACAAAGGGTAAAAAAAACTCATTAATAAATGTTTTCTATTGATTACATCTTGAAATGATAATATTTTAGGTGTATTGGATTAAATAAATATATTCTTAAAATTAATTTCACTGGTTTCTTTTTACTTTTTTACTTTTTAAATTTTATTATTTTATTTCTAAAGAGAGTGAACATGAGCAGGGGAGAGGAGCAGAGGGGGAGAGAGAGAGAAAGAGAGAGAGAGAGAGAGAGAGAGAGAATGAGAGAATCTTAAGCAGGCTTCATGCTCAGCAAAGAGCCCAACATAAAGCTTGATCCCACAACCCTGGGATCATGACTGGAGGGGAAATCCAGAGTCAGATGCTCAACTGACTGAACCACCCAGGCACCATTCTTTCTACCTTTTTTAATGAGGCTACCAGAAACCTTAAAATTACATATGTAGCTTGTATTATATTTCTTTTTTTAAAAAAAAGTTTATTTATTTTTGAGAGAAAGTATGGGGGAAGCACAGAGAGAGGAGAGAGATAGAATCCTAAGCAGGCTCCCCACTGTCAGAGCAGAGTCAAACACGGGGCTCAAATTCACAAACCATGAGATCATGACTTAAGCCGAAATCAAGAGTCAAACGCTTAATCCACTGAGCCACTCAGGTGCCCCATTTGTATTATATTTCTATTGGACTATGCTGATACAGAGCATTTTCCAAACATAGTTGACCATGAAAATTAGTTTGTGTATAATATCTTAAAGATGTAGCCTAATGGGGTTTGAATTCTGAGATTATACTGTTTACCATTTAGATGGGGCGAAGGGGGTCGTCAGCCTTTGCATTGGAAGTGTTTTTGCCTTCACCTGGGAACACTGGTTGGAATGCGGATGCATGTTGTGTCTGAAAGTATTTTCCTGAGATCCTACTATCCTAGTAGGCCCTGCTCTAGGCAAAGAGCACAGGTCTGTGAATCCCATATATAGGGCTCAAATCATAGCAACAGAAACCAGCAAGTAACTGTATTGTGCTTTTCAATGTTTATTCAAATGCAGATTCCTGGGCACCAACTCAGACCTATTGAATGAGTTCTCTGGGAGTGGGCATTTTTAACAAGCACTTCCAGTGATTCTAAGACACGTTAAAGCTTTGCAAACAACTGTGCTAGCTGGGTGGATAAACATGAATAAAACATCTTCATCTGTCAGTTTCTTGGTTGCAAGCAACAGACATGGGCACTAGCTATCTAAAGCAAAAAGGGAATCAATTGGAAGGCTATCAGGAAATTGTGGAATTGACAACAGGCTAGGAAAATGGGCTTCAAAAAGAGAAAACAAGGAAATCGCGGAGGCTTGGCAGCAGAAGCTGTAGCTTAGTTATGATCAAGATACCACTAAATTTCCAGCATCCAAAGGTTTCCTCTATCTTTGCATCATGCATGTGATATTCAAAGTGTGAAATAGGCCTCGTGGTCATGTATATGTTGGGTGAGGGCAAGACTTGACCTCCTCTGTTTCTGTTATAGGAAACAGTAGTTAAGAGGTAGCTTCTGGGAATAGTCATCCTTCTCCACCACCCCCAAGATTATAAACAATGGAGCATTCTTCTAAAGAGGAGCCCAAAATACCACCTAGGAAATGTGTGATGGAATGGGAGAGGGAGGGACTGAATGCTCACCTGCTCCCAAGTAACCACTGTCCGTTACCAGACCCTACGGTAAAATGATCTCCAAAGTGTAAAATCTAGTGGAGAGGTGCTAATTGACAGGGGAAGCATCAATATTTGGAATTCTTCCTCAGGGATGATGTGTTTCTTCTCCTCATCCATTGTTTATGTCAGTATGGACACAGAAATATTTATTCTTTGAGTTATAATCCAATAGTGCCATTATTTATTATACTTCTCAGATTTTTCCCTTTGCTCATTGGGAACTCTTACAGATTTATCCCTATGTTCTCTCTCCAAACTAGTCTCTGGATTGGACTAGGTTTCTTTAAATGCAGGGACTTGTCTTATCTGACCTTGCAGAATGGAAAATACCTTAATCCACAGATGTCACTGGGCTTGAAGTTGAAGTTCCTAATTATTCTTCTGACTCAGCAAATACTCTTATGTGTGAGGTTACACAAGAAGCAGCTTTTGTCTAGGGCAGTAACCAACATGTACAGAGTGTTGAACAACTTATGAAGCATGTCTTGAGGCATGATGCCATTCCATCTCCACAACCAACCTGTAAAGCTGATATTCAAGAACAGAACCCACACTGGCCTTGACAGTAGAGCAGAGTCTTAGGGGTCTCCTGCAGGGTCAAGTTTCAATTCCTCAGCTGGTGTATGTAGGGGGGTCTAGGCAAGGCCAGGGGATTCTAAAGAATGAGCCAGGATGGCTAGGGCAGCAGGTAGCGGACAGTCATCAAACATGTGGTCAAAGGATGCAGTTTAACCACTGCCTAAATATGTACATCTTTGAACATTTGGCACAGTCATGATGGCACAGGCCAGCACAAACTGACTAATAATTTTCTCCGTATACCAGCACTATTTTTCCTGCCTATGGGCACTACTATGCCCATTTTATAAGCTGGGATCAAATAATGTGCAAAGGTTGCAGAGCTAGAGATAAACCTGGATTTCCCGGTAGAGTTCTGTTAATGACAACATGAATTTTGGAAGTTAGGAGATGGATTTCAATTTTGTAACTAAACCAGATTCAAATGCTCTTTCTACCTTTTCTCAGAATTCCTCCTCACAATAGGAAATGGCATATTATTGCATTCAAATTCCAAACCAAGCGTGCTCAAATTGCCCTGAATCTTTGATGAGACTTCCTATTTACAGGGGAACAAAAGATACATTTTCCTGTTTTTTGTGTGTTTGTTTGTTTTTTTGGGGTTTTTTAAATATACATCCAGTTTGTAAGTGGCATCTCCTGTTTTCCAAACTGTGGCCCATCCTTCTATAGAAAGTCTCTGCTCCAAGGAGCTGGAAGGGGTAATGTCAGCGGTAGCCTGGCCACACAGCTTCCTCCTCCTTCATCTGCTTCACTAGGCTCCTCTATCTCTGCACAGCGGGGGTTGTTAAGAGGCTCCTGTGCTCATTGGGAAGTATTTTTAAAATTTTTCCTTCCATCCTTCATTCTCCAGGACAGATTCCTGGATAGAGGTGCAAGTTTGCATTTTCTGCCTTCCAACAGGATAGTCACGTCGAGGCATACACCTGTGTAAGTGTGTGTATGTGTGTGTGTGTGTGTATGCATGTCGGGGGATTGTGGACCATGAGTTCAATTTTACTTTTTGCTGACTCACTCAAAACCCTAGAGGTCCTTACATAGGACAAGTGCAATTAAAAACAAGACCAAAAAACAAAATCCTCCTCTGTCCTCATATCTACTAGAACCTGGTCCAACAGGGACCCTGAAGAAGCAATCCTCATGGAAGATACAGCAGTAGGCAACCATGTTTGAAGACAGACTATTTAATTTCTAAGCCTTAAATTCCTTAATAAGGCCTAACGTATGATGTTGTCTTCTAAAGCAAATGAGAAAACTGATGAAAAGTTCTCTACTATAGAGTTAATGCTCAGTTAACGTCAAGTACTGTTATTGTTGTGTTCAGTCCTTTTGGGGCCAGGGTTGACTGGACCATAAGTAAGGAAAACCAGTGAATAGACTAACCAACACCCTAGGCCAGGAGTGACATAATTTAATAAATCCTCAGAAATGTGACTGGATAATACTCAGAGGAAAAGGTTATTACTTACAGAAACTGAAGCTGAAAGTTTCAAGATATAGAAGAAAGGTCATACTGGGAATGAGGATGAAGCACAGGAAAGCTCAATTTCTAGGTTTCTGTAATTTTTGCCTCTTTTGAACATTTATTGTGCTGCCCAATATACACATTTAATCATATAGTTTTGTTACTTTTTCATTCTTTTTTTAAAGTTTATTTATTTATTTTGAGAGAGACAGAGACAGCATAAGTCGGGGAGGGGAAGAGAGAGAGAGAGGTAGAAAGAGAATACCAGGAAGGCTCCGTGCTGCCAGCCTGATGTGGGGCTTGGACCCACAAACCATGAGATCATGACCTGCACTGAAACCAAGAGTCCAACACTTAAACAACCAAGCCACCCAGGTGCTCCATAACTTTGTTACTTTTGACTTTTGAATGCGTGTGTGTTGGTTTTGTGTCCCTATCTTATTTAGGGCCCAGGCAAGAAAACTGCAATTGCTTTATGTTTCCCAAACAGAGAAGACTTAATACAAGGAATTGGTTATACAGTCACTGGAAGAGCTGAAAAGTGAAATAGGACACATAAGGTGAGCAATAGCAGGAAGTTAGGTCTGGGACTGGAGAGAGAAAGGATAGGTTACTAAAGCCCAGGATTTGGGTCGTATACTGGAAGCTGGAATCATAATAGGCTGGAAGGTGGCAACTAGGAGCAGGAAGAAAGGGAGCTTTCCAGCAGAAAGTGAGCTACAAAGGAAATACAGCTATGTCAGAAGCACTCCATGAAGAAGAGAGTGGAGAAGTATTCCAGCTCCGTCCTCCTCTTGCCCTTCAGTCTAGTACCGGTGCCTCCCATTGGCCAAACCATCTGAAAGGCAGAGGGTAACAGAACCTGAGGAATGCTGTTCCCTAAGGAATGGAGCCCAGACTAAAAAGACACTGACCAGCAAGGGCCCAACCATACAAGCTGCTTAGTGTCATCTATGGCCTCTCCCAGGTGTTTCCTGTTTGTAGGTAGTAAAGACATTATTCTTTTGGTGAACATTTATTTTTGCCTCTGTTTGGGGTGTGATTTTCTTTAAAGGTAAGAGCTATGAGAACAGAAGCACTGAAATTCCATAGTCAAATTCAAGAGAATAGGCTTAAAAGTAAGAAGGATATTTTTAAACTCCTAGAACTCTGTAGCTCATGTCTAATGTTTTTCAGCTACAACCTGATGACTCAGAAGATTTTTTTTTTTGGTTTTGTTTTAGCAAATCTTGATTATCAATGTGATCAGCCCTCTCCCAGATCTGGAGGGAATGATTAGCAGGAGGCTAGCTGTGAACTGAACTAGATAATGTTACACTTGAAAAGGATGCATTCTGCATCCTTAATCTCAAGGACATTTTAAATAGCATTGAAATAAGTGTTTGCACATGACCTATGTTGGTGATGAATTCTGAATTTGGGATAATATGTTATGATTTTATGTGTTGCTTTATTACCTTCCCAGTCATTCTGATATATCTATATGTGTATATGTGCATGTGCATGTGTTTTAATTGCATCTTGATTAAATTATCAAAGCAATTGAAATTCCTAGGCAGTTCTTACTTTGTGAAAGCTAATTTTAGTTCATCTATGCAGTGTCAGAAATTGTATCCACTTGTAAAGTGTTACTGTGTGACACAGATTTTGTCATTTCCATTGCCTCATGGAAGAGAGGTAGATTCCAACAAATTGGCCATTAATATCCTGCTATTGCTGAACACCAACTAGTCAAGTGAGCTATGCTTCTTCAACATCTGGAAACCCTAAGGGAACTCCTTCCATGCTTACTATTAACTCACCCTGGCACTTATTCTTTTGTTCATGCTTCACCTCAAGGAGTTCACCCATAGGGTATTTATTTTTAAACCAATCCTTGCAAGAACTATCACCTTACCAAGAAACACATCAAAGACTTACTGGATCTTGGGCTGAAAATACCCCTGGATGTCCATGGAGATTGGGATTACATAGCCGTGAACTTCATTGTTTGTAACATAACTTGTGGCATTTCATACATTTTTCTCTGAGTTTACCCTCTATTTGTAAAAATATCCTTTCTGGAGTCAATCCAGCTGCATGGATGTAGATGGAAGATCCTAAGGAGGTCCTCCAACTTGGCACACTTCCCAATTCATCAGTTCGTGAATATGGGATCCAGTGGGAAACTCATGTCTCATTGTTCACTCCTTTAAGTGTGGCAGGCATGTAAAGCTGAATACTGGTGGGGTATCTGCCAGGTTCATATTAAGTAACTCACCTCCCCTGAGAATTGCTCCTCTCCAGATGCGGGATTGGTCTCCAGGCAGCCATGTTTATGCACCTTGACTTTATCTACATTAATTGGACCTGAGTGGTCAATTGCATGACCTATTCATGGGCAGTTTCTCTATCTCTAGAACTTATAACAGAGAATGCCATGCAGACTGGGCTGGTGTCTTGAACCAAGGAGATGTTATATGGGAAGATGTATGGGACAATGTACCATGGCTACCCAAGGGCATGAAGTTCAAGAGGAATCACATGCAAAGAGAGAAAAGACAGAGGTTAAAGTATTGCCTTGAATTCATTACCTATTGCTGTACCTCAAATTACCCCCCAAATAGCATTTTAAAGCCACCAAAATTTATTAGTTTACATAGTTTCTGGGGATCAGAAATCTGGGACCAGCTTAGCTGGGTATTTGTGGCTCAGAGTCTCTCAAGAGTATTCTGTCAACATGTCGGTTGGCTAGAGAATGAACTTCTGAAGTCACTGATGTGGCTTCTGCCAGGAGGATTCTGTTCCTTGCCATGTGACTTTCTCTATTACATTGCTTAAATTACATAGCAGCTGCCTTTCTCTACACCTGAGAGAAAAAGAGAGAGAGAGAGAGCAACCAAGATGGTGGTAGAGCTTAATTTTCCTCTTCTTGAGTGTGTACTTGACTTAGTGACTCTTTCAAAGACAAAAATATGGAAACGGAAAAATAGTAACCATCCAGTGGAGAAACATGGCAGATACCAGCTTAACAAAGTAATCAAGGTTGACATCACCAGTGATAAGTCATGTTGATTTTATATACTACTGATATGATGTAATGAGATTATCTCACCTTGTGGTATTCTTCCCTCAAATCTGTAATCTCAGACTAGTTCTGAGAAAACAGCAGACAAATCCAAATTGAGGGACATTATACAAAATACCTGACCAGTACTCTTTAAAAGTTTAAAGCTTACTTAAAAAAAAAAACTGTGAAATTGTCACAGAACTTAGGAGATTAAGGAAACCTGGTGAATAAATGTGACGAGGTGTCTTGGATTAGATCCTAAAACAGAAAAAGACTGTAAGTAGGAAAACTGGTGAAATCTAAATAAAATTTATGGTTTAATTAATTAATACCAAAATAATAGTTTGGGCAACGTACCGTGGCTATGTCACCGTAAGGGGAAGCAGGGTGAATGAAATATGGAAACCCTTTGTATTACCCTTGTAATTTTTCTGTAAATTTATAATTATTCAAAAGGAAAAAAATATTTTAACAAGTACCCCCTCCCCTGCATTAAACAAACAAAACCAAAGACAGTGTACAAACTGACAAACCCTGGGTTCGACTTATATGTGGGTGGATGGGATAGTCTAAGAAGACTTCTCAGAGAGAATAAAGTCCAGTTGCATGCCAAAGAGAGTTAAAACTACAGCTGTAGCTTCATAAAATAATCAAGTAACTTCTAGTAGAATTGTATAGGCTAGGGGTGCCTAAGTGGCTCAGGCAGTTACGTGTCTGACTTCAGCTCAGGTCGTGATCTTGCAGTCTGTGGGTTCAAGCCCTGCATCAGGCTCTGTGCTGACAGCTCAGGACCTGGAGCCTGCTTTGGATTCTGTGTCTCCTTATCTCTCTGTCCCTCCACCACCCATGCTCTGTCTCTGTCTCTCAAAAATGAATAAATGTTAAAAAAAAAAAAAGAGTTGCACAGGCTCAACAAATGGGGTGGGGGTGGTACATGGGGGTAAAAGAGAGAGTAGCACGAGCAATGCTAGAGAAATAATTCTGGGTTCTTGGGATAAAACTGACACAGCACTGATTTCCTGTAGGAAGTTGTGTTAGTCTGCTCAGGCTGCCATAAAAAAATACCATGGACTGGGTGACTGAAACAACAGAAATTTATTTTCCATGGTTCTGGGGGCTGGGAAGTCCAAGATGATGGAGCCATCATGATCGCATTCTGATGTGGACTCTCTTCCTAGCTTCTTCCTAGGCTGCCTTCTCATTGTGTCTTTTTTTTTAATGTTGATTTATTTATTTTTGAAGGAGAGAGAAAGAGAGAGAGAAGAGATGGAGAGAGAGAGAAAGAGAGACAGAGAGAGAGAAAGAGACAGAGAGAGAGAAAGAGAGAGAGGAGGAGGATGAGTGGGGGGGGCAGAGAGAGAGGGAGACAGAATCCCAAGTAGGCTCCTCCCTGTCAGCGCAATCTCACTGTATTGTTACATGGTAGGGAGAGATGGTGTCTCTTCTCATAAGGGAACTAATCCCATCATGAGATCCCCAACCTTATAACCTCATTTAAACCTAATTACCCTCCAAAGGCCCCATCTTCAGGTATGCAACATGGAGTTATGGCACCAAGGTAGAAATTTTCAGAGGGAGGACATAAACATTCAGTCCATAACAGAGATCTTAGAAGACAATCCTCTATTTTCCAGCCCTGCCCCATGATAGACTTAATATGCTGAGGTTATGAAAATAAATATCCCTAAATCTCAGTAGCTTAAATAAGTGTTTATTTCTCACTTATGCTTCATGTCCATCATGGGTTGTCAGGGTTTGTGTTCCTATTATCCTCCCTCAGGAACCCAGGGCATAAGGAGTCTTTACCATTAGTTCTTGCTGTAGACAAGGGAAGATAATGTAACAAATCACACACCGATTTTTTATTTTAGTTTTTATTAAAATTCCAGTTAGTTAACATACAGTGTAATATTAGTTTCAAGTGTATAATACAGCGATTCAACACTTTCATGCAACACCTGGAAGTGCATCACAACAAATGCACTCCTTAATCTCCATCACCTGTTTAACCCATCCCCTACCAACCTCCCCTCTGGTAACTATCAGTTTGTCTTCTATAGTTAAGAGTCTGTATCTTGGTTTGCCTCTCTCTTTTCCTCTCTCTTTTTTTCCCTTTGCTCATTTGTTTCGTTTCTTAAATTCCACATGAGTGAAATCCTATGGCATTTGTCTTTTTCTGAGTGACTTATTTCATCTAGTATAATACTCTCTAGCTCCATCAATGTTGGATGTTGCAAATGGCAAAATTTCATTCTTTTTTTATGGCTGAGCAGACAATGCTGCTATAAACATCCAGGTGCATGTATTTCTTTGAATTAGTATTTTTGCATTCTTTGGGTAAATACCTAGTACTGTGATTGCTCCCACACCCTGATTTTCAGACACTTCTATCTGCGTGTGACATGCATTGCTTCCATTCACCTTTTGTTGGCAAAAGCAAGACATATGGCCACTTGTAACTTCAAGGGTGTGATAGGTTGAATCTCACCATGTGTCTGGAAGGAGGAAAACGGAATGTTGGTGAACAGCCCTAATGAACACCATAATAAGGAATCTTTGCTAGAATGCCATCGGGGAATGTTACAACACTTCTGCCTCCTGATCCCCTTTTCTATTCCTTCTTTTTACTCCCTTCTTTCTTTATATCATTTTGACTTTTCTCTCTTTTTTTCTTTTCCCTTCTCCTCTTTCCTTAATTTAAATGATCATTTTCTAATCACAGAAAGATTATATTTAAACTACAAAAAATTCAGATAACACTGGGACATAAAACAATTTGCCCATCTATTTTCTCCTGCTAGAGATAACAATTCTCAAGAGGTAGAGTGGGCAACACCATTCAAGATCATTTTTTCGCAACTTGTTTTTTTTATTTAGCAGTGTTTTCTTGGACACTTCTTGTTTTTAAGTCAGAAAACAATAACCACCAATACTACTAGAAAACATTAACAACAATCATTTGTTGATCACCTGGGTTATGCCTCCACTGTTTTAGGGATGGGGTACTCACCCCTGAACAAGACAGCGTCTCTGTCCTATATTCTGCTAAGGAGAGATCTGTACCTGGTCCTGCCTCTATCACTAATAGTTATGACACATTAGTCAACATCTTGATGTTATTGTTTCTGCGTGTTTTTGACTTTTTTTCAACAACAGAAATCAAGGTGTGAGCCAGATGTTCTCACTGGACCTATGGGTCTAATTCTAACTGTATGAGGATTTGTGATGTTGTTGCTGTAAACAACAGATCCTGACTTTCACTAACTAAAGCAAGAAGAAAGAAATTAATTGGAAGAATATTATGTAGCTCAGAGACCAGAAGGAAGAGTTGAACAATCATGTCTGGGAAAGGGCAGAAACAAGGGGTCATTGGGGGAATCTCAGCAGCAGGATCTCATGGGTTGGTTTCGAAGGTTGCTGTTCTTGGATGACTCAGCTCCAACAGCCTTCCCTCCCAGGGTTTCTCTGTAGAGGATGCAGCTTTCTGAAAGAGAGAAAAGCTTATTGTTCTAGCTTGGGCCAGCAGTATGTTCCTCTGACCAGAGGGAGTGGGGTACTGTTGAATGACATTTGTACCGATACCACCTGGGATGGAGGTTGGGCAGTTCCCCAAAAGCAAAGGGAGGTGCTCTTAGGAGGAGAAGGAAAGAAGACAGGCAGGCAGACACAATCAAAAACGGATGTTCACTGCATGAATTTCTTCCTTTTTCCTCATCCTGTCCCTATTTTTCTCTCTTACTTTCTTTTTTAAATTATTATTTATTTATTTAATTATTTTTTGGGAGAGAGAGAGAGCGCGTGTGCATGCTCATGAATAGGGCAGGGGCATAAGGGAGAGAGAGAGAGAGAGAGAGAGAGAGAGAGAGAGAGAGAATCTCAAGCAGGCTCCACACTGAGTGTGACCCGCAGCTGGATCCGACAATCATGAGATCATGATCTGAGCAGAAATCAAGAGGCCCACACTCAACTGACTGAGCCACCCAGGTGCCCCTCTCTTACCTTGTATTATGAATTTTCCCAATTTTCTGCTGTGTTCTGCCTATTGATGTCTTAGGTTTGGCACCCAGTGCTAGGCTTTGTTTAATTGTGCTGGTGGGATTTCAGTGTCTGAGGTTTCTAACTTCTTTGATGGCTCTAAGAAAATGCCTTCTGGATAGATCCTTGAATGGTATAGCACATTCATCTATTCATTTACATAAGGAGACTCAATGATATCACAGTACTTGGTGCCTTCCTTGTTTTCCTGAACAGCAAAACTGAAAATTCCTAAATTTATTTGTGGCACTGTTTATAATAGTGAAAATGGGAAACAAACAAAATAATCAGGAAGGGATTGGTTAGATAAGTTATGCCATCTCTTCCACAGGCATATCAGCCAGTGACTCAACTCTTTTTTTCTTCTTCTTAAGCTGTGGAATCCTCAGACAATCTGAGTAGAGATACGAGCTCTCTCTCTAGAAAGATGCAGATCTATTTTGCATGCAACCTAGATGTTTTGGATATTTGCAAACCCAGTAAAAGTTTACATATAAATCCAGAGGTGTTTTATAACCATTTTATATGCTATTGATGTAATGGTTTAATCATTATCATAGTTTTAATCATAGGTTTAATCATTATCATAGGAGTATGAGTTTTTTAAATTTTTTTAATGTTTATTCATTTTTGAGAGACAGAGAGAGAGAGAGAGAGAGAGAGAGAGACAGAGAGACAGAGCACAAGTGAGGGAGGGGCAGAGAGAGGGTGACACAGAATTGGAAGCAGGCTCCAGGCTCTGAGCTATCAGCACACAGCTTGATGCGGGGCTTGAACTCACAAACCATGAGATCATGACCTGAGCCAAGGTTGGACACTTAACCAACTGAGCCACCCAGGTGCCCCAATATGAGCATGTTTTTAACATGAGAAGTTGTTCAAAATATATTATGTAAACAATTATGCATTGAAAACAATGCATAGAATATTACCCATTACTTTGAAAGGAAGAGAGTAGTTTGTGTGCATGTGTGCATGTACATATGCATGCATGTGTGTGTGTGTGTGTGTGTGTGTGTGTGTGTGTGTATAACACTAGAAATAAGTTTGGACAGGGGCGCCTGGGTGGCGCAGTCGGTTAAGCGTCCGACTTCAGCCAGGTCACGATCTCTTGGTCCGGGAGTTCGAGCCCCGCGTCAGGCTCTGGGCGGATGGCTCAGAGCCTGGAGCCTGTTTCCGATTCTGTGTCTCCCTCTCTCTCTGCCCCTCCCCGTTCATGCTCTGTCTCTCTCTGTCCCAAAAATAAATAAATGTTGAAAAAAGAAATAAGTTTGGACAGTTGTCAGGAAAATACTTAAAAGCATTTCTCTCTGGTGGGTCAATGACAGGTAATTCTTTTCTTTTTGTTTGCTGTAGTATTTTCCAATTCTTCTCAAATGCACACAAATTATTTATGAAATTTTAAAGACAGCAAAGTGTGATAAAGGAAATACATGCTTTCATCACTTATGGCTCACTTTTTATGCTGTGTGGTTCTCATAGCTCTTTGATGTAGAAATCATTGGGAAAAATGGGTAAGAGAAGATCCTAGATTAGGTACTCAAGAGAATCAGAAGGGTTAAATCTGTAATTTATCACTCTTTCTCATCACAATCATTGACATTCTTATTATTGACGCAAACGGCACATTAAAAATTTACTGCTTCTCTCCCTGCTTTCAAAAGAAATATGTATACATTGTAACGAAATAAAATATTACAAGCATGCGTGATTTTGAAAGCCAAATTTCTTTATAATTCCTTAGTTCCTATAACAGCTGTTAATGATTTAATCCAGGTACAACATTCTATATACACATACACACACACACACACACAATTTGTTTCTTAAATGAAAATAGAATTGACATACATCATTTGCAGCATGCTTCTTTTCCCCATGTAAGATCTGTTTTGTGCATCTTTCTATGTCTGTTCACAGAGTTCAGTCTCATTATTTTTTTAACACACTTCTGTAGTATTTTTAACACTTACATATAATTTAACTGTAAGGATACACCCTAATTTATCTATAGCCTCTGTGCCATGGATCTAGTTTTTCAAGGTCATGAAAAACATTGCAGTGAAAACTCTTGTATATACATCTGTGTAACCTTTGTGAGAGTAGTTTTGCCCCATAGATTTCTAGAAATGGAATCTTACTCTTAATTTTTCATTAGGTGCCTGCCTTGCCGCCCACATTTCTTAGTTAATCTGTGGGTCCTACTGAAACAGTGGCAGAGGGCAAACAACCGAACTGTCCTGCTTCCTGTTAATTGGAGGTGCTCAGGACTCCTGCTTGGCCACACAGCTTCAATGTTAAGGAAACATGACCTCCTGAGTCTGCAGCGGCCAAAATGTTTGCTTTTGTTTAATTGCCAGTCAGAGGAAAATACATCCCGGGTGAGAGGGTCTGTATCTACCTCATCTTCTTTTCTCATTTTTATTTGAGAAGCAGAGAAGTCCAGGGGCTGCTTGGGGCACGATGAGGGATAGTAAGTTTGTCATTCAGGATTGTCAGATGACTTTTGTGACAGTGGAAAGAAGAATTCTATATGATAATGAAAACAAGCAAACCCCACACAGTGTCATGGATGAATCTTTGAAAAATGTTGAGTCAAAGAATCAAGATACAAAAGAATTTGTACAGCGTCATCTCTGATTATCTCCCGTTGTGTAACAAATTACTCCAAATCTTCTGGGTTTAGTACAACAGAAATCACTTATTATTGCATATGCTTTCTGTGTGTCAGATATTTGGGAGTGGCTTGGAGCAATTCTGCCTCTGGGTTGCTCTTGAGGTTGAGATTGCAGTCGAATGCTTTTTTTGGGGTGCAGGCATCGGAAGGCTGGACTCGGGCTGAGGATCCACTTCTAAGGTGGTTCAATCACAAGGCTGGCAAGTTGGCGGTAGCCATTGGTGGGAGGCCTCAGTTCCTGTCCACAAGGGCCTCTTCAAAGGACCACTTGAGTCTCCTCATGCTCCCCTCAGAGTGAACAATCTGAGAAAACTGGGAGGAAATCACAGTTAACTTTTGTGACAGTCTTAGAAGTTAGTCACACTAGACCAGCCCTGATTCAATATAGGAAGAGACCATTAAGAGACCTGGATCATTGGGGGCCATCTTGGAAGCTGGTGACCATAATTTCATTTATCTGAAGTTCAAAAACAGGCAGAAAAACCCTATATTGCTTAGGGGGGGCACGCTTATGTGTTAAAATTATAGAAGAAAAAGGGCAATGATCACCATAAAAGTGGTTATCTTTTGAAGGGAAATATTTGTGAGAGGGTAAGGATCAATTGTGAAAGAATACATTTATGTTTTATGTACTTTTCCGAAGAGTAATAAGTTTCATGATTGCAAGAAAATACTCTTTAGGAAAGTTAAACCAAAAGAGAATTGACATGTGAAACAGAAAGTGTTCTTTTGTCTTTTAGGTCTCAAACATAGGATTCCTGAAGGCTAATTGAAAGTCTGGCCAAAAAAGGAAAAAACAATAGCAACAATTAACACTTAAAATTAGCCAACAGTTCTTATGTGTTCCAGAAAATAAAAAGCAAATGCTTTATACAGATTTCCTTGCTTAATCCCCACAATAACTAGCTTATTTTTGATTATCCCCTTTTTTGTAAATTAGGAAACTGAGAATTACGGTGATTTAGGCATCCTACCGACCAGGCAATAAGTGGTAGATGTAGGGTTTGAATCCAGCCACTGTGCCTTTCTGATGCAGAAAAGAAGGTCAGACTATTGGTATACATTTTAATTCTATTTTTTGCCTAGATTGAACAAACTTTGGAAACCCTTAGCTGGATCAGTCAAGTAGTCGGTCCCAGTATGCGACTGGCACGGAGTAAGTACTATAAACTATACTTCAATTAAAAAAAAATGAGAGAGTGGGGTTCCTGGGTGGCTCAGTCGGTTAAGTGTCTGACTCTTGATTTTGGCTTAAGTCATGATCTCAAGGTTTGTGGGTTCAAGCCCCGTGTTGGGCTTTGAGTTGACAGTGTGGAGTCTGCTTAGAATTCGGTCTCCCCTTCTCTCTGTCCCTCTCCCGCTTGCACTCTATCTTTCAAAAAAAATTTTTTTTAAATGAGAGAAAAAAATGAAAAGAAACAGATGTTTCCTAAGTGAATAAAGAATTAAAGATTAATTTATTCTATTTATTTATTTATTTATTTATTTATTTATTTATTTATTTATTTTGCAAAACTCTTGTATGGAGCACATTACGTGGCAAGCCCTGGCTAATAGTCTGTGTGTCTTACAAGTATTAATTCTTTTACTGTTTTGTAACTGTCCCCTGATGTCCGCTCTAATTCATCTCTAAAAGGTAAGTCGCTGGAGATATTCCCTTCTTCACTTGCCTTGAAGCAAGCTGGAAGTTTTCTGTTTTTCCAAGTACTTGACTTTTGCCCCCTGGGGCTTGATATTTTAGCATCTTACTTTTGCAAATCAATTCCACAGCAGTACTGCTGAACTCTTACCCCTACTGGATTTGGGGGGGGGGGGGGAATGAATGTATTTCCTTGGAATGAATGTATTTCCTTCTGTAACCTAACAAACGAGTCCTTGTTTTGTCAAACTTTTTGACAACTTTTTGGGTTAATGTGGATGGGAACATCAAAACCCTTGAGGTTTACCTTGTAAACTTCATGACGGGAAATGTGCATACATCGTGGTTTATTTCAGTTTCTCTTTTTAGTTTCTTTAACAAGTGCTAAATAGGATTCATTCAGTTATTTTCTGGCATGATATTTCTCCAAATCACCCGTTAGCAAGTCTGAACGTGTCTGCTTGTTGTTCTAATGAAGAAATCTCAGCCTCCTTATCAGCAATGCCTCTGGGACACAGGCTAAATTCTACTGTGATAAATCAATTTAGACTGGGAGAGAGTCCTAGTGATGGAAAGTTATTTCGTTCCATCAATATTTCCTGATGTACAAATGGACACTGTGGAAAAGTCAAGTTAAAAATTCCATTTTAATTTGTATTATCTTTGCTATCATTATAAAAAGGAACAGTGTAAATTTGCTAGAAAACATATTTTCTTTTACTTGATGGCTAATCCATTTGTTTATTCAACAGTTATTGAGTATCTATTGTGGGCATGGTCCCAGCCCTCAGGGGGCTCACAGTTTGGGCAAGGGCAGGGGTGTGTTGGGTCTGTGTACCTGTTGGTGATGATAGTGGGGTAGTAGGGTTGGAGGGGGGGATTTGTATAAAAAGTTAAACAAATAAATATAATGTGGTATATTGCAGATAGTGTATTTGGGGAACTTAGGGATGGGGCTTCTAAATCAATATGGGGGCCTTGTGAGGGTTGGTAGGGTACAGCAAGACTTCCTGATGAAAGTAACATCTGAACTGTATCTTAAGGTTAAAGATGTGTTTGGGGCAAAAGAGGAAGAGAAAGGCACTCTGGACAGAGAAACAGTCTGACCTATTCCAGGAGCTCCAAACAGTTTGGGGTTGGTGAAGCTACTTAATATGGAAGTTAGAGAGTGATTTGAGAGGAGGAAAAGGGCGTGGGAGAATCCAGGACCTGGAGAGCTGGGTATCTAATATTAAAGAGCCTGGTCTACATATCTGTAGCAGTGGGGATCCTAAAATGGCTTAAAATAGGGAAAAGACAAGATGAGGTTTGTGTTCTAGAAAGATCTCTCTTGGCAAAAGTTCAAAAACCTGTGCTTTTTGGTGTAGCAATTCAATCTCCAGGCAATTGGTGTGAACGGGAGTAAAGATTTAGCTACTGAGAAAGAAGTGAAATGCTCTTTATCTCTAATAGTAAACAATTGAAAATAGTCAAAAGGCTCAACACTGCAGACATTAGAAAAATAAATGTAATAAATTTAGAAAATGGCAAATGTATTTTAGAAACATTAAAATGAGGTTGTAGACAAGGAAAGCTATTCATGATACATGAAAAGGAAAGGTGTGACCAAGAAGTGGTATATTCAGTATTACCTTTCGAATATTTACTGAGACTGTACATACATATATACCTATATAATGAATATATTAAATATTGAGTGACATATACTTAGGTATGGGTATCGCTGGAGAGTGGTATTATGGGTATTCAAAAATGTTTTTCTTTTATTTATCTGCATTTTGTAAGTTTTAAATAATAAATCTTTTTATTTATCCAATAAGAAGATAACTTTAGGGGCACATGGGTGGGTCAGTTGGTTAACCGTCCGACTTCAGCTCAGGTCATGATCTCGTGGTCCGTGAGTTCAAGCCCCGCGTTGGGCTCTGTGCTGACAGCTCAGACCCTAGAACCTGTTTCAGATTCTGTGTCTCCCTCTCTCTCTGACCCTTCCCCGCTCATGCTCTCTCTCTCTCTTTGTCTCAAAAATAAAAAAACATTAAAAAAAATTAGAAGATAACTTTAAAATATTTTACATAGAAGCCAGTAACATTTGGCTACTTTGGTAGCTGTTTAGAGGAAGACAAAAAAAGCAGGAATGCCCTTTCTGGAGTATGTATTCCATCTTTTGGAACATTTTGTATTGTACTGCTTACTCTAATTCCTGTGACTTCAGATACCTTGGAACGAGAATGTACAGCATGACCTTTATTGATTGTTCTGTATTGGGTTTGGAGTCACCAAGTTCATACCAGGGTCAAATCACTCTTCCACCATTGCTGTTGTATTTGTGAGGTGAGAGCTACTTGGTGCCATTGGCTTGTCTTTAGGGTCTATTAGCTACAAAAGGCACTTTTTTGGTTTGAGTCTCTCCTCGATCAAATTTTAGCCACCCTCATCTGAATCTTCTTCTCAAATAGGCCTTGACTTTTGGGCTTGCATTTACACTGACCAATTTTAGCAACAATCCTGTCAAGATGGTTTGGCCATCATCCCCATCCTCCATATCTGATTACCTTCCTTATCTCCCATCCCTCCCCTTGCCTGCCTCAGGAAGAATCCTGTTAGGTCAGTTTAGCAAAGAATTATGCTATGCCTAACCATAAGAGACTCTTAAATACTGAGAACAAACTGAGGGTTGATGGGGGGTGGGGGAGAGGGGAAAGTGGGTGATGGGCATTGAGGAGGGCACCTCTTGGGATGAGCACTGGGTGTTGTACGGAAACCAATTAGACAATAAATTACATATATATATATATATATATATATATATATATATATGTATAAAAGAATTGTGCTACTCCTTTAATACCCACCCACCACCTTCTATGTCTACCCCACCTATGTTCTGCTTCTTGACTAGAAATCCCAACTTTTCCTGGGGCATGTGGGTTGCTCAGTTGGTTATGTGACTGGCTCTTGATTTCAGCTCAGATCGTGATCTAATGGTTATGAGTTTGAGCCCCGCCTGGAGCACACTCCACCTATCCTTGTCCCCCACCCTGGGCTCCACGCTTACAGTGCAGAGAAACTTGGTAAAAATGTAGGTTCTCAATCTCTACCCCTTCAATATCCTGATTTAGTCGTTCTGCTGCTGGGCTTGGATATCTGCATTGTAATGGCACCTCAAGCGATTCTGATGGACATGGATCATAGACAACCCTTTGAGAAGAGCACACCACTTTCCTCTCCTGGACTACACAGCATATCACCCTTCCCTCTCCCTGGGCCCCTGTCCAGTGGCTCTGGAAAACCATGGTAGACAGTACTCATAAAAACAATATATTTAGAAGACCAGGATCCAGAGACTCCTGAGGAGCAATAAATGACCACAAGGTGGTCTGTGGCACCTCTGAAGTTGCAATGGTATTTGAGCATGCTCTCTTTTCTGGTAAGAAAGAGTACAGCTTTCAGATTCTCAAAGAAATTCACTATCCAAACATTAACCCTGCAAAGCCATGAAGCAGTTTTATGCCTTGAAAATTAATTATCTTCCCTCTTGATATGTTTCACATCTGAGCTTTGTATAGCTTAGATTGTTTTTCTCGGAGCACGCCCATGTCTGGGCACATAGTCTACTGCCTTGGCAGATGTAGGAAGGACATATACTGGAAGGGTAGTGGTGAAGACTTTCCTGTTGAATGCCTCATTCCCTTCTCCTCTATTATCCTTTTCCTTAGCATTTTTCTGTCATTTATATTGTTCTGGGCCTTTTTTGCCTTCTTTTTGAACTAATTGAACTGGGTTCTTCTTTTGAAGTAACTGAGCCTGAGTGGTTCAGTTGATTGAGCGTCTGACTCTTGATTTTGGCTCAGGTCATCATCCCAACCTCGTGGGATGGAGCGTCAGCTCCACACTGAGCCTGGAGTCTGCTTAAGATTCTCTCTCTCGGTCTCTCTGCCTCTCTCCCGTGCTCTCTCTCTCTCTCTCTCTGTCTCTCTAAAAAATAAACAAAAATTATGTAAATTGACAGCCTCATTAGTGTTCAATCCTGTGCTTATTAAAATATGCTTCAAATAAGAGAAACACAAGTTGAAAAGGGGGGTAGCTTTATGTGTTTCTGTCTACATAACTGAAATTTTTGCTCCTAGGGAGACTGCAAAATGGTGGGTTTTCTTTGTTTGTTGTTGTTGTTATTGTTGTTGTTTTTACCTTAAGTCTCTAAAGTAGTGAGAGAGAAACAGGGTAGGGAATGGCTTTGGGTAGCTAGCATCCTTGCAGTCAGAGGTCAGAGTTTGGGCACAAAACCTAGGTCTGCCAATTGCATCAAGCCTTGACCTTGGACAGGACAACACCTAGGTGAAGCAGCTGGGACTCAGCCTAATCCTTTCTGGTGATGGGCAGTTGTGGCTATATCCAGTTCCCAGAGGCAGCATCTCTACAGTGTGCCATGTTCAGTGTCAAAGGCACAAGCTGTGATGTTTCATGACACAGTGTTATCGGTGGTGGTGGCTTCACTAGCCCAGTTCTATGGCATAGATTTTGGAGTTGTTCCTGGTTGCACAACTTCTGTGCCAGGTCCTGCAGCCCTTCCAGAAGGTCTGGGGCTACTCAGTCTACTTTCAGTGAATTGCTTTCTGCTGAAATCAACCATCTCCTGTTGCTCTTGGATGTTTCCTCCAAACATACCTTGAGCAGCTTTGCTTCCACATCTTCCTCATGTCCCGTTTCTCCTTTTCAACCACATGTTTTTTAAATCTAACTTTATCAGCAATGGTATACCATTTAAAAAATCATTCTGACAGTTCCCTTTTTTTCCTGTTTATTTTTATTTTTATTTTTTTAAATTTTTTTAACGTTTATTTATTTTTGAGACAGAGAGAGACAGAGCATGAACAGGGGAGGGGAAGAGAGAGAGGGAGACACAGAATCTGAAACAGGCTCCAGGCTCTGAGCTGTCAGCACAGAGCCCAACGCCGGGCTCGAACCCACGGACCGTGAGATCATGACCTGAGCCGAAGTCGGACGCTTAACCGACCAAGCCACCCAGGCACCCCGTTTTTCTGTTTATTTTTTAACATAGAGATGTTAAAATGTACGCAAAGGTACAGAGAGTGGTATAGTAAACTTCCAAAGCACATTACCCAGTTGTACCATCTTATTCACATTTCCGCTCTCCTTTTCCCACTTTATGGGGGGATAGTATTGTATGGAGTATTTTATGGCAATTCCCAGACATCATATCATCTCACCCATAAATACCTTATATGTATGTCTGACTATCAGATAGGAACTTCGAAAATAAGATAAGCACGATGTCACTATCACACCTAATAAAGTTAACAATAATTAAGAAAATCTTTTTTATGTTTATTTGTTTTTGAGAGAAGGAGAGAGAGAGAGAGAGAGAGCGAGAGAGAGAGAGAAAGGAAAGACAGAGAGACAGAGCACCAGCCAGCGAGGGGCAGAGAAAGAGGGAGACACAGAATCCGAAGGAGGCTTCAGGCTCTGAGCTGTCAGCATAGAGCCTGACGCGGGGCTCAAACTCACGACCTGTGAGATCATGACCTGAGCTGAAGTCAGACACCCAACCGACTGAGCCACCCAGGCACCCCAACAATAATTTTTTAATATCATCCAATTCCAGTCCATGTTCCTACACTTCTAGTGTTCTCCAAAATGAATTTTGACAATTGGTTTGTTCAATCAGACTCCACATAATATGTACACAATGTATGTGGGTGATATGATATGTCTGTTTTCCCAATTTGTTTTCAAAATTAAATATAATTCACATAGATCTTATGTATGTCTCTTACTTCTTTAAAAATCTATAGCAGTTCCTCCTTCCTCTTTATTTCATGCTATTTATTTTTTGAAGTATTTCCCAATGTCTTGTAGAATTTCTCAATTTCTTGGTTTGTCTGAGTGCAACCTCACATGTTCCTCTCTCTCATTTTCCCCCCTAAATTGGTGGTTAGATCTAGGGGCTTGATTAGATTCAGTTTTCATGTTTTATGTCCTATATTTTTCTCTTCTTTATTTTTCTTCACTTTATTTATTTTTAATATCTAGCTTAGTCACATCTCCTCCAAGAATTCTTCACTTTATCTCCACCTCTGCCCTTGGCGGTGGCTCCTTTCTCAGACACATGTAGCACTTACCTATCTATTTATTTATCTATCAAAGCATTTTCACTTCTATTCTTAAAAAGGCAAGGACTAGGTCCTGAGTGCAGAGATCATGTATGGCTCAGAACTGCTATTTTTCTCCATATCTAGCACATAATGTGGCTGACACAGAGTAGGTGCTCCATAAATAGTTGTTGAGATAAATGGATATGAAAGTCCGAATCATATATCAACTATCAACTGCTTAGTACTTGCTGCCTTCTGTGTGGTTTCTCACTGGGTTACAAGCCTTGACTCAACTCCTGGACTATGAGTCTCTTGAGGGCAGAGAGGGAGTCAAATACATTCTTGTAGTCTGGTTACTTAACACTATGCTCTGTTTATGACCAGCGCATGTACAATGTGTCTTCGAGTGAGGACCCTTTCACATTTATCCTTGCTGTTGGATTTTTATAAGCTTAAATGAGAGGTGCGTGTGACAAGCATGAGCAAGAGTAAAATATTACATAAATGTAGGTAAGTGTGACAATAATAATCTTCTGTACTTCTTTTGCTCTTGTGCTCTGAAGAGACCCAATCTCTGGTTGAAATGTATGAAGATATTGACTTTCATCACCTTTTTAAAGAAAAGGTATCTACTCCTAGGGTTTAATTCATTCATAAAGAGGGATTACAGGGCCATCTACCAGGGGGCCAACTTTTTATCACGTGGATTAATGGTATGGCCATCCCTCGAGATGGGCCATCTATTTAAAGGACTGAAAAGCGTTTAGGGTGATTACTCAAAGGTCTTTTGGTTGCAACTGACAAAAACCTAAAGCATAATAGTTTCAGCAAAAAGAAAAGAGTTTTGGATTCATATCTCTGGAAATTCTAAGGATATCTGCTTCTCTGATTGTTGATCTTATCTCACTGTGTCATTTTTGGTCAGCTTTCCAATGTGGCCATAAGTAATTAGCTTTAGGTTGTCTATCTTTGTTTTTTTTTTTTTTTTTTAATTTTTTTTTCAACGTTTATTTATTTTTGGGACAGAGAGAGACAGAGCATGAACAGGGGAGGGGCAGAGAGAGAGGGAGACACAGAATCGGAAACAGGCTCCAGGCTCTGAGCCATCAGCCCAGAGCCTGACGCGGGGCTCGAACTCACGGACCGCGAGATCGTGACCTGGCTGAAGTCGGACGCTTAACTGACTGCGCCACCCAGGCGCCCCAGGTTGTCTATCTTTGAACACCAAGCTTCCACAAAGCAGACAGTCTTTCCCTGTTGCCCTGTAGAAAGGTTCAAAGGAGAACTTTTAATCGTGTTACTGTCCTGTGTCCATCCCTAAAGGAATCACTGTGGCTAAGGAAAAGGGGTCATTCATTGGTCAGGATTAAATCACATACCCACTCTCACTGGGTGGTAGATGGCGCTCTAAATGACAAATGTGTCACATGTGAGGGAAGAGGAGTTTTCCCCAACTCAGAGTAGGATGAGACCAGAAGAAAAGGTGCAGGGGAAAAATAGCAGCTGTATGTGCCTCAGGGCAACCTCCGCTCAGAGCTCTGTATGTAGCCTACAGATCCTTCTGGAAGGTGCACTTGTCTGGTGGTAAGTTCAGGGCTCTTAGTTTTCTTGATAGTTTTTTCCCCTTCACGTTTGGTCCATTTGGTCTGGTAGGTCACTATTTGATATGAGTGCCATAATGGGCTGTTCCATTTCAGTTCTAAAGACGTTACACAATGCAGTTCTAACATGAACTTCTTGATAGCCTTTAAGGGGTCAATGGAATTCTGGGAGATGCCCAATCATTAATCCAAACTTCTTAGAATTTTATCCTAGTATGATCATTTAGTTTAATACTTCTGGAAGGAAAACTCACAGATGAAATGTTAGTCTGAACGGAATATGTTTAAGATATTATTTATTTTTAAGATATTTACCTTAAAGAAAAATAAAAGAATGACCAGGAAGCATCATTTTTAAAGACTACAAATCACCTTCCCTTGCATTTGACCTTGCAACATCTTCTAAAACAGGTTTGCTCATCTCCTCTCCTACAGATGAAGAAATTGAGGCTTCTAGGAATCAATGACGTGCCCAAGATTACACAGTGCTTTAGACAGGATTTCAGGATTTCACCTCTGAGTCTCATAACTTTAAATACCACCCTCTAACTCTCTACTGCCTCCCTGATGCCTTAAGACATTTTTTAGAAGAAAGAACACATTCTGCTGGAAGTAATCAGAGGGAACGTCTGGAAGTAAACATGAGCCATAACTGAGCTTTTTATTCTGTTACCTAAATGAGTGATGGGAAGCTCAGGCGGGAGGATGACACTCATACAGTTTACGCACCCCCAAGTTCACTCCTGAATTGTTAGGACAATCTTGTTTGAACTCCCAGACAAGTGAGAAATTAAAAGCAGACAGTGACGACTCTGTTTTGTTAACTTGGTGCCTTTTAAATTAACCGGACCTTTCAAGTGCTGCTTTAGATTAAAAGTGGCTAATTGGATAAAGGGAGCAGAGCCACTCAGCTGGATGGATGGTATTGTAAAAGCTCAGACTGAGTTACAGAAAAGGAACGCACAAGAATAATTTTTACGATAATGTTTTAATTATAAAGTGAAGGCAAATTCCTCCACTCTATTCCAATCCGAGGACAAGGTAATATGTCACCGCGGCGCTGAAAAGCATACAGGCTGATAGATAGTTAGGTCCTTTTATTTTAAGGTAGGCTTGAAGGCAAAAACTTTCTAGTGCCAAAACCCTTCACGATTAAAAAAAAAAAATTTTTTTTTAAAGGATTTGGCGTGCCCTCGCAAATATCTGCACAGGGAGTAGGGCTGACGGTAGGAGAGCAAGGCTGAGGCCATTCTTATTAATATTAAATAGCCACGTCCGTATCCTTGAAGCAAGAGAGGAGAGAGGAGGGAGAGGAGCTGCTGACATTGACAATGAATCCAAACAGGAGTTGCAATAGCGGTGTCCACCACGTTGCCTCTGCCCCCGCCTGGCCTTCTGGGAGTTGTAGTTTTCACGGGAGCGGCTCCCCTGGAAAGCCGGGAACGCCCGTCCGGACCGAACTACAGATCCCAGGCTGCGCGCGGCCGCCCGCCCCTCCCTCCCGGGTGCGAGTGTAAACTCGCCGCGCCGGGGCGGGTGGCCGCGCGCGGGCAAGCGGGCTGAGCTGGGCACTGCGCGGGGGCACACCGCTCGGGGACCCAGGCCCCGCCACCTTCCCTCCGCCCCAGGCTCTGTTCTCACTTTTGAGCAGTGGAAGGACGGGAAGCGGGAGCCATGCAGTCGGAATCGGGGATCGTGCCGGATTTCGAAGTCGGGGAGGAGTTTCACGAAGAGCCCAAAACCTATTACGAACTCAAAAGTCAACCTCTGAAGAGCAGGTGAGTAGTGACAGCTGGAGGGAGGCGCGGAGTGCGGCTGGGGGCCCCGTGCCCCACACCGTGGGGCGAGGAAAGCCGGTCGTCCGGGCTCTGGGACAAGGACCCCGTGTCCTTGCCCGGGGGCAGAGGGCGAACTGCCCCCGCAGTTGGGGGGCCGCGTCCGCCCAGGCGGTGCGCCTCCGGGGGCTCCGTTCAAGTGCGCTGCGGGGGCGTCGCAGGCAGCCTACGACCGCCGGCCCAGGTGAGGGGTCCCTGGGCACGGCACACTGGCCGCTGAGACCGGGTGGGGGCAGGGGAGCGACCGGGCGAGCAGGTGGGGGAGGAGGAGCGCGGGAACCGGACGCTGTCCCGGTGGGAAGGAGAAAAAAAGAGTTTCTAGTGAACCTCTTTTCTGAAGATCCCGGCGGGCTGAGTACTCGGAGAGGGAGTGCTTGGGGTGGATTGAAACGCGACGTTGATGGAAGCAATTAATTCGTTTGTGTCGCCTCCTCGGAGCCGGGCTCCTCTGGGAAAGTCCGCCCCTGGCCGCCTCCAGGTGATGTTTCCCGGAGCCCCGCCTCTCACCTTGCCCACCGGGGCACGCCGGCGCGGGCGGGTCGGGGGCAGCGGGTGGGCGTGTCACCTCGTTCAGATTAAACAACTCCCTGGGCAATAGAGTCCCATTCAAAACCAGGCCTTCCCTGGAGGGAAAAAAAAAAAAAGCCTCGTAACTGGAGGGTATTGGGACAGGCCTGCTTGGCAGGGCCCCTGCTTGGCAGAGACACGCGTTTAATTTGCAGGGGAGTTCAAAAACTTTTTGGCGAGAAGTGAAGACACCCGCTGGTCTGGCGCCCCACCACCTCTAGTGCCCATTTCTTATGCTACCTCCGTTCCCACTCCGTTCTGTCGGAACGGGTTGGGTATCTTTCTTTCTCTGTCCGGGGGCCGCTCCAGACATTTCCCGTGTTTACGAAGAGGGACATGGTCATTGGAGGTTGTGATAGTAGAGAAGGGTTTATGTCCACCCCTCTCAGTTCTGAAATAAGGTGAAGCTATAGCTGGAGGGTTAAGCAGTGCTTCTGCACACCCACCTCAAACCTTCCTGCCTGCCCCTCACGTGGGTAAAGTCAGGGTGAACGGACCTGGCTGGCAGAGGGGGAGGAAGGTTCAGTAATCAGGGTGAATGAAGAGAAGGACAACTGGCCGGGGGGTGAAGTAGTACATAATCCAGTCTTTGCTTCTGGGGTGCACGGGGCTCCTGTTTGCTCTAGCCGCAGGCAGAGCCAGGTTTGTTTCCTTCGGGGCTGCGTCGGGACTCTGAGTCCAAGTTGGGGAAGAAAACCTAGGAACTGCGTATCCACTTCCCGGGGTTGCTGAAGCAGCCTCTTTGCAGTCGCTTCACAGTGATTGGAAGGAAATGCCGTTAGATGCCTACAAGCAGCCTTTAGTTGATGGTTTCTCTTCATAATGGCTGTTTTGTGTGTGAGAGGAGATTGTGTGTGTTGGGGGTGGGGGTTTTGAGTAATATTGTGTGAAGGGTATTGTTGGTTATGCTCATTGGGGCTTTATGTGCATTCGGCTGAAGGGACCAGTGTTTTACTGAGCAGTCTCTGCTTTTGCTTCTATAAGCAAATGCTTACATGGCCAGAATGAGGGAGTGAGTGTTTGAGTGTGTGTCTGTAGTCCTGAAAGAAATGAATTAACCGGACTGTTTGGAACATTTTTGATGGGAGCTGATACATAACATTAAATGAGTTTGAGAGAGTGAGGAAAATACCATCTGGAAAAACCCAAATGAGTGCCATGAAACTCATGTTGAAGGATTTGGGCCTGTTCTTTTTCAGAGTCGGCAAAAAATTACTTGCAAGGGTGAGCGTCCTCGGTAGCTAGCTAGCATGTGTAAGGAAAAATGTGGCTACGTGGGAAGCAATGGCTTCACACGTTGAAGCTAGAAACAGGTGCGGGACAGAACCGGTATGGAGAGGAATGCTAAATTAAAAAAGTTGTTGTAAAACTTGTCTGTGGAGCAGACACATGCTCTTTGAAATAAACCAGTTAAATAAAATCTGTGAATAAATATATGGGGTTGGCAAAATTTCCCTATACTGTTTTCCACAGTTGTCTAACTTATTGTCATCGGCATCTGTTGTGTGACTTTAAAAGGGCTACATGTTGTTGGGGGCCTCCTCATGGCTTTTTGTCTGAAGTCTTTGCCAGGGTATCTCCCTTCTTGTAAGTCTTGGTTGGAAAAAGTAGAATTTGAAAGGTCAAGGCGGCTGTAGCCATTTCGTCTCTCAGTTATATTCCCTAGATCGTCTCTTGGAGTTGAAAATATGTTCAGAATCTGCCCACCTCTCGGCAGGTCCCCTGCTACCACTTTGGTCCAAGTCCTCACCAGCCCGTGCCAGGGTTATTGCGGTAGCCTCTTGCTTTCTACTGTTACCCCTTCTGGTGGATTTTCTATGTGACAGCCACAATGTTCCTGTTAAAATTGGTTCTCAGGCAGGATAGATATCGCTGCCCTCCCCAGGGGTCATTTGACAATGTCTGGAGAGATTTTTGGTTGTCAGAATGGAAGGCTGTTGGTACTGGTCTTTAGTACATAGAGCCCTGAGTATGCTGCTAAAGTTTCTGTAATGGACAAGGTAGCAACAGAGAATTATCTGGCCCTAAACTGTCACCGCTGAGGCTGAGAAACTGTGGCTTAAAACGTGCCACATCATGTCGTTCTCTGCTTAAAACTCTCCAGTGGCTCCTAGTTTCAGTAACACTCGAGATCCTTTAAACGGCAAAAGGCAGCCTGTATGGTCAAGTTCCCTGTCAGCTTCCTTGCTGTCCCGGAACACTCCGGGCTCCTCCACCGTAAGGCCTTTGTATGTTGTATTTGGCTGGCGCCTCTGCCTGGACCATCCTTTGCCCAGAGAGCCACAGGGCTCACCACCTCACCAACTTCAGGTCTTTTATATTCCTAGCAGGCCTACCTTGACCTCACTAGGTACAATCACTATCCCTCCAGACTCTCATCTTCCTTGCCCTGTACTATTTTTTCCATTGTACTTCTATTATAACCAACTCTCATTTCTACTGTGTTTATAATAGGTTCCTCCACGCTAGACTGCCAGCTTCAAGGGAGCAGAGATTTCTGTCTGTTCCTTGTTTACTGTTGTGTCCCTAGAGTCTAGAGCAGAGTTTCTCAACCTCAGTGCCATTGACATTTCATGCTGGATTACACTTTGTTGTGGGCACCGTCCCGGCCATTGCAGGATGTTGACCAGCACCCCTGGCCTCCGTCTACTAGAGGCCACTAGCGCCCGACTCCCAATTGTGACATCCAGAAACGTCTCTAGACACTGCCAAATGTCCCTGAAGGGTACAGTCACGCCTGCTTAGAACAATTAGCCTTGAACATTGCCTGGCACGGGAATGATTTGTTGTTTGAACAGGTGTTGCTTTCTCCCTTAGGAGTCCACCCAGGACGGGGTGCTTGGTTCTGATTTTGCCTTCAACCTGGCGGCCTTTTAAATTTTTTTTTTTTCCAACGTTTATTTATTTTTTGGGACAGAGAGAGACAGAGCATGAACGGGGGAGGGGCAGAGAGAGAGGGAGACACAGAATCGGAAACAGGCTCCAGGCTCTGAGCCATCAGCCCAGAGCCTGATGCGGGGCTCGAACTCACAGACCGCGAGATCGTGACCCGGCTGAAGTCGGACGCTCAACCGACTGCGCCACCCAGGCGCCCCGGTGGCGGCCTTTTAATGTAGGTATCCATCAGGGTCTCTCCAAAGTGGAGATTATATATTCTTCATTTGGGCTGAGCTCGGATGTGCAGGTGTTTCATGAGGAAAGACACATTTTCATTCCTAACCGAGACCTCCTGGCCTTTAGGAGTGTGAGGCTGCTGGAATTAGATCGCGTGACCCTCCTTTTGGTCATAGTCACTGGCAAATCTGCAGTGGAGGAAGACACACGATGAGGAAAGGTTCTAATGAAGAATTGTTTGCAGTGTGGTTCCCCCAGCAAGATTTTTGAAGCCTCTGTGTGTTCTCCTGGGAATGAGCTCTG
The DNA here is from genome assembly GCF_028749965.1 of Puma concolor. Lineage (NCBI taxonomy): Eukaryota > Metazoa > Chordata > Mammalia > Carnivora > Felidae > Puma > Puma concolor. Next base: position 133,984,253 of record NC_141668.1, on the reverse strand, counting down.
AATGGTGGGCGGCAGGGGAAATGTGCCGAATTTCAAGGGTGAACCCAGAATTCACACGCTGATGCAGTCACATCAGGGAAACAAATGTGGAGCTGTTAAATGAGCTCCTATCAGTGTAGGCACTCTCTCTACGTCTTTGGGACCTGAAAACAGCATTTTATTTTATTAAAAAAAAATTTTTTTTTGAGTTTATTTATTTTTGAGACAGAGAGAGACAGAGCATGAACGGGGGAGGGGCAGAGAGAGAGGGAGACACAGAATCGGAAGCAGGCTCCAGGCTCTGAGCCATCAGCCCAGAGCCCGACACGGGGCTCGAACTCACGGACCACGAGATCGTGACCTGAGCTGAAGTCGGACGCTTAACTGACTGAGCCACCCAGGCGCCCCTGAAAACAGCATTTTAAAACATGTTAGCCTCTGTCAGGTTTATGGTCCTCTTATTCGATTGACTGGGTGCACAGTTCTGTGGCTTTGTACTTGCTAATGCCCTTTTCCTGGACAGACTTCAAACTTGGCCTAATCTAGTTCCAGTTTCTTCTGTCAGAATTTTAGTTATGTTTCAGATAACTGTTGTTTAATTTCCTGCAAATTAGAAATGGGAATGAGGGCAAGTCTTGGGTTTATTATGGCAGGACAGGATACAGTGGTGGTTTCCGAAAGCTGATTCCTGGAGACATGTGTGAAGTTTTCACAGGTTTGTGGTGAATGAGAAAGACAACAACTGTTGTGTCACACGTGCACATACACGTGTTTCGGGATAAGGCCACTGCCATTTCTTGGATTTATTCTGAGAGTTTCTCTCCTGTCTTCGTAGTAAAACTACCCTTTCTTTTATGAAATGATAATCCATTCTTGGCAAAACACAGCTGTCAATCTTTTACTGGTTTCTGAGAGTTTTCTTGATTTTTCTGCCAGTCCAGTCTGCAGGGAATTGCCAGCATTATTCTGGCATCACTGTCCCCAGCTAGCTGAGACCTTAGGCAGGCTGGGTCTAACTAACTTTAGTTTCCTCATCTGACAAATGGCGGCCTGCGTCCTAAGGGTCTTAGGAACATTCACTGTCACGTTGACTGTGGAAGAGTATTAGCCTGGTGCCCGGCCCATAGTAAGGGTTCAGTAAAATGTTAGCAAGTGGTGTTCTTGGTGTTATTTCTTTATTACTTAACAGTGAGTCCTGACATTCCATGAAGCATTTGCATGTGGTTGTCTTTGGCTTTCTACCTTAAGGCCAGGGTTGTTCGTGAACAACAACCTATCTCCTAATGAATACTACTGCCACCTAATGTTTAGATTTTTTTTTTTTTTACAGTTTATATTTTTGATCCAACCCATAAAAATTTATGCTTGTTAAAAAAAAAAAAAGCAATTGTGACATCAGTACCTACAGAAAACTTCATATTCGACATGTGTCTGTTGAGCCCTGTGCAAATTGCTTGTGTAAATTAATACCAGTAAACGTAGCTAACATCTATTGAGCATGCATCACGTGTCATTGCCTATTCTACGTGTTTTTATGTATGTGGACTTAATATTTGCATACCTGCGAGAGATGATAATGATAAATAACAACATTAATGATCTTAATTACATTTTTAAAACTGGTAATTCTTAATGCGGTGCTTACTACCTGCCAGGACTGAGTCTGAATATTTTACTTGTGTTAATTCAGTTAGTTTTCACATCCACCCTGGGTGTCTGTTTTTTCTTATTTTCCAGAGGAAGAAACCGAGGCATAACAAGTAGATGGGCCCAGGTTTAACCTGAGGCCATCTGGTTCTAGCCCCAGGCTCTTGTCCACTAGCCTGTACCTCCGTGTAAAAGGCACTGTGCACGACAGCAGAAATGGAGAGGAACATCATTCTGCATCTTTTCCAGAACTCTCAGTGGGTGGAGCACCTGGGGGGCTCCATCCGTTACGTGTCTGGCTTCAGCTCAGGTGATGATCTCACAGTTCATGAGTTTGAGCCCTGCATCCGGCTCACTGCTGTCAGCACCAGGCCTGCGTCGGATCCTCTGTCTCCCTCTCTCTCTGCCCTTCCCTGGCTTGTTCTCTCTCTCCAAATAAATAAACAAACTTAACTTAAAAAAAAAGTCTCAGTGGGTGAAGGAAAGAACACATGGATCCAGCTAACCATGCAAGACAGAGTGTGACCTCGTGGGAAGGTGAGCATCAACAGTGGCCATTTCCTAGAGGACAGGAAATAGGAGGCCCGTTTTGTGAACGAGCAGGGCTCTATGAGTTTGGCCTGGAAGTTCAAGCAATACTCAAGCATATTTCTCTATAACATTAAATAAGATGTTAGACACCCTGGAGGACATATCCTAAAATAGACTTCTGGGGGTTTTGGTTGCCTTTTAAATGTTTAAACAGACTCTCAGACCTTCCTCACGGTCTGGGAGCTCCTGGTGGTGGCAGAGACCAGATGCGCGTGAACAGGTTCAGAGGGGGCCGTCCTGAAGTGCTGTGCCCACGGCTCTGTCACTTAACTGTGACGTGTGTGCTTGAGACACTTAGCTTCGAGGAGCCTCAATTTCCTTACCTGTAAAATGGGGCCAACATACTATTGGTAGAAGTTTTTAATTTTTTTTTTTAAAAATGTAATGTTTATTTATTCTTGAGAGGTGTGAGCAGAGGAGGGGCAGAGAGAGAGGGAGACACAGAATCCGAAGCAGTCTCCAGGCCCTGAGCTGTCAGTGCAGAGCCCGAAGCGGTCTTGAACTCACGAACCATGAGATCAGGACCTGAGCCAAAGTCGGATGCTTAACTGACTGAGGCACCCCTATTGGTAGAAGTTTTGAACTGGAAATAGAATCTGTAAAAGTGCTTTACAGAGTGCCTAGCACACATCAGTAATAAAACTCCTTCTTTTCTACTTTACCACGGTAATTTTTTCCTTCCTCATAACAATAACTAAGAGGCAATCTCCGAAGCAAAAGAGGCAAGATCGAGGTGCCTCATGCTGGCAGATGTTCAACTCTTCTTATGCAAATTAGTTTTGTGGTATGATTAGATGGAAAATTTGATTAAAGTGGATTCTAAGTGTTGGTTCTGTGTGTTATTGGAGATTTCCCTTTCCTGAGTCCTATTTATAGAATTTATTTAAGCGTGTGTGTGTGTGTGTGTGTGTGTGTGTGTGTGTGTGTGTGTGTGTGTGTTTAATTCCCTTTGAGTTCTGCGGTGCAGTTTGCACAGGCTGATGTTTATATCTGCTCCAGTTGTGCAAGAAGTGGAAAATATCCTTTTTTTAGAACAGGTCACATGTGCTTACTGTCAGGAATAGGACCTCAGTGTAAAAAAATGTATCTTGGGACAAATCAAAGTTACTAAATTTCTCCCTCCAACTGCTTTGTTTCAGAACTGGCAGTATTAGGATAAATAATAGGAAAAAAAAAACCCACTCGGCTATTTTTTTTTGTCATTTTTCAAGGACAATAAGCAAGAATTTCACTTGGTGTGTGTGTGTGTGTGTGTGTGTGTGTGTGTGTATGTGTATGTGTGTTTGCGTGTTTTAAGTATAAAATGTACTTTGCTGTTATGTCCATCTCATCAAAGTAAATTGTAAAAATATGTTTGACTGCCCTCCAAATACACATAATTTGGAGAAAATAATCAAAAAGGTGGGTCAAAGATATTAAATGCTGTTACTACAGGCTTTTGATATTGTAAAGTCAAGTTTGCAGTTTATACGGAGGTTTTTGTGAGGCAAGTGAACATTGTGTACTCGAGGTAGGGCAAGAGGGAGTCATGCAGTCTGAGTCTTGATGGAGGCAGATGGAGGCTGAGGGCAGGGAGCCGTGTAAGCAGGTCTGGGTCTCTTTTCCAGTTCCTTCCCCCCTGCCTGTGTTCTCTTTTCCTCAGGATTTGGGGAGAGGCCGGGGCTCCTCATTTCTCTAGGTTGCTTCTTAAATGTGGCTCCCTTAATTCTTTGCTACATCATTGCCTCCTGTGGCCCTCTATGCATGCCACAGAGAATAGAGTACGCCTTTGTGGTGTCCACACGAGACATCTGTCTTGAGATTCAGAACCGTGAGGTTTTTGTCTTCAAGTGCCTAAATTCCCAGGGTTCTCAAGCCCTGGGCACTGCCCAGAGTGTGTTGCAGATGGTAACCCATTGGCTGTTTTCCACCTGAGTTGGAAGTTGAGCCAGGGGGAGGAGTGGAGTAAAGGTGAGAGAAAAACCCATAGGGAAGTAAGTAAATGGTACCTCAGAATCATGAGGGCCCTGGTATCCTCCCCAAGGTGCATCGAAAACATCCCTCGGTCACTTTTAGCAGGGGCAGTAGAGCTTTGGGTCAGAAGGACCTGGATTTATTTGTGTTTTTTTTCCTTTTTCCCTTCCCTCCCTCCTTTCTCTCTCTTCTCACAGCAGTTATTTATTAAGCGCCTCTAGTATGTCAGGCTCTGTGCTGGCCAGAGGGGATCAAAGGTAGAACCAGATAGGCAAGGTTCCCACTACCATGGTGCATCCATGTTGGAGATGCGAACACAGTTAATGATGTGCCAAATAAATGCACAATATAATTTTTGTTGCTGAAGAGGGAGTAATTGATATAGTGTGATTAGGAAACACAGGGGCTTTTTAGAATGGGTCTGATATCAGGAATCACCTCATGGAGGAGGTGATTTTGAGGCAAGGCTTGAATGCCTGAAATAAGTGTGCAAATCTTGGTGCTTCCCCTCCCTAGCTGTATGACTTTGGACCAGTTGCCCAACTTCTTTGAATCTCAGTTCCTTCTTTTGTAAAATGGGGCAATAACTACCTTATAAGGCTGCTGTGAAGATAAAAAGTATCGCTTGTAAAGCATCTAACATTAGGCTTTACCTTATAGGTGCTCAGGGAGATGCATTGGACGGGTTTAAGGTCATAAATTGAATAGTGGAGAAAAATACAGACGTTAATCTTCCCTGCAACTGTTTATAACTTGGTTTTAAGTGTTTTCCTAATGTTGAGTGAGTCAGAGATTTATGGTTGTCTTTATAAACCTACCCTCGGACTGAAAGTGGAGATGGGTCTTGTTCTTTTTATTATCCTTTTTTTTTTCCTCCGGGATCGTCTTACTTGAGTCGTCCCCTTGCTCTTCTCATTGTTGTCACATTGAGATTATTCATGTTTGACCATGCTTTCACGTAGGAATAGTTTCTGGCTGGGTTTTGAAGTAATATTTGGTATATAGGACAAGTCCAAGGGCTCTTGGAGAAAAACGCAGAGCTTAAGATTGATTTAAGAAAATACACACGCGTACCACAACCAACTCTTCTGGAACTCCTGACTCACAGTCCTATGTTTTGACCCCTAGATCATGCTTCCTGTCCACACTGAGGTGAAAGAAGCCTCTCCTCCCACACAGCACCTCGCAGCTTTGGTCAGTGTTGACATCTACAGGCAATAGCGTGTGTTTTTAATTCAGCAACTTAAAACGAAAATCTTCAAAGCTTTTGAATTCCAGTAGCTGCGTTCTTTGATTCAAGTACCCATGGAGTGGTGACTTTTTTTTTTTTTTAATTTTTTTTTTTCAACGTTTTTATTTATTTTTGGGACAGAGAAAGACAGAGCATGAACGGGGGCGGGGCAGAGAGAGAGGGAGACACAGAATCGGAAACAGGCTCCAGGCTCCGAGCCATCAGCCCAGAGCCCGACGCGGGGCTTGAACTCACGGACCGTGAGATCGTGACCTGGCTGAAGTCGGACGCTTAACTGACTGCGCCACCCAAGCGCCCCGGAGTGGTGACTTTTAAAAGGAAAACTCCTGGGTCATGTGAGAACAAATATTTTAAATCCAAATGCAACGACTTACAAGTCTGTGGAGTAACTGGTAGAATCCTGTTCTTCTATAAGAAAATTGTGGGTTGTTGAGCAACTTCAGGAAGGCACGTGTAGCCTTCACTCTCTCCACCCCCACCCCTTCCCCAAAGTGGGATAACTTGCTGAATCATTCACATGCATTTGTCTGTTTTCCTATGTGATCAAGGGCAGAATGGGAAAAGTGGTGGTCGCCGCTGCTGGGCATGCGTAACTTGTTTTTGTAGAACATGTTTTCTCTCTAGGAGGCTTAACTTGCGTCAGTGAGAAGAAAGTTTGAAGCAGGGAGGATTCATTTATCCTGATGGCTGACATTATATATGAAATTATGGGCTGACAGATAGGACTGCTCTGTTGAGTTCAGTACCTTTATTATAAAATGTTCCTAGGTACTAACTGGTTTCAAGAAGTGTGTTTTTCAGAACATACCTTTTATTTTTCTAACTGGAGATTTGAACGTTGGTGGAAAGAAAAGGAAAGATGATTTCCCTGATTAACTTGGAACCTAGCACAGTCCTCACAGAGCCTACCAGAGGACCTCAATGAGATATGGCCATGCTGTTCGTCTTGCATGCATCTGTCCCAAGCAGCTGGAGGTAGTACTCTAAAATTGAGTCTGTGAACAGACACACAGATATTGTAACAATCCATTCTCCATCAAAAGAACTGGGTACAGTTTTGCTTTATTTTTCAGCATTTGAAGTTTTTCAATAAAAGATGGAAAGGTACTATTTCAGGGTTAGCTTTGCTTTATTGTATTACTGAGCCTGCATAACAGCACCATCTAAATTTAGAACATTGGCACCTTGGCCAGTAGAACCCTTTGCAACTAATTTATAATGTTTTTGGCAGAGAATAGCTATGAATAAACATGAAAATAGTATTGGCCAGGTAGGGTCATTTACTTTCAAGAGAAGAGGATGACACCAGCCAGGCGTTCTTGAAAATTCCCTTTATTTATTTTTGAAGGAAGAGCTTGCGGTAGCTTAGTAAAACAGCCTCTAAAAATATAAGCAACTAGTGCGATTCCTGGTGACATTCCAAATAATAGTTTGTCCATTTGCTGCAAGGAAGCATGCCTGGAGAGTCACTTGAGAGATTGGCACTGGCTTGTGTATTGGACGATTGGTGTGTGCAGACTTTTTGGAACCATACCTTGCATCATTTAGCAAAGTCATTTGTCCACTCATCTTTGGGTAGATAAACACTAATGATGTTTTATCTAAGTAAATGCTGTGTGTGTACGTGCTAAATGATGGGATAATGGAACGCAGCTTTAATGACACTGATTATGTATGGAAGCTTTAAATCTTTGTTGATTCAGAAATGAACAAGAAGGTTTGATGGCTCTTGCTTGGTCATAGCATCATAATCACCGACAGGCACGATTTAACAGCGGGAGGCTGAATGGCAAGGACAATTAATTGGGGTTTGTTTTTGGAGTCAGTGGTACTGACTGGAGTCAGTCATTTCTGCTGGTCCAGTGGACCCCTCTTTCTCACACTTGGGTTCATATACATGACATCTTTCTAATCCCTTCTCACTGGCAGCCAACTTCCTTTTCTTTACGTGTTTCCCCTAGGGGACACTTCTTCTGCCTGCCCTTAGTCTCCTTTCCAAATTCTTGCAACAATCCCTTCCCACGTGCTCGGCCCATACTTCAGTTTTGTGGCTCCGAGAGTGGAGGATTTGCCACAGGCCCGGCCACGTTTCTTTTTCAGGGAGACTGGTTTCGGGGAGGTACATGCTGACTAGTGAAAATGAATCCCAGGATTTTGCTAGGGTGCTAACAGAAAGAGATTCTTCCTTTATTTTCATTGATCTTGAATTTGGGAAGATGTCGAGGTTTAGAATGAAACCATACCTTGTAGACAGAGAAAAAACAAGTTTTTAAATTAGGTTAACTTTGTGACACCTGGGTGGATCAGTCGGTGGAGCATCTGGCTCTTGATTTTGGCTCAGGTCATGATCCGAGGGTCATGGGATCAAGCCCCACATTGGGCTCTGCACTGGGTGTAGAGCTCGCTTAAGAGTCTCTCTCTCTCTTGGGGCACCTGGGTGGCTCAGTCCGTTAAATGCCAGACTTTGGCTCAGGTCATGATCTCACAGTTCATGGGTTCAGGCCCCGCATTGGGTTCTGTGCCGATGCTGGAGTCTGGAGTCTGCTTTGGATTCTGTGTCTCCCTCTCTCTCTCTCTCTCCCCTTCCCCTGCTCATGCACCTGCTCTCTCTCTCTCAAAAATAAATAAAACGTTGAAAAAAAAAAGATTGTCTTTCCCTCTGCCCCCTCCCCCACTCAAGTGGGCAGCTTGACAGGCAGCTTTCCTCCACATGGCAAACCAACTACTCAGTCTCCTTCCATCTTCTGGTTTTCCTGTTGCCTAGGACCCTGGAGTCTTTTATGTCTGGTGGTAGAAAGGAAAAGAAGAGAAGGCATAACTAAGGTCCACAAATGACAAACATTGCTTTTGCTCAAACTCTATTGGCAAGGACCAGACTCACGTCTTTTTCTGGTTACAGGGGTGGGAGCTGGGAAAAACAGACCCCAGCTGGACAGCGACACCTCTGTGCTAGAAAGGAGCATACAGTTTTGGTGGATGGCTAGCTATCATTGCCATGATCCTGGTAGGAGTGTTTTCACCTCTGGACCAAGTTAGGCCTCTCCTTGGAGTCTTCTCCAATTAATTGGGTACTTAACCAATAAGTTCCTTTTCTAAGTAAATATATTTAGTTTGGATCTTCTGCCACCTCCATGGAGACTGTTCCAGCTTATGCACTGTCTGAATCCCACCTTTCTGCACTGCTTCCTATTCCACATTTATTGAGCAAAATCACCACCCCACCTCCCCACAAAGCAAGACATCCACCACCACTACCACCTGAGTGCAGCAGTTTTCAAAATGTGACCCTCAGGCTTGTTAAGAATGCAAATTCTCAGATTCCACTGCAGACCTGTTGAATCAGAAATCAGTGGTGGGACCCACTTGTCTGAGCAAGTCCCCCACAGTTGGTGATACTTCCCCATGTTTGAGAAACACTACCCCAGTGCTTTCAACATAAATCCTTTGTCTCCATATTGAGTTATTCCCCTCTTTCTGTTTTGGAATGAAATACTTCCTGGGTTAGAATACATTGAGTAAAAAAATGGGGTGCTGCTTGTTATGATCAGGCTAGAGGTGATCCTTGACAGTAATTCCTCACTGATTAAAAACCAAAAACCAAAAACTTTGCCTTCTAGGAAGTTAGCTTTCAGGTCTACATTAGTGAAAACAGGTAGGATTCTTGGTTTTCTAAATGTGATCTTTGGGTGACTTGAAGTTAACCCAGCTTTACTGCCATCAGGAGCCCTGGCCCACATCTCAAAAGAGGGTTGTAATCTAGACTCAGAGTGTGAAGCTTGAATCGTGCTGCAGTCACTTGACTGAAAAGATATGGTTGAGAAACAGGGTGATGATGATTTTGAGCATGCCCACATGACCAAATTGTTTTTCACAAAACTTCTGCTGAATAAAATTTGAAATACGGCTTTCAGCCTGTTTTCCCATCTTAATGAATTCCAGACAGTTTGCAGAGCGTAGGAGCTTCCAAAACAGAGGGACAGAATGGCTGGGACCCGCCAGCCTCTGTCTTGTCACAGTGGGGGTGTTGTGACTTCGTAGAGTTGTTCCCCTTGTTCTGAATCTCACCTGGCTGTTCACTTCTCTGATGGAGAGGTATAGACTGTAACAGGGAAGGGCAAGGCCAAGGTTGTCAGACAAATAGAGCCTATAGAAAATTTCCAGACTCCTTACTTTGGCAGGAAACTCAACCTACCCTTATGTATTTAGACCCAAGCATTTTTCTTTTGCTTCCTTCCTTCCTTCCTTCCTTCCTTCCTTCCTTCCTTCCTTCCTTCCTTTTACTTTTCTTTCCTTTCCTTTCCTTTCCTTTCCTTTCCTTTCCTTTCCTTTCCTTTCCTTTTCTTCTTTTCTTTTCTTTTCTTTTCTTTTCTTTTCTTTTCTTTTCTTTTCTTTTCTTTTCTTTTCTTTTCTTTTCTTTCTTTTCTTTCCTACATGCTGATCTTCTCCAGAGAAAAGACCCTCACCTCTTTTTGTGAACTGGTTAAAAGCCCAAACCCATCTAAAAAGTCTGAAGTTCTGGGTTTAACTTCCAGAATAAGACAGATTTTTAACTTAAATTCCAATATGATGATCTATTAGCTTTTTTATAGTTGGGCAAGTTTTGCTTGTAGCTTCTGTTTCAATAGAGGGCTAAATGGGGCTCATGGATGATAATATGATCTAGGCTACAGGGTAATTGTGTGAATTAAAAAGAAATAGGTGGGTACAGTGCTGGGCCCAAAGCCTGGCTCTTGCTGCTTAATACCTGGTTCCCACATTTTGGTTCCCTTTGCATCCATGCGTCAATAAAGGTTTTGACTTGAAATGACATTTTAGTAGGCAGGAAAAGAAGAGGGTCCAAAGAAGCGAAGGGGGAGCCCTAAATGATTCGTAAACTGGACAATCAGCATCAGGATCTTTGAGAGTTGATGCAGATCAAGTAGTGGTGAAGCGTGGGGAGCCTAGCAGGGCGTTTTTCAAAGATGGTGCCTGCTGTTTATAGGTAAGGCGTTACTTTTGTGGCCAGAACAATCTTTGCCTTTATCAACATGTTTCCTTTCATCATAATTACAGACTGTAGCTAGGTGGAAGAATAAATAATAAGATGCACTAATTGAGGTGTCACAACATTGAACAGTATAGCAGCTGGTCTGTATTGCGCTTGAGACCCGGGTATCTGTCATTCCTAACTGTCATGTTTCATCTTTGCCTCTAGTGAGTGCCTGCTTCATCTTTTCACATTTAACTTGGCAGCCTCTGTATATAGTTGTCTTTGTCCAATATAAGCCACAATGCCCTGTGTTCTTGAACCTCAAAATCTTTATCTTTTATTGTTTTAAGATTTTTCCCTCCTTGTTGCCATGTATAGCTATTTTTGAGACTAGACCCTAAGTTTTATTTATTTATTTATTTATTTATTTATTTATTTATTTATTTATTTTTAGAGACACTGTTTAATTTATGCTTGCTTTTTACCCTTCATTCTGAACTTTTGGAAAACTTGATTGCTAAAGTCCCTCTCATTTGTATGAGCCACTTCATTGAACCAAGTGGGTTTCCATCTACTGGTTAAACAGATCCAGTGATAAAACTTAAATGTTGTACCCACATCAGTATGATAGCTTAACTGTCTTTTAGTTTTTTTCCCCTTTATTAAGGTATAGTTGACGAATAAGAATTATATATATTTAAGGTGTGCAGCTTGATTTTTTGCTGTGTGTATACGTTGTGGAACGATCACCACAAGATAGCTTGCTTTTCTTGAGCCTCAGAAAGTTTCCCCCTCAAACCTAGGGCCAAACTGGTCACTAGAAAGCAGAAAGGGGGGTTAGCCCCAATAGTGACCATCTGTCTCAGGAAAAACATTCACCTGATACTGCAAACATAAGTGGTTGCCTTCATTGTTACGGCTTTGATGTGTTACATGGATAATGAGGTCCCCTGCCTCATCAGATCTCTGTGAAGATTCAGTGAGGTAACGAGGACTCTCTATAGGAAAGGGGCAGTAGATGCCGGCTCTCTGTCGGTGCCCGATTGCCCTACCATTCCTGCCGTGCCACCATTATGTCTGTCTCGGCTTGCCAAGCTCCCGTGTGCTATTGCTGGTCATTGCCATTAGAATTTAGGGGTTTACATACGAATCAAAGAAGTGGTTAATCTGTGCAGGGGCTTTGACTCTACCATTGTGTTGTCACTGTTAAGTAAATAAATGATTGGATTCTCCATAGCTTAAAACCCCCAGCCATATAGTCAATTTACAGATATTGGGGATATATGCAGCAAGTCTTCGGACCTGTACTAGCACTCATGTTTCTCCCAGGAATCTGCCAGACCACTTCCCCCAGCTATCAGCTGTTGTGTGCAGAGGAATGGAACTAATTTGATTACCAATTAATGGGAGACATGTTTTGGAAGAATCCATGCACACATTCATACCGGTACATATTGGATTCTCAAGGCAGTGTTTTTCAGAGTGTTTGCATCTTTTCCCTGGTATTACCATGACTAATCAAAACTTCACTCTTGGCTAAACAATTCCCGTCCTGAGTCTTATAAAGAAACAGCGAAAATGACAGTTTTCCTCTTTCCCTGTGATTGAAACGCACACACACACACACACACACACACACACACACACACAGAGCCACATGCACACACGGAAGCAAAAGTCCGTAGAGGGAGATGCTTTTGGGTAGAGCCAGTGTGCTGTGAGAAGTAACAAACACAGGGGAGAATGAAGTGTGAGGATTGTCAGATGTGCACAGTCTGAGGGCTTCTGAGCTCTACGTTTTTGTGAGAGGGCAGGATGAATCAGGTGTGTAGGGTAGAGTTGAGAGTTAGCACACCCATAACTAGGGGAAGAGCCAACCATTGGACATGGACAAGGCAGTTTTGGAAGTTTTCAGAGTCGATTTAATTCTTGGGCATCTAAATAGGTGGATGTTAAGAGATCTGACACTTTACTCTCACTTTCTCAGAGTCATGGTTTGGGAATGATTGGCAGGATCTTGGGGCCAATGTTCCCTGCCCTCTGAGGTAAAATGATATTCAGTAAGTATTTGTTGAGCCCACTGTGGAGTCAGGGGATAATGTTGAGCATATACCTGTGTCGTCTTTGGCAAATGAGTGGCCACTGAGGGATGGTATGCAACCCAGATCAAGCCATCAAGGGCTAGGGGTGTACTCTTTCTGGGAGCGGGAAAAGAGCCCACTTGGTGGTCACATCAGTTACCCTCTGAAAGAAATGTAATTTAAATGGATATTCGCTGAAGAGAGCCTTCAGCTGTCACTTCACTTGAAACTCTTATTTAAAAGATAATGAGTATTTTATTTTATTTTTTAAAAATGTTTTTATTTATTTTTGAGAGAGAGAGACAGCGCGAGCAGGGGAGGGGCAGAGGGAGAGAGACACACACAGAATCAGAAGAAGGATCCAGGCTCTGAGCTGTCAGCACAGGGCCCGACACAGGGCTCTAACCCACGAACCGTGAGATTATGACCTGAGCTGAAGCCGGACGCTTAACCGACTGAGCCACCCAGGTGCCCCAGATAATGAGTATTTTAAGAAATCAAGCATCTTCTGCCTGCAAGTAGGTACTTGATTGTCTGTCAATTCTCACTTGAAAGAGGCCCAGTGACAATGGGGAATTTGTTCACTGAACATCTCCAGAATCCAGGATAGCAAGAGCTCAATAAATAATTGCTGAATAAAAGTGACCAAAATGATGAGGTGTTTCTGGTGTGCAAGAAGGGGTCAGTAGCTCTTGGAAAGTCGGTTAAGCTCTTTAAGGAAAATGTGCAAGAAGTTATTTTGACTTTTTTTCTTATTAGCTGTGGGCCCTTAAGTTTTTCTGAGGCTTATTTTTCTCCCTTAAAATATGGGAGTGGTCGTATTCCTTCTTAGCAGAGCTGTGAAGATTATAGAAGGTAATGTGTAACACACCCGGTGTATGTAAACACCTGATTAGGCTAGTAGTGGCCATGAGTGTTGTTGCTACTATGGGTGCTCAGAGATGAAATAAATATATAGTCTGTTCTTGTTATCTGTGACAGTTAGGTTTTACAAAGCCATTCATTTAGGGAGCACTGAGCCATTGCTCCTAGAGGAAGGGCACAGTTGGGTTCCTAGGAGCCTCTGGTTACATTTTTGTCACCTGATTGATCCATAATGTTGTTTTATGTGTGTTTCTGTTTAAAGACACGTTATTTAACATATATTATTGATTCACTAATATTGAACTCAAGGCTAACACCGCTGTAATTCACACTTTATTGAACCTTATCCAACACATGTATTTTCTGGGCAAGCCACATCACAGCCTTCTTATGTAGAGTAACACTAGATAACACTTCAGTGCTGGTCTTTAAGCAAGTAGGTGAATTTGCAAATAGCGAATCCATGCACAATGAGGGTTGACGGTATTAAAAATTGTTTTCTTGAATCTTTCTCTAGCAGTTCTTTCTCTGAAGAACTTAAAACATGCCCATTTGGGAAAACATTTTCAAACACTGTTTTCCTCCAACCTCGTTGCAGGTTCTACATGAAACCTCATTAATGAAGCTTTTCTAAGCACCACATCTTCAATTTTTATGTTTTTTTTGCCAATAAAAATGGCCCATTACTTCCAAATTTTTAAAGTTGAGTGGGATTGTTCAGATATGTTACTTTTCATTTTGATATATCTCTACCATTCTTTAGGAAGTGGAGTGTGAGAGTGAGGACCTGGAAAAAGAGCCCAGAGATATTACAGGGGCCACTGTTGATGACATAGAAATTCTGGTGTAGGCAGTTTCTGAAGAAACTGGGCTCATCTTACTCATGGCCTAGAAGACGATGGTGATGATTTTGACTTCTCGTATTGCAAATTAGCATATTATAAGGATCAGCATGGTTATTGTTGCAAACATTACCTGAGCACTTGTTGGGAGTGCTTGAAATTCTTTTAAGAAAGGAGAGAAGAAAAGAATTGTTTTCAGTGGGTCCAGTAGTTTCAGGTTGCCTAGGAGACAGATCACCAAATTTAACAACAGTAAAGAAACCCAAACACCAATGATAGTAACACCAGCACCTACCATTTTTGAAGCCCTTACTTCAGTGTGTGTCTTGTAGTGGTTCTTTAATCTCTTATGCTTTGAGGAAACAAACTCGCTGGGATTAAAGTTTTACATTTCATATGTCACCCACCTTGTGCATTTTCCTACTGTACTTATGTGTAGTATAAAAATAATAGCTTGCTTAGTTTGTATGCGTGTGCACATGTGTGCATGTGTGTGTCTAACTAAGTCCTGGGATCAGGAAGGTACCTGTGTACATTTTTTTCCCCAGATTTTTCCTGTGTTAGAAAAGTCAAGATGCTGAAAGAGAAGGAATGAATAATTCAGATCTAGTTGAATTAAAAACATATTAAGACACCTCCTATCTACCAGGCACTATGTGAAACATTTGAAATGCTTCCTATAATTTAATTCTAATATGAGGTAGGTAGGATCCCATTTTATAGATGAACAAACTAAGCTTGGCCGTCTTCATTTCAGTCACTTGCCTGAAGCCATTCAAATAAGGGTGGAAGCAAGACTTAAACTGAGGACTGTCTGACTTCAAAGCTCACCCTAACTGCCATACTGCAGCAGTTACTGCATATATTGGGGTGCAGAGAGGGAGGCAGGGTAGGAAGTGATCTGGGGTGACAAGTCATGTTGATTTTGGAATAGCAAGAGGACTAGGTTTCTGATGAAGCAAAGACAGACTCTGGGTGTGGTTGGACATCTGTATCCAAGATAAATAGGTCTATCTATTAAAGATAGTCCTTTGTTTTCAAAGCTGTTTCTAAAGAAAGAAAGGTGTGAGGCTGTGAGGACTCCAAGAAAGGTAGCAAAAGGTGGGATGGTGGACGCTTAATTATTCACAAGGATATGGTATGTAAGTTGTAGGTGTTCCTCATTCCTCATTCCAGATCTTCAGATTTTCCTTGCTGATGACATCAAGAAGTCTTGTCTACATACCCATCCTTAAGGCCTGCCACTGAACATAGAGCTCCTAACATCTTGATGTTTTTCACTTATCTTTCTCTCCTTATCTCTCCCTCCCTCCTCAACTTGACTGGTTAATTGCTTTTCCTGTGTGTCTTCATAAAGTTGTAGCTAGTTTATTCCATTCTGGACTGTTTATCTTTGAATGCCAAAGGTCTTGAAACATCATAATGTTGTGTAATGAACATAACTTCTGCCTTGACATGTGGGTGTTAAGAGCATTAGTCATTGCAAAGTATTGAGTTAAATATTTTCAATAAAAAGATATAATGATCTAATAGAGAGGAAGGAGTTATAAAAATACTAGTTGGTGACTTTACTGGTGAGCTATATATTTAGTGGGTTCCATCAGTGATGGGCTAGAGATTCACAGAATGAACATAAAAACATTCTTACTCCATATTAGTGGGAGAGGAGAAAGATCAACAAGAGGAAGAAAGCACTTGATTCTCTTACATACTGAGAAAAAGGCAGGCCATCAGATTTTCCAATGCTTTTGCTCTCGATTTACTTCCTCACATGCATCTTTAACTAACTACACCAAGAAATGTTGGAGATGACCATGAGATAGTTATCATAGGTACTCCTGGGAGGCCTCTTGCTGGAAAGCCCTTAGCTTTGTAATGATGTCTTCTTTTTTTTAGAAAGCCATCAGGGCATCCTTTGCAGCACCATCTGAGAGCCAGGGCCTTCCTGAGCAAACAAGGTGTTTCTTTACCCGTGGAGTTGATTTTATGGAGAGTTTTGGTCAGCATTAGTCATTGTGAAACTATGTACCTGCTGTCCTGGTTTATCTCTGTAGACATCTCCCTGAGGCAGAAGATTGAGTCCTCATCTCTCCAGGTCTCTGGGCACCTAAAGATGTTAGAGGTGCCCTGGTTTGCTTCTTGCTGGGATGTGTGTAGTAGGTACCGGTCTTCTCTGATGGAATATTGCCTAGATGAGTGACAATCCATTTAACAGGTTGATGTGCTCTCTTGTTCCTTGGGGAGGTTTAAACCAGTGACACTGTGCACTAACTCTCCTTTACCTTGCCGGCAGTCTTCAGTCATTCCAGTAGATAACTTCTGAGCTAAATACCTTTTCTTTCCTAGAGAGGCTATAAACAAGGAAATTAATATCGGAGTAGAAGGCCTAAACTCTGTCTCTGGCTGCTAATAAAAACTTCTCAACAAGACTGGATGTTATCAAACGATGTCCAAATTAAAAAAAAAAAACAACAAAAAAAAACAAAAACGCAGGAAACAATTTTTTCCTAGTATGATATCTTTTACCAATGGATAATTATTTTCGTGATCATGTTAGGCAGTGAGGCCATTTTTGTGGTTGGGGAGTGTGTGGAGTGCGTGGAGAGGAGATCTATTTTCACGAGGTTTCCTTGCATTTGTGGCGATATTTTTGGAAGGACTATTGATCTCTGGTCCTCCCGTGTAGGATTTTGAATGTAATTGCTATGCTTATTAACTGAATCTATAGTTAAGAAGGTAGTGTTGAAGGGGAGCCAAGGAACCTGTTGATGTAAAGTCTGTTTTACCTTTTATGATTCCCATCATTTAGCACCTCCCTCCTTCCTGGCTCAATCCCCTGTCATTTTAAGTAGGCAGCAATTACTGGTTTACTAAAGAAGCTGGCTCCTGCTGCCAAGGATCCTATTAATTATCACTCTATCTCTAATTTAGCCTTACTAGTGTTGAGAGAAGGTGCATGTAAGCGTGTGGCAGAGCAGTTGCAATCACATCTTCTTTGTAGTAATCTCCTTTCTGAGACGGTTCAGCGGACTCAATGTTCAGCCAAAGGGCCGCGGAGGCCCTGGTGAGTGTTTTCACCTCTCTTCTGTAGGTTGTTTCGTAGGTCAAGTTTGGGGTGGTTTTCTTCTCCCTTTGACTCTGACCTCAGTAAAAGCTAATGCTTGGCATTTATGTTGGGAATTCAGACCTACTCCTGGTCTGCCTGTGAACTCAGATGGGACACCTTGAAAATACTATGGTGGTTTCCCCAAGAGCTATTTTCTCTACCTGGGAAAAGGAGAGCGTGGAATTGACCCCCTGCCTGCCTTCAAGAAGGTAATGCAAGTGCTAACGAAGGTAACTCAGTTCACAGGTTGTTTTAGAGCAGATTTTTAAAAAAGAGAGTGGCGCGCTTGATAGAATATCGAGTCTTGGCTTCTTATCGTTCATCAATGGCTAGATCGCTTGCTGTTTGTTTTTAGAAATGTTCAGTTCGCTTGTTTGAGTGAACCTTTTTTTCAGACGTTCCACTGGATCATTGGATTAGGTTTGGAGTGCCTAAGCTTCCTTTTCCACTTTTTTTTTTTTTTTTTTTTTTTGTTATTTTTGGCAGTGTTGGTGTTTGAAGCTGTTGAAGTGATTCACTGCAAAGTGAATTAATTTTCCACATTTTCAAATGTGTTTTCCAGTCGCCCCCAAGTTTCTTTTCCCCTCTCATATGATTCTGCAGTTGTAGTTCTGTCGTTCTTGCTGGATTATATATAAATGCTGATGTCACCGAATTTCTTAAATTACAGCTGGTGGGGATTAACAGAAATTGTAAAAGAATACCACTTCCTCATTTTGCTCCCTTCTTGACTAATTATTGTCCTTTCAAGTCCTGTCGGAGGATGGGGATTTGGAAGTAAGTTCTCTGTCCTCAAGTCAGAACAGCAATTTTCATTTTCCTTTTTTTCTGTTAAATCTTGTTTTTCAAAAATCATCTCGAGTTACGGATGCTACTTGCATATGCCCTTTAATAACCCCGACAGACTCTCCCCACTCATGACCTTGCATGCTCGGTTGTCTTCTATCCCGGGTGAAGGGTTTTGAATACTTCCCTTAAGTAAGTTTCCTTATATAGAATATTTTTACTCAACAGTCTTTTGCCAGCTCCAGACAGTTACTGGTATTAGGTGGAGAGTTGTGATTCATTTGTTATGTTTTTCCACAGCCTTTTGTTTCTCAAGGAATGCCGACTTCTTTCCCCATTGTTTTCTTGTTTCGAATCTTCTATGTTCTTTGCGAGAGTTCTGTTTGCTCGACACTCTCAAACATTTATTTTTCTGACCTTCTAGCCCTCGTTCTAGGAGTTGGAGCCCGGAACCCAGGCTTTCTGGTTCCCGGTTTGTGGTGTGAGTGATGGCTCCCTAAACCTTGTCCTGGGAATTCTCTGGACTTCAGGGCAGAATATCAGAGGCCACCTGGAAGTGTGTATAAATGGTGGCTGAGCACTGCATGGCTGTGGTATTGATCGAATTGCAGTCCCGTGGAAACAGAAATAGAAAGGGTTCAGCATTTGCACTTTCCTCTGGTGGTGTTTTTGCTTATTTTGTGTATTTGGAAAAGGCAGCCGTATGCAAACTGCTGACTTACTATTTTCCCTGGAATGGAAACCATTTGGATTATTTCAATGAGTTTTAGCTAAGATTTGTTTGTTCACAGTATTAGTTTTGTTTTCTGGTGTCCTGTTTAGAATAAGACCAGAATGTTTCTTTTTACTTCATGGAAATAAGTGCTAGTTGGTAACTTGGGATTTTGCAAAACAACGTGAATTTGAAAAATGTTTACTTCAGAGTCAAAATGGAAACTCTGTAGTGAAAATTCTAGGTACTTAAATATTTCCATTTTGGGTCACTTTCTTTGAAAAAAATTTTTTTGATTAAATTATTTAAGGTTTCAGAGGAGTCTCTTTCTGGTGAATTTTTCCTACTAATTAATTTTTTCTATTTTTTAAAAAAGAAAATGAGATTAAATAGAAGAATTATAGGACACAAATCACACGTTCCATACTATTTGATGGAGGATGGAAAATGATGACGTGTACTTTTCTGTCGCCTTTGAGGATTGAGTGAATCTAGTTGAACTTTTAGTGGTGAGGTTTGGATTAGGAATAAATATAGAATTTCCTTACTATAAGAACTATTAAGCACAGGTTTGAGTTCCTGAGTATAAGTTATGACTGTTCAGCCTCTGGGAAACGTGCACTGTAAGATCTGTATGTTCTTAGCCAACACTTGCTTCCAACATTGTGATGTTAAATTCTTTGAATTGAGATGAGAATGCTATAGCTATCTGCAAAATATTTCAAATATCACCACAGAGCTTTTGGTTAAATATGAGTTTCAGAAAGCTTGGATAAAGAGAATAAAGGTCAGGAAGGATAGAATAGTTATGAATTGATTTAATTGTTGGGAATGAATTATTTTTTTAAAAAGAGTTTTTATATCTATTTAGATGACTACATCTAAGAAAATGGGTGTTTAATAGTTGAGGGGAGGTGGGAATTGGAAACATATCATGAGGTAGTAAGAGGATCTATGGATGAGGCGCCAAATATATGGTACAGTTTACTAGGTTGATGACCGTGAATGTTTTTGTTCATTTTATCCCAACAAATGGCACCATGCAGTACCTAATAGTTAGTGAATACATGCTTAATGAATGAATGTTTTGGGAGGCCTGGATTCAGGGTCAGTTGTGCCACTAACTAATCCTGTGACCCTGAGCTAACCACTTATGGGAACTCTGTCTCCTCTCATGTATAGTGACAGATAAGGACTAGATCAGGGTGGCTGTGTGTTCCTCTGCGGCCCCTTCCCCCAGCTACACCATGGTAGATGACCGCCTTGCTCTGTCCGATGAACCTGGGAGGAGCCTTAGGCCCTTCTGAATTCAGTGCGTGAGGCTTTCACAACTCATCATGGATACTAGAGGGGAAACGTACTTGTTATCTCAGAAGTACCTTCTCTCTGAGGTCCCTTGATTTGGGGCCATTTTCTTTTTGATACCTCAAGCCCACTTACAGATAGGGAATATTCTATGAAGTTTCTTGGTTAGCATGTGTTCGCTCAAACAATGCAATAACAATAGCATACAACATTGTCTCTCCTTTCAATAATTTTTTTTGGGAGATTTAGCAGATAAAGATAGACTTAATGAATGGGTAGAGACCCTATGTCTCCAGTGGAGTAAGATATCTAGAATTGATCAAATTAACAAAGGGTTTCACTTTTACTCTCTAAACCTCACTTAGCCATCTAGGAAATGATTGTTGAACACCTACTACATGCTAGACTTTATGCTAGTGGTAAGATGGCCAGCCCATAAGGCATGGGCTCTGTTTTACATCTTACAGCGACATGAGTATTATCCTGGGTTCGTAATTGTATCTTTGGGGATACAGGGATCACTTCCTGAGAGGGGAGGAGGGAAGAGTAAAGTCTTACAGGAGAAATGAAGTTTGACTTCATTATCAAAATTTGACTGCCAACCAGATGAGAAGAGGGCTTTCCAGGTAGATGGGAGATGCAGACGTATAGTCCAGTATGGTGCCTTTAGGGCAGTGTAAGCTTTTGAGCATGACTAGAGCGTCAGAGAGCATGGTTGGATGGAAGCAGAGGAGTAGCACTCTGGCTGCCAAATGAAGAAAGGTTTGGAGGATGGCCAGATCTGGTGTCATGGAGGCCAGTTAGGATAGTTCCAGCCTAACAGTCTCTGTGAAAATGATGATGCACATACACACTGTTCAGCCCTTAGAGCGATTGTGATTGTGAGAGGATGCAAACCGTGGGCACAGATTTTAAGGGCGTGAAGGCAAAAGTAAGACTGTGTGCACACTGCTTATTAGTGACAAAAGTGAGCGCTCATTCATTTATTCATAAAACATAGTTGGATTCTTATTCTGTACCACATACCTGGAAAACATGATGGTCCCTCCCCTCAGGGGGCCTATATTCTAACGGGAGACGTGGTCAAGTAAACAGACAATGACAGATTACTGTATATTCTTTATAAGTTACGTGAGAAGAATTCTAAGTGTCCATTCTGTGAACAGACCCACCCCTCTTTTCCTTCAGCTAACTCGTACTCTGGCATGCTCTCTCATCCCTATAGTGGGTTTTGAGGATAAAGTTAGATAAGCATTATATTTTATATGCCTTGTATGGCACATGCTTACACACACACACACACACACACACACACACACACACACACCCCTGGTTAAAGACATCTGTCTTTACTCCAGAGGTAAACAAGCACCTAGAATAAGACATATGAGACTTCCTAAAGGTAAGTCTGCTCCAGGTAAAGTGCCAGGTTCCGGATATCTTCTGACATTTTCTAACTCTCCTGTTTTATGTGGAATAATCCTGGCTGTTGAGTTCCAGATCCAAGAAGAAGCATCTTGGCTGTTGTGGTCCTTGCTGGTTTTAATGGCTGCTTTGAATTGGGTTTCACGTCTGTGTTCCAGGTTGCTTCCAATGTTTGGGATTCATGTGCAGGAGCAAGAATTTGCTTTAGGGCAGCAAGCAAGACTGTTTGACATTAGATAAGTGACTTATTTTAAAGAGATGCTTTGGTACAGAAATGGCAGCAACAAGAAGTTCTTCCCCCAAATAGAAATCTCTACATTCCCCATGCAACCCTGGATAACCTCTTGATTCTGAGGAGTCAAAGTTTAGCTGAGTGGATCTGATAAAAATTCCTAGGAAGCCGTTTGAGGTTCAAACAGTGTTCTTTGAAGACAGAGCATTACAATGGTAATTGCAGCTGGTTTATGTGGGAAATGCTCCTTTTGCATTTTTCCTGGCTTGTACAGGTGGTAAACTGTAGGTGCTAAAACTCTGGAGTCAGACTGTCCTAGGCTTGAATTCTAGCTGCACTGATGAGCAGCTGTCTGAATTGGGTAAATCACTAAGACTTTCTTTTTCTTCACCTGTATATTGAGGTCATGGTTAAGCTTGTAAGCCCTATTGTTAAACCTGCCCCTGTTTGAATCTCTGCTCTCCTGTTCCATGACATTGGGCAATTCTCTTTGTCTTTTGCTTTAGTTAAAAAATTTTTTTATTTTAGAGAGGAAGGGGCGACAAGAGCACTGAGAGATGGGGGGGGGGGGAGAGAGAGAGAGAGAGAGAGGGAATGAGAATCTCAAATTCCATTGTGGAATTTGACCCCATGACCCTGGGATCATGACCTCAGCTGAAATCAAGAGTCGATGCTCAATTGACTGAGCCACCCTGGTGCTCCAAGTATTTTGCTTTCTTTACAGGTGAAGTAGTAGTAGTAATGTGATGATGATGATGATGATGATGATGATGATAATTCCCACCTCACAAGGATGTGGTTAGAATTAAATGAGATAATGCACGCAAAGGGAATGGTATATAGTACTTGGTACATGGTTAGCCCTCAGTTATTTTTCTTACATTGAGCTTCCTAAAATATTCTGTAAGGCTATTTGATGACATATTCTTTTTGAAAATTAAGGCTTCACAAGCTGCACATGTGCTTTCCTTTTTTCTGTTTTAAAATTGAAGACACAATACAGTGTTAAGGTTTGGAGTAGGGTTGGCAGATTAAATTCTGGATGTGCAGGTAAATTTGAATTTCACATAGACAAAGAGTAATTTTTTTAGTATAAATATGCCCCAGATATTTCATGGGATACTTGTTCTGAAAACTGGTCTTTGTTTATCTAACTTCAAATGCTACAGGGCATCCTATGTTTTTATTTGCTAGATCTGGCAACCCTAGTTTGGGGGCAAAACTTACCCCTTCATGTTCTCATCTATTTTTTAATGCAGATAGATGTATATGGATGCTTATACAAGCACAGTGAATGACACCTTTGGAACATGAGCATGGAAATAGTGACACAGATTTGATGTCATATTCCCTAGTATTTCTAGTAAATCTGTCTCCTGATTCATGTAAGCAATGGGACTATCAAACTGAGATTATGTTGACACCTGAGTGTATATAGTACGAAGTTGCTTGAAAATTCTGAAATGTTCTAGTGTTGGTTCTACCCAGAGGGAATTACTAATAATGACACATTAATGGGTAGGTATGCATTCCAGAGAATCCTGAAAACGTAATCATCTTTGAAGGAAATTACCTCATTACTCTTTGAGTCGCCGATGTAGGGAGGGTCATTTCCTATGGCTGGCCTGGTTTTCCAGGTAAGAAAACAAACATACCAAGTGGTTAGGTTAATAACTTAGAATAATTTTATTTTACTTACAGTCGAAGTTAATTTTTTGGTAGGTTTGGTCCTTAAGCTATTAGACTGTTTGGAGACTTTGAGAGAATTAAATCCGAGACTGAGATCATTTCATTTCAACCAGTATTGACAGAGTGTATAGTGGGCAGAAAGCAACTGCATAGGGGTAGAGAGGAATTTAAGGTTAGCTTCAGCCTTCAAACCTTCAAAAACTGTAGTGTTAAATGGAGCAGCAAGGCCAGAAACAATTATGATAAAAGACAGAATACATAAGGTCAGGATCCAAGGCAAGTAAAGCCAAGTCGCAGATGGTTGAAGGTAGGAAGTGATTAATTCTGAAGAATAAGTAGAATAGGAACATAATATATTAGGAATGACTTTCCTAGAGGGTCATATTTGAGAGAAATTTTCAAAGATGGGAATGATTTCTTTTGGGAAATAAATTGTTTGAGCTGTAGGCTTAGCATTAGCAAAGACCTAGAGGTGGACACATTTTGAAATGTATATTATTTAGACTCAGCAAAAATATATCCAGCACGACAACTGGCTGTGACCTCTTCTCTCCTGTGTCACTGTTTCTGGTCTAGAATTTCCAGATCAGAAACTTGACTTTCTGTAGGTGGAGCTGGATTTGTTCCATGTTGGTTTCTTAAATATTTATCATGGACCTGTTGTTGCTATGTATGTAGTGGCCAGAGAGACTTGAGCAAGTTTAGACATTGTTTCAGTTGGTCACTTAAAACCAACTGAAAGTCACTCTCTTTAAGTATTTTTAAGTGGAATGAACATTTTTTTCCCTGAAATGCCCATTTCCAGTGATCTTTCATTTAAATTGGGCAAAAACAAAGCAAGGATGTCTTATGAGGCAGTCTGACTTTGGGCATTTGCTTAAATGACTCTGAAGGCCAGCTGAACTCATTTCCTGTTGGGATGACACTTGTTTATTAGACTTGGCCCAAGTCAGAGTTAATAGCCTTAATGGTTTCGAATGGTCCCCAGTGATTCTCCAGCAGTGTGCCATTACCAAATGGGGAGGTTTCTGTAAATGGTGGGCAACACACATACCTGCTTCAGCCATAGTAGATTAAAGGGAAGAGCTGTTGCCAATAGATTTACCTATGGACATTTGGAATCCTAGAAAGTAAGAATTACCACTGTAGTAAATGTTAAATTATTTTCTAACAGTTACTTCCTAGTACTTTTGGTTTTGTTTGTTTGTTTGTTTGTTTGAAATGATTACATGTGAAACGAATCCCATTTGAAAATGGTCCCAGCATTCGGAATTTGTTCAGATCACCCAGCTTCTCCAGTGAATGAATTAAACTATGATAGGGTGTCCATGTTGTCAAGGGATAATAAGGCATGTCCTGAAGAGCAGTGGGTTGGCAGTGTGCCCAGTGCCTGAGAGAGACTGCTCAGGCTTTGGAATGGAAGACTCCAGTCTTCAGTCAGTATGTGTGTTGGGCTGTAAGGCTCTGAATTAGGCTGGAAATTAGCAAGGCATTTAGTGATCCCTGGTATTTTATTTTTGTAAATTAGGATTAGCCAGTGTCTTTCAAGTTCTGACAGGTAGTGCTTTGTGGATATTATGCTATTTTAGGTACTGGTGGAGTGAGATAAAGCCTGGATGTAAACCTTTACGGGGTTCTTAACCATGGAAAAGCATGAACTGCTTATGTCAGTTTGAGTCTGTCTGAATGTTGTTATTTTTTTTTTTTTTTTCCTTGATGGCTGGGCCAAATATTTTGTAGTTTTAGTATCTACCCTTGGTTCCTACCACCTTATTTTTGGCCTCTCTTAATATCTTCCTTGATATATCTGTCATTAAGTTATAATTGAAGCTTGGTGTTTTATATTTAGAATGATGCATGGAGGTTTAGCTGTGCCAGCCATTCAGGCTTAATAGCAAATGTTGGCTCATGCCAGAAAGTTTTTGAAATCTGGTCTCTTTGGGATGTCCAATCTAAGCAGATCACCCCTTTCTCCTCTTAAGCTGAAGGCCATGGGGAAGCAATTCAGAAGAGATTTCCGTATCTGTACATGTAAGAGCATCTTGTTTCTGATTAAAAAAAAAAAATTGGTTGGCTAGTTCACTCTTCAACCCAGAGTCATGCAGCCTCAAAGGGACTGCTTTGACAAGTCTTTATATCGCTGCGTTTCTTAGTTTACCAACTTTCACACAAGGTATCAGTGAATGCCAGTTCTAGAGTGGGCGCATAGTGATGGTAGATGACGCCCAGGCCACAGGCTGCTTCCCAGGGGCTGCCAGGCACTATCAGACATTTCACAGCTCTTGGATTCTCTGGATTTGGGCCACTTTTGAACTCCATCCATAAATCCACATAACCAGTTATTCAGCTAATATTTACTGAGGTTATGCCATGTGCCAGGCACCCATCTCAATTTGAGGAGTAGAGCAATGAACCCAACTTTTGAAAATCCTCTTACTCATGGAGCTTATATGTGGGGGAAGGGAGGGCTGTAGAAATAAATACATACATAAAGAGTATAATGTATAATATGGTAAAGGGTGATAAGTCCTATACAGGAGATAAAACTTGGATGGGCTTAGGGTGATGGGCAGTTTAAAACTGAGTGGTCAAGGAAAGCCCTCCTGAGAAAATGACATTTGAAGAAAGGTCTTGAGGTGGTTAGAGAGTGGGTCATGCCAGCATTTGGAGGAGAAGCCTAGCAGACAGAAGGAAGCATAAGTACGTAGGCCCTGGATAGGGTGTGCCCAATTCCGGACCAGCATGAGGGCCACAGTGGCTGGGACAGGCTGAGCAAAGGGAAGAGTGGTAGGAAAGGGATCCAAATGGAGGCAGGCACTACAGGGGTTTATAAAGACTGCCCTTTTACTCACCGAGAATGGGGAGCCATTGTAGATTTCCAGCTGGAGGAGTAACATGACCTGATTAGTTCAGGTGGCCCCTCAGTATGGTGAGGAACACAGTTGTCTGAGAATTTGGAGATCCTTTTAAGTCGTGGTTTTGTCATCACACAGGGACAGATTTGCTCAGCATTGTGAGCTTCCATTGTTTTTCCTCCTTAAAGAGCAGAGCTGGTGGACTAGATAGTTTTTATTGACCTTGCAGATTGTGATACTGTCTCTGCATTTATTGATCCCCACCTTCATCTCCGTGTGTGTGAGCATTTTGTATTTGTGGCTTATTACATTTCTCTTTGAGTATGCACAGCTGGACCTCAAATGTGTGACATATCTTACTGCCCTTTACTTTATATCTTGAAATTTTCCATAAACATTTCACATTGAAAACCTTGTAAACCATGAAGTAATTATATATATTGATGTTAAAGATTGCTTGCCAGTTAAGTGGTAGGGGTAAACCCAGATTAAAAGTTTTATCATATAGGCTCAATACTATTATTATTATTATTATTATTATTGTTATTGTTACAGAAGATAGAGCTAATTTATTGAGTGTTACAGTGAGCTTTCAATTGAGATAGAGTGATAAACAAAACACAGCTTCTGCCCCTCAGGAAGTTGAGCAAGAGGAGACCATCCTGGTTAAGGGAGTGCTCCACAAAGCAGTCTTAATGGCAAAAATCGGGCAGGAAACATGGCCAGCTGAAGGCCTGTGGGAGTCCCACATAGACTAATATTCAGATGCACCTTCACATTGGTATTACATCATCCAGTTAGACCTAGTGCCATGTAGCATGGGAGGTGCTAGGGACCCAGTAGCTTCTCTTCTGCAGCTTTGAGCAGTTTAGCTCTGCCCCAAACTTGCATCTCGCCGTTGAGCACATCAAGGTTGTGCAATTAGCTGTCTCTAAGGCAGTTTAGGGACCATCTTTTGTTCCTCAAGAATTTGGGCATCTCAAGTCTCTGCCTTCTAACAGAATATTTCTTCCACTTCCTGTGAGAGTTTAATGCCTTTATAGACTGGTGCTTCTGGTAGGCAACGGCTAGTCAGTTCACTTATCTCCCCCGTGGAAAAATACTACCCTAGCCTTGCCTTGCCTTCAGGTCTTCAGTGTGCATTCTGCCAGGACTCAGACGGACCCCCGGTCATGTCTCCCACTGACAATCTATGCCTCATGTTCTATTAACTGGCTTCATCTTGGGCAGCTATGAAATGTTGCAAGTTTCCAGGTTGATGATTTTGGGAAGAACTCCCCAGGAGATAAGAGGGCTGCTGCTCGCCCACACTGGCCCTTCAGCTGTCTCCTGGCATCTGCTGGGGCAGTGGAGGCCTTGATGCTGAGGACAAGCTACCATGGTTGTGAGCACCCAGACTCTCAGATGGACGAGGCCAGCCCTTTGGCACCTAAGCTGGAAACAGAGCCAAGAACTCTTGACTCTGATGTCACACTGCTTCCTTTATTTTTTTTTCTACCTCGGGCCTTTTCACACTTTCCTCCTGCCATCTGGAATACTTTTCTATCGCTCTCCTCTCTTCCCCATCTTTCAGTCTCAACTTAAAGGTTGCCTCTTGACCCACTTCCTTGCCCCCTCACCTGCATTAGCGGTGCTGTTCCTTTATGGTTTCCTGATCTTTTCCTTCATACCACTTACTTACATACGTAATTACTTCCGTAATTATCCTGTTTTTATCTGTGTGTTCAGTATCTGCCTCCCAACTTCATGAGGCCAGGGAGCACAGTGATTCGACTCACTATTGTATTCCCAGAGGTTAGCCCAGGGCTTGCGCAGATGGGCACTGTATAAATATTTGTCAAATGAGTCCATAAGTGAAGGAATAAAATGATTAAAAGGCAAATTTTGCATTTTGTCTTGTCTAGTCATATTAAGTGTCTATGTCTATCCTGGCGAAGGGTAACAACTGTTATTGACTTTGCATTTTATTGAAGATGCTGAAGATGTGATTTTTGTCTCCAGCATAACTCTGTGGCCTTGCAGAATTTTATTAAAGTTGTCTCTGCAAAAACCAAAACTCAGCGACACTCACAAATCAACACTCTGTAACTGGTGTAGGCTTGACATGTTGGGCTGTGATTTATCAGTTTATTTTGCTGTAGTTGCATTTTTATCCCTTAATTCTGTTTCCAGAAATGAGCTTTAGTTCTGTTTACATCCTCCTCCATCCAATTTGTTGAAAATGAATAGAGAAACTTTTGCTTTTTCTTAATAGGATTCATAATGCTTTTCTGGAGGGAATTATGTTGGCTCACATAATGGAACTTTTAAGACGGTAGGAGTAGAAAACTGAGTAGTACTTTCTCTAGAAGGAAGAGCAAACTTTCCTACTGTGTGTGGAAAAGAAACACAACAGCAGCAGTGGGCTTTCTTTATTTCTAAAACTAAACTGTCTTAAGTGTTCATATCACAAAGATGGGCTTTTCCCAAGCCTGGTTGGCATGTTTAATTTATAGAGAAAGCATGCATTGTTCTGCAGTGTGCATTGTGGTTACACTGGCTCCCATAAGATTAGCTCAAAGGTATCTATGAATAGTCACACCCTAAATTACATGAACTGAACAGTTTTAAAGAGGTGGAAAATCTGATGCATACTGTTTCCCAGACATACATGCCTCAGGAAAAAACTTGGGGAGGTGGGGAGTGAAACCCAAACATTGCTTACTTTATATTTCCCATTGTGCCATTTGTTGGTTATGTGACCCTGGAAAACCAAATTAACTTCTCTGAGCCCCGGAACCTCCATGTGTAGAGTGGAAATAAAAATATCACCTACCTCAGAGTTGTCAGAGAATTTCATGAGATAATATATGGAAAGTGTCACAATGCTCAGCACATTATAAATGCCCTGGATTCAGTTATTCCTTGGAGGATAGTGCAGTGAATAGGGTGGTAGTTAAGGGCACAGACTCTGGAGATCCTGGCCTGTGTTTGAATCTTGGATCTGCAGCTTATTGGCTGGGTCATCTTGACCTAGTAACTTGACCTTTGCATGTTTGAATTTCCTCATATGTAAAATGAGCATAGTAATAATACCTGCTACATAGGGTTGTTATGAAAGCTATTTGTCAACCCCTGGTACATGCTAAGTGCTATGTACATGTTTGCAGTTGTGATTAAGAAGGCTTGTCCTACGGGTAGATGATGTAGGGTCATAAGTCAGGTCCCATTATGTACCAGATGTACCAGCACGGAGTTGTCAACGTCTTTGACAACTTGGTTTCCTCTTTTTGTCATTTGAGGATGATGCTAGTTGTAGTGCCAAGAAATCAATGAAATAATGCATATGTAAAGTGCTTAGCATAGGGATTGGAACATGGAAAATAATAAATAACTACAGCGAAAACTTTTCTTATAATTGTTACTACTATTATATTTCTACTATTGTATGTTTCTACTATTATATGTTTCCACTATTATTTAAAATTTTTTTTTTTTTAAAATTTTTTTTTTCAACGTTTTATTTTTATTTTTGGGACAGAGAGAGACAGAGCATGAACGGGGGAGGGGCAGAGAGAGAGGGAGACAGAGAATCGGAAACAGGCTCCAGGCTCTGAGCCATCAGCCCAGAGCCCGACGCGGGGCTCGAACTCACGCACCGCGAGATCGTGACCTGGCTGAAGTCGGACGCTTAACCGACTGCGCCACCCAGGCGCCCCTAAAATTTTTTTTAATAGTTTATTATTTTTGAGAGTGAGAGAGACAGAACATGAGTGGGAGAGGGGCAGAGAGAGAGGGAGACACAGAATCTGAAGCAGGCTCCAGGCTCTGAGCTGTCAGCACAGAGCCCGATGCTGGGGCTCGAACCCACGAAACGCAAAATCATGACCTGACCCAAAGTTGGCCACTTAAGCCACCCAGGCTCCCCTGTTTCTATTATTTTTAATTCTATTGCTAGCATATCTCTGGCTTATGTAGAACTTGTATTCTAAGATGTATTGTATTCCATGGAGATCAACATGTTTCATATGTAGGAAATAACGTTGAGGTTGTTGTTACTGTTGGTGTATTTATATAAATGGAGTTATTTCAGGAAATTGAAAATAGTAGAATTCTTACAGTTATGCATTTATGCTTTTATAGGTCACAAAAGATCGAAGTTAGTCAAGGTCAGTGTTAGGTGGGCAGTTTTATATTCATGGAAAATGACTCATAGGAAATACTAGGAACTAAAATTGCCAAAATAAAGAAATAAAAAGCTAGTACATAAACCATGTTCAAATCAAGTTTGTATGTATTTCCTATCTTCACTGGGATTGTGTTCATAAAGTTTTGACATTTTCTGATGTTGAAGCTCACTCATGACTGATAACCATGCATCATCATAATAACCACGCATCACCAGAAATGGATAAACACTGATTCCAGTGTTGGTAACATTTTCCACTGTAGTCATTTAGGTCACTCTTTCTACAGTATCTGTAATTGAACTTTTGTGCTGTTTTGCAATATATCTTTAAGTTCAACTTCCTTTTTTTTTTTTTTTTTTATATAACGTAGGGAAGGAAAAACAGTGATTGTAATACGGAGCTATAAGTGGCTTTTGAGAAAAGCAGGCCTTTGACTAGCATTTGGCCCCAAAGTCCCCGGTTTTAATGGAAGGTAGAAGCTTGCACTGGGCAGTTGGATGTACAAAGAAGTGCAAATGGTTGTACTAAGCCTAGGTAGTTAGATACTTTTAAGTCAAAATGTGGAAGTGTTGATAAAATTCCTAGATGATATGTTCAGGAAGGATGGGTAAAGTGGTTCAGCCAAAAGTGCATGGTAGAGTGTCCTTGGGACATGTGCAAACAATGCCAAGAGTATGGGAATGGTTTGAAGGCTGAAACCTGGAGAAGAAATTAATTCAAGTTCAGTGTCATGGGGGCCATAGAATGACTTTTTAATCCATAATTAGGAGGATGGGCTTTATTCACAGGTTAATAGGGAGGCATGGAAAAATTTTAAGTAAGAACTGTGGGATTCTGTTTATGTTTTTGAGAGATCATTGTGGCAGTGCCACAGAGAATGGATTACAAGGGTGGTGACAAAGAAGACCAATGAAGAGCAAGCAGTTCAGGCAGGGGATGGTGCTAGCTGGGACTTGCCTGGTGGTTGGAGAATTGGAGAGAAGGGGGTAGGAATAGTAGATGCTGGGGGATGAAGAAGCAGAGGCCTGGGTGACTTAAATGGGAAGAGAGTGAGGAAGGAAGAATGGCTTTCAATCAGGTTTACATGTTCATGCCTGAAACTCAATAGCCAATTAACATTTGTTGAACCAACTAGGGATTCATTTATCTCCCATTTAAGAAGCCAGATGTCTGTGACCACTGCCGTTCTTTTAGTGGCTCCCTGGTGTCAGAACCATCCACAGTGATTTGTCTTGGCGTTTTCCTAGTGTATTTCACTCTGTGTTTGCAAAATGGCTGCTACCCCTGCAGGAGCCACATCTGCTTTAAGAAAAGGGGAACGTGAGGAGGAATAGCAGCTCTACGGAGGGAAAAACACAGGCTTTCCCAGAACCGCTCCACCCGCCCTGCAGATGCCTCCTTGCATCTCAAAGGCTGGAACTGTGTTACATGGCACATTAGCTCCCTGAGCAAGTTCTGGTTCTATTAGTAGGAAACAAAGGAAGTGGAACTTAGATCTGCAAATAGCTGCCGAGTTTGCCTCACCCAGGTTTCTGGTAAGGACTGGAGGACCATCCACAGGTACTTTTCTCTCAACTCTGCACTTGGCCCCAAGCTGTAATTTCTCATTAGCATGTAAACTACCAAGTTCTATGTAGTTGTTAGTTACCTTCAAGCACATAGAACTCAGAATTGTCTTTAAAATATATTAAACATACCTTGTGTCTTGTTTGATTATAAAATTCTCAGCCTCCAAAAAGACGTTTTTCTCAAATTTATTCCAAAGTTTCCTTATCCCTAATCTCTCAGGGGACCTCTTTGGGTTTAAAGCAAATGAGAACAATTCCGTCTGACATTCACTTACTGATGTGCAAGTGAAAGCAGGGATTGCATGATGGTAAATGTCATATGCTTCACTATGACTTTTGTGTCTGTGAAGGATACGATTATGCCACGTTTATAAGCAGAGAGGGGAAATGTCTGTTCACTTTTTTTGAAGGTAACGTTATTCAGGGGTCATAAGATGCAAATATTTGTCTTCTACTCTTTTTTTTTTTTTTTTTCAACATTTATTTATTTTTGAGACAGAGAGAGACAGAGCATGAATGGGG
This sequence comes from Puma concolor, assembly GCF_028749965.1. Taxonomy (NCBI): domain Eukaryota; kingdom Metazoa; phylum Chordata; class Mammalia; order Carnivora; family Felidae; genus Puma; species Puma concolor. The sequence goes on along the minus strand of NC_141668.1, from coordinate 133,951,706 downwards.
GAGGGTCAGAGAGAGGGAGACACAGAATCCGAAACAGGCTCCAGGCTCTAAGCTGTAAGCACAGAGCCCAACGTGGGGCTCGAACTCACGGACCGTGAGATCATGACCTGAGCTGAAGTCAGCTGCTTAACCGACTGAGCCACCCAGGCGCCCCTGTCTTCTACTCTTTTAATTCAAGCAAGTCTTCCCACCCAATACATGCAGAATTCTGTTAGTGACTGTTTTAGCTAACAGAGGAGAAATTATTTTCCAGTTTTTGAGGTATAGCAGAAAAGCAGAGAGTTTTGGGAAGAGGCTTCTCAAGCGTGCTGCTTTGCTGTGTGATCTTGGGAATATCATTTTACCTCTCCGAATTGGTTTATTCTATGGATTGCAATGACAGCAGGAGATAGTGTTACAGTCCCTACCATATATGTATGCAGAAATGGCTCAGACACAAGGATGGCTGGGCACACTGTGGGTGCAAGCAAAACACAGGGGGCTAGGGTAGGGAGAGATTAATTTCTTCTGGGAGACTTTAAAAAGACTTTGTGGCAGAGGGAATTTAAACTCCATGTTGGAGAATGCAGAGGGTTTACAAGATAATGGAGGATGGCCCTAGGCTGGACAAATGCACACAGCATGCAGGATGCATTTGAGGATTCCAGAGATTTATTGTTTTCAATAAAGGACAAAATGAGGAAAGCCTTGAAAGTCTGTTTGAACGAGTTTGGACTTTGATCTGTAGGTGATGGGGAGCAACCAAAGACGTTTAAAAATGTCATACACATTTAATTTTGAAAGAAGTAAAATATATGGGTCCAAGAATATATGTACATTGAACATATTCATAGATTTAAAAATTAAACTTTTTATTTTGAGATAATTGTAGATTCCCAAAACACATGATTTTAAGAAATTATCTTGAGAGAGCCTGTGTGCCTGCCCATTTTTCCCCACTGGTAACATCTAGTACAGTATCACAACCAGGAAACCTACTGAAGGCTTTTGGGGGGAGTCCATGATATACCTGATCTGTGTTTGAAGTGGGTGGTCCTATGGGGATGGATTGGAATGGATTGGAGGTACAGCATGGGGGCGAGGAGACCCTTAGGAGAGAACCTTAGGAGGTTCTTGCAGTGATCTAAGAGAGGGCATGAAGGCAGTGGTGATAGGATTGGAAAGGAGGGGATAACTGAGGTAGGAACAATAGGATTTGGCAATCACGTGGGATCGACAATAAGACCAGTTGATACTTAGTGCAATCGCTCAATCAGGTGTGGACCAACTAGTGTGCCAGTCACTCTGCTAAGGACAGTAGGGGTGAAGAGATGATCTAACAGAGACTAAGCCAGGCAGAAACTCAGACCCAACAAGACCATGAACCCTGAGTAGAGGGGCAACAACTATTCTCTCCTGCTGCTGCTGGTTATTACCATGATGGTCTGGAGGTCCAGTGTGCTGCTATTCTGATTTCTCAGAAACCAGAAATCTAGATTTTTATCTGACGTCTTCCAATTTTAAGTGTTACCTAATTTTTTTTTTTTTCAACGTTTATTTATTTTTGGGACAGAGAGAGACAGAGCTTGAACGGGGGAGGGGCAGAGAGAGAGGGAGACACAGAATCGGAAACAGGCTCCAGGCTCTGAGCCATCAGCCCAGAGCCCGACGCGGGGCTCGAACTCACGGAGCGCGAGATCGTGACCTGGCTGAAGTCGGACGCTTAACCGACTGCGCCACCCAGGCGCCCCAAGTGTTACCTAATATTAAAAACAAAACAAAACAAAACAAAACAAAACAAAACAAAACAAAACAAAACAAAACAAAACAAAACACAAACAAACCAGTGCTAACTAGCACTCATTTGTGGGCTGAATTTACCTCGTGGATGCCCTGTTCCTACCCTCTGTTTTCTCAGTGGAATGTTTAGAGCTTATTTCAATTACCTACTCTTGTGTAACAAATGACCCAAACTAAGCGGCTCAAAACAATAATGATTTTATTATCTTTCACAGTTTTGAAGGTTAACTGGGCTCAACTGGGCAGTTTTTCTGCTGGTCTTGCTTGGGATCTTTCCTATAGTCGTAGTTAGGTGGTGACCAGGGCTGGAGAAATCTGGAGATCTGCCTTGGGCCCTGAGACAAATGAAACTTTCTTTTCCTCATATAATTTCAGGGTCTCTTGTGGCCTCTCTATGCAATCTCTCTAGTAGGGTCACTGAATTCCTTGCCTGGTGCCTCACGCTTCTCTCCACAGTGAACGTTCCAAGAGAAAGTAAGTGGAAGCTACCAGTCTCCTTATGGCTAGGTCCAGAATTGCCAAAGCATCACCCTTGCCACATTCTCTTGGTTACACAAGTCAGGGGCCAGCCTACATTCACTGTGGGAGGGAACTACAAAAGGATATGAACACTGGGCAGCCTGGTTCAATTGACTGACAGCCATCATTGGAAACTACCTGCAGCTAAAGTCAAGATGGCCAGATGGTGGTGACGTTGTGTATTAGGATAAGTTGGGAAGACAGGGTAAATTCTTCTGTTTGCTAGCTCATGTCACCCTGAAGTTTTTGGAGCAAACGTAATTTTTAGGTTTTTTTTTTTTTTTTTTTTTTTATGGTGATTGTGATTACAGAGACATTTGGTTTTTGATATAATGACTTTCTTTGAATGCATAAATCATTTGTAGTAATTTGGATTCCAGCCTTTAAAAAATGATACGATTAAGTGACTAGACAGATCTATTCTGGTTTTGATGAGGGTGTGTTTTTCAAATATGTGACCAGCTTGTTAATGTTTCATCCCTAATCATCCCTAATGTAGCCCTTCAGAAAAGGGGCTCTCAAATAAACTCTGTTGAAGAATTGTAAATCTTTCCTCTCTCCGAATAGGTACAGCTCAAAGGTCCACTATCCTGGTGCTTTTATATTCCTAAAACCTAGAACCAGCTACATAATTTGTGGGGCCCAGTACAAAATGGAAATGTGGGACCCCTTATTTAAAAATTAATAATTTCAACACAGTAGCAGCAGGGTATTTAACCAAACCCAAGCCCTGTGCAATTACATAAGTGACTGCCCCTCTGGCTGGCCCTGCTTAGACTCTTGAACCTGTGGGCAAATGTTGGGGTAAAGTATATTTTTCCAATAGAGGGTTTTTGGCTCTGATGAAATTCTCAGTTGATTTTGACACCCCCAAACGTTTCTGAAACACTGCTTAGACAAATCAGAAAAGGTAGAAGCTTTGTGTTTAAACAATCCTCTCTTCCAAGCAAGACAGTATACCTTCTGGCCACAGCAACTGGTCTTGGCAGGTATTAGGCAGGTATTAGAGCTTCCTGCTGTTCAGTCTTCCAGAATTCCAGTGGTGCCAGTGCAGTAGGGACAGCACATGTTGTTTAGTGTTTGACAGGTTGTCGCCTGCATGTACTTTCTCTCTGTGCACCGAGCTCTGTTTCTGAAGGATGCTGAATAGATCGCCTGTCTCACCGGTGGGCACGTATGTTCGTTTGGGACAGACACTAGCACAGTTCATTGTGTTAGGGATATGGGGGTCAACATCTCTGGAAGGTAGCTGGTAGATTGTAGACAGGGCTGCCGCATTGCATTTATCGTCTCCTGGTTCTGGAGGTGCGAGTCCAGGATCAAGGGGTCAGCAGGGACATGCTCCCTCTGTGAGTGCTAGGGAGAGATACGTTCTAGGCCTGTTTCCTGTGTTTGGATGGTTCTTAGCATGTGGTAACGTAACTCCAAGTCCTCACATGGCTTCTCTTTGAGTGGGTGTCTGTGTCCAGATATTCCCATTTTATAAGGACATCAGTCATACTCATTTGGGGCTCCCGCTATTCCAGTACGACTTCATCTTAACAAATTAGATCTGCAATAACCTGGTTTCCAAATAAGGTCACATCCTGAGGTATTGGTGGTTGGGACTTGATCATATGAATCTTGAGGGCACATAACTCAACCCGTAGCAGGAGCGTGTTCTGACAATGGCCTGGGAATGGCAGCCCCTCGCATTGTGCCATGCACAACCAAAGTGGCCATGCCCTGTAAGAATCTCAGTCTCCTATAACCAGTTTTTAAATAGTTTTAATTAATTAATTAATTATTTTTGAGGGAGAGAGAGATAGTGTGTGGGAAGGGGCAGAGAAAGAGGGAGAGGGAAAGAGAATCCCAAGCAGGCTCTGCATCTGTCAGCACAGAGTCCTGTGTGGGGCTTGAACCCACGAACTGCGAGGTCATGACCTGAGCCCAGGTTGGACGCTTAACCTACTGAGCCGCCCCGGTGCCCCCTACTATGACCATTTAAAGAGGTGTTTGTGCAGCTGAATTTTTATAATACATGAGCCACTTTGATTTACTTGTTTGGGCTCCTGATTTGTAGCATCATAATCTCTTGAGGTTTTTTTTGTTTTGTTTTGTTTTTTGTTTTTTGTTTTTTTATCTTCCCTGTCAATCACTGGATGCCAAGGTCAAATTACCCTCACACCCACACACCTGACCCTCATAATAGAGTAATAATAAGCTAACATTTATTGAATGCTTATTATGTGCTAAGAACTCTGCCTGCATTATCTAATTTTATCTTCACAACAACTCTATTAGATAGTTACTGTTATTCTTGTATTTAATAGACAAGGGCACTGAGATTAAGGGTGGTTGTGTGACTTGCCCCTAGTCACGTAGGTAATTACGTGACAAGCTGTGATTTGATCCCACTTCTGTCTGATTTCCAAACCCAAGCACCATTGCGTGGGGTGTGCACTATACTTTTAGAGGAATGCTTACATATGACACTTCACCATTCAAATCCTGGTCTTTCAGGGGTCTGACAGGGGTCTTAGGGGTCTGTTTTCTTTCTTTCTAGATCATTCCTTGATTAAATATTCTCCATCCACGTTTATGTCTCTCAGGATTCTTAACTCTTTTCAAAGTAACCACCAGGCCTTCTGTTGGTTTTATTGGTATCTACTTAAGTCAATCTAGGAATGTGCAATCTGAGTTAATTGAAATTACAAATGGCCAATGGTGAGTGGGATTATATTCGAGCTGTGTGTTTTACAGATCCTTAAGAGAATATTAAAATTAACTCGTTTCCTTGACAGAGATGAGAATAGAGCCTTACGCATCACCAGAGAATTTCCTACTAGTGATAAGGAAAATTAGTCTCATCTAATTTATACTGCTTTTGGTATAATGTGCTCTGTGGTGAGAGGAGAAGACCATTCCCTTGATAAATATCTTTATGCTCTGTCCCCCCCCCCCCCCCCCAGCCCCCCAGCCTTCCCTGGCGCCAGCACTAGAATTCTCTTTCTCTATCAGAGTGACTGTCAATTAAACTTATGCATATGAAAAGACAGGCTCTTTTCCAGGTGTGAGAACAATGCTGGTTTGGAAGCAGAGACCTGGGTAATCTCTGACGAATTATGGGGAAGTTCAGATACCGGAAATTTGGTTTGCTTGGATGCTTGTCTCACTTTCCCATCTGTACAGTATTAAACTTGCAAACAATATGATAGAGTCATCTTTCCTAAAGTTCAGATTATTTTTGACTACCAGTCTATGTTGAGCAAGTAGAAAAGAAAGACCAGGTGCTTTACTTGACTACAGTAGACTTAGCCCAGTATATACATATACACGCAGTTGCATACATAGACACACAGATGCATGCATGTCATACATGTATCTGTGTGTATATGTATATCACCTTTGTTAAAATGCCAGGTCGGGATATATTGCTTTCGGCACTACAGATATTGACTGAGGACTTTCTTATTCTAACTAAAGTATTTACCAGGAGCTATGGGACCCTTGATTATACTTACCTGCATCATTTTGATGAAAAATGTTTTAAATTACCCAGAATATATATATATTTTTCTGTGTCTAAAAGCAGTGTTTCACTAAACATAGTTTGAAGGTCACATGTGTCAAAATCATCTGGGAATGAATCAAAAATACGAATTCCTGGGACTCTAGTCCTACTGATTTGAGGGTTTTGGGAGCACTGTATTTTGCTCAGCCCCTCTCTGATTCCTTGCCACACCACGTTTGAGAACCAAAGGTCTTAAATATATCAGCATGAGAATATAGGTTCAAGTTAATTTTATCTTTTTTTGGTTTACTTTCCTCTTGCCTATCTCTTCTCCTCTTCCCCTTCCTTTAAATACATTAAAGAAAACTATTTTAAGAGTTATTCTAACTGTTTATGTTTTTTTACTGTTCATGAAAGGCTTTTGTTAATCTTAGCAATATCAAAATTCCATCTTTTCCTTTGTGATCTGTATAAAAGGATCCATTGGGGAAGAGGTTTTTTTTTTTTTTTTTTTTTTTTTTTAAATACCCACTATTCTCTATAGCAGATCTCCAGGAAGGAACAACATGCTGTTTGTTCTTTTCTCAGGATGAACCATGGCTTTCTTTCCTAGTGGGTGTTAGAATCAATGCTTTTCAGTAATTTATGATTCCTCCTTTTTATAAATCCCAGAGTTTATTATAGACATTTCTAAAGATTATAAAGTTACTTTTTGGGGGTGAGAGAAGGGCATCAGAATTCTTTGAGAAGTCATTTTGAAGGATTTTTTTGGATCTTGGAATAGATCACAATGATTCCTACTGTTTAGTGTTAAGGATTTTAAGATTGCTAAGTATTGGAAATTGTTGTTTTAGTGGATTTTTTAAAATATGAAGTTTTTAAGTAAAAGTATTCCAGACAAGTGAATTTCCTCCCCTCCTTCCCTCATATTAGAGAAGTTCCTTTGTTGAGAAGCTGAATTAGCAAATCAGTCTCTCCTTTAATCCATAGTATATAACTAGTTGGATTACTAGAAGTTAGGAATTTTTCAGGTGATTTGAATGGATACTAAAGGTGTATTAATCTAGATGATGATTTCAGAGGCAGGTCTTTCCTAAAGACTTCATAATGTAGGACAATCATAACTTAAGTGTTGTAAAGTTAACAAACTGTTGTGGTGACTTTTTTCTCAAGTGGCAGATCCGAAGTACGTTTTTCCATCGGAGACCCCCAGATAAATCTCAAGGGTTCTGTATCCCAATCTGGAAAGATTGGCCTGGATTGTGGGCTCTGGCAGCTCTTTGGCTCTTGTTTGTTCAGACTGGTTAATACAAGTGAGAGCCTGTGATCTTTGTCAAAGTGCTGCGGTTGGATTTTTTTTTTTTTTTAATGGTACAAATCTATTATGTTCCTGCTGTGTCTCTTCCATGAAAGCTTTGTACTGGCAGAGAACTCTTGGCTGCAGAGCTGGGCTGACGGTCATGGTGCTGAATATAATTCGGGTTATCCTGTGAGGGGCTCAAACATTCCTCATGAGGGCTGAGGCAGGGCAAGCTGAGTGGAGCAGTGAGTCATGGCGTGCTGGGGCAGTTGTGTCCTGAAATAACAACAGCAGTGGTGGCATTTTAATAGCAGTAGCCAGTCTAGCATTTATTGATGCTTCCAATGTGCCAGGCACTCTGCTAAGTGCCTCACATGCATTATCTCATTTACATCAGCAACAATCCCATTAGTAGTGAGTTCCGCCTCTCAACTCCACGTTACAGATAAGCATCTCAAAGTCACATGCCTAGCAAGGAGTAGAAGTGGGACTTGAACCCTGATCTTTTGGATGCCCAAACTCATGCCTTTCACAACAGCACTATACTCTCTTTTACTGAACTGCACGTTGTTATTGGCTTCCCTCTACCTCCTCTTAAATCACATCATCATCAGTGTTGACTTGGTAATTTTGATTTAGTAATCCAAGGACCTGGAGATACTCTCTTCTTGTTTTTCAGTAAGTTCAGGTTTTAAGTGAGAGGCAATATGACTTGAGAAAGTTTAACATTGGGAAATTGAGCATGACCTTCTTCCTGGAACCATGTCCATTTACCGAATAGTCAAGGAAAAAAGGAATCTTATGGGGTGAAAGGTTGGGGAGCGTTCGGTAAGAGAGGAGATAGGCAGGTGGACACATCTGGGGTGATTTCTCCTTTCAGAGAGAAGAAGGGGGGACAGTAAATAGAATTTAAGAACTAGACTTGAGGGGCGCTTGGGTGGTGGCTCAGTCGGTTAAGCGTCCGACTTTGGCTCAGGTCATGATCTTGTGTTCATGAGTTTGTGCGCCGCATCAGCTCTGTGCTGACCGCTCAGGGCCTGGAGCCTGCTTGAGATTCTGTGTCTCCTTCTCTCTGCCCCTCCCCTGCTTGTGTGTGCTCTTTATCTCTCTCTCTCTCTCTCTCTCTCTCAAAGAGTAAGTAAACATTGAAAAAATTAAAAAGAAAACTAGACTTGAAAAGTTAGCCAAAGGGGCGCCTGGGTGGCTTAGTCAGTTAAGCATCCAACTCTTGATTTCAGCTCAGGTCATGATCTCATGGTTCGTGAGTTCAAGTCCCCCATCGGGCTAGGCACTGACAGTGCAGAGCCAGCTTGGGATTCTTTGTCTCTGTGCCCCTGCCCTGGTTGCTCTCTGTCTGTCTGTCTGTCTGTCTTTCTTTCCCTCTCTCTCTGTCTCTTTCTCTCCCTCTCTCAAAAAACAAAAAACAAAACACATTGAAAAGCAACTACTTAAAAAAAAAAGATCAGCTAGATAATTATTAATGACAAAGGAAGTTTTATGAAAAACAAAACGAAAGCAAAAGATTCTGTGATTAAGTAAATTTGAGGAACTATACACTCTAACATCCATTTGGGGAACAAGAACAACAACATTAGTACCCACAGCAGCTAACACTTACTGCTCTCTGTGTGCCCTTTAAACACTTTATATGCACCAGTCCTGTAAAGTAGGTGTTGCCGTTGACCCTTGAATGTCACAGGGGTAAGGGGCGCCCACCCCTTGCACACATGAAAATCCACGTGTAACTTTTGACTCCCCCAGAACCTACTAATAGCCTCCCATTTAATGGAAGCCTTACCAATAATGTAAACAATGGACTAACACATATTTTGTGTGTTATCTGCATTACATGCTGAATTCTGACAATGAAGCTGGAGGAAAGAAAGCATTATTCAGAAAATCATAAAGAAGAGAAAGTACATTTACAGTACTGTACTGTAAAAAAATCCATGTGTAAGTGAACCAGACTAGTCCAAACCCAAGTTGTCCAGGGTCAACTGTATTTTAATCCCCATGTCACGGATGAAGAAAGGTCATTCTGTTTTTGTATGGTAGAGCTGGGATCCTAACCAGGGCTGTTCGGTTCTAGATACTGGACTTCTGTCTACTATTGCCTCTTCTGGTGACACCTGCTGAGCACATATGTATGCGTCAGGTCTTTTCTGTGTTCTTACATGTATTTGCATTTACTCACTTAACCTTCTCCAGTATCTTAATGTGTATCAGCATATTAAAGGTTCTGAAATGTGTGGTAATCAACAAACTGGTGTATCTGTGCCTGGTGTTTCTCAGATTTACTTGATGACACAATTCTCCTGCCTGGTTTTTGGAGAGGGAAGAGAATTGAAAGGAGAATATCTGCCAGTGTGTACTTTAGGAAATCCCAAAAAAGAGAATCACTGTATTCTGACCCCTCAAACACATGTTTGGGACGTGATTTATTTTCAAGATAGAGTAGGGACTCCCTGAGAGCCTGGCTTCGTTCTGTAACTACCTGGTGCTTGGTGACCTTCATCAGAGCTTTATCTTTCTGCCCCCAGGCACATGAATACCTGTTTCTATCTCTTTTATAGGAATGTTGACAGTAAATGAGCATAAAGCTCTTTGGGCTCCTTGGAAGAAAGAAGTTGTTGATGTCCAAGGTCTTCATAATGTCATCTCAGATCTCCACAGTTCTTTCATTTTGGTTAACATGGAAAAATGAATGTATATTCTAGTATGACAGAGTAATTAGCCTTAGATTACTCAGAGGAGGGGAAAGGAAATATACCTGGAAAATGTTTACAGCTCTCATGAGTTAAATCTTCAAGTTCTTAAGGGTGGCATTGAGATGATGGGGGACAGTCAATTGAGTAACATTAATACTCAGTTTCCCATAAGACTGTGAGAGCCAGTCTTATGGGTTTGTATGGTCTTATCCTTTTGAAGTCCAAATATTTGAGGCCAGAGACCCAAATACATGACTGGGCATATATTTTTCAAAGTGTGTTTTAGCATTAGAGTTTGATCACAGTTTGTATAGGTAAAAATTCATGTAGTTTGTAAATGGCATTAAATGCAACTCAAATAAAAAAGATTTATTAGGGGCTCCTGGGTGGCTCAGTTGGTTGGGCGTCCTACTTTGGCTCAGGTCATGATCTCGCGGCCCATGGGTTCAAGCCCTGTGTCCGGCTCTGTGCTCACAGCTTGGAACCTGGAGACTGCTTCGAATTCTGTGTCTCCCTCTTTCTCTCTCTGTCCCTCCCCCACTCACTCTCTGTCACTCTCTGTCTCTCAAAAATGAATAAATGTTTAAAAAAAAATAATTTATTGGTTCATTTAGGTGAAGAGTCCAGGTCCTTTCAGAGTTGAACTTCAGGGTTGGTTTGACCAAGAGGCCTAGCATTACTATCATGGGTCTGGTTTCTGATCCAGTCCATGCTGCCTTTATGGTGTGATGTCACCTTTAGTGAATTGTTGGTTCTACTTCATGTCAGGAGACTACCATGTACTCCTGGGCCTGCTTATTCTCCATATCCAGAGAAGGAGAGAGAGAGAGAGAAAGAGAGAGAGAGAGAGAGAGAAAGAAAACACAAATGAGAGACAGAAAGAGAGACATATTTCTGGACGCTTTTTCAGAATAGCAAGGAAGAAGATCAAACCTTTCTTATTGGCCATAATTAAGTCGTGTTCCCATTCGTCAGTCACAGTGAAGTGAACTTTGCTGAAGGAGCTATGGATCCTGTAGGAAAATCAGGGTACTTTCCAAAGTAAGGAATGGGTGTAGATATAAACAGTTGGGACACAGGACACAATTTATCTGATAGTTTTCTCTTAGACACTCATTTTAACAGTTACTTGTGAAACTGCCCTGTTAATGAATGGTGCCTTTGAGAGGCACCTAGATTGAGATTTAACTTTTATTTATTTATTTATTTAAAACATTTTTTTTTTTCAAACGTTTATTTGTTTTTGAGAGACAGAGAGCATGAGCTGGAGAGGAGCAGAAAGAGAGGGGGAGACACAGAATCCGAAGCAGGCTCCAGGGTCTGAGCTTGTCAGTACAGAGCCCGATGCGAGGCTGGAACTCACAAACTATAAGATCATGACCTGAGCCGAAGTCAGATGCTTAACCGACTGAGCCACCTAGGCGCCTTGAGATTTAACTTTTAGTTTCACATTCTTAGTAGTACAGGCTACACCAGACTAAACTGAGATTGTTGAAAGGTCTTGTTTAGTATTGATTTGTAAAGCATTACATTTGAGTCTGTATCTGCCCAGTGGTTCTCTGTGCCAAATACCTTTTGGACAAATGAATCTGAGGGTTCTTTAAGGTAGTATAGATTACCCTAACTTTGTTTGTTTGTTTCTTTCTATTGATCTCCTTGCTTCTGACATTGAACTTTTTGCTTTTAATAAGTAAAAGATATGTTTCCACCTGGGTCTTGTAGGTGCCTGACTTTATGTTTTATTCTATAAAAATTACGCCACTGATAAAAATAGAACATTAAATACCGAGAGTCCTAAATTCCAGGAAGGCTGCTCGTAGCCAGAAGTGGATGGAGTGCTCACTGTGTGCCAGGAAAGTACTATACTAAGTACCTTATTTGACTCGTTCTATTTGTTTATCGCAGCAGCCCTGGGAAAGAGGTGCTGTCCTTACTTCCATTTTACACATGGGGAAATTGAGATTAAATAATATGGCCAAGGCCACCGGGACAGGAAATGGTGGAGCCAAAACACAGATCTCTTTGACTCTGGGGCTTGTGCTCTTAACCACTGTTTCTTCCACCAGCAAAGGCAGGGTACTTCCAGTATGCTGCATCTTTTGTTAAGTTTGGAATTCCTAGGAAGTTACGTCTTTAAGTCCTTCTGAAGTTAGACACGTCTATATGTTAGTAGTGATAGAGGATTGGAAGAGAGCTTTTACCGGTGTGAGCCTTGGAAAAACTGGAGCCAGGAATCTTTCATGAAAAATTTGCATCTGCCCCAGTAGCCAAAAGAATATTGAAAAAGAAGAACAAGGTTGGAGGGCTTACATTTCCTGATTTGAAAGCATATTGCAAAGCCACAGTAATCAAAACAGTGTGGTATTGACATAAAGACACACAAAGAGGCCAATGGAATAGAGTAGAGCTCAGAAATAAATGCACCTGTGTATGGCCAAATGCTCTTTAATAGGGGTGCCAAGACCACAGAATGGGGAAAGGACAGTCTCTTTAACCAGTGGTGTTGGGAGAATGGGATATTCACCTGCAAAAAAATGAAATTGTACCCTTATATTACACTGTAGAAAAAAAATAACTCAAAATGGATTCGTGATCTAAACATAAGAGCCCAAACTGTAAAATTCCTAAGGGAACACATCAGGGAAAAGTTTCATGACTTTGGACTTAGCGATGATTTCTTCAATGGGAAAACCGAAACACAGGCAACAAAAGGGAATGATCTAAATGTGAGACTACATCAAACTTCAGAAAACTTTTGTGCCTCAAGGGACGTAATCAGCAGAACGAAGAGGTGTGACCTATGGAAGGGTAGAAAATACTTGGAGATCATATACCTGATAAGGGGTCAATATGAGAATATCTAAAGAAGTCCTGTAACGTAACAACAGAAAGTCAAATAACCCAATTTAAAAATGGGCAAAGGACCTTTCTCTGAAGCAGACAAATGACAAACAGGGATATGAGCAGATGCTCAACATCACAAATCATAAGGGAAATGCAAGTGAAGACCGCAAATGAGGAAAAACCTCACACTTATTAGGATGGCTTTTATTAAAATAACAGAAAGCGTCAAGTGTTGACACAGAGGTGGAGAAGCTGGAAGTGTGTGTGCTGTTAGAGGGATTGTAAGATAGTGCCCACGCCGTGGAAAACTTGTGGTGGTTCCTCAAAAAATTAAAAAAAGAACTACCATGTGACCCAGCAATTCCTGCTGGGCATATATCCAAACGAATTGAAAGCAGGGTATCAAAGAGATATTTTTATATGTTTGTTCTTAACAGCGGTATTTACAATAGCCAAGAGGTGAAAGCGTCCCAAATGTCTCTGGACTATTATTGAGCCTTAAAAAGGAAGGGAATCTGTTAAATGCTCCAACAAAGATGAACCTGGAGGACATTAGAGTATGTGAAATAAGCCAGTCACAAAAAGACAAATACGGTATCATTTCACTTAATGCGAAGTACCTAGAGTCGTAAAATTTATCGAAACAGAAAGTAGAAGGGTTGTTGCTAGGGGTTTGGGGAAGGGGAAAAGGGGATTTTTGAAATGGGTGTTGTTTCTGTTTTGCAAGATGATAATGTTTTGGAGACTGGGCTGTACACTTAAAAGGTGGTAAATTTTGTGTGTGTGTGCGTGCGTGTGTGTGTGTGTGTGTGTGTGTTTTGTTTTGTTTTAACGAGAATTTAAAAAAAAAATTGCATTTGTCTCCTGCTGCTAATTTAACTGCTTAATTGAGTTATGTGAACATTTTACTCAAAGTTGCAAACCCCAGGCCTACAGGCTGAGTGTGGCCCGCAGACACATTCGGATGGAGCAGTAAATCTGTCCTTGACAAAATATGAATTAGTGGTCAACATTTTAAAAAATTAAGAAATTTCACATAAAAATAACTTCTCTTGGAAGACTGGAAAATCTGGAAAGTCTGGAACCACATGTCTGTCTAATCACCAAGTGGCTGGAGTTGAGGAGTAGTCCAACCTCTTTTAAGACTAGGCAGGAAATTCAGACTACCTTTCACTTGTTCTGTAATTTCTTATAGCAGACTCAAGTCCTCAGATGTATACTAACTTCCTGGCCATGGTATTTGTAGGTTTAACATACTAAACTCCTTTTTTTTTTTTAATGTTTATTTATTTCTGAGACAGAGCATGAGCAGGGGAGGGGCAGAGAGAGAGGGAGACACAGAATCTGAAGCAGGCTCCAGGGCCCAAGCTGTCAGCACAGAGCCCAACTCGGGGCTCGAACTCACAAACCGTGAGATCATGACCTGAGCTGAAGTCGGTCGCTCAACTGACTCAGCCACCTAGGCGCCCCTAACACACTAAACTCCTTAATGCTAGGTGCCTCTCATAATAATACACTTGGATGCTCTCCTAGTGCTACACTAACTATACTTAGGGGGCCTCAGCTCTAAAGTAGCATATTCTGTATTTAGGTCGGGGGAGTTAGGATCTGTCTTTCCATAGGAACAAATACAGCCGCAGTGTGTGTGTGTGTGTGTGTGTGTGTGTGTGTGTGTGTGTGTGTGTGTGTTTCCTTTGCTGTTTTGCTTGCAGCAAATGTTGCCCTACAACTCATGTTCTAAATATAGATGTGTTAAATTTCAAATGTGAAAGTTTTTGATGGGTCTGAAGCCAGTTTGCTAATCAGGGGAAATGCTGTGATTGGCGCCAGTGTCTTCACAGACCCTGGGGGGATTGTGAAATCCTGCCGCAACTGTGATTCAACTCTGGGGTTGAAAGAAAGCTCAGCGACCGCTCAAGAGTTTTCCAAGTTGTTTTTCTTCTTAACAGTGTGGTGGTTCTTTGAATGTCATAACTTGGAGAAGATAAATACTTGTTCCTTGGTTCATTTTACTAGTACCGGATTAATAGTATAGTAATAAATCGTTTCTGCAAGCAAAAACAAATCACGTTTTCTGATTCTTTATGTGCTATCCGTGAGTAGAAAGAAATACAGAGACCCAGGGCCTACTTGTCATGGTAATTTAAGAATGGTTACTTGTGCAAAATATAAGAAGTTCACACTGGTCCAACTTTTCATCTTGTATCTTTTATTTTTATTTTTTTAATGTTTATTTATTTAATAGATAGGTGGAGGGAGGGGCAGAAGGAGAAGAGAGAGAGAATCCCAAGTAGGCTCTGCACTGTCCCGGTGCAGGGTTTAAACCCACAAACTGTGAGATCACTACCTGAGCCAAAATCAGGAGTCGGATGTTAACCTGAGCCACCCAGGGCTCCCCATCTTGTATTTTTAAATCTTACTATATTGGCTTTCAAGATGGGGCTAGTGATGTCCATTGCAAGTGGGAACAGAACACTGGAAAAGTGTCAGTTGTACATTTTTCAAGGTTACACATTGCTTGGCATTCATACGTGCACGTAGGTATGTGTGAGTGAGGCGTTATTAGAAATGCCTCTGTGGCTCACGCTGGGTCTGTTTCATTTGTGCAGTAGAACTTGACCGATATCGTTTGATGCTTTGAATAATAGTGACCAGCAGTAAAGGAGCCCTTAGTTTTGAGTACTGGTAGAATAGAGGTATTCAAAGAACTCTCTGGTAATGAGACTTGGGTAATTAAGTGCCTGTGCCCTGAGTTGCACCTCAAAGGAGACTGATGTGCTGAATCCTTATCTATGCTTGCCAGAAGTGAGGCTGCCATCTAGCAACGTCGGTGTCTCTTTTTGAGAAGAGATATGACCATGGTTGATTCCATCACTAGGCGGTACAGAATTTTTGAAGATGGGCAGTGGCTCCGAGAAACCAGACCAAACAAGCCAGTGGAACGAAACTGCATTGCTGGTTGCAGGGGCCTGATAGTGAACAAAGGGACAGATGTTTGGAGTTGCTTTCCCCATTTTTATTTCACTGCTTGTAGCCATTACATCGGTCAACAGCAACACTCACTGGTAAAAACAGGAACAGCAGATTCAGGTTTCCCTATCGGCTGCCCTAGTGATGCTCACTTTCCCTTTCCCCGCTCTTCTCTTTCCTTTACGTGCTCCATCTCTGCTTCCCTGAGCCCAGTGGCCTTGATATGGCTTTTGTAATTCCAAAAGAATAATAACATCTGAAGAAAAACTTGTTAATTTTCCTTCTCCCCATCTTTAATCCTGCCCTTCTAAAGACATCATTATTAACAGTTTGGTTTGTATTAGCAATCCTTCTCTTGCTCATGCAAGATATATCTATCTATCTATCTTATGTTTATATATTTTATTTTATTTATTTATATATGCATATTATATTTATTATTTTATATTTATAAATTTATAAATATAATTTATATAATATGTATATGTTTTATATTGTATACATCTAAATATACAAATTTATTCAACTTTTTACAAAAGGAGACTCATGCTGTCTACAGTGTTCTGTAACTTTATTTATTTTCCTGACACTGTTTCATGGGTGTCTCACCAAATCAGTACATTTAGCTAAAAACCATTATTTTTAATGGCTACAGAAGATGTCATGGTATGATGTTATCATAATTTATTCACGTAATCCCCTCCCTATTCATTGATTCAGATTGTTTACAGATTCCCTTTCCCCCTCCCCCCCAAAGCAAATAGTGCTGCTTATTTTTCATGTTTTTGAAAAAGCCATTAATTGAAGAGGAAAGTTAGTGGGCTTATTTTTTCACTTTGCTTTTATTTATTTATGTTTTGATCTGGCTTTATGAGCTTAAGTCTTTAAATTTGCTAATTTGCCTCTTGTCGTCTTTGCATACTGGTTTCTGTAGGGCTTTTCAGCCTAGGCACTATTATCATTTGGGGCCAGATGGTTCGTGTTGTGGGGGCTGTCCTGGGGGCTGTAGGATATTTAGCAGTGGGTGTTTACCCACTAGATTCTGGTAATATGCCAGTCCCCACATCAAAGTTGTAATGACCCAAAGTTTTTCTAGACACTGCCAGTGTTCCTGGCAAAATCCCCCTGGTTGAGAACCATTGCTGTAATGTATAATGTATAATGTATATAACAGGGTCCTTGCTTATAAGCAATGCTGTATTCATCAAACAGTTTATTATTTGTCTGTGTTTGGGCAATACCTATTCAAATTAGAGAACCGTAGGAAGGAGTTGGGATTGCGAATTGAGTTGTACATGGTTTTATCTGACTGGGGTTCAGGCCCTTCATGTGGTCCGTGTAGACCTGCCCATGGCCCTCCAGACATTTCCAGTGTGTAGGAAGCAGTTGCACTCAGGAGCCAGTCACCTGCCACCACTCCTTATCTCTTTTCTACGGGATCTCCGCAGCTTGGATCTCCCCAGCTTCTGGCCGTGGGCGAAATAGCCCCACTTGGGAGTATCATAGTGGGGCTCTCTACTTTCTGGGATGACTTTTTTCTGGAAAGAGATGCATTGTGTAATGATTTAAGTAGCTTTACATTTTGCAAATGACAATTTTTGCATGGTATGCTTAATTAATAGGGTATGTGTTATTATATCTGAACAAAACTGGGCATCAAGCCCTTAATCAGAAATGTGACCCCTGATCAAAGCGTTGTTTGTTTGTTTGTTTGTTTATTGCAGAAAGTTGGACGGCCTTGTGTGGGTTTGACTTAATGCCTTATTAAGATAGGTGACTATAAAGATTACTCATGTGTCTGTGGGCTGGGGAATAAGCCATCTGCATATCCCTTCTTTGGCTTTAACTGAGAGCTTAGATGGTTGGGACTCAGTTGTCCTGTTTGGTTCCCTTTTTAGCCCTGATAGCTTTATTGTTAAGGTAATAGGCAAACATTACAATTTACATGCCTTTAAGAAATGGAATGTTATCGGGGCGCCTGGGTGGCGCGGTCGGTTAAGCGTCCGACTTCAGCCAGGTCACGATCTCACGGTCCGTGGGTTCGAGCCCCGCGTCGGGCTCTGGGCTGATGGCTCAGAGCCTGGAGCCTGTTTCCAGTTCTGTGTCTCCCTCTCTCTCTGCCCCTCCCCCGTTCATGCTCTGTCTCTCTCTGTCCCAAAAATAAATAAATGTTGAAAAAAAAAATTAAAAAAAAAAAAAAGAAATGGAATGTTATCTAAGCTGCTTTGTGGTTGTGACTTATTTATTTATTACCCCCCACACCCCCAATACCCATGTAGCTGCTACCGAGATCAAGAATTCAACAGTTTTCGGGGGTGCCTGGGTGGCTCAGGCCATTAAGCATCCAATTCTTGGTTTCGGCCCGGGTCATGATCTCACAGTTCTTGAGTTTGAGCCCCACATCAGGCTCTGTGCTGACAGTGAAGCCTGCTTGGGATTCTGTCTCCCTCTCTCTCTGCCCCTCCCCTGCATACTGTCTCATTCTCTCAAAATTAATAAATTCACATAAAAAAAAAAGAATTAGTTTCCAGCACTGTAGAAGGTTCTCAGGTACACTTCTCTGCCAGTAACCACCCTCCAAAAGAACCCCCACTTGTCTGACTTATCACTCTTAGTTTTACCTGTTTTTGAACTTCATGTAAATGTAATCAACCAGTATTTGTTCTTTGCTTTCTTTTTAAGAACGTCTGGTAAAAAACACTTCCACTAAAAAAAAAAAAAAAAAATACAGAAAGTTATGTAATCACTGTTCATATGAGAAAAAGATCACCTTTGGTTTAAAAAGATAATTTTCTTTCATCGTTTAGAAATCAGTTTTTCATTGTAAAATCTTTTGTTAGGAAATAAAATTTTAATTTTCTCTTGTCAATTTTTGAGGATTTGTGTTTCCTTGTTATTCCTTTGAGAAATATGGCAATTATCCTTCTTGGTGGAAAAAGAGGATCTAGTCTGGCGGGAACTTTTCTTTCAGTGCTTATGAGGAATCTTTTGAAATAGTTTTCCAGGTAGTAAAACCTTTAATGCCTTTTGGATTTGACGTGGTTTGAGAGGCTGACAAGCAGCATCTTTTTAGGATAGTTGTGAAACAAAACTGGGCGGGACTGACTTGTTACTTATTCCTCATCTGTTGCCTTGGCAATAAAGTAAACATTTCAAAATACTTGGGCAAATGCCACAAACAAATGATGCCTAGGGGTTACATTGTTTAAGCAGATGCACCAAGACCTCATTTAAATGATAAAGGTTGCCGAAACCGTACCCATTTAATAGGGGATTTTTACTGTAGGTTTTCTGACTCTAATATAAGCTAAATGCATTAGCAAAGGGAGAGCTTTCTGCTGTAAGTTTACAAATTATATTTTTATAGCACCGTGCTGTAATTTGCACTGTACTTTAGTCCAAAAGGTATACCTCTAATTATTTGGCTTTCACCAAACCAGTGTAATGCCACATGTGAATAGAAAACTGGATTACACCTGTCACAGTAGCTGAAGGTTAAGGTGATTCAGGGAAACATGAAATACCAATCTCTCTAAGTAGCTTTTTTTTTTTTTTTTTTTTTTTTAACCATCGTTCTCACTTTGTATGTATTCACAGAGGTGTTGGTTGGCTGGCTGGCAATATCTGCAAGTCATATAAATGAACATTTATTACAGTATCTATTATAATACTAGAGATCATTCATTAAATATTTTTGGGAGTGAACAGATGATAGGAAAAAGAAAAGATTCTCTTTGACCAAACAGAAGGGATTTTCTGTTTTGTTGGACTCGGTGTGAGATAAGTGAGTAAAGAAATAAATAAATATCCTACTGCAGCGTTAGAGTTTTGGGAGAGGGCAGATTATGATGGAGTAATTAGGAATTCAGGGAGTCTCTTTCACTCTTTTCTGTTTTTCTGACTTCTCATAGTCTAAATTCTTCTTTGGTGGTAAGCGATATTTGTTTTTGGTGTTGATTTTGAAATGTTGATACTTTCACTACACATTTGGTGAAAATCAGGTGATTCCCCAGAGATGACTTGATTGTCAGAGTCATTTCTTCTTCTGCCCGATTTGGTGGAAAGACTCCCATGTTTTTCATCTATAACCGCGATTATCTTTGTCTGTAGGCGCTGTCAGTGGTGAGGTGACACATGTAGTGATACAAATCTGGGACTCCCAGGGCTGTGGGCCAGAGATTACAATGAAAACAGGAATGTTGATTTCAGAAGCAGCCTCATTTTAGGTTTTACAGACGGCTTTAACCCAATCAAGTGCTGCCTCGGAGTTTTAGTTTTTAATTAATCGCCATCCTAATGGAGAAGGAAAAACCCTCCAGAACTTTATTGTCGTGAAAGCGTGCAATTCCCTGTTCTATGGCTCTGTGACAACGTTTATGTTACCCTCAAGTGACTTGGCCCTGCCTCAGTTTCCCTGTCTGTACAGTGGGGATGCTGCTGTCCATGGGGCACCATTGTTGGGAGGATTGAAAACCTAACTGATTTTAAGCCTCACAGCATAGTTCCTGGCCCTACAGTGGTTGATACTTTTATTCCTTTTATGATAAGGAAACTATGTTGTGTCAGTGGAAGCTGGGCAGATAGACTTCATTCAGTTCCTTGCCTATCACATACCAATAGCCTGGGGTCTGGGCCAGGTGATTTAAGTCACTTACCTTCCTCTGGGTCTCAGTTTCCTTGATTGCAAACTGGGAATCACAATATTTACCGTTGAGAGTTGTGAGGAAAAATGATAATATATTTAAAATACACAGCATGGATCTGGGCATGAAATAAACATTCAGCAAATGACACCTGTGGCCTGTTATTATGATTGCTGTTATCATTTTTATTATTGCTTAACTGTATATCCAGATGGTAAAAGGTTTGTTGCCATTTCCATAGCCCAGCTACTATCCTCTCTCCCTGTATTGTTGCAGTAGTTTTTTTTTTTTTTTTAAATTTTTTTTCAACGTTTTTTATTTATTTTTGGGACAGAGAGAGACAGAGCATGAACGGGGGAGGGGCAGAGAGAGAGGGAGACACAGAATCGGAAACAGGCTCCGAGCCATCAGTCCAGAGCCTGACGCGGGGCTCGAACCCACGGACCGCGAGATCGTGACCTGGCTGAAGTCGGACGCTTAACCGACTGCGCCACCCAGGCGCCCCTGCAGTAGTTTTCTAACCCTTGTCTCTCTGTTGGTAAAAAGAGCCTGCATAATTAAGCCTTTGTCTATCACCTCCCCCGCCACCCCACCCCGACTCTCCCCAGTCCTTCTCCCAACATTGCTTCCCTATGGTTGTGGACTTCATTTATTTCTTCAAATGCTTTTTGCTAATTCTCTGCATGGGGGCCTTTGCACGTGCTGCTTTTTCTCCTTGGAATAGGCCTGACCTCTTTCCCCCTCCAGCTCTTCACATCCCTTGCCCGCTCCTTTATTAAGTATCCTCGCAGGTCCTTGTCCTTAACCTTTGCCTTGTACTTAGTTGTTTAAATCAAGTGTCATTTTACACTTTTTGTGTGCTCATTTAATGAACTCTCTGTCCCACCCTAGACTGTAGGTTCTGATGGAGCAGAGATAATGTCAGCTTTGGATTACCATTGTATCTTCCTATAGTTCCTTACCACACTCGTTTGCCGGGGCAGGGGGTGAATAAGTGGATGAATGACTGACCCGGTAATAGAAAATATGTGGGCAGCGTGTGAGGGAAGCAAGGCGGTTGTGGGGTGTGAGGTTCATCCCTGGGAGAATGCATCCCAAGAAGCAGATTAGCTAAAGGTCGGCCCACTGTGGAGGAAGAGCGATGTGTTTATGCAGGAGGGAAAACCTGGAAATGAAGGAATGTGGGGAGGAAGGAACTAGCTTAGCAGGAAAGAGTGGCGGAGTACTGGAAAGGGGAAATAACTGAGAAGTGACTTGATCGAAAATCGTGCATTTATTTCCTCTGCTGTAGCTCTTATTTTTCTGGTTTACACATTTGTCACCCTTATTATTTTTTTTAAGTCTGTTTTACAATACTTACTTTCATGCCCTAGGATGCCCTGTCTACTCATTTACACAGACAGGCTGATCTACCAAAAATGAGCAGAGAAACAATAGCAGTGGAACCTTTAATTGTGTTCTGCTTTCCTAGGAGCCCCCCCCGCCCCGCCGTGTATTAGTTTCTTTCACTGTCTTATTACTTATTCTTTCAAAAATACAGAACACTAATCATAAATTTATTTATGTTCCCTACAACGAAATGGACTTAAATACCCTTACCACACTCTCCTTACCATTTCTCGTTGTTCAGCGTCTTACCATTTACTTCTCATCTCCAGTGTCTCTGTCACTTAAGTGGACAGGGAGACTTTTCAGGGAAGAGACCACTGTCAGGTGCTGAGTGATTGCAGAGCGTGAGGAAACAACTCTGCATCTGTTAAGTTTAGTGCTTTTCTTTTATCATCTCTGACCTTTCCTTTGGCCGTTATGTTACATGAAGATATAATTCCCATAACACAAAATTCAGCATTTTAAAGTATTCATGTCAGTGGTTTCCTGTGCAGCCATCACCACTATCTAATTCTAGAGTGTCGCCATCCCTCAGAAAAGAAGGCCTGAAATAATTAGCAGTTAGTCCCAACTTCCTTCTCCCCCTATCCCCTGGCAACCCCTGATCTACTTTCTGTCTTGATGAATTCGCTTACTGCATGTTTCTTTTTCTTTTTTGTTTTAAACATTTATTTATTTTTGAGAGACAGAGTGAGACAGAGCACGGGTGGGGGAGGGGCAGAGAGAGGTGGGGACACAGAATCCAAAGCAGGCTCCAGGCTCCGAGCTGTCAGCACAGAGCCCGACACGGGGCTCCAACTCACAGAACGGACTGCGAGATCATGACCTGAGCTGAAGTCGGATGCTTAACCGACTGAGCCACCTAGGCGCCCGGCTTACTGGATATTTCTTATAAATGGCATCATGCAACACGTGGCCTTTTATGTCTGGCTTCTTTGAGTGTAGTATTTTCCAGTTTCCGTCTTGCTGTAGCATGGGTCATTGCTTCATTCCTTGATATGGCCAAGGAATGTTCCATTGTAGGGATATGCTAAATTTGCTTATCCAGGCCTCAGTTGACGGACCTTTGAGTTGCTTCTGCTCTTTGGCTATTATGAATAACGCTGCTGTGAATATTCTGGGACAGGCTTTTGTGTGAACATGTTTTCGGTCTTCTTGAGCGTGTACCTTGGAGTGGAGTTGCTGGGTCCTGTGGAAACTCTGTGTTCACCTTTTGAGGAACTTGGAGATTGATTTTGACGACAGCAGTGCCATTTTACATCTCCACCAGCTGTGTACTGGTTCCAGTTCCAGTTTTCCCAATATTCTTGCAACGCTTGTTCCTTTCACTTTTTTGATTAATGTTGTAATGATGTGTGTGGAGTGGTCGTTGTGTCTGACTGTTTCAATGAAGGTTTCTGGTGGGCTGTGATTGGTCCCTCTCCCTGACTCCTTTTCACTTAGGGGTGCCTAGGTGGTTCAGTGGGTTAAGCATCCGATTCTTGGTTTTGGCTCAGGTCATCATCTCACGGTTCTTGGGTTCTAGCCCTGTGTTGGGTTCTGAGCTGACAGCGCAGAACCTGCCTGCTTGGGATTCTCTTTGTCCCTCTCTTCTGCACCACCGCCCCCCCCACCCCCTGCATGCCCTCGCTTGCTCTCTCACACTCTCACTGTCTTTTAAAATAAGTAAATAAACTTTAAAACAAACAATTTTGTTCTTGCTATTTTTTTAGACCTGGGTTAAGAAATGGGCCTTTTCTAGGACTGAGGGAATCTTGAACAGTGTTTGAAATAGTGCTTTATGATTGGGAAGGACATGCCTGGAGAAAGTCACTGAACCGGAAAATGGCAGTTATGGCCTACAAATTAGGATTTATTTCACCAAAATAAGTCTCAAGCAAATATTCTCATGTATAAATTATAGAAACCTATCATTATAGGGAAAAAAAAGTCAAAAAAGAAGTTTGCGTAATAAAAATTTATGTCTGTCTATGGTTTGCTTCCCCCCTTGTTTAACTTTTTTTTTTTTTAACTTTAAATGCTTATTCTTCATATGCTGTTACCATGATGATTATTCATTTGAAGGTGAATCTTATAAGATCCTTTAAACCTGTGGAAAAGGAATTTCTACACATTTTTTTATTCTGTTGTTTTACGTGGATAAAACATCATGGCCAAGGGCCCAGCATTAGGTAGCGGAAACAATTACAGATTCCTTTTCCCCACATTCATTAGATGTAGTTTAGTGTTAAAAAAAAAAAAAATTTTTTTTTTTCCTCAGCTTCCATTGAAGTTCACCTGTTTTAACCCCTCCTAAAATTCTGTATGTAGCTTTTTGTTTGGGGGAAGAGAAACTTAAGAAAAATGTTGGAAGGAGACAAATATTTGTTGAGGGCCTATGACTGACAAGCGATGCTGGAGGAGTATGGAGGGTAAGAGCTACGGGGCTTGGAGTCACATGGCTTCTAACTGAATCTTGGCTGTGACAGCTCTTGAGTGTTCACAGCCTATATGGTCATTGTGAGGCCTGTAGGCCTCACTGTAGGTAACTCCTCTGTTTGCAGCCTGACACATAATGATCACCCAATTAATGTTAGCCTTGTTGTCATCAGAATTGTTTGTAATTACTGTCATTTTATAATTGAATTATTTCCAGCGTTACTTGAGGACTGTTTTACACTCATTTTTCATGTGAGAAAATGGAGATTAAATAATCAAGAAATTTGCCTACAGAAGTGGCTCTCGTCTGGGGATGATTTTGAGCCCCAGGAAACATCTGGTAATGTCTGCAGCAACACTTTTGGTTCTAGCCCCGCGTGGGGTTCTGAGCCGACAGGGCCGAGGGTACACTGTGATAACATCACCTAGTGAGTTGAGGCCAGGGATGCTGCTGAACATTCTGCACCCGCAGTACAGCCTCCACTAACAAAGAATAATCCGGCCTAAAATGTCAGTAATGCCAAAGTTGAGACACCCTCGCCAAGAATCATGGGCCTTCTAGGTAGAGGAATAGGATTTGAACCAACTTTTCTGAATCATCTGTTTATACTTTCCCCCTGAAACCATTCCATTTCTTCATGAGAGTCTAAGGAGTCAAGTAAATTAAGTTTTCGGCAAGTCCCTTTAAGATAATCTCATGGCTTGAGACTCAGATATGTCTTCTGGGGGAGGATGACAAGCCAAGTCCAGAGAAACCAAGGTGATACTGGAAGGAAATGCCATTCATTTATTCCCTCACCATTTATTCCTGTATTGGTTGGATGTTCATGGGTGGATTCACGTGTTGATCATTAATTCTCTGAACACTTAGCATCAGCTCCGTGCTAGTTGATGGTCTCTGTTCTCGTGCCACTTCTCTTCTGCTAGCCAGACATCCACCCACCCCAAAATGGGAGAGAATATTTCTGAATTGTAACGTAAGAGAAAAAAAATTATTCAGCGTGCAAAAACCCAGTTTATGAAGTCGTCTGGTTGGAACCCTCCCATCACTCTTTGTTTCTTCATTGACACCTCAAATACATTGATGCCCTGGCATCTTCTTGCTAGGAACTGTGTTAGGTCCTGACCCTGTATACTCAAGGAAATCTGTCCTCCATTTATCTTTCCAGATACCCTCAGATAGTCCTCAAAAATAATTTGCAGTTTTATCATTCTCATTACCAGTAAAAATCTTTTCAGAAATAAGAGATGTTTGGTCTGGATTTCAGATGACTTCTGGAATTGAGGTTAAGACGCGGGGAAGTAAGATTCTTCCTTGGATATTTACTGAGCCCTGTGGTTTACTTTTAATAAGTATTTTAGTATGAACTACTTTGCTGGGTTTTGTGGGCAAAATCATAAAATACCTAATTTCCCTCACAAAAGTAAATGCTCGACTTATAAAAAACAGAATGGGATTGGAATAAAGCAATTTTATTTTTTACAGTGTGTCTATTAGAATAGAAATTTCCTTACTAATGGAAGGCAAGTATGTGCACCCATACCTCAAAAAGGTAAATCAAAGGCCTTGATTCTCAGCAGTGTGGACTTCTTTCCTGTGAAGAAGCAAGAATTGCTACCGTTGTTGTTATTAATATGAACTCCAGTGACACAAGAACTGTGTTTTAAAAAATAAATTTTTTTTATTAACCACAAATTTTCTCTTAGTGAGGAAGAGTTGAATAGTTTCCTTGGTGTTGGGAAGTCCCTTTTTCAGAAGCACGTCCATCATGGATGAGCTAGGCTAATATACGTATATTTCGTGTGTGTGTCTGCATGTGTGTTTCTGTTCTTGACTAAAGAGAAGAAAGAATCTGAGAGGCAGACATACCCTGTGGTATATGCAAGGAGGAACTGAGTCAGTGCCACAGAGCTCGGTTTCTCTGGTCATTCCTGCATAGTCTGCACCATTTAAACAGTTTAAATGAACATGCACTGTCTGAGCAATTGAATTTTTTCACTGTGGGGCAGCCAACTGTACAATCTTTCTGAAGTTCTACAAATGTATGACCATTTGTCACGATGAACGGTATAATATTTTGTTGCTTGATCAATTTTTGCCTGTTTGGTTTGTCTCCCCTTTCCTCCTGTCGACAGTTAATTTCCTTTGAACCCTCTGCACAACGTCTGGGGTCAAGGGCTCCTTTCTATTCTGCTTTTCCTCCCCTTTTCCTGTTCTTTGCTGCCTGTTTCTTTTTTTCCCTATGATTCTTCCATGCCCACCGCTTACTAATTTTTATGGTCAGATCTCTTAAAAAATATATACACTGGCACTTGTTATTATTCTTGTGTTTATTTTTGTTGCTAGAAGTTGGGACAGCTCGTGTACATAAGTGCAACTAGAGTTGATAGTTTGAAAATGTCACTTGCTTTTGTGACCAACGAGGACACGAGTTTTTATTTGGCCCTAATGAGTGTACCTTCAGCCGCTTTTTGTTTTGCTTTTCAAGAGCCTCTGAAGGCCCTCAGAGGGGCCCTGAAGAGGCAGAGACTGTCTTCAGTGAGGGAGTTGTGAGTGCAGGAAAGACGTACAGTGTTGGCTCTCGTGTGGAAGGCCAGCCTGATGCAGTCCCGAGACTTCGCCATGTGGGATTTTGTCCCTTGATTTTGAAAAGCTCTGAAACAACTTGGTTCTGCTCATTGGAACAATGGAGCCACATGAGGGTGTGCACGGAGCTCACACATCTCTAGGACACATGTAGCGTTCATGACTCTACATCTTGTTTTCAAATAAAGCTTGTCATCTTCTGGATATATGGTGGAGCCAGGTGTTACAGGAATCGTTCTCTGACTTTTCCTGCAGGTTCTATTTAAACTAACAAGAAACTGAGTCTAGAAGATGAGGTCATTTTGTCTTGCAGCTTTTTATGACCTTATAATTTCCAATTTTGCCTTCTTAGCTAGCCAGTTCAAACTAGAAAAATAATTCATCTGTTGCCACATGTTTCTTAACCTCCTCTCCATTTCTTGCCCATTTGTTCTTACTTAGCTAGATGGTAGAATTTTAAAGTAATGGATATTTTAACAATGGTTCACTATTTAAAATTTTAATGGTTACTCGATATTTTATTTGCTTATTTATTTGTAATTTAATAAAATTTTTTTTGTTACTTGATATTTTAAAGGTGCTCTCAGCTAAAAACAAGAAGCTCTTTGTGGTCTCTCTAGCTCCAATTATTTAAAGATTTTTTTTTTCTTCAGGTTAAGGGAAAGAGAGTGAGGCCTTCCTTGACCACTTGACGTTATACTTAATCACGGTTGCTTATTGGTTTCTTTCATAGTGATTCTGAATATTAGTGATTCTGTATTTTAATGATTTACTTATTTGTTTGTTTATTGCCATCTCTTCCATGCTATAAGGGCAGGAAGAATGTTAATTTTGTTTACTATACTCAGTACCTAAAATATTCACGATTTATAATAGATAATATTTGGTGAGTGAAGAAATGCGTTTTCAGAGGAAAGACATATGGAGTTATTATAATTTAGTCCATTTAGTGTGTAAGAGTTATGTGAAAATCTATCTTGTGAACCAAATTTTGGGTGCTGGCTATCTGTTTGCAGTACCTTTTTAAAATTAAAAAAAAAATTTTTTTTAACATTTATTTATTTTTGAGACAGAGAGAGACAGAGCATGAACAGGGGAGGGTCAGAGAGAGGGAGACACAGAATCTGAAACAGGCTCCAGGCTCTGAGCGGTCAGCACAGAGCCCAATGAGGGGCTCAAACTCACGGACTGCGAGATCATGACCTGAGCCGAAGTCGGCCGCTTAACCGACTGAGCCACCCAGGTGCCCCAATACTTTTTTTTGAAGCTGAGGGATTCATTTTACTATTCTGAGAGATTTTTTTTTTTTTAATGGGGAACTCATGTAATAATAAAGAAGCTCAACTCAAGAGCCAGTTTATAATTTGAAGCTAAGAATTCTTTCCCTAGAAAAATACAGGTAGCCTATTATAAATTTGTACATGTAACAGTAAGGTGTATGGACCTTTACATGGAATCCTTGAACCCATATGTTGAGAACTTAGGCTCTTGTCTCTGAAGCTTTGTATAAGGAACAAAACTCTGATAGGTTAAAGATGGAGCTCTTTTACTTAAAACTCTGTGAGCCTATAGACTTGTAATCAAAACCACAATTATTGTTAGATTGGTTCCATGTGTAATTAAGACAGGAAAAAAACACAAGCCAGTAAAATGAGTAATGCAAGGAAATTCTGATGCACAGCTTCCTTTTGAAGAGGGTTTTACACACTCATCCCTGTCTAGTTCTCTGTTGAAGATTCTTATCTTGGCTACATAGATTGTTCAGAATTTTCAACATGGAGGAAAACAAAGTGGTCTGCCTATTCTTGCTGGAGCCCCCCCCCCCCCCCCCCCCCCAAGAAAGTAATCCTGGCTGGGCCAGATTCTCTTGTACATGATTTTCCCCCAGCATGTTGGTTGGTGCTCTTATTACCTGACTTCCCTTTTATCTAAAATTCCTGCGGTACATGATAACTCTTATGGAGCTGTGTTAGGGATGCCACAGTATACCTCAGACCTGAGGAACGCTTGGATGTTATTTTATTGCCTTGGGCAGTTTATGGGTCTCTAACTTCTTCATTCTGGTTAATGGAAAATTCAGAACTGAATTAGGAGATGGTTCACCCGAACCATTATTGCTTTCATGGAATTAGTGATCAGAGACTGGCTAGTGCCCAAAGCAAATATGTGAACTGTGCCTAGTTTTACATTGCCCTGCTCTAAGGCAGTTGTTCAACAAAGGCCTTTTATATTGATTAAAGCCAATTAATAAATGGAAAGGTAATCTAATTTCTTTCACACATATGGTTGAATTTGGTGAGTCTCAGTAACGTATATACAGGCAACACCTTTGTTTTGTTTTACTAGGTGCAGTAATTAAGGAGGAACACTTTTTATTGAACTTCTGTGGTAGATAAACCACTTTGATACCTTTGTTTGCGTCAGAGTGTTCTTTACATGATCTTTGAGGTACTGACCTCATCGAAGCAGCTAATCTTCCGGTGACCTATTTTGGCGTAATATGGACACAAAGGTGCTTCTCTTGAGCGGATCTAAAGTATTGCATATTTAGTAACTCAACTTAGCGATTCTGAATGCCAGAGACTTAAGAGTTGGGTATGGGGGCGCCTGGGTGGCGCAGTCGGTTAAGCGTCCGACTTCAGCCAGGTCACGATCTCGCGGTCCGTGAGTTCGAGCCCCGCGTCGGGCTCTGGGCGGATGGCTCAGAGCCTGGAGCCTGTTTCCGATTCTGTGTCTCCCTCTCTCTCTGCCCCTCCCCTGTTCATGCTCTGTCTCTCTCTGTCCCCAAAAAAATAAATAAACGTTGAAAAAAAAAAAAAAAAAAAAAGAGTTGGGTATGTATTGGATGGTTCTCTCTGTTTAGCAGTTTCCTATGTTGGAAAGCTACTTGGTAGATGTTTTTAAAAAAATATGAATATATATGTATATAAAATTAGACTTGATCCTCGTTAATAATTCAGTCACTATCTACTGACTCGAGAGTTCCTGTAGTAGTAGTTACTGGGGATTCAGTGGTGAACTAAAACTAGGATAACAATATAAGTTTTAGTGCAATTGAATACCTTTAGGAGGCAAAGATCTGTGGGCCCATGGAGCTGCAGTTGGTGGAAGAGATGGAGATTGATTCAACAATCAGATAATAAATACCAATTTATGGCTGTAAAAAAACATTAAAAAATACCATGTAATAAGGGAATTTGACCTGGTCTTGGGGTTAAGGAAGACCTCTTTAGGGAGGTAAATTATGTGTTGGGATGTGGAAGAAGGTAGGGGTAGAGTCTTTAAGAAGGAAAAACAATACGCAAAAGTCTTTGGGGTCGGAAGGGAGTATGGGTGTGTAGGACGCTACGAGAAGACTGGAGTGACTCAAGCATAGACCTCAAGCAGAGCACGGGGTGGGATGAGGCTGGTAAGCCTGGTAGAGCCTATACCATGCAGGACCTTGACTGCCCTGGCAGGATTGAGATTTTTACGCTAACTGAAATGGGAAGCCATTATTGAATTTAAAAAGTGGGTGGGGGGTTATATAGGTAGGTGGGCAGGTCACACGGTCCGATTTGGTTTTTGAGAGGATCATTTGGGCTGCAGAATGAAGAAGAGACTGAGTGGGGATGGCTGGAGGGAAGCAGGACTAGGGGCAGGGGTAAATCTGGGGAGGGTCGTTGTCCAAGCTGCGGTGACTTCAACCAGGGTGGTAACTAACAATGGAATTGGAACAAGTGGATGGATTTCAGAGGTATTTAGGAACAAATACGACTCAAAAGGACTTGGTAACAGAGTGTTATGGGGGAATGAAGGGTGTTTAAAATTGTTTTGTATGTGTCTGGTCAGCCTGATTTGTAAATTAAAAACAGAAGCACTGAGCAGAAACCACAGGATAGGTAGAGCTGGCTTCACTGGTTTCTCAGATAGTCCCTGAGTGATTGGAGATAGAAGTTTGAAATGCAGACATATCTTTCTTTTTCTGTAATCGTTCATCCGACTTTTTAAGTTTGTATTACAGTGTGCCATAAACACTTTTCCATGCGATAAGACAAAAATCTGCTCCTGAAATACTGAGGGCTACGTTTGGATAACAGAGGTGATTGCTAAAGCAAGTATTAGCATAAGGTTAAAGCACAGGGTCTGGTGAATGCCTGCCAGGGACACTACACGAAAAGAATGTCTTCAAAGCCCCTTTGTATTTAAAAGTGGGACTCTGCACCCACCCCTGGAAACTCAGAGATATTTTAATCCTTCAGTATCACCAGGGTGCCTGCCATGTAGTGTGTGGCAGAAGAAGAGCACAAAGAATGAGTTGAGTGGGGCGTGGGGGGAGTGTATCGTTTTTTACATTCTTATGCAAGAACTGAACTTATAGTATGATCCCAACCAGCATTGCTGTGTCATTGATTTCTCACCCTGATCTCTTCTCAACTAGCCTGTAGGGCAGTGTGACTAAGGTATCATTTAGGAGGCCAGGACAGTAATTTTCTAAATAATCCCCTGGTGCATTGAAGGGGTTAAGGGAAGGATTCCCAGATGCTTCATCTGTGATCAGGGTGCATCTTAGACTTTGGGCCAACTGGTTTATCACATGGTTCTTTTATAAGGCTGTTGCTCATCTTGAAGTGTGATGTAATAGAGCTTATGAATTAAAAATAAAAACCCACAGGGTCACGTGAGTGTGTATTAACACCAGTGAACTAAGTATATCTTTCTTTGTAGGACATAATGCCGTGGGTACAAGACTTTTGCTTTTGCAAATGGCATAGCATCAGACTAACCTTCGTATTTAAATATTTGCCGAATGATGAAATATCGTAGGCTGCCTTTCTCCTAGACTCTGCATTCCTCTTTCATTCATTCTGCCTTTATCGCTGGTATGGCGTGCATACTTTTTTAATGACAGTTAAACCAGGTCTGTCTCTGGGGCCTTCCTGCACTCAGTTCAGAGGCTGTGCTAAGAACATCAAGATTTATGTGAACATAAGAAAAATTCTGTTTACTCCTTGGATATTCAATGTCAGTTTTATGGCATTCTCAGATTCTTAATATGGTACCTTAAATGTTCTGCCCAAAATACTGTTTGAGTTAAGTAAGAGGAAGAGGTTCCTCTTCACTTCTTTTGCGGAGCTCTTTTAGCTTGGAAAGTTACGAAATGTCTACCCCTGTTGGGACACAGAGATACAATTTCCATCAGAAGTAATTTTTGTGTGACTGGAGGTGAGGAAGGATGTTGTTAAAAATTCTAATTTTCTTTTAATTTTTCGTCTCTTCCCTTTTTCAGGTTCATTTTATTTTTTCTAAGCCGAATATTTTAAGCAGGCTCATCTATCTTTAGTCCTTCATCCTGAGCCTGGCATTGGCTGGCCAGAAGAATTGGATATTATTTTTCAAAAGCTTAGAACAGATTTTGATACCTTGCTGCAGCATTTAACACTGAGAAGGACCAAGGCCAGTGTTCAGGGGTAATTCAGGTGGCTTTGACTCCTGCTTGCCAACTCACTACTTTAGTAAGCATGGAGTCATATTGTAGATTAAATGTAGTTAATTTTTCCATTCATTTCTTAAAACCTTATACACTGAGTTAGATGTATGACTTGAGTTTAAACTCTGTTCCTGGATTATCGTTCACTATGAACTTGAACAGTCCAAAGATTTTTTTGATGGCAATATTCTCAGCTTTTGAAATTAAAAAAATTGAACTAGTATTCAGAATAACTTTTTTAACAAGACACTTTTGATCTTTGATCAAAAGATCAGTTTTGGTTAAGTCCCTGAAAAGACATGTCGTTTCAACATTATGTGTATAGTAAGTGAAGCATATATGTTACTTCAAGTTTATGAGAGTCTTTCTCAGCTGCAAAAATCTGCATTAGTGACAGGGGCCACTGTGAGAGATAAGTAAGACCATTCATTTGTTCATTCAACAAATATTTCTTAAGCATCTACCATGTTCAAGGCACCATGGTAGATAGACATTGGGAATATGACAGAAAAACAAACCAAAGTCTTGCCCTCATGGAGCTTATATTCTGCTTTATGTTTGTAAAACACATTATAGGTGATCAATAAATGGTAGCTCTAACTGTCAGTATAGAAGATTTTTCTGAAAGTTTCGGTTCAAAACGTGTTAAATTATTTGAGAACTTTATTTTGAATTTGAATTAAAGTAGAGTCACCGAAGAATTTCTGTGGATTTGCACATTAATTTTAAGGGTTTGAAATAGCGATTTTTAACTCTGACTGCCCATTAGAATGAAATGGGGGGCGTTTAAACTAAAATACCAGTGTCAGAAGGCTGTCCTCAGCGATTCTGACATAATTAGTCTAGGGCGGGGCACAAGTAGTGGTATTTTTTAAACCGTTCCTAAGGTGATTCTAATGGGTGACTGTGGTAGAGAGTTACTGCTTTACAGGTAGGAAATTTTATGAGTATTTACACATTGTGGGTAATCATGGATTTGCTATTTATATATCAAGATGATAGCTTGATATGAGAGAGGAACTATACCACTAGCTATGGATTGAAAAATTTCAGTGATGGGTTCCAGAATAAAATCTGTGGCCTCAGAAAACCAGGATATGTGGACTGTCGACTTTGACTGCCACAGTGCACCTGTTACTTTAGGTAAGTCATTTTAGCATTCAGACCTTAGTATTCTCCTGTTCAAAATGAGGGATTTGGTTAAATGCAGTGAGGGTGCCTTGCAGTGCTAGGATTTTGCTGTGCTATAATGTATTGGTTTAATGGTTTAATGCCCCACTGTATAGTTTACCTGTTACCGGAATGGTTTCCTGGCCTCCTGCCTTGTTCTCTCCCTTCCCCGTAGCTAACCAAACCAATGGTAGGCACCTAACCAGAGCCTGCCAGCCCTCGTGGGGCCAACAGACAGCTAATTCACTCTGGAGAGGGTTTGAGTAAAGCTGCAATGTTGTTTTAGTCTGTGAAGCATAGAAGCATGAGGAAAGGATGGGGGACCTTGATGTTCACTTTGGACCGTAGGTGAACTGAGGCCAAGTGCACAAAGGGAGACTCCGTAGAGTAGATGTATGAGGAGAGGCATAGATTTCACAAGAGGGCCTCTAGATGATCCCTGAGAGTGATACCAAGGAGAGCTTTGCCTTTGACTTCAACCCCAGGGCCCCAGCCATATGTAATTCTTGTCCTTGGGCAGCTGTCATGTCATCTGCTATTTCCTTCATATTTTTCCTTCCTTGTACTCCCTTCAATGGGTTTCTGTCCTTTGCAACCCTGTGTACTTTGAGCAGGATATGAGGGTGGTAGACACTTTTGAGAAACAAATGGGGCAATAATAAAAATAGAAACGGGGTAAGGAGAATAAGCAAAATCGTGCAATGTTGTGGAAAGAATGAGGATAGTAAGTTATAGTCTTAGCTCTGTCCCAGAATAGCTCAGTGACCTTATCCAAGGTGCTTGACACTCCCAGGTTTGTCTGAAATGGGAACGGTACAGTCTCCTAGGGATGGTGTAGTGAACAATTAGATACCATTAGCATTTCAAAATGCTTTGAAAAGGTAAAGGGGCACCTCAGCGAGGGGACTGCCTTGTCAACAGGTATTTGGAGAATGCGTTTTGAGATGTTTGCTCTCAGAGACGGAGATAGTAGAGAACAGAAGCTGAGTTATAAAATAGACTTAAAGGAGCAAGTTTTTAAGTGTGAATTTAACCCTAAGCGGAACACTTCTCTACTTCTGTCCGTTTTTAATTTCCATAGCATGATTTTCCTCCCAGCAGTTATTATTTCCTTCTCAGAGCTTCTAATTATTTGTTGCCTAATTGTTTCTTGGATTCTTTGAAATATATATTTTTAGGTATAGTTCATTTTTTTCCACGAGGTTCTGCTGCAGATATGGATAACAGGGTTCTTTTGTGTTGTGAGTTCATGCTAAAGTTATTATTTTTCTTTCTTTGGGTTCAGTGAAGAGTAGGAATTGGGTCATGAATGCAAATGATATAGTTGGTTGATTTCCTTCTTGTCCTCACTTGGCACATCGTAAAATCATTTTGTTGTCTCCCACTCAGTGGGTTGGGCAGACAATGGGAAAGGCTTATAATTGGAGTAGTAAGGGTGTCAAGAGTTCAGGACTGAGGGAAATTGGCCCTCGGTGAACATGCTTAGCATTTGGACACCACGAAGCCTGACTCAGACAAGATTTTCTCATCCTTCTCTATTATTCTGGAAGATAACTTTTCATTGGCATTGTTGGGTAACTAAGACAGTTAAGGTAAAATAAAAAGGAAGATTGGCTCAGTCAGCAGGTAGAACATGTACAAAATCTTTCCAGTCATGTATGCATTTATTTACAACAAGTGGAATCATTTTCTTTTTTGGAAGTGCTGTTACATTTCCCAGTATACTTGGGCATCCATATCATTCCCTTGCTCAGAGCCACTTAACACATTCAATTGATGTAAGAAGCAAAAGTATAGGAATTTCGACAGATTTTACCGCTGGAAAGATCGAGGCCATTTTCCTTGCATTTCAAATTGTTATCTATTACTTTAGTGGAAAAGGAAGTTCATCAAATGCTGCTCGTGGATCTGACGTTGAAACACAAGTCTCTTTGTCGGCAGCTTTTATGGAGTTACCTAGCTGATATTTAAGATTTCTTTAAAAGGTGTGAAGTTTATTATTTCCAGTCAAGTATGAATGGAGTATGCAGTACTGTTCTTTTTAAAAAACTTACTGACAAGCTGATTGAAGTTTGTAGAATTAAGTTCAGGGGACAACCAGGAGTTTTCAGAGGGTGCCTTTGTTCTTTGGGTTTTTTGGTTGTTGTTATTGTCATTGTTTATGACGGGTGTTGTGAACAAAATGCAAAAATACTGCAGGATTAATAGGTAACATTCTGCAAAAACAGATGTTCACCCTGAATCACATTGTTAGGAAAATTTTTCTAGGATAAACTTTTCTGGTACACTAGTACAGCATGGCCCATGGCCTCAGGCATACAAAACACTCTGATCAAGCAGAATATTCCAAGAGCTCAGAGGTTATCTCCTCAGAGCCAATGAAGGCTAGTCCTGAAGATAGACTTTTCTTTGGAATGTGCAGGGTTTGAGCAACCCAGGCCTGCTGAGTTAAGTCCCAACTGCCCACATGTTTAGCAGTATTTTATTGCCAGTAGTTGTGAATGTCATGCTGTTGTGTCTCTGGATTTTGTTGTGTGTTGAGTTTTGTTCTGGCAGGCAGTTAATTTACTGCAAGTCAACTTGATTAAAAAAAAAAAATTAACGTTTATTTAATCTTGAGAGAGATAGAGACAGAGCATGAGCAGGGGAGGGCAGAAAGTGAGAGAGACACAGACTCCGAAACAGGCTCCAGGCTCCACACTGTCAGCACAGAGCCTGACGTAGGGCTCGAACTCACAAACTGTGGGATCATGACCTCGCTGAAGTCGGACGCCCACCTGACTGAGCCATCCAGGCGCCCCTGATTTTTTTTTTTTTTTAAAGGTTGTTTTTAATCTTTGTGAGATTAAAACCAGAGTAGCTTTATTGTATGGCTAGTTTATCCTTACTCCCAAGTCACGGACTTTCTGGAGCCTCTGTTGAATGCTGCAGGTGTTTAACGAAGTCTCCGCACTGTGAGGAGTTGGACTGTGAATGTCTCCCAGACCTTTGTGGGCTCTGAAAGTTGTTCGACGTAATAGCTTCCCAATAGGTGCTTTTTGTTGGTGGCCATTCTTTCTCTGACACCTGTTCTTTCTTCAGCCTTGTAGAGCCTCACCCTCTGCATATACATCTTGATATAGGAATCAAGGAGGCTCCTGTGAAGATTTTTAGATCTCTGTCTCTCTCTCTCTCTCTCTTTTTTTTTTTTTTTGGCGTCGTCCCTTCTTTTCTCTCGCTCTGGCCTCTGTATCCCAACCTCCTCGTTCTCTCCCTGTTTTCCAGCCCTTTTCCTCGCAACTCACTGAGATTGCCGTGCTGTGCTCAGGTGACCCCCTCTCTGCTTCACACTCTGGAAGGTACTTCTAGGCAGAAAGCTTGGTTGGTCATAATGCTTATTTCATTTGTTTCTGTTCCTTCAGAGACCACGGTCATGACATGCCTGTTGTTTTAATGACCGAAAACTGTGGTTTCATATATTTTGTCTAATTAATTTTTTTCTAGTTAATTCCAGTAGGAGAGATCATCTGGTATCAGTTACTCTGTATCGCTGGCGGTGGAATTTTTCCCCCCCAGCATAGTTTTCATGTAATGTTTAAGAGCAGGGCTTGAGAATCAGACATATGTGGTTCCATGAGATTCCGGCATTATCATCTCTTGATCTTTGGCATTTTGTTAACATCTCTCTGACTTACTTATTTCATCTGTAAAAACCCCTCATGGAGTTTGATGAGCATTATTTGTGATAGTCTAAGTAAATCACTTAGGATAGCTCCTGTCACATATTAGAGCTCATTTTTGATGATGATGATGGTGACAGTGATGATGATGCTACTGATATTTACTTTGATAGTATTTGGCTGTATTTGTACCTTAAGTGAGGATATTACATGGAAAAAATGCTATTCTTTTGTTTTATTTTTAAGTGTTTTTTATTTATTATTTTTGAGAGAGACAGAGAGAGAGAGAGACAGAATGGAGTGGGGGAGGGGCAGAGAGAGAGGGAAACACAGAATCTGAAGCAGGTTTGAGGCTCTGAGCTGTCAGCACAGAGCCTGATGTGGGACTTGAACCCACAGACTGCAAGATGACCTGAGCCGAAGTCGGATGCTTAACCGACAGACCCACCTAGCCCCCGCCACCCTGCCACCAAAATGCTATTCTTAATGTTTGAAAGTCAAGGTGCTGCAAATCTATGGTTGTTAATTGTCACCAAAGTGGGATAGGATAAAGGAGACCATAGACAGTTTTTCCTTTTCTCTGCCTACAGAACTGTCAGAGAAGTACACAAAAATTCACTGATGACTTCTAGGCATGATTGCCAGCAGAGTTGATCTTTGTTTTGAAACTACTCATATAGCCTTTAAGGGTACACAACTCCTGGACACTTTAACTTTGTACTATGAAGTTGTCCCAGGGTCAAACAGAAAGCAGAATGTTTTTATCACATACAAACGTCCCCAAAAGCCTTGATAAAGAATGCCTTTAAAAATCAACTTGAGGGGCGCCTGGGTGGCGCAGTCGGTTAAGCGTCCGACTTCAGCCAGGTCACGATCTCGCGGTCCGTGAGTTTGAGCCTCGCGTCCGGCTCTGGGCTGATGGCTCAGAGCCTGGAGCCTGTTTCTGATTCTGTGTCTCCCTCTCTCTCTGCCCCTCCCCCGTTCATGCTCTGTCTCTCTCTGTCCCAAAAATAAATAAACGTTGAAAAAAAAAATAAAAAAAAAATCAACTTGATTATGTCTTTAATATTTTATTTCTTAAGCTCTGTCGTGAGTGTGCTTATTATATTTGTTTCCTTTTTGGGGGGGTACACCTGAAATGTTCCATAGTTAAAAAAAACACCTGGGGCGCCTGGTGGCTCAGTCGGTTGAGCGTCCAACTTCAGCTCAGGTCATGATCTCACGGTTCGTGAGTTCGGCCCCGCATAGGGCTCTGTGCTGACAGCTCAGAGCCTGGAGCCTGCTTCGGATTCTGTGTTTCCCTCTCTCTTTCTGTCCCTCCCCGCCACACACTCTGTCTCTCTCTGCCTCTCAAAAATAAAGAAAACTAATAATAATAATAAAAAAAAACACCTATCTTAGGCTCTCACATAGTCCTGATGTATTTTTAAAATTTATTTTTAATGTTTATTAATTTTTGAGAGATAGAGACAGAGTGCAAGCAGGGGTGGGACAGAGAGAGAGAGGGAGACACAGAATTCGAAATGGGTTCTAGGCTCTGTGCTGTCAGCACAGAGCCAGATGCGGGACTCTAACTCACTAATTGTGGAATCATGACCTAAGCCAAAGTGAGAGGCTTGCTTAACCAACTGAGCCACTCAGGTGTCCCCTGATGAATATGTTTAAAAAGATATTGAGAGAAACAAGTGTCAGTATGATGGGTAGGATAGGTTGCACTTAAAATTTATATGGAACATTACCATGTAGCCTTAATGAAAGTGTGTGTGCGTGAAAAACGTGGTTTGGAAAGAAACATCAGCTTCAGGAAAGCAATTTCTTTGTGAGGAGAGAAATGGATGGGAGAAACAGCAAGCAAGAATGCAAGAAAGTCTTAAATTGAATCCACGATGTTTTATTTCTGAAAAAAACAATAGAATCAGATATTCAGAATAGCATCTTAAGACCTGGATGGTACTTATGTGAGTGTTTGTTAATTCGTTGTATGCGAGGTACATATACATATAAATAGAAGTATGTAACATTAAGAAGAAATATAGTAAAAGAAATATAATAACGTTAGTCTTCAAGTTGGAACTAAAACTTTTTGCGTTAGTACCTTGGTTCATGTTTTATCAAGGCTTTTTGGGACGTTTGCATGTGATGAAAAGATTCTGCTTTCTGTTTTACCCTGGGACAACTTCATAGTACAAAGTTAAACCAGAGGTCAAGAACACCTTTCCTCCTGTGTATGTATCTGCAGTAGCTGTGAAACTTGGTGCACGATCTACCTAAGTTTGAGTTTTAGGAATCCAGACTGCAGGAACTTTTTCCTGGGCCCGATTGTGTTCTATGCCTCATCTTGACCTCCTCTGAGCCTTTCAAATCTTAAAATTATGGGATGGCTCCTCATTGAGGGGACAAAGTCCTCACACCCCCCCCTTTTTTAATGTTTATTCATTTTTGAGAGAGAGAGAGAGAGAGAGAGAGCGCGCGTGTGTACGCGCATGAGTGGGGGAGGGGCAGAGAGAGAGAGGGAGACAACAGAATCCAAAGCAGGCTCCAGGCTTTGAGCTGTTAGCACAGAGCCCGAT
This sequence comes from Puma concolor, assembly GCF_028749965.1. Lineage (NCBI taxonomy): Eukaryota > Metazoa > Chordata > Mammalia > Carnivora > Felidae > Puma > Puma concolor. The sequence goes on along the minus strand of NC_141668.1, from coordinate 133,912,187 downwards.
GTGGGGCTAGAACTCACGAAAGGTGAGATCATGACCTGAGCCAAAGTTGGACGCTTAATCAACTGAGCCACCCACTCTACCCCCCCACCCCCCCCATTTTTTCTTTTTGAAAGACGTTTTCTTTTCAGTGTTCCATTCCATCTACTCAGGCACTGGACGAAATGGCAGCTCAGAAGCAGAGAAGCTGGGGACCAACCCCCACCTTCGTGTGGGTGCCGGGAGTGCCTGCTGACCACGGGGGGCGGGGGCATGCACACTCATCAGACCACAGGCCCCACAGTTGCATGGTGCAGATGGGAGGGCACAGGCTGCAGGGGACAGAAGGGCCCCACTCCAGCAGCCCTCACAGGACAGGACCTGACACACTGAGCAGGGGGTCCCTTCTCAGAGAAAGTCCTTCCCTCCTACCCTCTGAGGCTTGGCCCTGGGGAAAGAAGTCAGACCCAACCCAGGGAGATGGGGATGAGTTTGGGGCCTGGAGCACGAGCAGTCAGCAGGAGAGGACAGAAAGGGGGAGGGGGCCGGGGTGAAGGGCCACCCCCTGCCTGTAGCAGGGACAGTACATGGTGGTAAGAGGAGAGTGAGGCAGAACGACAGTAGAAGCCGGGCACCGGTGAAGCCCACCCCCTTTCTCCCTTGTTGCCTCCCACCACCCTCTCTTCTTTCTTTTTGTCAGTCACCCATCTTTGACTTACTTTCTTTTTCTTCTTTCGTTTCCTGTGGGTTTCTTGTTCATTCCCTCGCTTGTGTTCTGGCATATGCAATTCATTTTTCCCTCCCACTTCCCTCAATTTTCTGGGCTGTACATCCATTAAGTCTTAGCTTCACTATCCCTGTCTGTCTGCCTGTCTATCCATCCATTCATCCACTTACATTGTACAGTTCCCCCATGTTAATGTCATAGCCTTACTGATATTATTTACTTGGCCATATTTTCAGTTTAGATTTGGCGCTTCACCAAGGAGAGACTATATTTGTCTCCATTTCCCAAGTACCTCTATAGCACCTGTCTAGTGTCTAGTATAACTTAGGCAGTAAATAAATATGTATCAAGTGAATACATGAATGAAGTACAGTTTGGGCTTTTGACTGAACATATTCTCATTAGCTATTTCATCATTTTTAATAGAAAGTGCTAGATTTAAATGAAACATTTATGAATATTTTTATGAATACTTTCATAAAACATAGAAGGATTTGGGGTCAGAGGTATTTTAAAGTCAGAGAAGTAAAGTATTTACTCATAAAGGAAGCACTGTTAGAATCCATTAATAGGCTAATTTTCTTCAAATAAATTAATCAAAACATTTCTTACAAGTAGCACACGGTATGCAAAAAAAATCAAAGGGGAATGAATATTTCAAATAAAAAGCAGCAGTTCTCAGCTCCACTTTTCCTTAATTCTATCTGATTAATAGGTTGAAAATTCAATAAGAAGATTCACCTTCAAGAAGAAAAAAATAAACATTTATATATTAGAACATTGTAGTGGCTTAAGAAAAGCAGGTGTAGTTGTTCAGTTGCAGGTAGGATAGGAATAAAGGTTCATACTGAAGAGACTTTTTAAGTCACGATTTGTTTTTTTAAAAATGCCATATAAAGGGTGCACTGTCTCCTCCAGTGTTAGCTTGTGTTTCCTGTAACCTTCTTCCTCAAAGGCCTATCCTAAAAAAGGTTCAGCCTTGGGGTTTTTTTTTTTTTTTTTCCCTTCTCTTTCAAAGACAGTATCTCAAAAATGGTACTAATTTAAGCCCTGCTAAAACGTCCAGATGCAGCACCTGGGAAAAATGAAGTTCAGAAGTTCAGAATTTGAAACTGCTTAAGCTAGGAGAATCTTCTTGCTGCCGTTGCATGTCTGGTTTTGGAAGCTGGTAACTTCTTTCGGGTGGGCATTGTTCCATTATAACAGATGGCCCCAAGTGTGGACATGCCAGAGAGTGAAGCCCAAGTGTGAACTTGTCCAAGAAGTTGAAACACTTCTCAGAATATCTTCTGATGATAGCCATGTCATTGCAACTGAGTTGAAAGAGCAAACTCAAAGAAGCTTAAAAGAAGCCTTTAGAGCTTTGCCGTCCAATATGGTAGCACCAGCCACACGTGGCTATTGAGCACTTAAACGTGACTGGTCCAAATTGCGATGCACTGTGAGTGTAACATGTACATAGATGTCATAAGTTTAATATATAAAAAAAAGAATGTAAAATACTGGTTTTTACTAGTGGTTAATGTTGAGACAGTATGTTGGGCACCTTAGGTTAAATTAGATAGGATTAACTTCACCTGTTTTGTTTTTCTTAGAAACAGTTATGAGAAAATTTAAACTTATATATGTGGCTCACTTTATATTCCTATTGGACATTGTTGTTTGAGGGAGTATCTTTACCAGGGGTGTCCTGATAAACTTTGTCCAGCTTACACTTTGATGTGATTGTGTATTCTGAAATACGTCAGGTCAAATTTGGAATAAAACCCTTGGAGTTTCTAAGTAACTTGCAGGTTAAATGTAGCAATAAAAGCAAGAGTAGGATTTTTTTTTTTTTAAGTTTTAAAAGAAATTTCAAGAAACAAAGAGCGTTGCAAAGCTAAAAATTCATTCTCATTGTTTTATTTTTAAGCTCTATTTCAAGTTTCTTCCAGAACAAAAATGTTCAGTCCCTTTTGGGTTCTGATGGCCTGGTAAAACTTCTTTGTAAACCCAGGGGATGTGATAGAATTGGCACAGGAGAAAATTAATTTGGTTGGGATCCATGAGTGGAATGGAGGTAATGAGCAAAGCTTGCAGAGTCCATTGTAATCAGTCCTTGCAGAGTTTTGCTGCGGTGCTGGGCTGCCCAGCCCCCTGCACTGTGGGCAGCATCATGTCAAGGTACCTTCCTAGAGAACCCCACTCTTGTGTAAAAAAGAAAAGAGTAAACATAACCACAGAATATGTGTATAATTATAGGCCACGTATATATACCTTCAATAACATTGCTTGGCATTGATTCTTGTGTATGTGTGTGTGTGTGTATGTGTTTTTCTGGAAAAAAGTCAAATGGAGTTTTCCACAACTTTTTTTTCTATCAGCCTAGTTGTAGGATATTTTCCGACCCCATATTTTTCCAGTAACTTAGGCTCAAAACTCATAGCAGTGAGTCTTGTCAAAGGTGAGTCAAAAACAGGAACCTTTTAATTCTATCACATGATACCGGATGTCAGAAAATAACAATTGCAAGGAGTTCTCCCCCCCCCCCCCCCTTCATTCGTCAGACTCTTAGTTGCTTGACTTCTTCACCATCGCTAAAGCCAGAAATTCAGAGGCGTAAGTCGGATATTCTCCGTAGAAAATGCATTCAGGAGCGTACACATTACACGGGTTATAAATAGTATCTACCCTGACAATGCTGGAATTTTCTCAGCTGCTGGAGACATTGAAGTCTTTGTTTTGTGAGTCGCTGCCCTCTCCCCCACCCCTAGGCTTGAGTCATAAAGCCTGAAAAACTAATGAGGCTACTGAAACTTAAAATCTAATTGGGAAGATGTATGGGGAAACAATGCGAGATGGCATAGACCGTGTGGAAGCCTGGATTCGGGGCACCTTCGCCGGAGCAGTGCTGTAACCTGCTCACTGTACATTTTCCTGTTTCAGGACCCTGCATTTAGTTTTTTCCTTCAATAGCATCCAGTTAGATATAGATGGAAAAAGTTAAAACAAAATATAAGGAGGTCATCATCGAAGCTAATTCTAGGTCCTGAATTCCCCACTTAGAATAGGAAAAAAAAATCTATCCATGAAGACAAAAGTACAAGCCAGCTTTTCTTGATTGTGTGTGTATGTGTGTGTGCATTCTGAGTTTGTATATGATACTGTACGGTAGGAATTAGTAAGCCATCATTGGCATCCCGCTTGCCACCTGTTCCATATATAGCTATAGAACTAAAAATGGTTTTATAATTAATAGTTGCTTTCAACCATTTAAACAAAACAAGACAAGAAACATGCACTAGAGCCCATATGTGGCCCACCAAGCCAAAAACTAATATTACCCGGCCCTTTACCTAAATAGTTGCTGACCCTTGGTTTAGAATGTGCTTGCTGTTGTGACACTTGATATTAGGAATATAATTGAATAAAAAGTTCCTTTCTTGGATTTTTAAAAAATTCACCCAACAAAAATTTCATGAGTATTTGTTCTCTTCCTAGCATTGTTCTAGATAACTGGGGAAATAAAGTTAAAGAAAAGAGCTTTACCTTCCTGTCAAGGAAAAAAAAAAAAAAAAAAGGCCAAACCTGACCAGATCCAATGGAAATAAGAAAACGAATTCGGGGGAGACAAAGCAGCCAAGTGTGAGATAAAGAAAAAATCCCAAAGGCAGTTCTGTGTGTCTCGTCCTCTGTTATTCCTTCCGTGGACTGTGCTGTGAAGTGGTGACTAAGTTATTTCCCGGATTTTGAATTCACCCCCCACACGCCCACACACAAACAGAAGAAACACTTATTTGCTTTTCCCTGTGATTTCCTCATTTTCTGTTTCAGTTCTTTGCCAAAGTCGCTCTTTGGCCCGAACTGAAATTATTCAGCCTGGGCTTCTTGAACCCTTTAGATGGGTGCTCACAAGTTCTCTTTATTTCCATCCTTCTGTTTTTCAGTCAGCTCTTTTGTGTCCTTCTACCTCAGGTTCGCTGCTTGTATGCAGCATACAGTTGGGTTTTGAACTTTAGAAATCCTAAGCTCCCCCCGCCCCGGCCCTGCATCTTTGATCTTTGCCAAAGTGAGTTTTGGCAAATGTTTATTCTCATCATCTTGGGTCTTTCCTGTTATTGGAATCCTTTGTGACTCTACCTGATCGTTAACCCCACGATCCTGAACATATGAGTAGTTGAGTGATTTCTTCTCTGGTTTAAAATATGCCCTCCAGCCTGCATTTTTGGTTGCAGAATGACCAGAGCTTGGACGAAAGGCCATGGCTGACACATACACAGGCCTGAAATTATCTTGTTACAAACAGTGACCACATTCATGTAAATGGCTAAGCAAAGGTCAAAATATGAGCAACATTATTTATGGCCCAGTGAGCGATTTGTTGTTCAAAGTCTGTCCTCTTTTGTTAGAATACTGGTATTATCAACGTCGGTGCCAGGCTGAGGGCTGTCTATACAGTGACTTAGTACAAATCAGGGAGGGGACAATTGAGATGTATCCCAGGAAACCAAAACCCCACACCTGACCCAGAAGTAGTGCTATTCTCTGTGCTGTCAGACTTGTTTGTTTGCCTATTGACACGAGAATTTTCCTCCCCGTCTATCAGTGGTGTCATCTGTAGCTGGGGTAGTCCTCACAGGATTAAGTGAACATCTGTGGCAGGCCTGCGGGGTATTGGGGTATTAGAACTTACTGTAACTGCTTGCTGTAGGGTCTGTGCTGGTTGTCAGTTTATTGTCTCTCAGGTTCAGAGTCATCCTCCATTGTCTGTTCTGTACAATGGATATGGACTGTGAATGTTCTTCCTTTGCCAGCTGGCATGATGTGGAGCACTGTTCGGAGAGCGTCCTGGAGAGACATTGTAGGAGGAAGGAGTTTTCCTTGCTGGCTTTTCCAGCCCCTGGCTCCTGCGGCATGAGAGACATCTCTAGTGCTTGTTTCCTGCACTGCATGTGCCTCTACTCTCCCCCAGCCCCTGTGGCAGGGTGCTTCTCCAGTGCCAGGCTCCTGTAGTGCCTGGTGACCAGGGCTGCCTCTAGTAGCCTGCAGCTTCCTCTGACCTCCCTACTTGGGCAGTTTTGGAGCAGTGTGCCTCTGGCGAGCCACCTCTGTGGGGAACCGCTTTCCCTGGCAAGCTGGAGGATGGATTCCAGTGAGTTCCACACATGCAACACCACAGTGAATTTCCCGCTCTGCCGGGAGCACAGTGGAACCTGGATCTCAGCCCTGGGGAGTAAGGCTGTCCCTTCGGCACTGAGGCTCAGCCCTAGAGGTGTGGCTGCTCCTTGTATCTTATATTCTTAAAGGTTCTGTTCCTATTAATTTCTCGTTATAACTCATAATTCCCTCCATGAAACTTTCTCTGTTGAAATTACTGTGCCGTTTCTCTCTCCTGTTTGGACTCTGTCTAATACAGGGTCTCATCTCATAGTGTTAGGTTCTGTGCTTGCAATGCAAGAAACAAGTTGGTAAGAGAGCCTATTGGATTTATACAAAGGAGCATGAAATAAGAGTGCATAGGCTACTGTGTATTTCTCTGCATTCTTTTGATCAAATGAACACATCTTACAAAATTCTGGAAATTTGTAATTATCTGTAGTACAGGAGGAGGTTAGTAGTTCTCTTGGTTCTAGAATAAAACACCCACGAAAGATTTTGTCTGATAAATTGGCCATTCTGTTTTTCGTGGGAGCTTTAGACTGTGTGAAGAAGCTCTCTCTCTCAAAATAAATAAACTTAAAAAATAAATACATAAAGGGGCGCCTGGGTGGCTTAATTGGTTAAGTGCCCAACTGTTGGTTTTGACTCAGTTCGTGATCTTACAGTTCATGAGTTGAAGCCCTGCATTGGGCTCCAGTGTGCAGCCTGTTTGACATTCTCTCTCTCCCTCTCAGCCTCTCTCTTTGTTTCTCTCCCTCTTTCTCAAAATAAATAAATGTTAAAAAAAAAATAAAAGTCGTTACTTTAAGATAAAAAAAAAGAATATATGAACAAGGGTGCTGATAGGACCCATTTGGTGAGTGGTAATTCTGTTTCTGGGGATTGTCTGCAGCACTTAGTATCTACATCGATAATCCAGCGTTGATGAGATAGAGGTACATGTCAAGCTTGTTTCCTTCTACCCTAGAATCATGTGATAAGCTTGCAAGCGGTTGCTCTTTTGTTCCCCTTTTCTGTGTGAATGCTGCAGCAATGTGATAATGGCAAGTGTAGGACTCAGAGAAAAAGAAAAGACCAGAATGAGGTGCCATGAAGATCTTCTGGTCTGATCCCTTCAGTCTTGTAATGGGGAAACTGACCACAGGTGAGGCTGAATGCCTTGCTCTGGAGTATGCACCTAGTAGGGAATGAAAGAGTACCCTAAGACAGAGTTTTTGATCCCTAGTCAGTTGTTTTTCCCTGACTCCCACCTTTTAAATTTCTAATGTATTTTTTCTTCCTATTTAAGATTTATAAAGCTTGAGAAAATATAGTACGCACTCTACTAAAGAATATTTGAATCTAAATACATGAAAAGGACAAACCAGAAAGTGCCTTGAGTATGTGAATCATTTTTTTTTATTAAAAAAATATTTTATTGGGGCTCCTGGGTGGCTCATTTGGTTGAGTGTTTGACTTCAGCTTGGGGTCATGTTCTCACGTTTCATGGGTTCCAGCCTCGGGGCTGGCTCTGTGCTGACAGCTCAGAGCCTGGAGCCTGCTTCAGATTCTGTGTCTCCCTCTCTTTCTACCCCTCCCTCGCTCATGCTTTCTCTCTCTCTCTCTCTCTCTCTCAAAACAAAACAAAACAAAACATTACCTAAAAAATAAAAAAACACTTTATTGAAGTGTAACATATGTAGAGAAAAGTGCGCTTACTATAAGTGTATAGCATGATGAATTTTGTATAAGTTGGCCTTCTGTTTACAGCATGCAGTCTAATTCATAGAACGTTACCTTGTACCCCTGATACTCCCTTCTTGTGCCATTTGGTCGCTAACTCTCCCAAGGGTAGCTACCATCCTGGCTCTTAACAGCATTGGTTAATTTTGCCTGCTTTGTACTTTTTGGAAATGGAATATCCTATAGTCAGACAGTAACTACTCACCTGTGCCTGGCCTTTATTAATCATGGTTATGTTTGTGAAATTCATCCGTGTTGCTGTGGTTGGTTGTAGTTCAATTGTTTTCAGTGCTATAGTATTTAATTGTATGAATCTTTTGGGATTTATTTATTCATTCTACTGTCGATGGGCATTTTCTAGTTTGGGGCATTTACAAATACTGCAGCTATGAACATTTGTCATTGTTGTTACTATTTTTTAATTGTTTGGGTATGAAAAGACTGCCAGGTATGAGCTTAAGGGCACAAGCTTGGAATTGGACAAACTATTAATCGTGTGTGATCTTGGCCAAGTTTTTTTTACCTTCTTGAGCGTGTCTCCTCGTTTGTAATGGGCATATGAACTCCAGTCTTGCAGGATTTTGGAAAGAAATGGATAAAATGCTGGATGATCTGCATAGCGCTTGACATAAAATGAGTACTCACAGAATGGAAGTTGCTATTACTTTTTTATTTATTGATTGATTGATTGATTGATTTATTTATTTATTTATTTATTTATTTATTTATTTATTTTTGAGAGACAGAGCACAAGGTGGGGATGGGCAGAGAGAGAAGGAGACACAGAATCTGTAGCAGGCTCCAGGGTTCGAGCTGTCAGCACAGAGCCCGACACGGGGCTCGAACTCAGAAACCGCGAGATCATGACCTGAGCCAAAGTTGGACGCTCAACCGACTGTGCCACCCAGGCGCCCCACTATTATTTTTTTAAATTAAACTTTTGTAAATTATAGCAAAGCACCCATGCAATTTATTCTTTGTATTCTATTGCTTTTACATAGTGTTTCTTTTTTCTTTTCTCTCTCTCTTGTTTTTTTCTTCAGAGCGTGCACAGGCTTTGTTTGAATCTTCTTTCTGTTCCCTCTCCCTTCCTCTATTCCACTCTTTATCTGCCTGTTATAATCCAGGTATAGGGGCAGAGATTGAAGAACAGAATTTTTACCAGACTTCACTCATCCCTAAATCTTCTCAGTTTTGTCATATAGGTTCACCATTATTCTGCTATTTACTTAACGTTTTTTTCTGATTTCGCATTTAATCAGCTCACTTTCTTTTACTTTCCCTCGTCCAAAGATGCAAGATCCTTGAGTTTGTGGCAGTATTTCGAGAGTGGTTCTTTACCATCAAAAACATTTCGTGTGCCATCACTGCGTGTTACACTTTTGAAAACATTCCATTGAGCAGGGTCCTCCCTTATTGGAATTCATGGCCTGTGGATAGAGGTAGACAATTGAGCAAATAGCCCTACGTCGTATAATTTTGCCCGTGTCCTTTGTTGTTGCCACGGTCTTGGCTCGCCTCCTCCTCACCTCACACCAGCCTCTTAATGCCAGTATGGCTCCTCTTCAGCCTCTCTTTCGAATTAACCTAGGCCGCCTGTGGTTGATGGCGTGGTCCTTCTCCAGCCCTGCCACTGTCACTTGGTTCCTGTAGTAAGAACTTGAGAAAACTCAGCTTTACCATGAAGTCTTCAACAAACACTACAGACCTGGATACACACCAGGAGAAGGTCCTTGTGTCAGTCAGTCCTTGTGTCGGCCAAGTTTTGCCGCATTGACAAAGGACTGCAAAATGTTAGGGATTTAGAAAACAATCTCAGCCTGGCAGTGGCTGTGCTCGGTGTCCCTTTCCTTCTCAAACTAAGACGTAAAGAGCGGCACCTACTTGGAACGTATTTGTCTCGAACGGAAGGAAAAGGGAAATGGTGGAATCACACGCTGGCTCGTAGAAGAACCTCCCCCTGGGAAGTGGCACATGGCAGTTGTACGCGCGTCTCGTTGGCCATAACACGTCAGTGGCCAAGCCTGGTACCAGTGGGAGGGAAATACCTTCCTCCTGGAAGGAGCAGTCAGTAGGAAGGGACGTGGCAAGAAGGGGCAGCGGAGTCAGGTTTTCAACATTTCATCGCTTTAGTAGATAGGGTTTCTGGGATATATAGCTCCCAATTTTTTTTTTTTTCCATTGTCAGCTTTATTAAACAGCTTTATTCTTTTTTTTTTTTTGCGGGGGGGGGGGGCTGCACATCAGTTGATGTACTTCCATGCCAGCAAACAGGCAATGCCCAAGATGTACAGAAGACGTAGGCTGCAAGTCAGTGGCCCAGGTTCCCCAGTGACTTTCAGCTTTCTTACAAAAGTCGGCCTGAGCATCAGTGACCTCAGCAGCCTATAAAAAATGAGGAATCTCAATTTCATCCTTGGATTCAGTACATATTTACTATTTCTGCCAGATGATGTGATAGAAGCTCTATGAAGCTTGAAGGCCATGGTCTTGAGTTCTCCTTCTAGGAAATTCATGTTATAAATACAATCAAGAATACCCTCATTTTGGGGTGCCTGGGTGGCTTAGTCGGTTGAACAGCCAACCTCCCATGATCTCGTGGTTCACAAGTGCAAGCCCCATGTCAGGCTCTGTGACAGCTCAGAGCCTGGAGCCCGCTTTGGATTCTGTGTCTCATTCTCTCTGCCCCTTTCCAGCTTGCGCTCTGTCTCTCTCTCAAAAATAAATAAAAACGTTAAAAAATAGTCTCGTTTTTATTTATAGTTGACCTAAAACTAGGATTACTTGCATGAGTACTAGCTAACTAGTCAGTCAGTCCATATGGACTGCTTACACGGCTTCAAGCATGCTTTTCTCCAGAATGGATGTTTAGTTGGCCTTTGAGGAAAATCATGAACTCATTCCAACTTAAGAAAGCTTTGTGAATGACTAGAGCTTTCAGGATTGTGTTTATATAGTTTCAAAGATTATGGGGGCGCCTGTGTGGCTCAGTCGGTTCAGCGTCCGACTTCGGCTCAGGTCATGATCTCGCGGTTCGTGAGTTCAAGCCCCGCGTCAGGCTCTGTGCTGATGGCTCGGAGCCTGGAGCCTGTTTCGGAGTCTGTGTCTCCCTCTCTCTCTGACCCTCCCCTGTTCGTGCTCTGTATCTCTCTGTCTCAAAAATAAATAAACGTTAAAAAAAAAAAAAGATTATGTTTTGTTTTTTAGATGAAAGATAATTTAAGAAGATTAGCTAGCATCCTCATTAACCTGGAGCTATTTTAATGGGGAAAAAAAGGGCAACCTGTTTTCTTCTTAGGAAGTCATATATTAGTTTAATTTATAAATTATATTTAATCAAATTTTATTTAGGTTGTATAGGATAATTTTCAAGTACAGAATGTTAGCTCACCTAGAAAACACTGTGGTTCATGTGAACATCATTTTATTAGCATTTTTAAAACCTCATCATACTAGTTTATACAATAAATGTGTTTCTATAAAGGTACAGATATATAAATAAAGAAGATAAATATATAAAGATTTTGGAAATGGATGAAAGTCACCATGGTACTTAGGTTCCTAAAACCAATCCTACAATAATTATTTTCCTAAATGTAGGACCTATTATAAAATGAACATTGTGATCCTGATATCTCTTTTTAAATCTTGGGATGATTGGGAGGAAGTCATAATCAATATATTAACATATTTTTGGAGTCTGATATTGTGAGCATCATGGATAGACTTTAAAGTCAAAATAAGTATTTGACAGAATTTTAATAGGTAGAAGAATTTAATTTTTTTATTATCAGATGGAGAGCAAAAATATTTGCATCTGCATTGAATACTGGACTTTCCAGTGTGTGTGTGTGTGTGTGTGTGTGTGTGTGTGTGTGTGCACGTGCATGTGTGATCTAAGACTCATGCTATTCTAAGTGTGACGCATGAGTTGGACTAGTTCATGAGCTGTGTTGCTGGTCTGCAGTGAGATAAGAGCAGAAATTTAGAGTGTTTAGAGATGTTTATAGCAACTGAACAGAGTAATTTTAGGTCTGTTGAATCTGATACAAACTTGGGCTTGCATATTTGTGTGTGTTTTGTTTTTTTCTTTCCATTTGTCTAAGAATTCATTTTTATTTTACTTTTTACAAAAGTATTGGTCTATGATGGATTTGGGAAGAGAACGAAACTGGTAACACGATTGATTTGGGAAGCATTGGTGAGAAACCTGCATTACTGTGGCAGAAAGGTGGTATAATTTTTAATATTTCATGTGACATTCCATATGATGTGGAATAGTGTGGCTTATGTTGTCACTTTACTAATCCCTAGTATAGTCGTATTCCCTAACCTTTCCAGCATAACTGTTCTTTCCATTTAATGGTGTCATTTTGCTCTTCTTGCTTCCTGGAGTGATTTGCAAAGAAGTATTCTTTGGATTTATTTATTCATTCAACCATTATTTACTGAGCATCTCTTAGAACAGTGTGGCGGGTACTGTTCTAAGCATTGGGAGTTCAGCAGTAACAAAACACGTATACAATCCTGCTCTCATAGCTTATATGAAAAGAATTAAAACATATAAATATGCATGTATATACAGGCACAAATATGCATACACACATGAACTATGAGGTGGTTGGTTGATCCCAAGTGTCATCCAATTCCACTTATGCCTGTCTGATGCATACTTTCCTCTCCTTGGATATTACGATCACTGTTGATGTGGTTTTGTGTCTGAATGCTATTGTTGACAAAGTAAGAGTCCCCAGGTGACAGATATAGGTGGCTTCCCCTAGGGCCACTGATGCTTGAGCGTGGCTTCCCCATATTGGTGAGGACAGTGGAACAAATAAAGCCTCAGAGACTGGAGGAACTTGGTGTTCACTGTCCTGAATCGCTGTCTCCTTTTGGGATGCCATTAAATGTAGAGTTCAATTGGGTACATTTCTTTGGTTCAGCAGGAAGGACTATGGTCTTCTGCAGGACTGTGTTCCAATCCCGATAGTCTAGAGTGTAGCACTGGGGAGGCACTGACCCTCTGAAATTAGGACAGCATTTTGTAGATGTGTACTTTTCTGGGGTAAGTCACCCAACTTTCATCAGCTTCTGTAAGTGATTTATGACCCCCAAAGCTAACGAATCATTGGCGAACAGGGGCCTCCCATGCAATTTATAGTTCGGCCCCTATTATTTAATCTGGTTTCATCTCCTCTTGTTTCCTCCCTTGAGCTTTTCTGCAATGGCTCGACTGGTCTCCTCACTGCTGCTCCCGTGTGCCAGGCACAGTCCCATCTGGAATGTATCATCTCCAACCACGCACAGAATTCATCTCCTCACCTCCTTTAAACCTTTGCGCAGATGTCATCCTCTGGGCTTCCCCTGACTGGTGGATGTAGAGTTGTATCTCTTTCCTGGCCCTGACTTGGTCCTTTTGATGCTTCTTGCTCTGCCTTACTTGTATTCCTTTAACATATTTTGTGGCTTAATTATTTCTTGAATTTGTTGTCCGTGGACACTCTACAGGGATTTTTGCCTCTTTGCTCACTGCTATATCCTTAGCACCTTGAACAGTGTCTGGCACATAGTAGAAAGATGGTGGCTTCCATACCTTCTGAAGGAGGAAGGCTTTGGTGGTGTGTTTATACCCCTCAGTCATCTTTCTGCGCCCTAAAGGGACAGGGCCAGTGTAGGGTAGGGTAAGCAAGAGAGGTGGATGTCCTGACTCCCCCAAGGACTGAAATAAACATAGTAGGTGTTCATTAAATATTTGATGAATAAATGAATGAATATGGGATCTGACTCTCCCCTTCAGAGTGTACCACATGGAGCTTAAATTTGGCCTGTTCAGCTGAGATTCCTCATGTTGCTCTGTGTGTACTCCCTCCCATAGGTTATGGTTTCGTGGATCTTAGTTCTTATGTTGCCGTAAATTGGCTTTCAGTGCATCTCTTTACTTTTCTCTCCAAGTTTCCAATATTCCATCTTTGTCTTGCTCAGTTTTGCTGTCTATGTCATCTTACTGGACCCTAGACTCTCTAAGCATTTATAGACAGTACCTTAGGCAAGTTAGCTGGCCTTTCTATCCCCTGGCTTCCTGATCTGTAAAATGGGGGTGATAACATATATGACCTTGCAAGGTTGCTGTGAGAGTGAAATGAGATGAGGCTTGTTAAGTAGATTAGACAGGACCTGACATAAATATTGGTTGCAGTAATGCTGATAAAGATACAAGCATGTCATGGCTCAGCATCATGCGTGGCATGTGCAGGCACAGAGTAAATGGCACTTGTCGGAGTTGTTATGCTTTTTCCCAACCCTTTATTACCACCACTGATGATACCGTTCCAGAGAGTCATTAAAGATTGGGGCGTTAGCAGAAGACCGTAGAGGAGAGTAAGCGTTGTCTTCCTTTCTCTTCCCGTCCCTTCTTTGACCTCGACCTCCACCTCTTCCTCTGCCTCTTCTTCTTCCATGCTTGCTCCCTTGCCAAGCCTTGGAAGACCTTTCAGGGCTGAAACTCCCTCTGCTGTGCAGTGTCACGGTGGTTGTCACCATGATACAGCACTCAGCCTTTTGTGCCACATTCTCTTTGAGCAGATAGCAGTAGGAAACTTGCATGTTCCCCTGAGACATATTTCCACCCATGTATGCAACAACCGTCATGATTTCTGGCAAAGGTTTTATTTTTTTGGAGGGCATTTCAAGGAGCTGCCCTGTAAGCCTCTGAATGCATGAGTTGTTTGTTTTTTTCTTTTTTCTTTTTTCCCCTCAGTGACAGGTTAGTAAAACTCCCCAGATTTGAATCTTACAATCGATCAATCAGCAAAGGTTTATTAAGTATATATATTAAACCTTTTTGTTTTTTTTTTTTTTTTTGAGCAGCAGAATGGCATGGTGAAAGGCAGGTTTTAGAAAGATTCACCTGGGGACTGTGTGCATAGTTGGTAGAAGGGGGTGTTGTAAATCCAGTAGAGAAGGGAGAGAAGGATATATCATAGGAATTGGTAACAGTCAGAACTGCAACAGTGCCAGTGGCCATGGAAGCCTGGGTGGTACATGGGGTACATCTATTTTCAGATTTCTTAAGCACTGCTGGACAGTCTCCCACGACAGTTTACCAGCAGTGTCTGTGAGGTCTGGAAGCTCCCCATTCTTGCCAACACTTGGTTACTATTGCTGCCTAGCAAATGCTGTGAAAATACAGTGATTGGAAAACACAACTATCATTTTCTTATCTGTTGTGGTCTCTGTGAGCCAGGCATTCAGGAGGACTGGACTGGACTGGGAAGCTGTGGCTTGGGGTCTCTCATGACGTTGTAGAGAAATGGTGGCTTCCGTACCTTCTGAAGGGGGCGGACTTTGGTGGTCAGTTTTTACCCCTTCTTGTCATCTTCCTGAGCCCCGAAGGAACAGGGCCAGTGTCGGGTAAGCGAGAGAGGTAGAATCCTGGTTCTCCCAGGGATCAAAATAAACATTTATTGAGCACCTGCCGTGTCCTAGGCCTTGTGCAGGGTGTTCTACTATAATAGCAAGTGTTTAATTGTCTTCAGCACGATCCTTCCTTCAGAGTTACCTTCCTAGACAAGGCTTTCCTTAACAACCCTACTAATTAAATATGCTTCCCTTTTTATTTCCATCTTACTGCTCAAATTATTACCTCTGTAACTCTTTTCTCTATTTATACTGTGTAGTTGTTGGCTTGTTTGTTACTTGTCTGGTTTCCTCCCCCCCACTCCCTGGTAGCAGAATGAGGGTCCATGATTACAACGACTCTGTCTCTTGGGTGCGCCAACTCTTTACTGAGGTGAACGATAGGAGAGGTGAAATAGAGGGCACCAGAAAAATTTGAATTTCAGAGCAGAACATAATATTTTAATGTAAGTATGTCCCCAGTATAGAACATTTTAAAGTATAAGTATATCCCAGATGTGGGATTTGCTTATACTAGATACTATTTGTGGTTTATTTGAAACTCAAGTTCAATTTGATGTCTGGTAGTTTTATTTGCTACATCTGAGCACTCTAGTACCTGATATTTGAGCGTAGTGTATATAGCACATAGTCGAAGGTCAGTGAAGTGTTTGAATGAATGAATGAGTGAATAAATGAAAAAGTTCATTTCTTTCTCCTGAACAGTTTTGCAAGGTGGGTATTATTATTTTACAGATAGGGAAATTGACGTTCAAAGAAAATAGTAAGCTTGCCCATGCTCCGAGAGATAGTTGGTATAGGATGGGGATATGAGTCCAGTTTTGAAAGCTGCTATCTTTGGCTTTTAGTTAGCTCTGTTTTCTTTCCACTACATCATGTTGCCTTGCCTTGTTAAGAGATTTCCTCCTTGTAGCACATTTCTTCACTGTATCAACAGACAGCTAAGCTTGGTTCAGTTTAAGTAGAAAGAGTTTATTACACAGAATATTCAGGAGCCTGGGACCCTTGGGAGGCCAGTGAAGCAGCCTGAGGCTGAGTAGTGAGGAACTACGCCCCAGCACACTATATAGAACAAGGACACTGATGTAGCTACCTCTGGGTGCACACATTGTAGCTTGCAACATTGACCTCACTGAGGCAGACCATTAAACCATACAGCCAAATCCTATACCCCTATGCCTTCCAGATGTAGCTGTTTCTTTCCTTGTCAGAGCACAGGTCTGCACAGTGTGGCCCAGGTACATCTGATTGGTGGAATGGAAGGCACATATCTTACCCTAGCTGCAAGGGAGTCTGGGAAAGTGAGCCCTTGGCTTTCACCATGGAAGTTGTCTCTGTCTCCCTCTGAACTCATAAGAAGAAGAATTCCCCCAAACCCAGGAAGTGTCTTAAAAGGTGCTGAGTAGCCTAAAAGATAATACACGTCCACCTAACTAATACCTGCTTCAACCTTTGTTAGCATAGTGCCTTCTAAGTTTTTAAAACAGGTATTACTTTCTACCTGGTATGAAAACAGGAATTACATTTGGCTGAATTTTTTAATCTGCCCAATGAAGGACCAAGTCTGTGCTCCCTGGAGCCAGTTGATACATTAGTAAATAAAACTCAGTTCTTCTTGTGGTGGGATTTTACAGGTGACTTTAAATTTATGTATATTTTTCTAAATTTCCTATCACAAACATTTGGAATAAAAAGGAAAGTCTTCAAAATTTGGTAACTGGGAGAAATCCCGTGAACTTCCTTATCCGCAATTCTGAAATCCAGAAATCTCTGAATATTGAAGCATTTTTTTTCTTTTTTAAATTTTTCTTCATTTGGCAGAATTAGCTGACCTGAAATGACATGAGGCTATTTATCATCTTTATTGTCTCAGTTTAATATTCATATGTTTCCAGCAGAAATATTAATGCACTTGATTATGAGCTATTGCCCTATCCCACTGGGGATATTATACTGTGTGTGTACTGTTCTCTTTATAAAATCTGGAAAACTCTGGTGTCCAAGACTTACCAGTCCCCAAGAGTTTCTTTGAAGTGTGTGTGTGAATACACAGGCATAGTATGTAAGTAGAAATTTGTGGAATGACATATTAAAAGCTTTGGGCCAGTGATTAGCTCTAAGAACAGGGATTAGATGGGAAGACAGTGAGGGATCAATTTATCCTTCCTATTCTTCAGTATTTCTAATAATTTTTATAGCAAAATAATTGCCTTTTTCAATGAAAAAAGAAAGAATTGGCTGGAGGTTTTATTTATTTGGGAAAACAGTGGTGATATTATTATTTTTTTGGTACTATTAATTTTAAAAGATATTTTGTCAAGCAGTCTGTGCCTTTACTTATTACTTCAACATTACCCACTGCTGACAAGGACCCCCAGAAAATTAAGTACACACCAGGCAGTCTGCTGCCTTTTGGACAGTAAGTGCATGCTGTAGTGGCAGGAAATTTGCATCAGCAAAAAAACACTAATTTTGCTTAGAAAAATAAAATAAAGGACTCAAAAATGTGATGAGTAAATGAAACTAGTGTTATTAGTGATGGGTTTGGCATGTTTTACGAAGTCTGAATGATTACTCATCCACTGTACGTTTGCAGAAGTTCTTTAACAAAAGCCAGATGCATACGTAGTAGCAGGGGTTAGTAGGTGGATGAGAGGATTAAACCCAGCGAGTTTTTGGAGCATTGGTTTGTAGCTGTTTTTGGCTTGTCAACAGGCTGCTTTTCTGAGTCAGCCTATAGGATGGCTTCCCAGGGTAAGTCTGATTTTGCTTTTCTGGGTTTAAACTATAAGTGGTGAAGGAGGTCTGACTAGTTGCCTTTTTTTGCACTGGATTCTGTAAATTAATAGTGCCTGCATTTCTTCTGTGAGAAAGGCATTCATCTTATTCCAGCATTTTCCAGTGTTCCTGCTGCTGATTTTTATAGCTTTGCCTCACCTCCCCCTAAGCTTGAAAGTGGAATGCCCAAGTGCTGAAAGAATTTGCAAGGGGAATTGCAAAGGTCATATGTAAGTTCTGCGGCTGGCGTGAGGAGAGCAATGTGATTGAGCCCGAGCCCTTTGTGACCCTTTCTTTTAAAGAGGATGTTTCCAATAAATTAGTGTAGCACACTTTATGTGGTTGTTTATGACCTTAAAAATGGTTTAGCTATTGCTGAGTGGCCATTACTGATGCTTTATGACATGTTATAATGATTTCAACCTGCACACTTTTTTTTTTTTTTGGATTGGAACAATGTCATGCATCAGTCGATGTGAAGCTCATTTTTTTTTTTTTTTCCTCTTAAAGGGACTGGGGAGAACATTCAAGATTAGAATAAGTCCCTGGATTCTAACCCCAAAGAATGTTGGTTCTCGAGGTCGGAATAAATGAGGATTCGCCAAGTTCTTACAAATGAGCTTTGTAGTAATTGCTGATGAAATTATAAAACCCCTGCTTTTCCCACTGGATATTAAATGCCCCTTTCATTAGCTATAGTATGGGGAGCAAAAGCATGTGATTTTTTAAAAAATGTTTAACCGTAGCTAAAAAAGGCAGTTTTCATTTTGTGGCTGCTCTTTTCCTTCCGGTATCTAGCACAGTCGAGGACTTTATCTTCTTGTATCTTCTTAGGACACTCTGATGAATAATGGGGTCTGACTAGCTCTCTCTAAACGGAAGAGCGTGCGGAGGATCCTGGGCTGGAGGGTGTGGAAGAGCCCAGTTGCATCCTCCGCCAGCCATGGGTTGGGGGTACTGCCCTTCCCCCCTTCCCCACCAGCTCTCAGGCTGACCGAGGTCACTGTGATGTGAAGGCCAGGCCATGTCGGTGGCTGATACCTTCTCTGAATGGCGCTTACATCTCTGTGGGCTCAGAAGGGACCTTACCTGAAGATTTCTGTTCATTACTGTTCAGTACTCCTGAAAGAGAACATTGATATTGCTCTAAATCAGTCGATGAGTCCCACCTCAGGAAAGACTGGGTAAGGGAATATCCGTTGATTTTTTTTAAAAAGTGAAAACATTCACATGAGGAGCCTATAAAATAGGCTTTAAAATTTGAAGCACCCATGTCCTTAGTGCTGTGTGTGTCACCTAGAAATATCTGGAGCCCAGACAGTCTGAAGCCTCTCTGCCAAGGGCTCCCTTGGCAGTTGGAGGTGGTTGATGGGGGGGCACCTCTTTCTTGAGCATTGGTAGTTCTTGTATATATTTGGAGAAGGGGAGCAAAGGTTGCAGTAATCCAACTGGTCGGTTATTTAGGAACTTTTTTCTGCTGATAAAAGCAAGAGTATATCATGGAGTAGAATTGAGATAAAATCTGAGGCTGCAAAGAGATGTCTCCTTTACTGATGGTGGATTCAGACACTGCCCCCAGGCCTTGCTTTCAGCCCTCCGGGCAAGGATGTGAGTGCTGTGCTGCGAGATTTGTGGTGGTGGGAAAGTTAGGGGGTTCGCTTTCACCCCTTCTCAAACCCAGCCTTCCCAGGAGTTTGTAAAACAAGGTGAAGTTGTGAGGTTTGAGGAAAGTTAGAGCCCATGGGGAGCTGGACACTTAATCCATCATGTTGCACACACAGAGAGGGATTTGGACTGAAGGCTTAACCACCACTGCCCCCCAGCCTCTGGAAGTTCTTAAAATAATGAAACAATTGTCTTTTTCAATGAGAGGGAGAGAAGAGTGAAATGTGGAGATTGGTACCTGAAGATACCTTGTGACCTTTTTCAGTGTTTTTTCCTCTCTTCTGGTTTGGAACTTGCACAATGACTAAGCCAAGCCAATCTTTTTTTTTTTTTTTTTTTTCTTTTTTCTTTCCCTGTAAAGGGTAGAGTAAAATCAATTATCAATGATTTCCAAAAAGATTATTATATGTATTATGGGTTGTCAAGCCTCTTTTGATTTTGTCCTGTTGCCCTTATTTCTTGTTTTTTTTTTAGCATCTCATCAAATGGCAAGAGTGGATGAAATACCAAATAGCTTTTTATTCCTAGTTGTTGTTGCTAGTTAGGGAATTCAGCTTAAACAGAGAGAATGGCAAACATATTTCACATTTAGTAGGAAGGAAAATTTAAGAATATATATATTTGAGAGTCACCTGGGTGGCTCATTGCACCTGGGTGGCCCAGTTGGTTAAGCATCTGACTTCAGCTCAGTTCATGATCTCTCGGTTCATGGGTTCAAGCCCCATATCTGGATTTTTGCTGACAGGGTGGAGCCTGGAGCCTGCTTCGGATTCTGTGTGTGTTTGTCTCTCTCTGCCCCTCCCCCACTCACTCTCTGTCTCTCTGTCTCTCTCAAAAATAAAACATTAAAAAAATAAAAAAAGAATATTTATATTTGAGCCAATCTTTGATTGATACATATGCATCTGTGTATATATCTGTATGTGACTATGTCTTGCACTTAATGTATCTCCATCTTCCATGTAATACATTCATATATTTATATCTGTCTATATCTTCCGTGTAATATATACATATATTTGATCCCCCACACATATACATGTGTATATCTGTATATCTTAATCTGTATCTTGTATGTAATTTACTAAAATCCTAAATCTGTATTCATAAAAAAATCAAATCTTAAAATAACTCTGCTGGAAAAATAAAGAGGGAAAATTAGTAGGCAGT
The DNA here is from genome assembly GCF_028749965.1 of Puma concolor. Classification (NCBI taxonomy): domain Eukaryota; kingdom Metazoa; phylum Chordata; class Mammalia; order Carnivora; family Felidae; genus Puma; species Puma concolor. The sequence continues at coordinate 133,891,594 of NC_141668.1, read as the reverse complement.
CTTCTTGATACTTTAATGTGTGTGTTTACTACTTAGAAATATTCAAATGCAGCTTTGTTTCCTATAGGTAATTTTGGTGGTACAATATTTGAAAAGGTGACAGATAAAAGGGCAGAATGTGGTCCTTGAAGCTGTAATTTGCAGGAAAGTAATAGTACAAGTCCATTTTCTTTTCCACATGTGCTATTTATATAATTTATATTTTTAACAAATCTTAGAACTAGAATGAAAATAGTGATTAATCTTAAGGGCAAGAAATGTTGTAATTATGCCAAATTTGGAAAGTTAAAGAAATTTTCTTGGTGGTTAAGTACAGTCTATTGAGTATTCTAATTTGTATGTCACAGAGCATAGTGCTAAGCAGATAGTGTGTGCTCATTAATGTTAAATGATTGAGTCAGTTTGTCAACACTTCCCCCCTGCCCCCTCCCCCCCTGGAAAATAAGCATATTTGACTTAGAAATGGCGGGTCAACTTTTAAGCCAAGTTAAGATAAGTAGGTCAGATGAAGTAACACGCATAGCAGGGATGGTCGTATTACATATGCAAAGACAAAAGACTGAAAATGAAACATAAAAATGTTTGGATTTTAAGATTGTGGATGGTATTTATTTTTATGCCTTTTTTGGCTTTCTTTTAATTTTCTAACCTGAGCAGCTACGTTCTTTGGGACTTAGTACTTTCATAAAACATATTAGGCTTCACATAATTATTTGTTAAATACCAGGTTAATTAATTTATAATAAAAAGGATACACATCAAATAGGATGTGAATGATGTCGGGAGTACAGAGCATGGTAGCTTTGAATAGAACTTACATTGTAGCAAAATTAATCTTTCCAATTATTTTATGTCGAGTCCTAGGAGAGTCACTTCTGCTATAACACAACATATGCATTTCTAAAAAAAATCACCAGGCTAGGCAAAATCATGCAGTAGACACCATGGAGTCTATTAGAAAAAATTGGGTTAGAGGTACTATACTCAAAAACTTTATCACTGACATATTAAGAGAAGAAAAGATAGGAACCTAGTTAAAAGAGTAGACAGTGTTATGCTTGTTAAATGGTTAAGCAATATATAAATACAGCAATAAACTTGGTAGTTTGCCTTGAAAAGACCTGGTGTTTGCTTGTGGAAGTGAGTGTTAGAAGGACAGTAGCTTGTAAATTACAGTGAGAGGGTGGAAGGAAGCTTATCTGAAATTGATGGAAAGTTATAGCTCTAGAAGTGGATTGGTGTACATAATGTGCATGGTGAACTGTGATAGGTGCCAGATGTTTGAGGTGTGTGCATTTTGTGTGTTCCTACATGGCTCGATTCAGTGGGGTGCATTTTCTGTGTTTACCCACTGCCCTTGCAAACAACATAATGCATAGCAAACCAAAATTCATTTGAGTTAGGTGCAAATTGGTCTCTCACGTGTCAATCCATGTATCAGTTGTGAACAAACTTGCATTTTAGAAACAAGCGTTATAGCAGAACTGAATGGACATGAGATAGATGAAATAAAGCTGCACTAGTCCTACGTATGTCAAGAGCCCAGGTTGGAATCCACCCTCACTATCAGCAACCCCCCCAGGGATTCCATTAAGCATTGCTGTGCGGTGTAGAACGTGATTGTCCTGTTGTTCATCACCTGGAACAGATACAGAACAATGCTCTTTTGAGACGTTTGGTCCTGTGTGTGTATCCTTCCTTGGCCAGTGACTGGAAGTGTCCCAGATTCTTCAGCATTCACAGAGTTCAGCCCCACTGCCAGATGGACCGTCCATTAAAGTGAATGGCCTTGAACTTATCGGCCCCATAGAATACCTCCATCCGGGACCTAGTCAGGGAATCTATCTTGAACATGGTGCTACTCAGTACTTAATCAAATCCTGCTGTGAAGGGTGCCTGGGTGGCTCAGTTGGTTAAGTGTCTGACTTCAGCTCAGGTCATGATCTCGTGGTCTGTGAGTTCGAGCCTCAAGTTGGGCTCTGTGGTAACAGCCCAAAACGTGGAGCCTGTTTTGGATTCTGTGTCTCCCTTTCTGTCTGTCTCCACCCTCACACGTTGTGTCTCTCTGTCTCTCAAAAAGGAATAAACATGAAAAAAAATTTTTAAATGCTGGTGTGAAAAACCAAGATTTAGGAATTATAGTTTGAAGGATGGAGGTTCATCCATCCCTTTGGATACTCTAAAACAGTGGGGGAAGGAGAGAATGTTGTTTGAAAAATTATTTTCCAAGGTGGCTTTAGCTTTGGTTTGTGAAATAACATTAAAGAAAAGCATGAGAATTTTATATTGATCCCAAAGGGTAATTGGTTAAAAATTAGTTAAGGGAAATCTGTAAAATCAATACTTGAAATAAACCAGACCAGCAGAAATCTCTGTATCTCAGAATTTGCCACCTGTCTACCCTGCCTTAGTTCTACTAAATTATAGTTAGTATGATGCCCTTAGCCTCTTTTGAAGGTCATTATAAGATAGAGGCCTATAAATCTTGAATGTATGGGGTGCTTATCTTGTGGATGTTCTAGAGGCCTCTGGACTCTTGGGAGAAGTGTCTCTCTGGTTTCAATACCACAGATGACTGTACTTCTTTGCAGCTTTGGGTTAGTTTATGGATATAGTTAGTCATGTAACTGATCATGTCTTCTTCCTCTTTATGGTCACACACATGTTTTCTTTAACTCACACATGTTTTTTTAACCAAAAGAAAAACTAGTTTGCCAACATTGGAAAATGGGAAGATTACACACAAGCATGTTTGAATTTCTGGCATTTCTTGAAAAATCAGATCTGGTAACATGGGGCTCACATGTCTCCATGGCAACCATGGGAGTCAGTAATATTATGGCATTTTCCTTAAAATAAAACAGGTACTCTTCAGTTGCTTTTCTACCTTTACTCTAACTGCTTGGCCCCCATAGACATTGGACTCTCTGTCCCCATCTTAGAAAGCAGTTTGTGACCCACCTGTAAAAAACATGCAGACCCTATTTGCATTTTATATACTAATTTTATTAAGTTCATTTTATTTTTTTTAATGTTTATTTATTTCTGAGAAAGAGACAGCACGTGAGTGGGGGAGGGGCAGAGAGAGAGACACAGAATCTGAAATAAGCTCCAGGCTCTGAGCTATCAGCCCAGAGCCCGATGCGGGTCTTGAACCTACAAACTGCGAGATCATAACCTGAGCTGAAGTTGGACGCTTAACCGACTGAGCCACCCAGGCGCCCCTTATTAGGTTCATTTTATTTTTTTCTTGAATTCTCTTTCCTTCATCTTACTACCTTCATCCACACACATTAACTTTCTGTCGTTTCATCTTCATGCTGTGTGCTCTTACATGAGCTCCTTTAAGTCCTTTAGGGAAGAAACAAATGAAAAGTGAAATAATCAGAGAAGGAAGAAGTTACTCTCCTGTTTTTAACTTTTTGTCCAACAGGAGTTTAAAATGATTTCAGTGCTGGGACACCTGGGTGGCTCAGTCGGTTGAGCATCCGACTTCAGCTTAGGGCATGATCTTGTGGTTCACGAGTTCAAGCCCCACATCGGGCTCTGTGCAGACAGCTCAGAGCCTGGAGCCCGCTTCAGAGCCCGTGTCTCCCTTTCTCTTTGGCCCTCTCCTGCTTGCGCTCTGTCTCTCTCAAAAACAAATAAACATTTTAAAAAAATTAAAATTATTTCAGTTCTTTCTCTGACTTATTTTAGTGTCTACATGATTCTACCGTTAGGATCTCTGTAAGTATTTGCTATCTGTTTGTAATACTTCACAGAAACTCGGAGAGACATTGTTTTGTAGCAAAGATTGGTTGACTTTCCATGATCTTGCGTTAAGAACTGAAAAGCCAAGGATGTCAGAATAGCTGTTCATTCAGTTATAAAGAGGGAGGGTTAGGGTACCATGAACCTCCTTGGAGGTTACTTGCCAACTGCAAAGACCATGAGAAGTCATCATTCAGTGCCCTACAGTTGGCCCTGCCGTGGCACCTGGGGAAGTGGCCAGAGAAGACCATAGGTGTCTGAATCTTGCTGTTAGATGTGAGGGTAGCCCAAGTGGTGTTGATAACAGCTCTGAATTAATGTAGAAGCATTATTTTTCATACAATTCAGGTGTCCATTTTCCTTTGACAAATCTGAAGACCCGCTAAGAATGAGCCAGCATTCGCCCCAGGATGGGTTTGTGTCTCGTTCACCACATCCTCCCATCTCTGTTCTCTCCATGACACTAAGGCTGAATGCCATCGCTCTGGATCTCTGCATTTCCTCCATGTGTACCCTGTTATTATTAATGCCCTGTTGGTGTACCACCCCAATTCATTTTGCTGGCTAAGGGTATCTCATATTTCAGCATATTTTCTACCTGCCATAGTTGCGTTCCATGTGCTTCACAGTCTGTCAGCTCTTTTCATAACGTTCACGTTTAATGAGTTGGATTCTTACTGGATTCTCTTCTCCCCAGTCTTGGGGTTGTAAGCTGCCACAGCAGGCGTATCATAAAGATAGAGAAGTAGAAAAAAGGACACTGGACTCATTCATGCAACAGTATTTACGGAGCACTGACTCTGTGCTCAGTACTGTTCCTATGCTAGGGATAGAGCAGTGAATAAAGCAGGCAAAAAATATGGGCCCTACTGGAGTTTACTTTCTGGTAAGCAGAGGTAAGTGCTGTGAAGGAGAATAAAGCTGGGAATAAAGCTGGGAATAAAGCTGAAGGAGAATAAAGCCGCTTTCATATGAAGCTGATAGATTGGACCTCGCCTCGGAGGTTCCTCTTGAACAGAGATGTGAATTAACTAAGTGACAAGCGAGCCATGCAGCTGTGTGGAGAAGAGCACTGTAGGCTGAGCAGGTAGTAGTAACAAGAGCAGAATTCTTGAGAAGGGAACATGCTTGGATTTGACATTAGATACAGCCTCTGTTTCAGTGTTGCCTCCCCTGGCGGTGTGAGTTAGGGTCAGTTGCTTTTGCCGTCTGGACCACGTCTATGTCTGGACCACGTCTGTGAACTCACCTCTAAGATGCTAAGATTCTCCACTGGAGAAAGACCATGCTTCTCTCTCCAGTCGCTACCCAAGGTCACATCTGGTCTTCAGCTCTTGGCACATGTTCAGTAAATAGATGTTCAATTAACAGATGGATACATTAATGGTTTTAAAAGCATATAAAGCATTTCAAAAGCAGGGTCTTAGCTAGGTATATATCACAGTCCCCTTTCTAGGAGGACTAGACATGACCAGCCAGGAGACACGTGTACAAGGAATTTTTCTTTAATGGTGAGTCTGTATTCTCTATGCTTAGCAAGACATGTCTACAAAGTACCAGTGGGAACTCTTAGGACCCAGGAAAGGAACCTGGGAGTCCTTGAAGGTTTCCTTTTGAAGGCATAAGCCTACACAGTAGAGGGCCAGTTCCCCAGATTCAACTTAACATTGGTACCCCTGCACAGGAAGGTAGACTGAGGGCAGGGACTCTGTCCTTGTTGTTGTATCTGTTGCTCATTGGTATCTCCCAACTTATAGCATAGTAGCTGTGGGCTCATAGTAGAAGCTTAATATAAATATCTGTTAAAGAGTGAATAAATCAAAACCAGCATACATTTTCAACTCTTTTATAAGCAGTGTGGGAGTCACAATGGAAAGGTACCGTGCACTCTCTCTATTTCCTTCCCAAGAAAGATACACTGGAACTAGAGAAGATCAAAAAGACTACAAGGGTGTCATGTGTTAATGTCTTGTTTGCTTTAACTCATTTACTTACTAAGCCCATTTGCAGATGGGGAAATGAAGGCTTAGAGCCAGTAAAGGGCAAAGTCAGGTAGTTTGAGTCCGGGGTTGTGTCCCTAACCCCCAGAAGGTGTTGCTTACAGGAAAGTATCACTAACAACTATAGAAATACAAATATGCAGGGATGTCTGTGTGGTTCAGTCATTTATGTGTCCTCCTTTGGCTCAGGTCATGATCTCATGGTTTGTGAGTTCCAGCCCCACGACGGGCTCTGTGCTGACAGCTTGGAGTCTGGAGCCTACTTCAGATTCTGTGTCTCCCTCTCTCTCTGCCCCTCCCCAACTTGCGCTCTCTCTTTTTCTGTCAAAAATAAAATAAACATTAAAAAATTAAAAAAAAAGAAACAGGAGTATGGAAAAATGCACTTAGGCTAGATGGACTGTGCTTGTGGCATTAGTAACTAATGATGCTTACTGTGATAGAATTTTCTTTCACATATGATAGGTTTTAGATGGAGAGAAAGAAAGATCTACTTTGTCAATCCTACTTCTCTTGTTTTCTTGTCTATGCTCCAAATTCTGTTTCTTGAGAATTTATCAGATTTTCTAAAAGGCATTTGGGAGCCCTTTCCTAACATGAATCTTCTTTTGGTTCTGGTAAGAATTTTCTAACTGTCATAATCACATTCCACAAGCTTCACAGCCTATCAGCTCTTTCCATCACATTCACGTTTAATGATGTGCTAGAAATACTATCTTTTTGTTGGCCTCAATTCTTCCCTTCTGCCCCCAACTCGTGAATACAACATTCTTCTGCTTGCTCTAGGACAATTGGGTTTTCTATTGCTTATTTCTGTTTTTGATAGGATGAATTCATTTACTACTGTGCTTTTGCAGGAGAACAAACTTAAAGCTGAAAGGAAGCTCGGTCAATTTGTAAGAGTCTCTTGGGCTCAGGAAAGATCCCTGGAATCTCTACATTTTTCTTTCATTTGTGTGCTTTAAAGTGAGGGGAACATTTTGATTTTTGTGGATGGTGTCAGCGTAGACAGCCGAGGGAAGCAGATATCCTGGCCAGCTTTTTGGGGAAGATGAGAATGGTTGTGTTTCTCATGACTTTATTTTTCCAGTGCTGACTATATGGCACTATCACTCCGGCAAATATTGACTGGCCATGGAACATTTTTAAGAGCAAGGGTTTCATGAATGTTCTGTCTATTACCATGGCTGAGGAATCACGACAAAATATTCTCTACATTTCCTCGAGCATTTGTGGATGGGTTCCAGCGTATTACTTTTATGTTAGTTCCTAGACCACATGAAGAATTTAAAATAAAGTATTACTGGACACATACCGACTAAGAAGAACTGGGTAGAATATTTGCACCATTTTCTTCTTTTTGGATAGTAATGCCATGGCAGGGATAGTGACACAGAAGAATTGGGTACAGAAGGGCTTTGCAAGAATGTATGTTCTCTGACTCTCGTTATGGACATGATAGTAACGACAGCGGCACGGAACATCTCTTTAGCTCTTGATAATGACCTCTATTCTCATTTAAGAAAAGAGCAGGCACTGATGATGTTAAAAATGCAAAACAAGCCCACCATGGATATTCCATAATTTCTCATAATTTCTCATAATATCTGGTTTTTAACTCCCTTTTCTAGAACATACCTCTCATGTCTTTATGTGATTAATAAGAATAATAAGGTGTAAGTGTACAAGGAGAGTATCTTGAGGGCTGGCTTTTGGCGCTGATTTTATTTGGGCAAAGATCCTCCTGCAGCTCCTCATGCAGCTAAGAATGTAGCGGGCTGACCCAAACACATATCAAAGAGTTTTCCTTCTGCGGGGCTGTGTTAGCATCAGGCCATGGTGCTGATGGTGGTGGTGGTGATGAGGTTGTAACTATAGTGGCTGCACTGTGCTGAGTGCCCTTACCCTCTCAGGTTTTGTGCCAAGTGCCTGCCATGCTTTTTTCCACGGGCTGTCTCACAACAGCCCGTGATGTTGGGGCTCTTCTCCCTGTTTTACAGAAAAGGAATCTGAAGCTTGGAGGGTTGCAGTAATTTTCCCCTGGGTGCACAACTGATGAGACAGGAATGACCTTGGATTTGAACCCAGTTTCTTCTGACCCTAGTTTTTTCTGACCTCAGAACCTAGGCTCATAGCTTATCCTTACCACATTCTTTCTAGAAAGAGGAAACTTGCCCGGACTGTTTATGCATCCTGCTCCTCACTTCCCTGCTTCCCCCCTCTTTCGTCGTTAGATCTTTCTCCTGGTGCCAGCTTTCTGAAGCAAGTACCTCTCCATAGAAGTTCCCCTTCCTTCCTTCTTGGTCTGGTAGATTCCTCTCAGTCTTAAGGACTCCAGTGCCTTGGCTTTCTCCTTTGAGTTCACCCGACACTTTCTTTCTTAACCACCCAAAACCTCTTGCAGCTAATAGTTAGCTTATTTAAGTGTTCTGGGGATTCCTAGGATATGGCCCAAGCATTTAGCGAGTTTTGTGGGTCTGCCAGTGTGGACTTTTTCTGGAGAGCCAGTAGTTATCATATGAGTCTCAGGAAAGGATTTGATCAAAAAGGTTAAGATATTATTGTTTATAGGATTCTCCACCCTCCCCCCAAGTAAGGACCACCTAGAGGGGAGGAGGATATTTTATTTGTTTTTATCTCCTTGGATGGGTGTAATAGTATATGTTTTGAGTATCAGGATAAATGAATGTATTTTCTGATTGGGCTATGGGGTGGTGTAGCATCTGGGTTCAGAACATGCGATCAGATTCAGACTGCCTTGACCGAAATTCCTTGTCTGCAAACCCTTCAGCAAGTCATAAAATCTCTCTGAGCCTCATTCTCCTTGTTGGTAAAAGGGCCAGCATAGTAGAATTTAAGTTAGAGGGTTTTTATTGAGGATTAAAACAAGGCGCTTCCTGGAAATGTACAGGTACCAATGTACTTAGTACAAGAGTGCATAGCACACTTTCCATAACTCGTTGCTATTATTATTATTATTATTATTATTACTTAAGAGCTTTTGCAAAGGGGAAAGGATGAGGTTTTCACGATTCTTCTAGTGACCGTCATGGAGATACCACAAAAAGAGTTAATCATGTCAGTCTTGAGTTTTAAAGGCTCAGAACTAACATGTTTCCTCTGGCTACGGTGTCAGGTGCAGTTCAGGTACCAACCAGAAAGTCGTTCTTGGACATTTCCTTCCCTTTGGCCTCAACCTTGGTCATGCAGTGGCTCAGGCTCCACAGACAGACACCTCGAAATGCCAGCTAATGGAAATTTTGTGATGTGGACACTCTGCCCCGGAGGATTTGGACATATGCTTTTTGTGTTTAAATCAACAGAAAAAAAGTGCAACTGTAGCCACCCCTGTGCATAATCGTTGCAGTAGCCCATTTGCTCGCATGTTCCTGGAGCCCTTGAGTGCCAGGCCTGTCACTAGCCTCCCCTCTATGCATCGCAAGTGAGTCCAGTAGGTCAGATGAAAGACAGAGGCCAGCAGGGCATCATCACTTATTTACATAGCACTGATGAATAGCTGTACATAGATCAAGACATACACATTATTTCTAATAGCACAGCCATAGGGTCACATTGGCAAAAAGCCGCCTTTAGAAAAGTGCTTTAGTTGGATCCTTACAAACTCTGGCCCATTAACGTGCACTAAATATAGAAAAGGGAGCTCAAAAATCTCCTCACAGAAAATGTATTGTGAGGTGGGTTCATTGACATCAGGGGAAAATATTGTCGACTCCTACTTTTCCCAGTCATTAAAAAAAAAAAAAAAAAAAAAGCATATAATGTTTCTTTTTGTCACTGGTAACTGCATGACCTTGAGTGAGTGACTCCTAAGTATCCATTAAAAAAAATATCTTTAAAGTGGATCACAGCTTTCTTCACGATCACCACAAACTGGACCCAGCCCGATTGTCGTCTCCCTGGAGGGAGGATAAGCCAGCCACGGTTCCTCCATAGGATGGAGTCTAAGTAGCAGTGAACAGGAAGGAGCTGCTGACGCCTCTGACAACACCAGAGATCTCAAGTGTTCTTGCTATGGGGCAGGAACTAGACTCAAAGGCCAGGTATTTGATTCTAGTTACATGTAGGACAAAACTGTACGAATGGAAGCGGGTTTCTAGGAGGTGGGAGTGGGCAATGTTTTGACTCCCAGAGGGGCAGCCTGGGGCTGTGGTTGAGGCCATAGAATGGCTCTGTATCTTGGTTGTGGTGGTGGTTACAGCAGTCTGTATATTTCAGAACTGGCAGAACTGGACGCCCAAACGGGGAATGTTAGTGTATAAAAATAAAATAATGTCGAAAAGGGAACACCGGCATTTACCCAACCCTCAGGAACGTAGACTTGCTTTGAAAGGGGTAATATGTGTCATTTAATCTCGTAAATATTCACTGATGAGCTACTATCATGCAGTACTTTATGGGAAATCATAAAAGGAATACTTGCCTAGGTGCTCAGTGCCATAACAATTGGACTTTGATAGACACGCACAAAAAACCGTAAGGTAATTTTAGGGTCGTAATGACCTTTTGGGAATTAAATGTAGATGGAGGAGGAAGATACATCTAGTTGGGATCATGGATGGAGTAATACTGAATGGGCAGATTTTGAAAATGTTTGTCCATAAACCTTTAATTGAAGTCTAACATTTCTACTGAAAAGTCTACACGTCTTATGTGTACCACCTGATCACTTTCCACCCAGTGTACGAGACCATTGTAGCACTCTTGTGCCTTCTGGTAGGCAACCTTTCCCTGGAACATAATCGCTATCCCGACTTCTGACACCATTGATTAGTAATGTCTATGTGTTATTTAACTTTATACAAATGGAATCGTGCAGTATGTACTCTCACGTCTGTGTTCTTTTCCTCAACGTTGTGTATGTGAGATTTCTCTCTCTTGTATGTGGCAGCCCTTCATTCCCATGCAGTATTCCCCTATCTAATTACGTCACTGTTTATCTCTTCTGTTGATGGTCATCTGGGTTGCCTACAGTTCTGCGTTCTTATGAGAGGTGCTGCCGTGCACATTATTGCTATATGGTTTTGGTGAACACACATAGACGTTTCTGGTGGTATGCAGTAAGAGGTGGAATTATCAGGTTATAAGGTAGGCATATGTTCAGTTGTCTCTTTAAAAGTTTTGATTGCATTTGACGCACAATGTTGTGTTAGTTTCAGCTGTACGACATAGTGCTTCAGCTTGTCTATGTTATGCTGTGCTTGCCACAAGTGTAGCTACCATCTGTCACCATACAGTGCGAGCAGAGTATCAGTTACTATATTCCGTATGCTGTCTTTTATTCCTGTGACTTAGCTATTCCATACCTGAAATCCTGTATCTCTCACTCCTCTTCACTCATTGGCATACTCTCCCCATGCCCAGCCCCACTAGAGACCATCATTTTGCTATACTTATACTTTTGATTCTGCTTTTTGTTTATTCATTTGTCATTTTTAGATTCCACGTATGCGTGAAATATGTAATTTTTTTTCTCACTTTATTTATTTCACTTAGCAAAATACCCTCTAGGTGCTTCCATGTTGCTGCACTTGGTATGATCTCATCCTTTTTATGGCTGTGTAATATTCTAGTGTGCGTGTGTGTGTGTGTGTGTGTGTGTGTGTGTATGTGTGTGCATGTATACATCACTTCTTCTGAATGTTCCATTTGCTTCCTTCCGGACCGACATTTGGCAATGCATCTCTATTTCATTTTATTGAGGAATCTATATGATTTTCCATAGAAAGGGATGATGGGTGCATGAAGGGTAGTCTAGGCAAGAGGAACAACCCAAGCAAGAGTATGTAGCTAGGGTTAGAGAATGAGTATGTTTTATTTGCTTGGAAATTTTATATTGCTTGGAATACTTAGAGTAGTTGAGACTAGAAAGGTAAAGTTGGCCTTGATTGCCTGCCTGCATTAGAAAATTGAATTTCATTTATTTGGTGTTGATGACACTTTAACTTTATTAAAATAGTTGCATAAAAATAGCAAGCCACGCTTTAGGAAGCGTTATCTAGTAGGTTGGTGTAGGGAACTTGGAGGGGAGTGGAGAGAATAACTTACCAGTTCAGGCCAGAACTGAATCATAGCAGAATAACCATGAGGGCAGAGGAGATGCAGTTTGGTGGCTGATGGGTTAGAAGTGGCAAGTGGCTGGACAGTGGAGGGTTAAGGGGGTAAAGACTAAAAGATACCTCTGACCTGGTGGTATGTTAGCCAGTTATGACAAAATTCACTATTAGCCTTCTTAGTGAGGGACCTCTATTTGCTGTCTCTATTTCTTCACTTCCCATACACTTCATAATTTTTAATGTTTTGTTTCAAATTGTTGACTCCATCTAATCATCAATATGTCTAAAACCTATTGGTTTAGTAAAGAGCAATAAAATGAATAAACATGTATCCATTATATCTAAAGGCACAGAGCATTCTAGAAGTCTCATCTTTGAATTACAGCCTTCCCTTTACCCCCCACCAAGCTAACTGGTACCTTGAATTTTAGGCCAATCCGTCTCTTGATTTTCTTTCTTTCTTTTTTTTTGTTTGTTTATTTCTGAGAGAGAGAGAGAGAGCGAGAGAGCGAGCCAGTATGCTCAAGTAGGGGAGGGGTAGAAAGATGGTGGGGGTGGGGTGGTGGACAGAGGATACGAATGGGCTCTGTGCTGACAGCAGAGAGCCCGATACGGGGCTAGATCTTGTGAACTGTGGGATCATGACCTAAGCTGAAGTTAGACCCTTAACCAGCAGAGCCACCCAGGTATCTCTCTCTTGATTTTCATTATAGTTTTACTGTCTCTGATCTGATGTTTAGCAGCATCCCTGTGCCCTGCTTACTTAATGCCAGTAGCACGCACTTGCCTATTTGTAACAGCTGAAAGTATCTCCAGACCTTGTCAAGTGCCCCCTGGGGACAAAATCATCCCCAGTTGAGAACCACTGCTCTCCAGTGTTAGGATTCAGTGAAATGGCATTGAGTTCCCAGGACTGACAGGAAAGAGCCATCATGTAACTTCCCTTACTTCCATCCTGCCCCCTCCCAGCCCCAGGCTAGTGACTGTGGACAGTGGTACGTTCTTGTCTTTTGGTGCTGGACCTTCCCTGGTCCTGGAGGTCAGCCATTTCCTCTGCCAAGTGCTGGTGACTATTTTCCATATTCCCATGAACCAGAAGTCTACTTTATATCTACCTGCATCTCTCTTTGCCCGAATCTCTCTGCTCCTTGAGGGAGTCTTTATGGGCCTGATAAGATGCTTATTGCATTTCTTCCCAACAAAAAAGCATGTAATTTGGAGATTGTCGTGAAAAAAATATAATAAATATATATTAATAAGTCAAAGTTAAAAGTGTCAATAAACTGAAAGATGCCCCTATTTTAAACACACATTTTATAGCATTATCGATAGTTTGATACTGATTCGGGCTTAGGCATTATGGAAAATATGCAGATTGGTAAAATGATGGGGCCTTTGATCTTTAAAATTAAAATCAGAGAAATTTAAGTGAAAATATATTTTGGTGGTACACAGCATTCCCATAAATCTGTGCCTGAATTTTTTTTTTTTTTTTTTTTTTAAGTACAACACAAACCTGTCCATGAATCCCAAAGCATTATAAAGTTGGCTCCATCTAGTGTGTGAAAGTATTATACAGCTAGGGGGGAAAATCTGTACTGGAAATCTCTTGGCACCTCATTATGAAATTAGAAAAAAACCAAATTAAATCGAAAGTGAACTGTAAGCTATATTTGTGCCCTAGGAGGTAACACAGGCAGAAGTGACCTTCACAGTGAGAGAGAAGTCGTTATATATTGAAGCATCAACATCAAGCATGCCTGACATTGTGTTCCAACCCAGCCTTGCCCCGCCCACTACCCCCCCCATACCCACCACGTCCCCCCCCCCTTTTTTTTTCTTTCTGGAGGTCTTGTTTACAGGCACGTGATGTGTCACTTCCATTGTGATATTCTCAGTCCTACTTGGCCAGGTCCCCACTCTTCCTGTATGGAACCATATCTGAGAGTCATGCTCATTTTCGACTGTTCGGTGAGCAGTTGGGGCTAGGCCCACTTCCAGTGCTTTCGGAACCCTACATGATTTTCTTTATCCCACTAAAATTCTTTGTAGCTGTCTGAGCTTTTCACTGCAGAGAGTAGGTCCCTATTTCCAGGTTGTGTTTGATCTTGTTACCTCTGAAACATTCTGGCACATTCTCCATTTCTTTCAGTCAGCGTTCCCCAAATTTTAGCCATTCTCATGCTAGCTTCATGACTTTTGCCCCCATTTACTACTGGGGCTTAAAAAAATTAAAAATGTATTTCAAAGGAAATGATATAATGGCAACCACAAGTGGAAGTACATATAAAATAAATGCAATAAAGTTGAAAGAAAATTGTTAGATTCTTAAAGGTGTATTGTCTAAAAGTATCTGAGCCTGAGGTCTGAGCATTTTTGGTTTACAAAGGGCAAGTGTTGAGAGCTTGAAGACATATTTGCATCAAACAGAGACTTGTCCTGGGATGAAAGAAATTTGAAAGGGCTTTTCTCACTGTGTAATTCTGTGGTTCTTTATTGTGGAGTCTGTGTGTCTCCATTTGAGATCATCTTGTGTCCCACACTTGGGCAAACTGCTCAAGTTTACCATCTTTGCCAAAGCAACTTCATAATTTTCCTCCTCATTTCCCAAAGGACTTGTTTCCCCTAAAAAGGGGAATAATTTTTTTTGACTAATTCTTTTCTGAGCACTTCCTTCCTTCTTCTTCCATTAACAAGTATAAATTGTGCTGATATCTCACATTTTCTCACTCTCTTTTCCAACTAGATTAAGTTACTTGAGGACAAAAATTGTGTGTTTATGCTTCCTTCTAGCGAATACCATTCATTTAATTCATGCTTGGCATAAATATGCAGGGAAGCAGGCTTCATTCCTTTTTTTTTTTTTTTTAAGGTAAATCATGGTCAGAAGTGGTCCAAAAGATCACCATGGTCAATTAATTAATCATTTAGCTCATTGACAACTAGTTTTGGGGCACAATCTCTGGATCTGGAATGGTGCCGGGTTAAGAATGAGGAGGTGAACTTAACAGACCTGCTTTATGCCTTCATGGAATTCGGAATCTGGTGTGGGGGCTGGGGCAGAGACAACTAAAACGGCCAGTGCAGTGCAGGCTTCTAATTATAGAATTAGTCTGCTTTTGTGATTGTTGGGTAGCTCACGTAAACTTGGAACAGAGAAGCATAAAGGAAGGCATGTGGGCCCTGGAGTTTCAAACCCCACATCTATACCTTATTAACACCCTTACTTTGGGCAGGCTGCTCACCTCTCTCCCTGTCCTTTAGTGTCTTTATTTAAATTAAAAGCGATGAAATACACATAAGGTGTGATATGCAAATACAAGGTATAGTTATCATTGTGACAATATGATAAATTCTATCCTCTCTCCTCCCTGCCCTTTTTTAAAATGAGGTAGAAACATGATGTCATATTTTTCAAATAATTCAAATTTCCTGTCTGGCACACTTGTAAATGAAAATATATTGATCTTCCATCCAGCATTAGAAAGCAAGCATCCTTGTTAATGGGAATATCATTGTGGATAGTGCTTAAAGATGGCAAAGCCACACAATTTTCAAACTGTGTTTAAATTAATAAGTGATTTGAGCATTCAGAGGCACTCCAAAACATTTCTCTCTTCAGGCTCTACAGTCCCTGATATCACTGTTTTATGTCAAGGATATCCAACAGTTCCTGGGACAAAGAAGGTGCTCAAAAAAATATTTGGTGAATTTTTACCAGAATCCAGTTCCTGGGCCTCCCATAGATAGAAATCAGAACAGATCCAAAAGTCAAGGCTTTATTGGAGCTACAGCTGGAGCTGAAGGGAATTACAGCACCCAAAAGAGTAGTCAGGTTGGCCTCCCTGAACAGAGAGGAGAGGCCCCCATATACGTAGAATGCAACTCTCAGGTTGCCGCTCTGGTCCAATAGGTTGAGGAGGTAAAGGGAAAAAAGTGGTGCCTCCTCCTGATTGGTTGGAATGGCCTCATCCTGATTGGTCCATATTGGCAGGTAAGTCAGGCAGCTCATTGGAGATTTTTGGAGCCTGGGTCCTCTGCTTTAAGTCTGGCATGCATATGGGGCTGCATCCTTGGCCACATCCTGGTTCTGCTCTGTGAGAGACCTAGTTTAACAGTAACAGCCCACAGAAAGTGTCCCAGGTGCTTGTTTTTTACTTGGGGCTTGTTCCTAACTGTTAGAAGAAGTGAGTTTGAATGAGAATATTTTGATTTTTCTTATTTTTTTTACTCATGATTTAGTTTGCATCTCTTAAAAATGAAAAAAAAAAAGTTATTTGATATTAGAAGCCAGATAAGCCTGAATAAGAATGGTTATTGTTATCCGCATCTGCTTTGCCATTATGCCTGTAATACCTGGCAGGTAATTAATACTTAGTAAATATTTAAAGTTAGGTAGCTTTGTTGGCACTATCTCTTTTTTAAAGGACACATGGCTGAATATTTTAAAGCAGAGATTTAATTTTTCCTTTTTGTTAGTTTATGGCAGTGTTACTTGAAATTACACAGGCCATTAATTTAAAATATTGGTTATTTTAGCATTTTATTATCCACATAAATATACACTTTGATTATAGGCAAGACTCCCTAGGGTGTAAATTAGGTACAGAACGCTAATATGTATCGAGTTTATTATGATTGATTGGATTTAATCAACAGACAGGAAGGATTTATGTGCAAATATTATTTTTCTCATTTTAAATCCTGTTTGCTCAGCATAACTGAAACAGGATGTCATTAGAATAAGAGTCAGTACTGAGATGCTTTAGAAGTTTGGGAAATTTGACTAGTAACACAAATTTAACGTAAGGTGATCTATTGAACACAAAGAGGTTGTTTGGTATAGTTTTGCTTATTTAAATATATGATTTCCTGCTTGACCTCTGGGTATATTTATATAGTAAAAATACAAGTTAAAAACATAAATGACCTACTGCGTCAGAGCAGAGGGTTCCCTGGGCTAGAATTTTTTGCTTGTAGCTAAGACAGCCATTGAAAAGGCATAGTTAGTTGTCCACTATCACAAGTTACAGATTATCAACTTTTAGTTTTTGTTTTTTTTATTGTGAATGTATAATTCACAAATATCCCTCTGGACCTTTCCTGACCTCATATATATTGAGGATCTGTGTAACCTCTTCAAATACCAGTTTTCAAAAGTATCTTCACTATTGCCTCCAAATGGTAACTTTTATTTGCCATAGTGTTGAGGCTCTCAAGGCTAACTTTTTATTCCCTATAGTATTTTGAAATCAAGTACCTATATATAGAGAGAGAGAGAGTGAAAGAGAAAGAGAGCGAGCGAGCACTCGGGGGAGGGGCAGAGAGAGAGGGAGAGAGAGAATCCCAAGCAGGCTTCGTGCTGTCAGTACAGAGCCTGACATGGGACTTGATCTCACGAACAATGAAATCATGACCTGAGCCAAAATCCAGAGTCAGACACTCAAAACTGACTGAGCCACCCAGGTGACCCGAGTGCGTTTTTTTTTTTGTTTTTTGTTTTTTGTTTTTTTTTTTTTGAGGCACTGTGCTAAGTATTTGCCTTATTACTTCATTTAATTATCATGTTAATCCATCAAATAGGTAATATTCATGCCCCATTTTACAGATGCAGATTTTGAGACTCAGAAATTGAATGACTTGCCCAAGGTAAAATAATGAGATGAACACAGTGTGTGTGTGTGTGTGTGTGTGTGTGTGTGTGTGCGCGCGCGCGCACTTTACATGTACCACTACACTATTTTGTCTCTGATTGAAAAGTGGTTCTGTTTGTACCTCTAGGGGAGACATCTCAGCTACTCGTTGATTCATAAAATAGTGGCCTCTCAGAGGTTTGCTGCCTACCGATTGAAACCACTTTTCTGGGTCCTTACCACATCTTGTACAGATTGGGAGTTTTTGTACCTCACTCTTGACTTCCATACCACCTTCCACCATAGCGTGATTGTGTACAAGAAACAGTGTATCTCTACCTTCAACTCAGGTTTTGGAATCCAAGTACTAAAATTACATGAGTAGATGAGAAAGTTTAGCTGACGAAATATCCATCCCTTTCTTACCTCCGTGCCCTTTTCCAGCTCCTCTTTGGACCATAAGGGATTTAGGTGGTCCTTCGAGTTGTTCGTGCCCTGATACCTCTTTCAGAGATGGTAGGTTGGGAAGGATAGATTCCTTCACTTCAGCAGCTACAGTGGTCTGTGGAGGCCATTTCTAATAGATTCTGTTGCTTTAAAATATTTTAATGTCTTGACTCTTGCTGTGAAGAAGAAAGAATCTGAAGTCTTAGATGATGAGGATGATGGTGGTCGTGGTAACACATTCCTGCTTCAGTCCTCAACACCCTTAAGAGGATGGCAAAGACATCCCTATGGGCTCATTTGCTCTCCAGTCTTTAATTATTTCCAAAAAGTGACTACAATAAAAGAGAAGTCCACATTTTTCTTTTTAAATGAGTTAGGCGTTAAACACTACAGTGAGAGAAAAATACCATGGTTTTAAACTCCTGAAGTGGAAAATGTTATTTATCATGAAGTCACATCGTAAATAACTTTGGGCCCCCACAATGACGACAGCCTTATCTTTTCCTGTTTATTTCCCCAGATAAAGGAAAGTAAATTGCAGTTTTACTAAATTTCTCGTTTGAAGAAATGCCAATCAAAGTGGCATAATCTCATCAGTGTTTGTCTTCCAGCTCCTTGTTGTCTCATGAACTTGGCCTGTATTGTAGATTGTGATCTGCTTATTGCAAAATACCCCAAATAACAAAGAAACAGCCTCTGAATCTCAGTTAGTGCAAGAACCAGTGTTTCTTTTGAAGTGAACCCTAAGAGAATCTCAGAAAGCTCAATATAAAATTAATCTGTTATATTGATTATTATATTCAATGAAAGGCCAAACTTACTTCATGTATCCCTTCCTTTGTTAATTGCTTAAAAACTGACTTCACACAACATTTGAGATGCCTCTTTGCCAATTATATTTTTATTCTCAGGACAGGTTTTTCTAAATGGTCTTTAAAAAATTAATTTTTCGTTCCAGATGTTTGCATAAGCATTTAAACGGTTCTTTAATAATGTCCGAGTGAGCCTAAATCAAGTTTACCTGGGGTCATCTTGGTCCCGTCTGCTTTTCCTTGTTGCAACCTTAAAAGGCTTCTTTGTGTGCCAGGTACAATGAGCCGTCTTTCAGAAGATGCTGGACCATCATTTTTACAGTGAGATCTGTTCTTGGTAGTAGAAGAAAATAGAAACAGGATGAAAGAGATCATCGTGATTGAATGGTACTGAACAGTTATTTCTGCAGATAGGTGGTCATTAAAAATTGCCTTCACTCAGGCTGTAAGGGCTTCAAATTAGAACTGCTGGACCCCTTTCTTGTCACTTTGTATCTCAGTACTTACTCATGAAGGTCAATTGTGTTCAGCAACTTAAAGTTTCCAAACATAGTATATAATTGTGCTTCCCATTCATGCCTGTTGACGCACCCTTTCTAATTAATTAAATGCTGTGAGATTGTTCTGTGGAGGGGCCTTTGTTACTGATCTTTTTTAATGCTGTTGTTCGTCTGTCCATTCTTCTTTCCACCCATCCAGCCATCCAGCTAGCAAATATTTATCGAACACTTAATCTGTGCCAGGCACTGAGAATAAAATAAATACAAAGGACCCTGCCTTCAAGGACAGAAGACAATTAGACAAATAAAATGATCATATCTGGAGAGGGGGGTGGTGGGGGTGGCGGGGGGGGACTTCTCTGAGGGAAAAATGTCACGCCTGTAAAGCCCTCCTCTGGAAGGTGAGGAGGAGCCAGCTGGGGGTGGGGGGGAAGTCTCTGGAGGAGGCCGAGGAGAACACCTGGCATGCGTCCCCTCAACCCAGTATTACGACAGCACGGGTATGGGAGTTTGGGTTTCTGTGGTGTGAACCCCTGAAGAACAGAGTCCCTGGCTTCCTCACTGCTGTCTTGCACACGGCCCTGAGAAGACACCTTGCACATGCTGGGCCAGTCAATGTTTGCACTGCAGGGGCCTTTCAGTGCCTCGGACTTTTCCCAGAATGGGGCATAATGATGTGTGGGGAGAAGGGGGCATGTGTTCTTTACTCTTGAGAGATTTTTGAGTTTCATCATCACACTCACGGTACTCTTTAATTACCTCATAATAAGGCTTTCACTGAACGTTCGTTCAAAGTATGTCCATAATTCCAAGTGGATGTTTTAAAGGAGTAAGCTCTACAAGTAGAAACTTCTCTATTCAACAGACAAAGGGTGCTCACCTTCTGGGGTATTTTCTTGCCACTCTTCGATAGTTTACGTAGAATATATTATACATATATATGTTATAATATATTATATATTAGTGGTTCCTGGGCCTGACTTCACATTGGACTTTTATGAGAGTTTTTTTTTTAAACACACAGAATTCCAAACTCACCTGCTAGAGTCTCATCCAGTCATTTGTTTCGGGAAAGATCCCTGACATTAAATGCTCCTGTGTTGATGTTGAGGGAATAGCGGGGGAGAAGAGTCCCCAGGCGCTTGTGATAGGAGTACAGGCTCAGGAACTATTGGCTGGGATCATACTGAAACATTTGAAGAGAAGGTACATGCTTCCTAAATTGGCCGTGGGGGGTGGTTCATGCATCAGTATAATGCTGGGCACACAATGATCCCTCAGCTCTTAACTGTCTGAGGCCAGTGAGTAGTAGAAGTGTGAGTTTCCTAAAAACAGCAATGACTATCAAAAGAAAAGACAGAAGAAAATGGTGTGCTGTGGGAGCAATAAAACATTTGATATCCAAGTAAAGTAAGAATTCTGACAGCGATAAGGGTTCTACTTTTCCTCCGCTGAGTTTTGGACAGGGTAACAAGTAAAACCTCTTATCTCTTCTCTCACCCATTCAAAGTGGTGATTGGATTTTTCCTTCCGAAAAGATTCCAAGGCCCAAATTTAGCATCTAAAGGAAAATTTGACTGTCACTTGGATGGTTGATACTTTTAAGTTCCATTTTAGTTAAGGTCATCTTTGTAAAGGTCAGTAAGAATTCTGATGACTCTAGTTTTTTTTTGCTGAAATTTGGGGCAGGGAGTAGTAATTAAGATTTGAAATGCACTGGAATATAGGTAATATTTTTACTCTGCATTTGGTGTTTTGTGTTTTTTAAATATTCTTTTTCCTTTTTCTCCACTTGCATTTCTTTGTGTTTAAATTTAGGGTTTGTGTGTGTGTGTGTGTGTGTGTGTGTGTGTGTGTGTGTGTGTGTATGTGTATATAATATATATATGTATATATATGCATAAACATATGTATATGCAGTTGGGATACTCATCTGGATAATACAGATGTGCACAAGAGAGTTATTTTCATGTTATAGATTAATGCATTTTAAAGATTTTTTTTAAAGTAACTTTTTAAAAAAAAAAATTTAGTTTTAGAGAGAGTGCGAGTGGGAGAGAAGGGTAGAGGGAGAGAGGGAGAATCTCAAGTAGGTGCCACAGAATTGAATCTCAGCACGGAGCCCAATGCAGGGTTTGATCCCATTGCCCTGGGATCATGACCTAAGCTGAAATCAAGAGAGGGATGCTCAACCGACTAAGCCAGCCATGGACCCCCATTTTAAAGATATTTATTGAACATCAACCACAGACGAGTATATTCCACTAGGTTCTAGGGATACAATGGTGAACAAAAAAGACAAGGTTCCTGCTCCTCTTTGTTGAACAATGGGGTGACACCTTGAGGACTGGTATTTTATTTTATTTTTAAATTTGTAATTGAAGTGTAGGTGACATACAGTATTATATTAGTTTCAGGTGTACAACATAGTGAAATGACAAATACATTGCAGAACACTCACCATGATAAGCGTACTTACTGTCACTGGACAAAGTTATTACAGTGTTACTGACCGTATTCCCTCTGCTGCACTTTCTGTACCCATGCCTTATTTATTTTATAACTGGAGGTTTAATCTCTTCAACTCTTTTGTCTATCCTCTCACCCGTCTCCCCTCTGGCAACCACCAGTTTTTTTTCTTGTATTTATGAGTCTGTTTCTTTGTGTTTGTTTGTTCGTTTGTCTTCCAGATTCCATATGTAAGTGAAATTATATGGTATTTGTCTTTCTCCTGCTTATTTCACTTAGCATAATACCCTTCAGGTCCATCCATATTGTCACAAGTGGCAAGATTTCATTTTTCTTTATGGCTGAGTAATACTCCATTGTGTGTATATATACACCTCTTCTTTATCCATTCATCTGTCATTAGACACTTAGGGTTTCATATCTTGGCTATTGTAAATAATGCTGCAATAAACATAGGGGGACATCTATCTTGAATTGGTGTTTTGTTTTCTTCTGGTAGATACCCAGAAGAGGAATACTGGATCATATAGCAGTTCTCTTGTTAATATTTTGAGGAACCTTTATACTCTTTTCCATAGTGGCTGTACCAATTTACATTCCCACCAACAGTGCCTGAGGGTTCCTGTTTTTTTCACATCCTTGCCAATACTTGTCATTTCTTGTCTTCTTTATACTAGCCGTTCTGACATGTGTGAGGTGGTATCTCTTTGTGGTTCTGATTTGCATTTTCCTGATGAGGAGTGATGTTGAGCCTCTTCTCATGTCTGTTGGCCATCTGCATGGCTTCTTTGGAAAAACGTTTATTCGAGACCTCTGACCCTTTTTTTATTCAGGGGTGTGTGTGTGTGTGTGAAGCAGATAGGTATTTTAGTATTGGGGAAATGTATGTAATATTTCATAAATTTTGTACATGGCAGCATATGTACACATTTAAGTCAAACTTTACTCCATTTGCTGGTGGGTATTTCAATGCTGTGGCCAAGAACACTGGTATAATATAGATCTTTCTAAAGTACTATGAATAGTTGAACACATGCCCCTTAAAAGTAATTTTATTTAAATACTTATGTAAACAGTCAATGGACAGCCTTCTTGGGGGTGGTGGATTATCTGGGATGAAAGGTCAGGCGATGTCATTGGCTGAACGTGCCAGGGGAGCATTTGGCACCACTTTGTGTCCCTGATGGAATGGCTGGAATTGATACCATTGGTTTCATGGTCAACATTTGAGATCTCATGGAGGGTACAAATTTTCCCTGTGTGTAAGCATGTAATAAATCAGGGTTTCAGTTCTAAAACTTACCCGGTACCTTGTAACTTAATGCACTTTCAAATAGTGCCCGAAGTAAGAGGGAGTCCAGCTCAGTCTTTTTAAAGATAATCTAGCTATCCCTTAAAGTTCCAGATACAGTGATTTCCTACCCTTTCTATTTTCCTTAATCTTCTACTTTCTCTATGGTTTTTTTTTTTTTTTTTCGCTATGTTCGTTTTACTTTGGTTCTCTAGGTCAATGTGAATCAAGGATAACAGCCCTAACCGTCATCATAACCATAACAGCTGTTTTTTAATTGAGAGCTTACTATATGTCAGAGACTAACACATCACTGTATTATATTCTTCAGTTCTAACAGCATCCTGTGGGATAGGCACTTATCATTTGCCTTTCTCAGGGGAAGAATCTGGGGCATGGCAAGTTTGGTAAATTTGGACAAGTTCACAGACTTAATAAGTGGTGGAATTTCAGCCTGGATAAGTTGACACCAGAACCTTTGTACTTTATTTTTATGACATTTTGTGACAGAGGTAGGAGAAGAGAGGTTGGGTAGGTTAGTGTGTGTGTGTGTGTGTGTGTGTGTGTGTGTGTGTGTGTGTGTGTGTTGGGGGGGGGGGGTTTGGATAGTGTAGAATCTTACTCCTCTGTTTACCCCAGCACCCAGCACAACACCTGGTGTGTAGGAAGTACTCAATAACTATAGTTAGTGAATGCAATTATATTACATTAGGGACCTGGATTCCCTACCCTACCCTACCCCAAGTCTTTTTATTGGTCTTTAGTTTTGTCAGTACTCTGTTCACTATCCTGAACTTCTCTTCACCCTTTCTACCCTCGGTGCTCTCTCATCCCCCATGAACTATCATCATGTCCTACTAGGACCATTTCAGTAGCCAATCTTGGCTCTCTTTTAGCTGAGTCTCAACATAGCAGCTAGAGGGAACTTTCTAAAACTCAAATCTGAGCCCTTTGCTCCTCTGCATATAGTCTCTCCGTGGTTTCCTGTTCATCTTGGATCAAAATCAACTCCTTCTCCCTGTCCTATCAGATCCCATGTGGTCTGGCCCAGGTCATTGCTTTGGTTTCATGGACACCATGCTTTTCCCTCCCTCTCTGTCCTCCCAACTATAGTGGATCATTCTTGTAATTCCCACCTCAGGATTCTTGCACGTATATATTATTACCACTGTTCAGAAGACTCTTCTTCCACGCTCTCCTTCCCCCCGAGAGGCTACCCCTACTGAGATCTCAGCACAGAGGTCCCTGCCCAAGAGAAGTCTTTTCTGACCCTTACATTTTAAGCCTTTCCAGCTCCCTGTAGAAGTTATTACATGTAGCATTATCTGACAGTGTGATTATTTAATATGTGTGTCCCACTAGCCCATAAACTCCAAGAGTTTACACAGTGCCTGGGACGTAGTAGGTGTCCCCTAAATATTTATTAAATAAAAGAGTGAATGAATGAACAAATGAGCAAAGAATAAAAAGAACTAGCAATAGCCTGCCTGAGACTCCTGACTAGAGCTTTCCTATTATTATTTTTTTTTTTTAATTTTTTTTTTTCAATGTTTATTTATTTTTGGGACAGAGAGAGACAGAGCATGAACGGGGGAGGGGCAGAGAGAGAGGGAGACACAGAATCGGAAACAGGCTCCAGGCTCTGAGCCATCAGCCCAGAGCCTGACGCGGGGCTCGAACTCACGGACCGCGAGATCGTGACCTGGCTGAAGTCGGACGCTTAACCGACTGCGCCACCCAGGCGCCCCTAGAGCTTTCCTATTATTAAAGGGAGGTGAAAACAAAGATAATTTCATTACATCATGGAATTCACGCTTGATTATGGCTTGTAGAGAATGCATTGTTTTCCCATCATTTACTTTGGAGATAAACTCTTAGGCACAGAGAGGTGAAGTAACTTGCCCAGGGCACACAGCTAACTGGTGTCACATGTCTTCGTTCTGACCTTTGAATGGTGTGTGGAGAGAAACATACATATTTTCATAACTCTCCAGCCCTCTGGTTTGCTGAGTCTGTAGGATTTCCATTAATATTTGGTAATATTGATGTTGTCATGTTGGAATTTTAAGAACGTCTTTTGAGAACGCGTGTTGTTATTTTTATTTCTTCTTGTACACCAATGCTTCCAGAATTAATTGGGGTGACAGTCTAAGAATACACAGATATATGGCCTGAAGATGTGTATGTCCTAAAAGATGGTGTCCACAATTAGAAGCAGCTTGTGTTTGGCTCCCACCAGGACTTGGTAGGGACAACCCTCATCCGCTTGGGGTCTGAGGGTGAGGAAGTCTGTCTGGATCTCTAGCCTGCCAGTAGGAGAGCATGTGCGATTATCAGATCCAGTTCCAAAAATGCCCGAGATCTCTCAAACTGAGAAGGGACGCAAGCAATCCTACAGCCCTCCTAAATTCTGAGACTCCGTTAAGTGTTAAAAATTCCCCGGGATGTGAAATTACCTCCCTTTCAAGTTCCCCACTAACTAACGCGCAGCCGCTGCAAACCTCAGCCGGTACCTGCAATCTGGAAGGCTAAGAGAGAGCATCCTGAGGTGCTCGCCTGGCTGCTGGGTGAAGTGTTGGCCTGCCTGGGTCCTTGCATCGCCCCTTCAGCAGTGTGAGGCAGCATTTTTGTCCTGCAGGTACAGTAGGTACTGGATTAAACAGGTCTGCTGTTGAAGACAGACACCAGGCACCGTTCTAGCACGAGCTGTGTTTGGATTGGAGTTTCCAGGGCCTTATCAGGAGCCACCCCTAGTGACACAGCCAGTGCCAGAACTAACTTTGACTTTCACTCTTCGCCAAGGGCTTGAAGAGCACCTTAAAGGAAAAAAGATGGAGGCGCTTAGAGTTCAGATGTTCATGCCTTGCTCCTTTGAAAGCTTATATCTGTAAGTGAAGTTTTATTCTGGAAATAATCCCGGGACCACTTAACAGGAGCGATTTTTTTTTTTTTTTTTTTAAGGGGGAGGCTAGAGTACGGGAAGGTTTTATTGGGAGTTAAAAATACTGGAACTGTTACTTTGTTACTGTGGCTTTAATCAGCTTCAGCTGTAGCCTCTAATATGCGGCCAGGGCAAGGATAACAACTAATTTGTTGGTGGGGGGGGGGGGGTGGAAATGCTGGCCCATTAGCTTTGTCTTGTTTAAAATTGAATGTCGGTCTTCAATTAATAATGCCAAAAAAAAAAAAAAAATGACCGCTTGAACAATCCGAGAACAGAGCTTGATTTATGATTATGGGGTAGGTTGCAGCTCAGCTTCATCATGAATAAAAAAGGATTTTCTTCAGGAAAATGAGCGTCCCTAGCAGTAGCATTTGTCAAAATTGCCTTATTGCAAACCCTTTGGATTTTTTGCTTTCTCCTTTTTTTTTTTTTTAAACCTTACTGTGGAACAGTAGCAGTTGCATTTATAAACATCTCGTTTGCATTTCTGTATATTGATTTCTTTTTCTCTTTGAGAGGAAAACAAAACATCCAAACATCAGAGTCATCTGCCTGGCGTGTTAGTGTAGAACAAATTTGAAATGGGCAGTTTCAAACAAATACTAAAAAAGAGAAAGACTAAGTAGATGATAGCGCCCCCCCCCCCACCCCCCTTTAACATTTACTTTCAATGTTAGATGATAAGATTTGAAAACAATACTAAAAGCTGTGTCCCTAAGTGAATAGGCATTCAAGCAAATCAACTTATGCAAAAGCCACCTTTGGAGCTTAATAATTATTTACTGAACGTTCCTGGGTCATGAGAGAGGTTGTGATTAAGTCAGAAAAGCATTATGTTCAGCAGCTTGTGAAGGTGTGTTTAAAGACGACAAGAATAGTGGAAAAATACTAAATGCAGCAGAACTATTTTTAGAATTTGATTCTTAAAAAATGAATCCCCACAAATTGAAGTGCAGTTAGAGTTCATTGTGTTTAGTAGGTACATCTTTAGAATTTCTTATAGTAGCTTTTAAAATGATTTCTATTTTTTTTGCATGATTTTTGCTGTATTGAGTTTGCTTTCACTTGTATTTTTCATTCTGTAGGTCATAAAAACAGTTTAATGACTTATTTCTTTGCAAAAAATGAGCATTTTATGGACAAAGTTTATGTATATTAATTATGTATTTAAAATGTCATTATGCTAGAAATGTTATAAATTTCTTCCTTGCAAAGCAGATAATAGTTAGGGAGATGATGTCTGCTCTTTGTGATTCATACCCCACAAGAATGTACTCTGTAACTTACTAATTTTTTTAATATTAATTTAATGCAAATTAACAGATGACATGAAAGGATAAAACATGCCATTCTGATGCAGCCTAAGGACAGTGATGATGTCACCCTTGAATTTACACCAAAATTAATTCGTACAACTGCTTTTGCTTAATTGATTTTGAATTTCTTTTTCTGGTTAAAGAAAATACTCACCATAGGAGCATGCTTCCCTTCTAAACTCTTAGAATGAAATTCTTAGCACACATCTTTGACAAAACTGTTCACTGAGCTGTTGCCTATTAACTTCTTTGTGCCTGTTCTTTTAGGGAGGGCACATGCTGTGAATTAATTGTTTCTTTTGTATTTTCCTCTAGGAAAGCAAAAGAACACCATAGCAGAAGGCAACATTCTAAGAGTTTTGGCTTCCTAGAAAATAACTTGTCAGTTTTTACTAGTTTTGAGATTTTAAGAAGATGCTGAGGATACCAAATCAAGAATTAAAACATAGAATAGTGTAACTTGTACTTATGGCCCACGTGGTGTGCTGGCCACCACTCTAACCCATATTAACACATTTGATTCTCATAATTGCTCTCTACCTAAGGTACTGTTTTCTCCTTCCATTTTGCAGATGAGAAAATTGAGGTTTGGACAGGAGAAAAATCCTGCCCATGTCCTGTAACTGAGACATGATAGAGCCACATTTTCACCCTTAGGTATGCTGGCTCCAGGACTTCTGCTCTTTTCTGTTATGTTTTATGGATTTTCATTTAAGATACTGAATGAATTGATATTTCCTCCTCTGCCTTTTTACGGAGTGGTTTTCCGCAACGCACAGATTTCTGAATTACTCCAGCCTTTCCTCATTTGAACTTTTGAGGGGGGACATACCTAGTCTAGTGCCACAGTATTTGACTTTCAAATGTATTTCCTTGTATCCAGTTCTCTATTGATAATAATTATAAGGCAACTATTTGGGGCAAGAGATCTATAAAATATATACATCAATTATAGGATCTGTTCTGACTTGAGAAATCTGAAAATGTAGAAGGAAAGTTTGGCTTAGAATTAAGGAAATGCAGTAGGAGTCCAGAGCTCTTGGGAAAAATATATTCTCTGTCACTGGATGATTCAAGCAAATGGTTTGACTAAAAGGTCTTCTGACACTAAGATTCTAATATTATCTGATTTTAAGAGGTGGAGTATTTGTTAGGATGGAGCCACCACATTTATTCACTAAACAGGCATTTATTTGATCCTACTGTGTGCCAAGTATTCTTCTGGGTGCTAGGGAATCTATATGTGAATAAAACATAAAACAAAAATCCTGTCCTCATGGAGACCGGGTCATGAAGGACTATGCACATTTCAGCTCCATTCTTTTTTTTTTTTTTTTAATCTTTTTTTTTTAACATTTATTTATTTTTGAGACAGAGAGAGACAGAGCATGAATGGGGGAGGGTCAGAGAGAGGGAGACACAGAATCTGAAACAGGCTCCAGGCTCTGAGTAGTCAGCACAGAGCCCAACGCAGGGCTTGAACTCATGGACTGTGAGATCATGACCTGAGCTGAAGTCGGCCGCTTAACCGACTGAGCCACCCAGGCGCCCCTCAGCTCCATTCTTAAGTCTGGGCCTCATCTTTGCAGTTCAGAGTGACTGCTGGACCTCCAACAATTACAGCCAAAGTCTAGGAGACATGATGGCAGAACTTAGACGTGAAGCTAAACTAACCAAGTTCCTGGAAAGCTGGGTAATGTGGTGAGTGGCACTGTACCAGCTAAAACGAGGAGAAAATAGGAAAATGGATATTGGATTGTTTGAGTTATAGCTTTTAGGCCAAAACTTTATTTTTTCCAGAATGACTGATATTTCCTAAATGTCACAAACACCAGCTGTGGTACTGCAGGGCACATCAAACTGGGCTTAATCAAAAATGGAGGTTGGTCTTTGCAAACGAGTATCCGATGTTCAGGGTTTTCGGGGCTTCACAGGTCATTCAATTCATTTGCTCAGCGTCATCCAATGCTGGCTCCTTCTTTGCATTTCCTTCTTCTCTGTCCTTTCTTCCTTCAGGCCACATTACTGTTTCAACTAGTTTGACTTCCTTTTCAGTTGGTCCAGGAACTTCCAGACTTACATCCCACCATCTTTCCAAATCTTTGCATAAAGAGAGTTCTTTTACCCCAGTAGTTATAGTCCAAAGCATAGGACTGACTCTTGCTGGACCACTTTGGAGCACAGGCCCATGTGATGGATATGCTGATTGGCCAATCCTGGGTTGTGTTTCTATACCTGGAGTCAGCAGCAGCGTTATAACCTCATGAACTGAAAGTGAGGAGGCTGGTCCTTCAAGATGAAATCAGGGTGCGTCACCAAAGAAGTGGGGCAAGATGCTGGGCTGCTCATGAGGCCATCACTTGTCCTTTGGTCTGGATTTCCACACAGTATTGCAGACTTCCCATGTTGGGAAGGTATGTCCTAGGCATGCATAAAGAAAGTTCTTCCTTTTAAAATACTGCAGGTGGAGTGTCATGTCATGCCATCTCAATTATTTGCACCTTACAGGGGATGAGTTGTTCAGAGCATTTTAAAACATGGCAGTTAGGCGTGAATGGGATTCCACAGTTGGACAGAGTAAGCAAGAATTGTAGAGTGTGGCCTAGTGGAAGGGAGCTTGATATGAAAGACAGAGAGCTTCAGTGTGCAACATCTTAACTTTATAGGTTTTATAACCTTTTGATGGCCTGGCTCTCAGAGGCACTTTCCTGTAGGGAATTGAGGGCTAAGAGTATGCCAGCCCGTAGTGGCATCTGTGGAAGATGGAGAACAGTTGTGGTCATAAAATGAGGAAATGGCATCCTCCTATCCCTGGTTGAAAATATCGTTTAGTAAGAGTTGACATTCTCCTTAGTTACAGAGTGTACTGAAGTGAGAAACTCTGCGAGTGGTGAAAATAACCAACTTAAAAAAAATCTGATGATGAAATTGCCTGGAAGAACACTGGTCATATATTACTGAAGTCTCTTAAACATTTTTGGTAATCCTTCCTATTTAAAGAATTTTTTTTTCAGGCAAGGGCTTGCAACATATTTTTATTTTATTTATAAATTATAAACATGTCAATAATGTTTATATGTTAAACACATTATTTACATTATAACTATATTACATTATTTACATGTGCCATATTGTAATGGTATATGTATTACATTGTACAACATGTACAAAAAGAGAAAATAAAAGTGAAGGATAAAATTTTTATGTAAAGAAACGTTCTTTAAAAAAATTTTTTTAACGTTTATTATTTTTCGGAGAGAGATTGTGAGTAGGGGAGGGGCAGAGAGAGAGGGGGACACAGACTCTGAAGCAGGCTCTGAGCTGTCAGCACAGAGCATGATGCGGGACTTGAACCCCTGAACTGTGAGATCATGACCTGAGCCAAAGTCGAACACTTAACTGACTGAGCCATCCAGGCACCCCTATAAAGAAATGTACTCATCTTTTCTTCCTGAGCCCCAAGATATCATATTTTGTATCCTCTTTTGAAGAATATTGATAGACTGGGGGTCTTATTAGGGATCTCTTTAATTTTGATCTAATCAGTTGCTGAGATTATTCTTGCTGATACCAGTTTAAAATTTTTAATCCCGGGGCTCCTGGGTGGCTCAATTGGTTAGGTGTCTGACCCCTTATTTCGGCTCACGCCATGATCTCATGGTTCATGGGACTGAGCGTCGCGTTGGGCTCTGTGCTGAACATGAAGCTTGGGATTCTCTCTCTGCCTCCCTCTCTGCCCCTCCACTGTTTCTCTCTCAAAATAAATAAATAAACTAAAAAAAAAAAAAAAAAAGAATATTAATCCGGAACAGATGCAGAGAGTCTTCAGTTTTTACCAATGAACTGGACTCTAGGTGTTGTTGAGAAGTAGAGATTTCAGATTTTAACTTCTATGTTTGGTGTGGTTCTTACTTTTTAGAATGTTTTCTTCCTTTGGTACAATGAAAGGTACAGAACTTCAAAGGACAGGAGTACCATCCACTTAGGGCACCGTGATCTTCCTCACTCCTGGCAGAACCTGTCCCTTGGAAAACGTCCAAATATTTGGGGAAGAAAAGGAGAGGAGAAAGACAAGCTGTACTTTGCAATCCTTTTTCTTTACTCTGTGCCAGAAACCTGTAGTGTGTACTGTTTGAGCCGGTAACGTTACCAGAAAAATTTTGGCAGGCTTTCATTTTTTTTCTTGACCACTAAAACCCAGAGTTGATCATGACGGAAGTTCAGAAGATCTCAATTCTTGAAGCCGAGCTGTGAAATCTGGTACTTTCACATTTACGTGGATTATAATCCATATAAATATAGTCTTAGATGTTTTCAGTACAAGTAACAACGCCTTTTCTTACTGGTGCTCCTTACGTTTACAAAGTGATTACTTAAGAAGGAATGGGAAGGTGAAGATGATGGAAGGGCTGATCATCCGGAAATATTGGATACACAGACTGTCATTTGAAGAGATAGATCCATTTGCCAACTCTCATTTCAGTGATTTGTGCACTTGGAGGCACTGGTAGAAGATTCTTCAGAATTTCCTTTTGCTGACAGAACAAACTGGTTTGAGGGGAAGTTTCTGTAAATTCATCCTGCTGGTTCCTTTTTCTTATGATAAAGTAGTTGTGCTGTAACCATGAAGATCCATTGGCATTACTGGAGAGATGTTTTTCATTTGTTTGGTTTTAGAGCCTCTAGTCCCCATTTCATTCCATTCCACATGTTGAAATCAGTGTAATAAAGACTCTTTGGAGCTCTTGGAAGGCTTGATGGAGATGTGGACGGGATGTGAGTTTCCTCAGATGTGGAAGACAGTGTTCTTGTCGAAGAATCAGAGATGTGAGTTCCAGTCCCTACTAAACTCCTTGAGCATGGCTAGGCATTGGATTCAGCTGCAACATTTTTACAGACAAGCTTATTTCACCTTACCTGAACTCAGAATGTCCAGGGTGGGAGACTGGGACACAGTCCTCAGCTAAGTTTGTGGCAGTCACTCTTGGATTTGGAAACTCCTGTGGCTTAACCTGTCTGTGACATGGCTTTCTCACCTGTGTTGTGCCTTCCCATGTCTCCAGTGTGTATTTGACCCTCAGTCCTTGTGCTTTTCTGGACATAATTATATTATACTCCAGTGCAGGCTGATGCTAGGCTTTGAGCTCTATCGACTTAATGATTATCATGAAGATTAATTTTCCCTGGAGAAAAATGCTAGGATTTTTTACTTTATATTTCATGAGAGAATTGCAGGATTAAGAATCTCCCTCCACTCCTGCAAAACTTTGTCACATTCTCTGCATTAAATGGGGATTCCCTAAATCTTAAGCGACAGATCCGCTGTGGTCCAAACTTGCGTGTGGACTTGTACAAAATTGCTTCTTGGCATCAAAAAAGAAGAAGCATGTTTATGGTTTAGCATTTCTTTTACTACTAATTTTTGAACTCTGTTCCAGTTTACTGGACTCTGTGCCATTGTGGGTTTTTGTTTTTGTTTTTTTTTACATCTGTTACAGATTTTGATCCTCATGACAATGTTGATAGGCAGATGCATTACGCAGTCCTTATAAATAAGGAAAACTGAAGCTCAAAGAGATTGAGTAACTTGGCACAGTCACAAGTTAGTAAGTGGTGGAACTAGACTCTCGGTGGAGAGTCCTCGGTGGAACCGAGTCCTCTCGGTGGAACAGTTCCTCGGCCTGAGGAACTGAAGAGAAGAAATGAAGAAAAAAGTGTATTAGCTCCTTCAGCCCAGAGACTAAGTTTCAACTGACAACCACTTTCCTGCCTTGGGTGACCATGAGAGGGCGACCAAACTGACTCAAAAGGTCTAGTAAAGGGATATTGGCATCACTGTCAAAGATGAGGGGTGGTTGGGCAGATGTCGTGTGGATGGCAGGGGACTGGATTTCATGGAATTTCTGATATATTTAAGTGGTTGATGGGAGCAGTGGAATTCACTGTTTGGATTTAGGAATAGACAGGATACTCGGAGCACATGCCCACATACCTGTACCATCTCAGAGAAGGAGGAGGCTTTGAAGTTAAAATACAAATTCACCCATGGAGGGCGGGCGGGGGACTCTGGTGACAGGTGTGGCTGCCTGGCGTCTTACAGCTGCTGTGTTTCCGAATTTACCTTACTTAGCTCACTCAGTCACTGCCGGGCATTAAGGAGGTGGGGTTTGGAGAGGATCAGAGAGGTTGAATGGCTCATTAAAGATCAGACTGCTCAGCAATGACTAGAACTTGTGTCCGGTTGATGGCCTTCCTGCTTGAATCACTATTGAGAAATTCACAGCTCTCGGGGAAGTTGTGCGTCTAGCTTCAGTGCTTTGGGGAAATGCTCGTAAAGGCGTTTGCCTTTCCTTCATTTGGCTGTAAAAGGGTAATTTCTTACAGAGAGAACACCTTCCCATGTGGAACTCTTTAAAGAGTCAGATAATCTGGATAGCTGACTTAATTTTCGAGCATCTCAGAAGAATTTTGTGACCGTGGCTTTAGATGCTGTGAGATTAGAACCAGATATTCCCGGCACCTGGCACAGAGGAAGCACTCAGTGACTAGTTGTTGAATAAATGACCTTTCCATAATCTGATTAAAAGGAATCAGACTCACGGAATTAGGATTATCTAGTGCAGATTGAGCTTCATGGGCCTTGGATGAGCTCAGTTAGCTTTTAAAATTAAATTCATTTGGATGACTCTCCATGTTTATCACTAATGACTTAAGCATCAGATCCTCGGTTTAAAAATAAGCTTTTGAAAAAAAAAAAAAGGTTTTGTAGCCACACGTATTGTTCTCACATAAACTTCGACTTTGAGTTTAAAACATGATGCTCATTTGTCCTGCTAGCCTTTTGAGGGGTAGATATCTTCATTTTTGTTTGTCTATAAGGTGATGATTGCAGATTCAATTACTTCTAAGAGGCTGAGGATCTGGGAGTCATCTTAAACAATGTAGAAATACCCCTCAGGGAGTGTGTGCAGTGAAGTGACTACAGTCTTCCTTTTGCATTTTTTTGAGAAGATTTATTAAAATAATTTCAATTAGCCAAGCTCTGCTACATTTTCTTTATTGGAGTTTCAGTTTATTTATATGGGTATACTGTATAAATATACATTTTTTCCCCCGATAGGATATTTCTATAAATGCCTTAAATGATATTGTTGTGGGCTTAATGTCTGGAGTCTTAGCGTGGTTGATAACTAGTAATTTTAATTTAAGATGTCTCAAGAATGCTTTACTGTTAATTGAAAGGATTTTTCCCCCAGTATCACAGCCAATGGCTTGTCTTGAGCAGCTAATTAGTGCGATTATTCCACAGCTGCATTTGCTACAGCACAAAGGTTTGCTCCTGTTTTTATCAAAAG
The DNA here is from genome assembly GCF_028749965.1 of Puma concolor. Taxonomy (NCBI): domain Eukaryota; kingdom Metazoa; phylum Chordata; class Mammalia; order Carnivora; family Felidae; genus Puma; species Puma concolor. The sequence goes on along the minus strand of NC_141668.1, from coordinate 133,857,000 downwards.
GATCAGTCTCTCTGGGAATGTTTTAACCTGACAGGCTTTGAATAGTAAGACCGTTTATTTATTTATTTTTTAATAGCTACTCCCCCCTTCTTTTCTTGGTTCAAAAAACTACATTTGAGCTTTGAACACATACTCAAAAGCGGGAAAATACATTCGCTTTTTATGCACTTTTCCAGAGCCTTACCTGCTAAATATATTATTTTGGGTAACGTCTAGGTATTTTTTCTGTGTGCTTGAGTGCATCATATTAAAATAATAAGCAGGATATTAACGTTGTTCAATCTGTGTGCGTCTGTAGGAAACTGTGAAGGAAAAAGGGTTTAAGTCTTCTGGAATGCTCAAGACATGCAAGAGAACCAATGCCCTGGGTACCATCATCACTTTCCCTTCCTACTGTCAAAATACAGTCTGCGATGTACCCCATCTCTTTTGTTCCAGGCAAAGGGGGACTTTGATTATTCAAGTCATTCCTTCATGTTTGCAGATTAGTTCATGTTCATCTTGTTCTTAAATTAGTGACACGTATTCTGCCATTGAAAAGACTGTTATGGCTTTATTATAATTTGGGGGGGGACTAAAAAAAAAGAACGAAAGAAGTTTATCTATAATTCCACTTTCCATCTGGCAGCTAAGATGACATTTATACAATCCCCGCTAAGCATGTGTATTTGTGTACATAAACACACTTTACTTATTTTAGACTAAAACATAAATACACTTTTATTTCCTACTTTTGTTCTTGTTATATACATTTTTCACTTTGCTCTGTAGTTGTACAGTTTCTTAAAAAATAGTAGTATGTGATATATATATATATATATATATTCACCTATTATAATTGTTTTTTAACCTATTTTACTCTTAAATATTTTAAATGGCTTTATTTTCCCCCCAACTTTACTGAAGCATAATTGACAAAAATTGCATACATTTGAGGGGCATAACATGATGACTTGGTATATGTACACGTTGTGAAATGATTACAGTCAAGCTAATTAACATATCCATCACATCGTTGCTATTTATTTTCCTTTTTTGCCGTGAGAATACTTAAGATCTACTCCTCCACCACATTCCAAGTGTACAATATGGTATTAATTCTAGCCGCCATGATGAACATTGAATCCCTAGAACTTGATCTTATTCCTCAAAGTTGGTGCCTTTTGACCAGTATCTCTCCTTACAATTTAATGATAAAGTAATCACTCTCATATTCAGGCAAAATTTTAGGTGGTTCGAAATATTTTGCAATTTGTCAATAGCTTTGTGATGTCAGGTTTTCCACGTTTTGAATTGTGTTCTTAGGAAAATTGTCCATGGATGTCATTTTTGAGTCATATTCTATGAACAGTATTACAGCTTTTTGATAATACTGTTTTACTCATGCTTTTCTCAGTATGGTTTTCTTAAAGGATTGTAATAATACATATCCGCAGTGGCTCAGACTAAAATGATCAGTACACTTTTTCTGGTAGTGAATATTTTTTTAATTGGGTCATACTGTGAATACTTTTTTTGTAGCTGCCTTCTGTAAGTTTGTTATACTGTGTAGTTTTTATTCCAGTCACAAATCTATTTCTTCACCATTTTTAATGGCTGCATAGTATTACATTATATGAACCTGTTATGATTTCCTGTACTAATTTCCTGTGGTGAGTGTAGTTTTTATTACGTAGCTTTCTGGAACCGTGCAAGGGAGAAGCACAAACATCTTTTCATCCGTTAGCATGTGCAGAGTTTGAAGGTTCCTATCTTTTTTTTTTTTTTTTTTTCCAACGTTTATTTATTTTTGGGACAGAGAGAGACAGAGCATGAACAGGGGAGGGGCAGAGAGAGAGGGAGACACAGAATCAGAAACAGGCTCCAGGCTCTGAGCCATCAGCCCAGAGCCTGATGCGGGGCTCGAACTCACGGACCGCGAGATCGTGACCTGGCTGAAGTCGGACGCTTAACCGACTGCGCCACCCAGGCGCCCCAAAGGTTCCTATCTTTTAAGGAGTTCATAAGATCTGCCAATGGCTTGAAGGCCTTATTTTGCCTTTTGTTGGAAGGTAAAGAAAATACTGGGATTTATACTCAAGGAAGGAAGCTAAAACTACTCATGCTTCATTTGAAGAGGGACTTCCTTGGGAGTGACTGTTTTCTCAAATGTCACTTTTTTCCTGTTTCCAGGTACTAAGGTTTTGTACTGTTAGCCCTAAGCAGAGACTTTTTTTTTTTTAAGAATGGTATATTGCTGGAAATAAACAACCGAAAATTCTAGCTGATAATAATAGCCATGACAAAGCTTTATTGAGGCAGCACTACATGGCACTCATTATACTAGACAATTTATGTGTATTGTTTTATGTATTATATTATTTAATCCTCACAAAATCCCTGAGAGGTTGGCTCGTAAAATGTAAGTGATGTAAGAGAAGTTTTAAAAACACCTCCCTCTTTGATAAATGAGTAAGTGTGTAAAAAACTATTATTATCCCTCCTTTCCGGATACGGTAACTAAGGCAGAGGGAGGTTTAATAACTTGTTGATGCTATAGAGCTGGCAAGATAAGCAGTCACAACCCATATTTAGGAAAATTAGGAAGTCTTTTCTTCCTAACATAGGACTGGTGTTTAAGCTTTTTCTGTAATTTTGGATAGAGCAAGCACCAAAACCATTAGAAGTAGGCCGCATGGGGAACTCGCAGACACATGTAGGAGAGAGCTTGCCAAGATGAATCAGGAGAAAAGACGGCACAAAGAAAACCAGATGGAGAATAGGGTTGTCAAACCGGCTCGTCCTCTGCCCCCTTCCCCCCCCCCCCCCCCCCCCAGCCTGTAGTGGAGTCTGGTGTTAGCGTTCTGGTGCAAATGCTTCTTTCATCAATGGTTTTTACTTCCCATATCCTCGCAGAATTTCCCCATGACAGAGTTCACCCATTCTTGAAATTATTCCCCGTTAGTAAACACCTTAGACATCTTCAAGGAATTTAGATAGCGCGTAGGAGTAGGTATTTGGTGAGATTCAGTTATGAAAAAGCAAATCAAGCAATTTATTTTTACATGTGGAAATCTGGGTGCCATTAAGACACAGTGCCTCTTGGCACTTCATATGGCGGCGCTATATTTGGTGGTGATGAGTAGTATGTGGTATAAAATGTTCAAAAAAAAAAAATTAAGCCGCATGAGAAAAATGCCTAGATGCAATCAAGCTGACTTATTTTAATTCAACTCCTAATGACTTCAATCCTGTCACCTCTTGATTTTCAATTATGCGGAGTACCCTTCTGCAACTTGATTTTATCTTTGCGCAGGATCATTTTCGTAGTTGGGCGCAATTTAGGATACCCCCCAAAATGCAAACGAAAGGTCTCGTTAAGAAACTAAATGTTGTGCCTTTTTTTTTTTTTTTTCTTTCCCTTTTTGGTTCTCCCACAGCAGTTCCGAGGAGCATCCTGGGGCCTCCAAGCCTCCGATAAGCTCCTCCAGTATGACATCACGCATCTTGCTACGCCAGCAACTCATGCGTGAGCAAATGCAGGAGCAGGAGCGCAGGGAGCAGCAGCAGAAGCTGCAGGCGGCCCAGTTCATGCAACAGAGAGTGCCAGTGAGTCAGACCCCGGCCATAAACGTCAGCGTGCCCACCACCACCCTTCCCTCTGCCACCCAGGTGCCGATGGAAGTCCTCAAGGTACGTGAGTGTCGCTCTTGTTGGTTGGGCCAAGCCCTCTTCGAGAGCAGCATTTTCCATTTCCTAGGTGTTTTCTTTCTCTGACTGTGTTTTTGGTCCTCTTGACCCCTCTGCATGCTGTCTGTCAAGGCCAACTCTACTCATGCTACCTGGCTTTGCATTTTAAAGGAAGGACGGAAAGTAACCGGGGATTTAGGTAGTAGCCCTCACTATGTGGGGGAAGAGTGTTGATGTTCTATGAGAAACAGCCAGTGGGGACAGGTGCCTGTTGCAACGCTATCTTTCCATTTTTCTTTAGGAAAGTTTCAGAAATGGATCTCTGCTAATAACTTACGTATTTTTTTTTTTTTCCTCCCTCCAAACATTCCACGGCCATTCTTTAATTTTCTTCTTTATTTAGTAAGTAATCCTGGCTATAGAATCTGACCGTTTGGGAAAGTCCCTTCTGAGATAAACCTGTAGGAGAGCTTTCTTCACTTTAATAACCAAAATGCATAATCCTTTAACTGAAGTGGTCTGTTTGGGGCCCCTTTGATTTCTTGCTAGAGTAGAACCTGCAGGAGCTTGTTAGCATCATTCTATCAGGGACATATAGCTTCCTAATTACTGGGGAAAACTGTAACAAGTCTGAGAATAGAATTCCATCTCACACATGTGTTCCTTCACATCACACTGGGACATCCTCCCTGTTGAAAGATGAGCATTCCACCTCTTAAATATGACTGATGCAGGGAAAGCTAAAAGCAAAGTGAGGGAACTTCCTCACTTAAAAGAAAAATTTTTTTAACCCATTCACCTAATTGATTCATTGTAAAGAATCCCAAGTGTTACTGTTCATTAAGCAGTGAACTTTACACACTGGTGATTCATTGTTGGTCTTTGCATTCATTCATGTGCTCAGGAGAAAAACATCTCCCGCTATTTAAAGTTTACAATTAGAGTAAATAGAGAGATGATGTGTTATAACTGGAAGCAGTATATGATTCTCACCAGGAAGTACGAAAAGATTCTTTAAAAACAAATTGAAAGTCATTGTTTTTTATTTGCAAAGACCCCTTTAAAACGTAGCGATGAGATAATGAAGCTCTTTCATGAAAAAACAGGAATTTTGCGAGGGCAAAAGAGATCCAAACAGTTTAGCATAAACCATTACTCGGATGTGATTGAAGTTCTGGATATTGCCACAAATAATGGATATTTTGTATCCTCCCCACCTCCCGATAAAGGCAGGTTTTCTTTTAGAAATAGATTATATATTACATCTCTCTGTTCCGCTTGGGTGAAAATTGGTAATCGCTAAGTTTTTATAAATTTAAGATCTACGTTGTCTGGTGTTCACAGGAATCACATTTGTTTTGTCTGTGCCTTTTAAAGTTCTGTGAATTAAGTGATAATAAAATGTGGAGAAATATGTCTATTTTATTCACTGTAATAGTCTACTTTTCAATCTGAAGGATAAATTTTAGAAGAGGTGACGTGGATTTGTGCTAGTAGGTGATTTATGTCCAATTCAAAGGTAATGTTTCATATTGTATTAAAGTGTATGAATTGCAATCACTACTTCTATTAAGGCAGTTATATGTGATGGTGTGGAAATCACCCACATGCAGATGCATTAAAATACCATTTCCACATCATCTTAAAAATGGACATCATTCCTAAATGTTTGTATTCCTTAAAATGCTATTTTGGAATTGCTTAACATGAAAATCTGGACTGAATGGTTTGAATAATATGCCCATTTTTCCTCACACGTTGCTGTGTCCTGATAACAGTGAGTTGAGCTACAACCTTCAATTTACTTATTACAGAAAAATGTCCAAAAGTAAAGCACACAGACGTTATTAGAACCGGGAGTACTAATCTACAAAGGAGCACTTGGTAAATTTATCTTTCATGCTGAACATAGTTTACTCTTGATTTCGTCAGTATATACAGTAGCGAAGTGTGTCATGTAAATAAAAAAAAAGTATAGTTGGCATAGCAACGCAGACTGGTTTGATAGCTATTTAGACAAATGGTAGTACCCTTCGATAAAACACCAAATAAAAACACGTAATTTCCTATAAAATGACATCCTGAGAAATTAAAATAATATTTTGGAGGAGAGTAGCATGTAAGGGATGGCTTAAGATCTTTAAGAACTTGGTCCTTAAAAAGAGTTTACAGATTTTCAGAACTTTTATGTATGAGAATACTGTTATGAAGTATTTACTATAGAAAGGTAAGCGAGAGACTGTGATCTTTTTTTCTTTTCCCTTGTACGGTTTTTAAATCGGAAGCATAATTTGGTAAATTTAAATGGTCACTAGTAAAAACTTAATTTGCTTAATCTTGGATCATTTTTCTATGAATATACATTTTCAAGGAATGAGTACTAGTATAGTAATTGAGTGCATTATGATACAGATGATGTCGAACAAATATTTTTTCATACAGTAGCCTGAGTCACTTCTTCATTTAATTTTTAAAGATTTAAATTGCTAAAGCAGAACATACCTACCTCTCATTTAGGTAGATGTGTACAGTCAGAGGTACTAGCATGTGCTAGAGAATGCTGGTTAAATTTCCTCATCTCCCACTGGTTTTCAAGAACTTGATAGAAGATCACACATGCAAACTCGTTACCGACATTTTACTATCAGTGGGTTGAATGCTTTTCAAAAGCTAACTTCGTGTTTTCAGGTTAATTCCTTTGTTTGGCAGAGTTAGGCTTAGAGAATGGAGCTTTTATAAAGCATGTTTAAAAATTGTTGACAGCTTCCTGTAAACTTAGGTCCAGTCTTTGGAATCCGGATTAGAGGTTGGAAGTTTGCATTACGACTTATTCCTCACATTTTCACCATTCAGTCCGTAAATCCACAAAGTTTTGCAGGATTAGCTTCTGGTTTCTTTATTTCATTACTTCATGGCTTTATTCTTCTTATTGATTTTCGTGTTGGGTGATATGGACTGATTAGTCTTATGGCTTTATATTAAAGTATTAGATGTATCATCTGGATTTCTTAAGAACAACCTAACTCATTGGCAATTTAGGGATGCCTCTTTGTCGTAAGTTAACCCCTACTTCGAGTATGTAATGCTTTATTTATAGTACTGAACACATCTCATATTTCAAATTATGAATTAAGAAAAAAGTCGCTAAGAACCGTTAATGGAAGCATTTCTTCTACAGGTGGGTCTTGTAGACTTGGGAGGTCATGCAAACCTTAGGTTTGCCGTTTGATCTAGCTTCTTTCAAACAAAAGCAGAGGAACCAGGGATAGACCCTGTGGACACATTTCAGGTCTCATAGCTGAAGAAACATCGCAACACCAAGTAGTGTGTTACCTTCTGCACATTTACCAGGCAAGTGTAATCATAATGCTGACTGATTATAGGAGTGACTGGTTGCTCTGATCTTAGACTGGCAAGTTCATCAGAATTTCTTCCTTCGTTCCCTTCCATAGCATGGGCTCTGACAGCTCATAGCTTGAAAACATGTTTGTAGTTTGAGGACATTTCTCTGTTCAGAATTTTGTAGAGAATTGCCAGCTCTTTCCCTTCCTTCCTCCATCCCTTCCTTTCTTTCACCTTGGAATTTAACAATTTAATAGTTAAGTGTTCTGTCTGGACTGGATGGTACATTGAAATGTTCTGTTCTACTTGGGAGAAAGGCTGTATGAATTTAAAAGAGAAACAATGTCTTTTTGTAATTTTGGGATATATTAAGTAGTTTGCAAGACTATACATTTTTATTTTTTCCTTTTTCTGATCTCAGATAATCTAAGAAGTTGGGCAGATTGCTACAAAATTTGAAATGGCACTTGTGTTCATGAAATGCACAAACATTTTGCTGGAGCCTGCTACGTGGCAAACTGAATTTACTTTGGCATTTATTGGGTTGTATAATAATGTGGTACCCCATTTAGATACTCTAGCAGGTCAGGATGGAAGTCCCGCTTCCTTGTCACCTATCTCTACACCCAGTATTCCCTGAGATTTCACTAGTGAGGGAAAGGGTAGATGACTGAATTGCTGGCCTTTGTCCATAACTTTTGAAAACTACCTGGTGTAGAGTTTTCAAGGTGTTGCTTCTTAAGGTTTGAATACAGAAACATGAGAAAGGGTGTGTGGAGTTCTGTGGGCCGGTGGGTTATAGATCAGCAGAAGGGACTATTTCCACACTCTGCTATGCATTTAAGACGTCTTATTTTTTTCTTTATCTTTTTAATGTTTATTTTTAGAGAAAGACAGAGAGCGAGTGAGCGAGGGAGGGGCAGAGAGAGGGAGATAAGAATCTGAAGCAGGTTCTAGGCCCCCAGCTGTCAGCAGAGAGCCTGACGCAGGGCTTGAATTCGTGAACTTCGAGATCATGACCTGAGCCGAAGTTGCCTGCTTAACCAACTGAGCCCCCCCGCCGGGGGCCCATCCACTGTGCATTTAGATTTTGTTCCTCATTTATTAGCTGGGAATACAGAACCTTATTAGCATCATGGTGGCCACAGGAAGCAGGAACAGGTTCAGCATGCTTGCCTTGTTCCCCTTAGTTAGGGGGTCTCTTACTAGAGGTGCTGACCCCAGAAGAAAGGATGTCTGAGAATTCTTCTAATACCATAGTCTGTGGGCCACCACAAATTTATTCTTGTTCATCTGTGGTCCATCACATATTTTTGCCACTAGACAGTGTGACCTACACATTCCGTGAGCCTTAGTTTCAGAACTATTTATAAACGTTGGTGTCCTTTCATTTTTGGATCAAACTCTGTGTCTGGAAGGCCACATCCTTCTTCGGGCGGGGCGGGGGTGGGGGGTGGACAAACAGATTCCAGATTCAAAGAGCTTTTCATCCTCCCGGAGACCTCATTTCCCTATAGGGTCTTTGAGTCTCCTGGTTGTATCACTTTGATGTGTTCAGTGTCACACATTAGGTGATTTTTTTTTCTCTTTAAAACTCATTTTATTGATTTTTAAAAATTACAGACAATGTCTGTTAACATGGAATCTAGTTTAATAGCGGGGAAGAAAAATCCAACAGGAAACTCCCTCCTGCCTCCCCCTCCCTTCCTCCCTCCCTCAAGGTCCCTGGAAGGAGGTGCTATTAGCAGTTTAGGGTGCAGGCTTCTTAACCTCGCTGCTTTCCAGCCCTACAGTTGCCTTCGGTGGGAGCAAGGTCTGAAGAAATACATTAGGCAGTTTTGATCAGGTAGACATATACCCTATCTTTCTCTGTGTTCACATTTACATATAGAACAAAAGAAATAAAGTTTCTACTTCCGGATTCTCTCTACCTTTGAGAATATTGCTTCAAACTGTTCTCCCTTAAGCAGAGTGGGGACTTCTTACTCTGTGTTTTGAAAGCAGTTGGATCATTTTGGGGTTGCAAGTGTGTGTACTAGCTTCCACGGGCACTGATTGACAGACCATTTGCCCCACCTCCCCTCCCCACCATGCTGCCTTACAAACCTCCGTGGGTAAGGATTTAGTAATCTCAGGGCTGGCATAGGAAGGTGCTCCATAGACTTGTCTCACGTTGGTGAAATCAAACTTAACACAGGCTAAAGTAGTGTAAGAATCTCTGTAAATGTACACTGATTAATTTTAGATATTGTTTTCTGTCTGCACTGCTTTCAGTGAGTCATAACTACTAATGAAATGCTGACTGAAGAGAGTCACTTTTGCTTAGATTTTTAGGCCTGGTCCACTTAATTGGGCAGGCCCATGGGGAGCAACTATCTCAAACAAAATACTCAATCTTGACACAACTGAGCCTATGAATTAATTCCGCTTTTCTGAAAACACTGAAACATCAGCTCTGATCACCTGTTCACCTGGTAATGTTAGCCCTAAATGTAAATAATTTCTCCCTGTGAGACCACGAGGCCATTTTTATGTGGCCGAGGAGTACACTAGAATCTGGGTGATTTGATTTCCTTAGGTAGTAGATAGACCAGGGGTGCTCAGTAGACACGTGAACCATGCAGGTTTGGGAGGGACACTCTCTCTTTAGGCACAAGGATCTTTATCACCTTGTCACTGGGCTACTTTGCAACCACCAAAGTCATCTTGGGGGTTTATGTGAGAGAGTGGCTGCTCACCTCCTTTGCTTTCTGCTGCGAAAAGAAGCCACGCAGATAGACATGTCACTGTTCATCGACACGGTTCTCATAACTCAGTTCTGGTGGCGGTCAGGGTAACATCTTACAGAGAATATTAAGGTCTGGGGCCTGGGAGTAAGGACCGAAAACTAGAGTGGATCTTTTTTTGTTTGGCTCTGAAGGGTAATTTCTTTTTAATGGGATGGGATCTGTAGAGCATGCATCCTCAACCAGGGTGATATTCCCCCCCTCCCCCGGGGGGGGGGCAGAGATTGGTCCTTGGAGGGTGCAAAGTTGTAGACGTCAGAGTGGTTTCGGCCTCTGAAGGGCCTTAGTATATAAACAGTTTATGTGCCTGTTAAAATTTCATGGGCGTGGGATTAAGAAGAGGCAGTTTGGGGAGAAAATGTCTAAAAAGACTCCTCAAGGGGAGTGATGATGAAAAAAAACCTTGAGAAACATTCCTGTAGAGTACTTAGCACTTTGCTCAACTCCTCTTTTTGTTTAGAGAACACTTCTCAATTCTGACATTCCAGCCAGGCTGTGTCTCCCTAGGAGAGGTGCTAGAATATCAGTAGACATGGTTGGCGTGTCCAGCACTGGGCAGTTAGTATTAGCATCCCCATGTCAGAGATATGGGAACTGAGGCAAAGGATAAGCAGTTCATCTAAATTCGAGGGGGGCAAGTGGTACAGTCAGGATTCGAACCCCCTCAGGTGGACTCCGTGGCTCAGATTTCATTCGCGGGAGAGTAAATGGTCCAAGAAACTTCTGGAGGAAGAAGTGGCAGGGTTCCTCTCTCAAGTGCCATGGTAGCCTAGGGCCTGCAGATGTTTATGAGAGAGCTTCTGGCTGTAGCTTAAAATTTTAATAAGAATTCCTGGTGTTAGGGGTGCCTGGTTGGCTCAGTCAGCAGAGCATGTAGCTCTTGATCTTGGGTTCATGAGTTTGAGCCTCACATTGTAGAACTAACCTAATAAGAAAATAAATGTAAATAAATACATAGATAATTAATTAAATAAATACATAAATAAATAGGAATTACTGGTGTAAATGTGGTATGGCCTAAAGCAACTTGGAGGAGGAATGGCAGTGACTCTACAGATATGGATCATTGGCTGTATTGGATTATAGGCTAAATGCTTGATCTTCTTTATCTGATGTATTCCTCTAGCGATCCTCTGGGATAGGTAGGATCAGCACCATCTTCCAGGCGAGGAAACTGAGGCGGAGAGAGATTTTGTCACTGTGGTCAGGCAGTTAGGCTCCACACCCTACCCTGTGTCGCCTTGGAACCACATTCCCTGCTGCCTCTGTGTTTTCCACAAAACCCAAGGACATACATTTCTAAAGAATCACTAATAACAGAATATGTTAGAGGCAAGTGGGAAGTCAGAGAGAAGCTAAAGAGGAGTTTTATCAGAAGGATACATGATCTTAAGCATTTGGAATGATTTAAGGGCCCCTCCATATTGAATAATTAGAGTGGGTCCCTCAGTCTCCATGATACGCCAGATGAAAGATCTAGATGTGTTCTTACTGTATTAAAAAGACTGCCTGGCCACACTGACCACAAGGGCAATTTATGGTTTAGTTACAGTGTCATTACTGAACAAAAAAGCACTGCAGTGAAAGTTGCTGTGACAACATCCAAAAATTGTACCTCAGGATCACTCGTGTTCTAAAGACCCTGTTGGCTCAGGCTATCACGACTTATATCCTTTATAGTCATGTATCTTTTAGTAATGCAGTAATGGCAGTAAATTTTTTTTGAAGTACTCATTTTGATGGACTCACACACATTTTTACATCCTTTAATTAGGAATTTTCTCCTGAAATTATGGTTGCATTTAGAGTTCTTCTTCCCCTCCCCACCCCCTGCAGTATTCTAGCTTTTGCTGTATTTGAGCCCTTCAAACTGAAGCTTCAGTTCTGATTCTTTTTCCCTTTGCTTTTAAGTGAATAATGTCGGCTGTAATAAATCTTATATTATGACTGCACAGAAAGGTCAGGGGTCTTCTTCACAAATGTTACCTACTTATTCCCAACAATGAAAGGAAGGACTTGGACTCGAAAGACCACCTTCTATAAATACGTCCTTGAACAACAGAGATTGTGGACATGTGTAAGCACAATCTAATTTTACCATTGCCCTACTAACATCAGTGGGTGGGATCTGTGTTTGAAAAGATGTAAATCAGCACGGTGGCTGTGCACAAGGTTATGGCTGCAATCAGCGCTAGAATATTAGCTCTTGTCCTGAATATGTCTCTTCTTGTTGACTTCTTTGAGTATCAGCCTGCACTTTAAGGAAAACTTAACTCCTGACAATACACGGGTCTTTCCGACCTTGTTTATAAAGTAAGATGTTTTTGCGTGTCCGTTTATAACTTCGCACAAGTGGGATGAACCACAATTGGAGTATTGGAGGTGGAGGTGTCAAAGGCCTTATTTTATCATTTTTCATAGGAGAGTGTGTGCATTCGTTCTTAATGTAATTAAAGTGAGCGTCTCCAGTGCATTTTATTTAGGAGTCTTGACAGAGTCGTCTTCACTCACAACTTTCTGAGTGGCACAGTTCTTCTGCCAGGTGAGTTGACTAGACTTACATACATGATGTAACCCTCATGGCCTTGCCTGCCAGAAAGATAGCAAGGTGGACGGGTCCTGAAACTTAAAAATGAAGAAAAGGGTTTGAATCACCCTGTTGTGAACAATTTTCGAAAGTAGTTAAGAGGCCCAACATGAAAAGCAAAATTCAGGTTTTTGCCCCCTTACCACCAGGCATGGCTTTGTCGTAATCTCCCCTGTTGGCCCTGAGTTTTGTATAATTAAAATTTAGGAGCTAGAAATTTTGTTGAGACTTAATTAGAAGCGACAAACCAGAGACATTCCTGCTGGTTAGGAAGGGCTTAAGAAATTCTTATTGGCTAAATTACAAATATGTAACATTTTTTTCTGAGCACTGCATGGTAGTTCTGACCGCCTAAAGGTGACAAGATTAGCTCTGTTTTTCTAGTGAGGTAGTAAAAATTAGATTAATAAGCACCAGGCAAAGAACCTTTTCTTTTTTTCGAAAGAAATCTTACCTTGAGTATTTCTGGCTGTGGAGATCGGTGCCTTAATTAGCCACATGGTCTTTTTACCTCCTGGGAAATAAGTATGGGATAAAATTGGGGATCAAGACGTAGGCGCACATTGACTTAGCACACGCCGCTAAGTAATTCATCAAGGAATGTTGGTAATTAGTCCTGCCTCTTTCAACTCTTGGCTTATTTCATAAAACCAGTTGATTTAAAATAATGCCTGCTGATTTATTTCCAACACGTTTCAAGCCTGAGACTTGGCTTTTCAACAAAAGCGATATTGTGCAGTGATGGAAACGCGCCCTCTTGTTTTTGCGTCTTTACAAATTCTGAAGGGCCATTTACAGGCCCCTCTTAACTTTGTTGTGTTGTTATTATTATCATTATTATTATTATTTTTACCTCATTCAGCATTTTACTGGGTTTTCTTTTGTCTCTTGCCGAAGAGAAAGGGGGAGCAAATTAGAAAAAAAATTCCAGGCTCTTGGAGGTTTTGGATGTGAGGTGCTTGTCAAAGTGTATCGGCTCAGTGTGGTTTGATGGAATTTAATTTGAATCCTTCGTCTGGTCAGACAGGCTGTAGTAATGGCCTTTGCTCCTCCTGCACTCTTATGTGTTTGGTGATATTTATGACAGGCAGGTTCGTCTTAAAAGATTGAATTTATAAGAAGTACAGAACCTGATGACTTCGGCCTCATAGTCTTGGTTTCCGCACAGCCAGGTATATTATTATTCGGATTCTAAGTTTCCATTCATGCACTGGTGTGCTTCTTTATGCTTTGGGATGCAAGCACAATCCGCTTCCTCATTGAAAAGCCAGGATTAGCTTGACTCCAGGACATATACTGGGTGACTTTGGGCAAGTTCACCAGTTTCTCTGGGCCTCAGTGTTCTCATCTGTGAAATGGAGGTCACAGTGCCTGCTCCGGAGTTTTTGTGAGGACCAAATGGGATCGTTCACCCAAAGCAATGCTGCCTGGTAGAGAGGGAGCCACTTGTGGGAAGCTAAGTTTTCCGGTAGTCACATTAAAAGCAGTGAAAAGAAACAGGGAAAAATGAGATGAATAATATACTTTATTTCCTCCAGTATATCCCCAGTATTATCATTTCGACATGTCATCAATGTAAAGATTATTAGCAAGATATTTTCATTCTTTTCATTTTTCATACCAAGTCTTCAAAACCGAGTGTGTATTTTACATCTGCAAGTGTATCTCAGTTCGACATTAAATTTTCGCCAGAACTACTCGATCTGTGTTAGCTTTTTTGAGGTTTAGAGTTGAAAAAGTGACTCATAACTCCAGTTGTCTCACACAGATTTAAAAGATTTCTAGTAACTAAATTGAGTATATGTCTTTAACTTTCGATTTAAATGAAGTAAAAATACAAAATTCATTGCCTCAGTCACGTTGCCCGCATTTCCAACACTAATGGTAGCCACACGTGGCCTGTGACCTCTGTGTTAGCCCAGACCCAAAGCATTTAGCACACTGCTGGGTAGATTGAAAGTGCTCAGTCAGCGATTCTGCTTTATTGTTGTTGATAATGAATGATAGAATGATTCCTAGTTACTGGACTTATAACCTAAATATACTAATTAATGTCATCTCCACGTTGACATCTTTCTATGCCTTCATTACACCTGCCTGGTACACTGGGTTCCCTGCTGCCTCCCTCCTCACCAAAGAGAACATAAAAAAAAAATTAGTCATTATTTTCCTTTTCACAACCCTTTGGAGCCCAGGTTAGCTGGGCTCATGTATGGTTGATATTTCCTGTCAAAAACAGCCTCTCACAGGAGAGCGCAGTGAAGGATACCCCTGCCTAAGGTGGCAGGGACCTGTCTCTGTCAACAGCCTTCCATTCAGGCCTGACTGTGGTAACAGCTCTTGACTTGTTAGTCACACGTCTCGTTCATACTCTCGATCCAATTTCTTTTCAGACCTCTACATGTCACACTTACCTCGTGCCTGTCCAGTGTGTTCGAGATGTCTCAAACCCTGGGAATATATCAGCATTTTGTCGTTGTTCTTGATGCAAAAAAAAAAAAAAAAAAAAAAAAAAAGACATTGAAGGAAAAGGAGATTGGTTAATCCCAGGATTAACTAATGCACTGTTTATTCATTAGTAGCTAAATTAACGTGTAGGTTATTGGAAACTTTTTTTGGTGGTTTTTTTAAATATGTGCATTTATTTATTTATTTATTTATTTGCTTGCTTATTTATTTATTTATTTATTTATTTATTTATGTCTGTGCTCATGTTGCTAGGGCAATTTTTTCCTCCGATAATTTGCAGTATATTTTTAGGCATTTTCAGCACAGCTGATAATTCAGTGAAACCATTTTTCTTACTTTTCTTGTTCATTGGGCACTCAAGTTTTCTGTTTTGCTACCAGTTTTGACCATCTATTAAGCCAGAAATAATTCACCTAAAATGATAGTTTATATTTTATTAGGTACCTTGTTATTCCTAATGCAAGCAATGAGTTGATTGTATTGGAATTAAACTGTGTTTGAGAGATTTAATTTGTTCTTTATGTAATACTTTAAAAGTCTACAAAGTAACATTCTTGTTTAATTACAATCAGCAATAAAGTCAAGAAAGCAAAAATATTAACTATGCTATGATTTCCAGAAAGAAAAATCATTATGTTGTTAGATTTTATGATTTCCTTAGCTTGGAGTTTTATATTTTCTCAATGTTTATTACTTACTTTATTATCATCTTAATGTAAGTTAATAAACATAGAGGCCATTATAAAGTTGATTTCAATTTTCCTAATAGGTTTCCGGGTTTATATTAAAATCATATACCTCAAGAATTTTTTGACTCGTTAATTGGCATAACCTTGATAGAATTTATAATTCAGGTTTAGGTAATTTTGCCCATTTTTATTGATACTTGGACCACCAATATCTCATAGACAGGGGGGAAAGCAAGAACATTCTAGAAGGATATTTAATCTTGATGTAAACTTTTTTATTCAGTTTGACATGAAGCTAATGTGTGTAGGGCTTAACCCTACATGCTGTTTCTGGGAGAATATTCTGTAACTCAGCAGCTCTCAAAGTGCAGTTGGGGGGCCTATAGCACTTACATTATCTGGGAGCTCTTTTAGAAACACAAATTCCTTGAGTCAATCCCAAACCTGTTGAGCCAGAAGCTCTGGGGGGAGGGCCATTGATCTCTATTTTAGCCAGCCCTCTGGAAGATTCTAATGCATGCTCATGTTTGAAAATCACTGCTGTGGAATTCTGGAAGTTAATTTGTAAGAAACATAAGGAAAATTGGGAAATGCCAGTACTAATGGAGCCAAGCAAGTTTCTTTCCCGTAGGGCTCCTTAGACCTATGGTAAACATGTGAAGAGCTGTGGCACATCTCCAGCCGTGGGCCGGTAGGTAAGCACTTGCTTGAGGAGAAAGTGGAGGAGGAAGCCAAGCAAAGTAGATGTTGCTTTCAGGTAAAGTTGATCATTAGAGGTTGCAGAATATCCAGCGGCTCTTAAGAGTCTCCTGGACATGGGTACATCCCATTATATGCGTATACTTGTGCAAAGTTGATGAAAATAGATTAATCCTGTAAAATCCTGGGCAGATGAGAAATAAGAAACTCTAAAATCACATATTGGTTCCTGCTTTAAACTATAGAAACCACCGTACCTTTGAAGGAGCTCTCAGGAGTCCGTGAATCCATTGTCCACAAATATTATCAACGTAATTTATACCTCACTTACATATATGCCATACATCTGTCTCTCAAATAAATGTTGATGCTGCTGTCATGAAAAAAATGCAAACTGATACAAAAGCCATGGATTTCATTGCTTTCCCTTATTTTTATACATTTTCTTTTTTAATATTTATTTATTTTTGAGAGGGAGAGGGAGAGAGAGAGAGAGAGAGAGAGAGGGAGAGAGAGAGAGAATATGAGGGGGGAGGGGCAGAGAGAGGGAGACACAGAATCCAAAGCAGGCTCCAGGCTGTCAGTACAGAGCCCAACGCGGGCTCGAACCCATGAGCCATGAGATCATGCCCTGAGCCGAAGTCTGACGCTCACCCGACTGAGCTACCCAGGATCCCCTTTTTTATACATTTTCTTAATGAAAATGTAAAATACAACTCCTAATCAAATAGGGCCTTAAGGTATTTGACCTGAAAGAAAGGTTAAGAGCTACTTCTTTTTAAGAAACTTTTTTTTTTTAAACTATCAAGTGTTATTTAAATTCTGCTTTCCGAAACTACATTCCTTTTGCCACATTGGATTTAGTTAAATGGTAACACAAAATGGCCTTTCAGAGTCCGAGGGACCCTAACATCTATAATTTCACAAGCAGCAGGCCCTTGATGGTCAGTCTGTGACATCAAAGGTCTTTACTGACGTGACCGTAGTCTTGGCTTTGCCTTTTACACTGGGGCATTGACATCAACAGAAAGTGTTTTTCCTTCTTTTTTCTTTTTCAGTATTCGTGTTCTGCCTGAAGGCAGTATATCCAGTGCATGTGGCCAGCTTGCCCCCTGGTTGGAGTAAAACAAAGGTTCATTTTTGGAAGCTCCACAGGAAAGACGAACTCTTTCTGAAGCTGGAGTCCTTAACTTGCACAGCCAGCATGTGGACCTCAGTCCAGCCTTCAAAGAGCCATGGCTCACGTAGGAGCCATCAAGTGTACTTTTCTTCTACTGGAAGATAGAGATTATATTCTTATCTTCTCCTACTGAGAGGTGGAAATCAGAAATAGCCCTAAGATGCCCCTGGCTAATTTCTGCACTGAAAATTTGTCTTTGTGGTGGAGTTACCATTTTTCTATTAGTGGTCATTCAAAGAATTCTTGCCCAAAGGTGGGTGTTTGATTTTGTGCTGTGCCTGCTCTGTGGTCGCACCCTATACACTGAAGGGCATGGGACCTGGAGTTAGACTGGCAATGTCCAGATCTTTTCTGAACCACATTTCCCTTGTCTGCATGACAAGGATAATAGAAGTCCCTAGTTCCTAGCGTTGCTGTGAGAAGCCATTGTGACATGATGCTTGCAAAGCACTTAGCTCTGTACCTGGCATAGTACTTATTATTAATGCGGATCACTGTCGTCAGCGTTTCAACTAGGGACACACACCAAGTCCACAGTGACTCAGCCGCATAATGGGTGCTTGAGAAATGATTAAAAGGGTAGTGCTTTGGCAAAAGGTGGGGAACGTTGATTCTATATATGATCTGGAATTAATTTCTCCAGAGGTCTATATTCTTTAACTGGTAACTATTCAGTTATATTTCAGCAGCAAGGAATTTTTATTCTTGAAAAAAAATTTTTTTTGATATTTATTTACTTTTGAGAGAGTGAGAGAGAGAGCACAAGTGAGGGAGGGGGAGGGAGAGAGGGACACACAGAATCCAAAGCAGGCTCCTGGCTCTGAGCTGTCAGCAGAGAGCCTGATGCGGGGCTCGAACCCATGAACCATGAGATCATGACCTGAACCGAAGTCTGACACTTAACTGAGCCACCCAGGTGCCCCAGGAATTTTTATTTCTAAAAATCATCTGACTTTGAAGTTTCCCTAAAGAGTGACTTTTTTTTTTTTTAAGAGAGGAAAGATAGTGGGATGCTTGGCACAGGTTTTAACTCCCCGCCCCCCCACCACTCCAAATTGCTTTACACGCATTACTTAAAATTTTTAGAAGTTGTTTTGATGATTGACCATAAAGATAAAATCTTTATTTATAAAAAATTGTGGGGAAAGTGGTATGAATTGGGGCTAAATTAAAAAAAAAAACAAAACATTAATAGGTGTCAGGCCATCAAAATGCTCCCTGATTGTGAAATTAACCTTTCACTTACAATCTGAGAAGTTAACAATTTTGCTTCTCGAACTCTGGTTAAATATAAGTGACCATATATAATTTTATGAACTTTTTACTTTTGGAGGCATTATTGTTTTTAGGTAAGTAGAGATTCAAAATACATTTAATCACAGCATCTCATCCACGAGTTCCAGGGCCCAATTTATAGAGCCAGTCAGCTGATGGAAACCACTGTCTATGTTCAGAAATTTTCATCGCTAATCATATTGCATAATTATTTTTTCTCATATCCAAGTATTTTGATTCACATGCTCTGGGGTTACCTGACTTGTTCCTTACATGATATATCTTTTTTTTTTTTTCCTTATCTAACATCCTGCTGTCCCAGCACCGTCTCCTGTAATTTATATAAAATTTTAGTCTTGCCTTTTTGTTTTTTTGTCTTTCAGAAACATGTGTTACCTGCAGTGTTCTATACATGACACTAGCTTACTAGCTGACCTTTATTTTTGCCATTAAGCCATTTATCTTATTTCTTTGGTATCTATTATCTTAAGATAAGACCAAACACCATTGTCTTCAACTGATATTACAGTGTTTGCTAGTTTATAATCAATACCACCACAGCGCTGAAATCAAACATACATACATGGTATCCATCCACAAGCCGGATGACCTTAGGGAAGTTGCCTTCCTAGGCCTCAGCCTCCCCATCTGACTAGCTGGTTTCAGATTTGCCTCCTAAAACTGACATTCAATGAACTGTCTCTTCTTTCTTCCATGAGAAGGGCCCACCTACACATCCCTGGAATTTAAATCGTGGTAAGATGAAGACGACAAAGGACTTTGAAAGCCCTTGAAGGAAACATTGGGTCTGTTTAAAGATGAGATACACAGAACAGTTGTCACGACAAAGAATCTCTCAATGTACAATATGGCTCACAGTTCCACTGTAGTGTAAATGACCAGTTTCTCCTCGAGGGTGGCAAAAAGTGAGTTGGAAAACCTCTTGTATTATTATTTAGACATTCTGTTGTTTTGCCTACATGTGTCGTGCTTACTATAATAACAGCAACAGTGTCCCTACTGACTGTCGTGAACCGCATCTCTGAGATGTTCCTGAAGCCTTGTAAGTGGAGACTGAGCACGGGCATAATAGGATGAGATGGCGAGGGTGGGCCCAAAGCTACCACGAGTTCATGTATACAAACTGTTTAAAATCCATCTTAAGTACTGAATTCTCAGGATTACTGAGTGTCTAACATGAAAACTCATTTCTCACGTGATTTGTGGTCACAGAACGTTCTATAGCTATTATTCTCTTCCCTTCTTCGCTAAGCAGAAAACGAGTGGAGGCTAAGGATGTTTGTTTACGATCTATCAGTGAGTGTGAGACCAGGAGCGTATGATTCCTTTCTCTAGATTTATTCATTTTACTTTGGCTTGTAAATACTGACTTTAATTCTTTTGAGAGAGAGAGAGAGAGAGAGAGAGAGAGAGAGAGAGAGAGAGCGTATTTGCAAATTTTCTCAAAGGCTTTCCTTTTTCAGTGAAATCGTAACTCCTCCTTCCTTCTTCCTTAAACGCACAAATCTGGAATTACACGACTTGTCTAGGATCCCTAGCTCTATAATTAGCAATCTTGGGCAGGTGATCTAATCTCTAGTCTGAACCTTAGTTTCCTTATCCGGAAAATGGGCACAGTATCAGTTCCCACCCCCCTCTCCATCCTGTTGCAGTGCGTTTCTTTAATGTGAGCACCTCCAGTGTTACCGGTGAGTGAGGCCCTCGTGCTCGCGTAGCATGGAATTCCTCTTGAACTCGTTTTCCACACATGTAAACGTTTGAAGCCGTCAAGGACAGGCTTTATCATATTTAAAGAGAAAGCCTTCGCCATTGAGGAAGACTTTAAAATAGGCCAAATATGTACGGAGCATCTGCCCCTCCCGCAGGGTTAGTGGAATTTGGGCTTCCACAACCCCTTGCCTTTTCCACCAGGCTCCGCCGTCTGGAGGGGTGTGTGCAGAAGAAGCAGGTACTAAGACATTTCTCTTTACGGCAATGCAGTCAGTCACAAAGAAGGCTCTATCCGGGATCAGGCTGTAGTTTTTGAAGAAATGATCTCCATCAGAACCACCTCACCGTCTGTACTCCACCTTGTGAGGGGAGGAAGCGGGAATCCCAGAGCTTAAAACTGTCTGTGAAGCTGGCTGCAACTGCCAGTAGAAATTTAACCAGCTCGTGTTGAATTAGGGTTTACTGATTGTTGTTATTCACGCTCTGGTTACAAAGGTCCAGCGGTTTGGAGAGGTCGGCCCCTAACCTTCTCTTTTCCTATCTGCCCTGTTGTTTATAGTGTGCGATTTCGCGGAACGTGGCATTTTTTTCAGGACGGTACAGATGGAGCTCGAGCAGAAACACCTGAATCAACTCCAGAGGTGTGGTCATTTAATGAATTCATGTATGTAAAGTACGTAGCACCGGTCGTGAGGTGGTTGCCTTTGAGTGGAGTCCTGAAGAACAAGTTAGGAAAGCGCTCAATAAATATTAGCCAGGACTGGTAGAGCCTTCTAACCCTGAACCCTTCACTTCTCCAGCAACACGGGCAGTCAGTCTGCCTGGTGGCGAAGTACTATGAGCCCACGGAGGGACTGCGGTTCAGCCCCCGAAGGTGAGGTGGTTACTGTTGAGTGGAACCTTGGAGAACAAGGCAGGCCACACCAGCAGGACTGGGATAAGGGGAGCATGGCATGAGGAGAGGAGCAAGTCAGTAGCACATGCTCTGGTTCCTGGTGTGAAGCAGTCAAAGGGAAGACAGGAGAAGGAGGGACTGAGTGTGAAGTCACCTAACGGAGGTGAAGCGGTACAGGTGAGCAGGGGCCGGGTAACAAAGGGCCTGTATGTGACCCTGCGCGGCTTGGATCTGATGTCGTAGGCGTTGGGTAGCCACTGGCGGCATGTGTTTGTGTTTGTTTCTGTGGGTTTGTTCATTGATTTTTCAAGTTTGAAAAGAGAGATGTTCAGAAAGATGCCTTTGGGGGCTGAGGGAGGTGGGGGTTGGTTTCAGAGGAATGTGATGGGAGGTGGGGAGCCTATCAAAATAATTTGGGGAACAAATTATGAAAACATTGAACCCAGAAGTCTTAGAAAGCAGTAATTAAGAAAGAAGAAGAAGAAGAAGAAGAAGAAGAAGAAGAAGAAGAAGAAGAAGAAGAAGAAGGAGGAGGAGGAGGAGGAGGAGGAGGAGGAGAAGGAGAAGAAAAGGAGGAGGAGGAGGGGGAAGACGAGGGGGAAGAGGAGGAGGAGGAAGAAGAAGAGGAGGAGGGGGAGGAGGAGGAAAAAAAAACAGTAGTTAAAAGAAAACCACAAAAACCTGGGGCACCTGGATGACTCATTCAGTTGGGCATCTGACTTCGGCTCAGGTCATGATCTCACAGTTTGTGGGTTCAAGCCCCGTGTCAGGTTCTGTGCTGACAGCTTGGAGCCTAGAGCCTTCTTGGGATTCGACGTCTCCGTCTCTCTCTCTGCCCCTCCCCTGTTCACACTCTCTCTGTCTCTGTGTCTTTCTCAAAAATAAATGAATATTTAAAAAAAACCAAACCCTTATGGGTTAAAGTAAATGGAACCTTGTTAGATAGAAAGGAAGAGGAAGGCAGCATAATACTCCATATATTTTACAGAGGAGAGAACTGAGCATAGTAGAGATGAAGACATTGGTCTATACCAGGGGTTGGGAAACAATGTCTGCAGGATTTTCTGCCTTCTGCCTATTTCTGTACGGTTTTATTAGAATGCAGCCATGCTCAGTCATTTTCATCTGGTCTCTGGCTACTTTCACACTACAGAGGAGGGATGAGTAGCAACAGAGGACTCATGGCTCACACAGCAGAAAATAATTACTTTTGGGATCTTTATAGAGAAAGTTTGCTGACCTCTGGTCTCAGCACATGGCTAGTCAGTGTTGGACCTGGGCTTCACGTCTTTGAGACTGGAGAAACCTCTGACCAAGAGCATTTTACACTGTGTCCAATATGCAGTAAGGCTTTATAAATAAACTCTAAGTGGATTAATGAATAATGAGTGTGAATGATCGAATGAATGAGCAAAGTAGCAAAGTTAAACTACCTGATTTACAGCCTGCCCATTTACATTTATTGTCGACTAATTTTTATAAAGCTATTGAGCAGGAGTTATTATATAAAATGGGTATCGAGTGGCACCAACATGCAGGGCAGTATTCTTGGTTTGAGGGTTTTAACGTGTCCTTGTGATGCTCACCGCCAATAGAAGAGACAAGTGTTCGTCAGATGATCATGGAAGTGAGTGCATGGTTGCAGGGTCAACCAGAAAAGAGGGGGGCACAGTGCTATGCGAGTTTGTGGTGGAAGATCAGTATAAAAAGTCAGAGAAGACTTTCTCGGATACCCCCATCCTGCAGTCTAAAGAATGAGTTGACTGTAATTTGGCATAGGGTCATGGAAAGAGTATATCAAGTGGATCCATGTGCAAAGGCCCTGTGCAGGTGAGAACAGGCAAACAACAAAGAGAAGGCTAGCCATGCTGGGGGGTGAGACTGGAGAGAGAGGCAGGGCCCTTGTGATCAGGATCAGGGAATCTGTTTCTAGAGTCGAGTCTGAACTTGAGCTACAAGTTTGAGACTCAGTAGTATAGAAAGTATTTTAACCCAGAGAGAGTATGGGTTTACCAGAGAGAGTGTTGTAAGAGAAGATGTGGGTCTTGAGAGCTCTGGAGCTCAACATTAGAGGGAAGGACAGCATATGGAGAAAAGAAGAGATCCAAAAAACTGGAGAGGAACAAAACCTGGAGAATCTAGTATAGCTGGTCAGTTGTTGATGGGGCGTATACGTCCAAGAAATCAAGGATTGAAAAGTATGCATTGGGTTGTTCCATTGGGAGATCACGGTGACCTTTGGAAGAGTACATTTTGGGCAGTGGAGGGGGAAGGGTAGAGCATGTCAACCTGTCAAATGAATAAGCAGAGAGGAAATGGAACCAAGTATATATTTGTTCGCTTACTCAGCAAGTAGTTATTGAGCATCTGTGTGTTAGGGATCCAGTGTTAAGCAAAACCAGACAGGGTCTTTGTTCTCCTGGGGCTTACCGTTGGGGGGAGGGTATGAAGGGGAATGGACACTTCATCGAATGATCTTCCCAGCACCACCCAAAAAGTGAAGGAAGTGCTATGAAGGGAAGAAAAAAGATTCTGTGAGAGTATGTAGCAAAGGAAAAAAGAGTAGTCTGGGCAGGGAAGAATTCTCTCAGTGATCCCGGAAGCATAGATGATAACTCTGACATTTGTGGTGAGGGAACATTTCAGGGGGCAGAGAAAAGCTTGCGGCCAGGCCTTTTGTGCCAGAGGGCTTGACGGCTCCAGCAGACAGGAAGAAGTGAAATCAGGGTGGTTGTGTGCAGAGAGCGAGGGCGAGAATGGTATAGGAAGCACAAGGCTAAAAGGTGGGCAAGGGCCAGAGTATCCAAGGCTTTGGACACAGACCGTCTTAAGGATTCGCGTTATCCCAAGAGTGGTGTGAAGCCCTAGAAAGGGATTGACCAGGATAACCAGACTTAACCGACTTTAAGTTTTAGGAAGTGTAGCTTTCTATTTATCGCAAGAATGTGAAGCTGTTATGGCTTTCTGAAGCAACGTGAGCAGACAAACCCGAGAAGGATCCTCCTCTCCAGGGAAAGTCACTCCCTTCTCTGAGACTGGGTGTTCCAGAGCTGTTCAGGGGAAACACTAGCTCACATCCAACCTGCAAACAGCGTGAAAGTTTCTCCTGAAATCACTTGGAGAAGATACTCTTGAGGAGAATGATATCCATCTTGACTGTATACACTGTTTTACCAGGTCATTAGAATTTCTGGATCAACCAATTTTATGGAAAAAAAAAAGTGCAGGTGACTTCTAAAAAGAATCATTTTCTGGGTCACTGGCTCAAGTTACCTTGGGCAGATTTCTGTGGGGACATGGCTGCAAAGCAGACAAGTGTTTTTAGAGACCTCTCTCTTAAAAAGCTGTTCGTGCACCTTGTTACTTCCGCACTCCTGTTCTTAGATTTAATGAATCAAGAAAGCTGCGAACAGTAACTCACTGACATGATTTGCCCCAAGAGATCTTAGTATGTTAAGAGAAGTTGGGTACTGTTGGTCCGGATGGCCAGGCCAGGGAGAAACGATAGCTTCAGTAGGACTCTCTCTGCCACACTTATGATCACAGTAGGTGGGTGGGTGGCCTTTTCTCTGCACCCAGTCAAGGCTCACCTCAACCAGCCCTCTTATAACTGGTTAATTTTTGCATCATTGATAGCCTTTCTCCATGGAATTAAAACATCGTGATACTTCCCTGCCTTGTTTGTGCCTGTGTTCTATTTCTAAACCCTTTCTCCCTCTTTTTCCAACAGTGTCTTCTTAATTAGTTTTGCAAAAATATGTGTGGTACAGTTACCTGAATTTCTTCTCATCCTTCCTGGCACCATTTGAGCAAGCCCGTCCCACATCTTCATTCTCTATGCTCATCCTGATTGACTCAGGAGGCTGACACTTGGCAAACCAGTGACCTTCTTTTCCAGCTGAAGTTGACAAAAGCTGATAAAAGAGGGGAAAGGGGAGCTAGAAGCCTGCAGCCAGCCCTTTCTTCTCTTTCTTTCTTTCTTTTTTTTTTTTTTTTTTTTTTTTACCGTTTACTTATTTTTGAGAGACAGAGACAGAGGGTGAGCAGGAAAGGGCAGAGAGAGAGAGGGAGACACAGAATCCCAAGCAGGCTCCAGGCTCCGAGCTGTCAGCACAGAGCCTGACTCAGGGCTCGAACCCATGAACTGTGAGATCATGACCTGAGCCCAAATCGAGAGTCGGGCTCTTAACCGTATGAGCCACCCAGACGCTACCACCAGCCCTTTCTTTAGTAAGGAGGAAGCAGCTTGGGTGAATATATTAAGAGGAAATTGTATTTTGAATATTTGACTAGATCATTTGTTCAGGGACAAAAGTAGCATAATGAAGGCAAACAGAGGATGTAGGGGAGCACTCACTAAAGGAAAATATGATCAATGGATAGAGTAAAAAAAATGAATATACAATGTCTATTTAAAAGGTAATACTTTGTGAAAGTACTGATTTATTACCTATTAAAATTAGAAGAATTTGCCTGGAAAAATCATACACAGGAAAAGGGGGCTTAAAGTATAGTGAACACCAGAAGTCCCCCCACCTTTTAAAACCTCCCCAGAAAAGTTATTTCAATTAAAAAGGGGAAAAAGAAAAACGTGTGAGGATGGAATGAGATATGTGTGAAGTATATTGAGCTCCTTGGATGAAAGTTGCTGCAGTGTAACTTTTATTTATCTGTGACTTGGGTTTGGGTTGTAATTTCAAGCAGCATGCTCCTAGGCCAGCTAGATAAAAGGAATTGCTTTTTTTTTTTTTTCAACGTTTATTTATTTTTGGGACAGAGAGAGACAGAGCATGAACGGGCGAGGGGCAGAGAGAGAGGGAGACACAGAATCAGAAACAGGCTCCAGGCTCTGAGCCATCAGCCCAGAGCCCGACGCAGGGCTCGAACTCACGGACCGCGAGATCGCGACCTGGCTGAAGTCGGACGCTTAACCGACTGCGCCACCCAGGCGCCCCAAAAGGAATTGCTTTTTAATTAAATTAACAGTCATACGAACTGCTGTGATGTTTCAAAATTTCATATATATTAACTAAGTCTTTGCCTCTGTGTGTGTTAGAATTAGTACTTTGCTTCACTGAGAGTCTAAATGTGAATAATTTGTTATTAATAATGCAAGTGTTACAGCTCTTTTTTTAAAATTATTTTTTTTACTTTTTATTTAAAAATTTTTTAACATTTATTTATTTTTGAGAGACAGAGACAGAGCGTGAGCAGGTGAGGGGCAGAGAGAGAGGAAGACACAGAATCCGAAGCAGGCTCCAGGCTCTGAGCTGTCAGCACAGAGCCCGATGCAGGGCTCGAACCTATGAACCGTGAGATCATGACCCGAGCTGAAGTCGGACATTTAACCGACTGAGCCACCTAGGAGCCCCTAAAATTATTATTATTTTTTTAATTTTTTTTTTCAACGTTTATTTATTTTTGGGACAGAGAGAGACAGAGCATGAACGAGGGAGGGGCAGAGAGAGAGGGAGACACAGAATCGGAAACAGGCTCCAGGCTCTGAGCCATCAGCCCAGAGCCTGATGCGGGGCTCGAACTCCCGGACCGCGAGATCGTGACCTGGCTGAAGTCGGACGCTTAACCGACTGTGCCACCCAGGCGCCCCTGAAATTGTTTTTTAATAACAGTTTTTGCCATTGCTGTTTTGCCAAGGTTCAGATAAATTTTATGGGTCTGAGCACGTTTGTTTTCAATTTAGGAACCCAAGTTTTGAGCTATTATGCCACTGGCTACTCTTCTGCTCACCCTCCGTCCCTCTCCTACCCACCATAGTTCGTATTTCTTGAAGATGATTTTGTCAGACTACACTCAGAATGAAGAGTGTGTGAGCCCATGGACATGAGTGATCACTTTTAATTGTTTTTTCTCCTCATGGCCCCCGGTCAGTTTGAGAGAAGGACCACTGGCCCTGTCTTGTGCATACCTCCGCATTTCCCCATGGATTGTTAACAGATGAAGAAACTGATTAGTATCATAGTAAATTCTGAATATAGACCTTGAACATGTCCTCACCTATCCAGCATTACTTGGAGCCTCCAAGATGTGCTGTATGCTGAGTGCAGCTTCCCATCCCTATGTCATTAATTGCTCACGTGGTGTAGACAGTTAATTGACCCATCTATACCCAGAATATGTCAACCTTGCGGGTGCAAACTGGTAGCTATCCACTCCATGAGCACATAAGGATAATAAGGGCAGATGGAATCCTGGTCCAGTGTGTCAAGGTGGGAGCAAACGGTAGTAGTTCGATTTGCTTTGCCCTAGAAATTGAGAGGTGGTCCCATTCCAACTGGCAATAGAGAAGGGGACCTTCCTTCTGTATTGTTTGCCTCCTGTTTGGTGAAAATAAAGATGGCAAGGGGACCTTCAATGGAATTGAGACCTTTGACATTGGAATCATAAGATCTACTAGAAATAAATGTATTTATGTTGTGTGGCTGTTACTTTATTTTTTTCTTTTGCTTCTCCAGTGATGGGTCCTTGTGCTTCATCTTTTTTTCTATTTATTATATACATTCATAACCATTCCCATACTTAATATATTTACACTTAAAGCTTGGTTTTAGCTTCATGATAACATGGGTCTTCTCTACTTCCCTTATTGCTGAGGCCTCAGCACCTAGAGAGTACTGAGACATACTCTCAGTATGTGGAATGACGCTTGAATTCACGATTCACTTTTCATCTCTTGATGTTTATATTTGAGCGACCTAGCTGTCCAGTGGACTTGTATGGATGATTTATGTTTTCCTCCAAATGAAGAGTTAAACAGATAGCTCATAGGTTATTCTGGTATAGAATAGACCCCTTTGAAAACCAGCCTGAGGCTTTTTTTTTTTTTTAAATATATGACGCTAGTTTGATCTTCTGACAAAAATACTACTTTTAATTGCTGTGCAGTCTTTAGTTGCTCTCATAACCTCTGGAACAGTGAGATGGTAACACATTCAATTCTTTGTCTTTAGAGATTTTGCTTTTTGACTTGGTTATTGGCAGTCCATGACATTTAATTAGAATTGCCTCTGGATGGAACACTTTAATATGTATTTTTTATTTAAAGCTAAAAACAAAGAAAATCCAAATGCATTTGTTTCGTATTTTAAAATAAGTTACTTTGTTTTGCTTTTGTTTTGCAAAAAGATATAATAATGAAAATAATGCAACAATGATATTTTCTAAAATGTTTCATTATTTCCACTTTTGTTTATGGAGTTTATAAGCTATGGTCTCTAAATATTCAAAGAGTTTAGGAACTAGATTTCCCTTTTTTTTTTTTTTTTTTTTTTTCAACGTTTATTTATTTTTGGGACAGAGAGAGACAGAGCATGAACGGGGGAGGGGCAGAGAGAGAGGGAGACACAGAATCGGAAACAGGCTCCAGGCTCCGAGCCATCAGCCCAGAGCCCGACGCGGGGCTCGAACTCCCGGACCGCGAGATCGTGACCTGGCTGAAGTCGGACGCTTAACCGACTGCGCCACCCAGGCGCCCCTAGATTTCCCTTTTAATTTGGCAACACTTTATGCATTTAAATTATTATGAAACCATAGAGAAAAAAATTCAATGTGTATCATAAGAATAGTTGGGTTTTTTTGTTGTTGTTTTGTTTTATTTTGTATTTTGTTTTTTGTTTTTTGTTTTTACCTAGGATGTGGGTATAGTTTGTGGTTGAGAATAATTTCCAAACTACCAAATCATTGGGATACTGGAGAGTACAAAATAAAAATAAAGGTAGCTGGGCTCAGGTCTAGGGTGTGGAAGTGATCTTTCAAAAAAATTTTTTTTTGGAAAAATTCCCCAGTGGTTTCTGATGATAAGCAAAGTCTTTTTTAGAACATTGGATCAATGAGTTCAAGGTCATCGGTGTGATTTGTCTGCTGGCCTATTGATTGTGCTCTGTTCTGTGACCTGAGACCTGCTTCTGACCCTGACCAACTCTTGGATGATGGGGTGGCTGTGGTCATCTTCTCTAAAGGCAGCTCATTTTGTTAACTATGCCAAGCAGCAGCCTTATCACTGGGGGCTTCTTTCTTAATTTTCTAAAAATCTGTAGTCAGCAGAGGGGTGTTGTTGAGCTGCCACGAGTTGATATTTAGTGGTCCTTTGCAGTATCCACTGAAACTGGAATTCAGAAACTCAACTTCCTTCTGGAAGTGTAGCTTTTAACTCTGCCTTGGTGTGGGATATGTTTTGGGGATGTCTGATCAAAAGTGCTGGAATCAGATCACCCAGGTTTTAATTCTGCTTCTTTCATATACTAGGGGTGTGATCTTGGCAGCCAAATTACTTAACTTCTGAGACCCTCTATTTTCCCATTGGCAAGAAGTCAATAATAATGATGTAAGGTTGTTGGAGACCCAAAATACTGCCTATACATGCAAAAAAGTAAGTGTTCAGTAAATGTTAATGGCTGGTATTATAACCCTATTACTAACTACAAATTTTGAATTAAGACTCTAGAGACAACTTGTCATTGTTTTAAAGCAGTGCTACTCGTAATTGTTTCTTAATTATTGTCTTCTTTGTCCTCTCTGGAGTTTTTATTCACCTCACAAATTCTGATTTGGTATTGATTATATGCCGGCAGAGTACTAGGCATTGGGAATACTGTGGTGGAGAAAAGAGGCAAGACGTAAATGAGGGCCTAAAAAATTTACCTGTTTTCTTGACATTTGGGATGTTTTTCAGTCTTGGAATATTATAAATAAAGCTGCTATAAACAGTTGTGTGTAGGTGTCTGTATGAATGCATTCTTTTTTTTTTCTCTTGGGTCAACACTTGGGGGACCAGCAGTATGGGACCAGCTGGACCATACAGTAGACACGTATTTAATTTTTTAAGAAGCTGCCAAACTTTTTTTTTTTCAAAATGGTCGTACCACTTTATATTCTAACCAGCAGTTCATGGGAGCTCCATTTCCTTACGTCTTCCCCAACACTTGGTATGGTCAGTCTTTTTAATTATCTGAGAGGTGTGTATACTGGTAGGTGTATAATGCTATCTCATTGTGGTTTTTATTCATAGCTCCTTAATGACCGATGATGTAGAGCATCTTCTCATGTATCTGTTTGTTACCTGGTATATTCTGGTATAGAATATATATCTCTGTGTATCTTCTTTTGGTGAAATGGCTACACAGATCATTTGCTCACTTCTTATTTGGGTTCTTTGTCTTAATTGTATTGTGAAGGTTCTTTATTTGCTCCAGACTGAGATGTCCTATTTTAGATGTCTGCTTGGCAAGTATTTTCTCACAGTTTCTAGTTTATCTTTTCATTGTTAATAGTGTCTGTTGAGGAACAGAAGTTTTTAATTTGACATAGCCCAACTTATCAATCCATTCCTTTATTAATCATGTTTTTGGTGTTATTTCTAAGAACTCTCTGCCTAAGGCAGGATCATAGAGATTTTCTTCTAGAAGTTTTACAGTTTGAAGTTTTATGATTAAGTTTGAGTTAATCAGTGTATATGTTGTAAGATATGGGTTAAGGTGAGTAACACATACATCCAGTTGTTTCAACATTTGTTGAAAAGACTATTTTTTTCTGTATGGCGTTGCCTTTGTACTTTTTTCAAAAAAGCAGTTGATCATATATATGTGTCGGTCTATTTTTTTAATGTTTATTTATTTATTTTGAGAGAGGGAGAGACAGCAGGGCAGAGAAAGAGAGGGAGAGAGTGAGAGAGAGAATCACAAGCAGGTCCATGCTGTCAGTGCAGAGCCTGATTTGGGGCCCAAACTCACGAACTATGAGATCATGACCTTAGCCAGAATCAAGAATCAGATGCTTAACTGACTGAGCCACCTAGTCACCCCTCTATAGGTCTATTTCTGTATTTTGTCTTTTCTACTGGTCTGCCTTGACACTGATACAAACTGTCTTGGTTACTGTAATGTTCTAGTAAGCTTTGAAGTCAGGTAGTGTCTGCCCTCCAGTTTGTTCTTCAGTTGTTACTTTTTAAGTAGAATATAATGGTTAATAGTGTGTGTATGACATCAGCCTTTAGAGAAGTAAAACTGAAACTTTGCTTTATCACTGTGGTTAATAAATTATCATGATCGGGCATTCTACTAGATGTCTTTCTCTTAAGATAATTTGTTGTTTTTTATTTTTCTGAGACATTTCAGAATATCCCCAAATAGCTGAGAGATGAGTTATGTACAAGTCCATTCGTGTATTCTTTAGTTTTTGCTGTTATTTTGCAAAATATTTAATGATATAATTATTTAGCATTTAGAAAGTAACTTCACAGTGCTTGTCGCAAGACTTGTCCAACTCTGGTAGATTCTAAAGTGGATTGCAGAATCCGTCCAGGAGGGTTGTGGTTGGGTTTTTGTTTGCTTGTTCTATGAGGTGCCCCAGTGGAGAGAGTCTAAAATGGAGCCTGGCGACCCATAGACTTTTGGGGGTGATTTATAATCAGGGCTATCAACACACTTCCTTTTCTACTTCTTTGACCACATGTACATAATAAAAGCAGCAGCTTTTATTCATTGGCTGCTTAATATATTCTGGTCACTGTGCTAAGTATTTCACACAAATTGTTGTATTTGGTACTTAGATTGTCTGTGTAGGTAGCTTCTGGCAGTGCCTCTTTGACTTGGAGAGAGGTTAAAAAACTTATCAGAGGCCACACAATTAGAAATGATGGATCCTGTATTTGATCCTTTCCTCGCTTCCCCGAATAATCTTTTGTTCCGAACTACTGT
Organism: Puma concolor; assembly: GCF_028749965.1. Classification (NCBI taxonomy): domain Eukaryota; kingdom Metazoa; phylum Chordata; class Mammalia; order Carnivora; family Felidae; genus Puma; species Puma concolor. The sequence goes on along the minus strand of NC_141668.1, from coordinate 133,824,966 downwards.
GCTGTAATACCCTTTGCACTGAAAGAATGAAAGGGATTCAAAACTTGAAATACAACTTAAATAGACCATTGATCTCTGGAATTCTTGCTTTCTATGTCCAAAATGTTTTCTTTTGAACTACTGGATGAAAAAGTCTCATGGTATTTAGAGATAGGGCCCTGTGGGTCAAACTGCTTGAATAAATAAATACATCATTTATTTATTGAGTAACTCACCACAAATCTGATATCTGTATAGCAGGCACGTAGAGATACTGAGTATACAGCAGCGAAACAAACAAAGAAACAGACACAAAGGTCCTTCTTTGATGAAGGTTATTTTCTGTTGGGAAGGGACATATGATGAACAACTTTGAGATAATACAGGTGAATTATTCTACGAGCTGGATGCAGTGTCCTTCTCTGATCCCAGGCTAATGGTCTGTGTGGTGACAAAACTTGTATTGAAATTACCCTTGATTTCAGACAGGAGACCCAACCTGTCTGTCCCTGGCAGTTTCGAATGCTCTGTGTAGTTTCGTAGACCATCTGCTTTATTTTAGCTGAGATCATTGGCTGTACTTTCTAGCATTGAGTTTTCTGCAAGACCACTCATCTCTCCCTGTGCCCTTCAAATGTATGAGTGCAGCCCCCCCCAAACATATAATAATTGTTGTTCTAGAATAAATAGCATTTGCATAAACACAAGAGAGAACGTTTCTGTTGGGCTCAAAGAGAATTTCTCAAAGTTGACTCAGGAGAAGCTTGAAAACAAACATTAAAAAACAAATATTAAAAACAACTTTTAAAAGGAAGAAGGAAATGATCTATGTATCATCTTAATGGTTTTATTTCAAGAGTGAGGGAAATAACCCAAAATATCCAGGTCTTTTTCTTCTAAGACTCTTTTGCATAAGGTCTTACTCCACTTGTCCCACCCTTTGCCTTTTGGTTTTGCTCTGGTGTCCAGGATGGATGCATGAGGTGGAAAAATAACTAAGAAGTGGTCAAAGCAGTAGGTTAGACCACCCCGTTAACTCTGGAGGTATGACTCAATTTTGTAGCATTTTAAATAGCAAGAAAACGTTCTAGGAGTATTACTCTCCTTGGGCATAGTTATGTCTTCTCCCTGTCTCCAATGCAGTTGAATAGTAAAGAAGGATTTCCATTTTTCTGCTTTACCTGATGAAATTTTAAAAACAAAACAAAATAAAACTCTTTTGTTTTTAATCCTATGTCACTCCTTTATTTGGGATGAGTTACCAGATGGACTCATTTCCCTTTATCACTTCCTTCCCATTTAAAAAAAAAATGACTGGGTGGTAGAATTTTTTAAAAAATTCAACGATGAAAGATGAAAAAAAATAGTTGCGCTTTAATAAATGTAACACAATGATTATTCTTAAAAAGTTTATACAATAACAATAATGTTATATATTCTATTACATAAAGGTAAAATAGCATTACATAAAAATGAAACAGTAGCTTTTTTTGTATACAAAATTATTTGTATATCTGTGGTGGGTTTATGACAGTGCAGTTCAATGTTTTATGAAGATGTGGGGAAATGGACACTCCATACACTGCCTGTAATAATGTAAATTGGTATAATTTGAGGGGTGGAAATTTGGCAAAATGCACCAAGAGCTTCAGTGTTTTGTTGATATCCTTTTGTCTGGTAATTCCATTTAGGATTTATTTTTCTCTTTTGGAGAAAGGAATAAAGAGCACTCTGAGAGTATCTGTTTGTACTTGAGCAAACACAATTTCTGAAGATTGTATCAGAATTAGTTCCCTTGTAGTATCAGTTCTGCTTTTAAGTTGAGATTATTTGTGTTTTAAATGTTTAATATTTAAAAAAAATTAAAAGGGGTGCCTGAGTGGCTCAGTCGGTTAAACGTCTGACTTTGGCTGAGGTCTTGATCTCACAGGTTGTGGGTTTGAGCCCCACGTCAGGCTCTGTGCTGACAGCTCGTAGCCTGGAGCCTGCTTCTGATTCTGTGTCTTCCGCTTGGTCTGCCCCTCCTCTGCTCACTCTCTGTCTCTCAAAATTAAATAAACATTAAAATAAGTAAATAAAATATGTTTAACATGAAATAAATCCCTAGAAAATATATCTTTAATGCTTATTGTTATAGGATATGGCAATTTATTTACCAGTTGCTAAATTGTGTTTTTAATTTTTTTTTTAACGTTTATTCATTTTTTGAGAGACGGAGAGAGACAGAGCGTGAGCGGGGGAGGGGCAGAGAGCGAGGGAGACACACAATCTGAAGCAGGCTTCAGGCTCTGAACTGACAGCATAGAGCCCGACGCGGAGCTCGAACCCACAAACCGTGAGATCCTGACCTGAGCCCAAGTCGGATGCTCAACTGTCTGAGCCACCCAGGCGCCCGTACTAAAATGTGTTTTTAAAAACACTGTCAGGAGATGGTATTATAAAAGTTGGGACATTGATGCTATGATTGTGTGAGTTCTAACTTGAAAGGCAAATTGAGTTGCAACAGAGGTGATTCTTTGTTATCATATAAGGTTTTAATCTTTTAAATTTGAATATTGTAGCGAGTGATTGTGTTTAAATAGTGAATCTATTTGCACATAGAAGCTTGCGTTTTTTTAAAAAAGCTGATTTTCCAATGTTAAGCCAGATTTTATAGAGTGACACCTTTATTATAATATTTTGAGATTAGTTCCTTAATAGGATTATTAAAAATAATTTTGGGGAAATAATTTAAATGCAGTGTTTGTTTTTTCACACTCTTTAAATTTCACTTTGGGAGATTGATGACAGTGCAGTCAGTACAAATGGAGCAAATGACAATGGAAGATCTCTTCCTAATAAGGCTGGGGTAAGCAATAATTAGGAAAACAATGTTGATAACATAAATAACAAGTGCAGGATTAGTACCTAGAATATATAAAGAACTCCTGAATATCAGTAAGAGTGGGGTAGAAGGAAGGACAAAGAATATACAGAGACAATTCACAAGAGCTCAACATGATTTATGATCTGAGAACTGCAAATTAATCAATAACCATATAATCTTTCAAATACAATCAGATTGGCCAAAATTAGAAAGTCTGATAATATCATGTTTGGACAGAACAGAGAAATCACAACCCTCATATGTTGCTAGCGGGGGCACAGTTTGTACAAATACCTTGGGAACAATTTGGCAACATTTAAGGAAGTTTTTAATGCATGGAACCTACTCTGTAGCAATTCCTGTAAAGAAACTGTAAAGGGGACATGCACAGGGATGTTCCCTGCAGTATTTGTGTGTGTGTGTGTGTGTGTGTGTGTGTGTGTGTGTGTGTGTGTGTGTGTGATTGTAACAAATTGCAGTTAACCTAAATGTCTATCAGTAAGAGATTGGATTACACAGAACATTATAAAGTGGAGAAAATAAATGAATTAGGTGCATATGTATGATCATGGATAGATCTCAGAAGTGTAGCACTTAGTGATAAAAGCAAATTGGTTCAGTCATACATGTATGGTCAACATGTATTTTTTTAAAGAAAAATCACATAAATTAACAGGTATTTTATAGGTACTGTCTTGTAAGTGCATAAAGACCTGAACTGAATGGATACACAACAAATCCTGGGTAAGGGATTTTGCACCTGGGGAGGGAGGGAAGGCAATGGGACTGGGCAGGGGAAACTGAGGGGCCTATTGTTGTTTCTAATATTTAATCTAAAGCCAACAGGCAGTATTTAATTAATTAATTTATTTTTGTTCTGGGGGGCCAGGAGGATTGCTATCGTATCATTCAGCACAAATTTAAAAAGTAAAAAAAAAAGTTATAACTGTCTGTGGTAATAGATGTTACCTAGACCCATTGCAGTGATCATTTCACAATATATATATTTATTGAATCATGCTGTACACCTGAAACTAATATAATATTATGTCAATTATGTCTCGACAAAAATTTATAAGTTTTTAAGCCATTTAAAAATTAGGTATTTATTTATTTACTTTAGAATGTATTGATTTATTTACTTTTGTAATGGGCAGAGAGAGAGGGAGACAGAATCCCAAGCAGCCTCTGCCCTGTCAGCACAGAACCCAGTGTGGGGCTCAAACCCACAAACCGTGAGATCGTGACCTGAGCCGAAATCAAGAGTCAGATGCTGAACCTTAGACTGAGGCTCCCTGGCGCCCCAAAATTTTTTAAAATTTTAAACACTTTAAGGAGAAAAAGTAATGCATTGAGGAACATCTCAACCAAGAGACCACGGAAGTATTTATCACAGAAGTGTACAATGCTCTTGTGATTGGCGAGCTCCCCTGAGTGCTGTCTTGGATATTTTTAAGTTGTCTTTTTTTTGCTACTTTTCCCTTATACTGAAATTATCTTTGGGGCAGGAGCTTTCCCTGTGATTTCTTCGAAGTCAAACTTCGTAACTTTTTCCTAAGGAAAATGTGACATTCATTCATTAAGGTGCACACAAAAATTGTTAGAAAGCTTCTCAAACCTTTTGGAGTCCCTGCTGGGGAAGGATTGGGTAAATGGGCACGCGGATCCTCTGTTGGTGGGAGTATCAGTGAAATAGGCGTTTTGCAGGGAATTGGGTAGCATCTATCAAAGTGTAAAGTAGGCATTCTCCTTGTCCAGCTGACTTCTACCTTAAAGATTCCACCCCTTCCGAAGTGCATCTAATGGCGTAAAATATTCATGTATGCAAGAATATACACTTTTGCCTTGCTTATAATAGTGAAAATTGGGAACCACCTGAATGTCCTTAAATCTGGGAATGGTAAAAAAAATATTAATAGCGTTGAATACTAGGTAGCTGCTTTAAAAGAAAGAGAGACAGATCTAGGTGTGTTGATGTGGAAAACTGTCTAATATATTATTTTAGAAAGGCAAACTGCAGAAACATATGCATCACACAACCAGGTGTTTGTTTTAAATGCATATATTATATATATGTGACTATATTTTTATGTAATTCTATTTGAATTAGCCTGGAACTATAGAAAATGTGTGTAATTTTAAAATTGATTACTTCTAGAGACTAGAAATAAAAGAGAAGAATGAGATAGGGCGGGTTTTTGTTCTAGATTTTTGTCTTTACTGTTTTAAGATTTTTAAAATGAGCTTGTTTTATCATTGTGTAATTAACAACCTGGTCATATTGCCAAAGTCTGGATGACATTCCTGTCTAAATATGTGAAGGAAGCATGTCATGTGTTGCATGTCATGCTGTATGCCATTATTTTTCTTTAGGAGGTCAGTTCTTCCTTGAGAGCTCTCATTTGCTCTGCATCTGCACTGTAAGGTTTTTCTACAGTTCCAAAGAAAAAGCTGAGGTAATGGAGCAGTGACAATAGCGCATCGCTGAGTTTGCATGAAGGTGACTCAGATTTCAGCCCTTGAGAGACTTGATCACCATGCGTGGTGATGGACTGCATTTCGTTTACGATAATACAGTCCATTCTTTTTAGATATAAATAATAGCACAGCTCATTGGACAGGAGGGCACAGCCGGGCAGTTCCACGGGTGTCATCAGCGTGTAAACTAAGCCAGTGATTTTATATCGTTCTAACAAACGTGTTAATAGCATGATAAAACGAAGGCCCTTGGATTGTTTTGGTGGTGGTGCCTACTCAACCTTCCCACATTCAGGACGACATAAAGCTGTAACTGGCTTTCACGAATGGAGTATAGGTTTGATATTGCGCTTTTTATTAACTGTGACACTGTGGATTATGGCACTTTAAATGAGAACAGGAATTCTCTCTTTTTGAAACGTGAATTAATAAAACGCTTACTCTCGGGAGAAGTTCTTTTCATGGCCTTATTCATTTGTTTTTGTTGTGGTTGCCCTCGTCTCCTGTTCCTTTAGTAGACAGACAGATACACACACACACACCCCCTTCATACTCATCAATACTTGCTACTAGAATTGAACAATTTTGTTTAAAAATTGTTTTTAATCTTTATTTTTGAGAGACAGAGAGAGACAAGAGTACAAGCAGGGGAGGCACAGAGACAGAAGGAGGCACAGAATCCGAAGCAGGCTCCAGGCTCTGAGCTGTCAGCACAGAGCCCAATATGGGGCTTGAACTCACGAACCATGAGATCATGACCTGAGCCAAAGTCGGAGGCTTAACCAACTGAGCCACCCAGGCGCCCCAACAATTTTGTTTTTAAAGGACACTTTTGCATTTCAGAAGAGGATATTTAACTTCGGCCATGCATCGAACCTTCTCTAGCGGGTGAACTTGACACTCCCAGCATGTAGTCATTGTCTGTCTTTGTGCATTTTGCTCCTTCCTCTTGAGGGATGCTTCGTCCACCTGTGAGGTGGCAGTAGTGACACCAGCCCCACAGAGCATTGTGTCATTGTTATCATTGCACAGGGTGGGATAAGAAAGTGATTGCTAGGGGCTGGTTGCTCTGCACGGGAGTGGGTTGTAACGGTTGGCTGGTTGTTACATAGGAGACTGAGATGAGGGACCCTGAGCTTGACTCCTCCTGGGGGTACTTAACCTTCAAAGATAATGAGCACTTCAGGATAGTTCACATCAATTCGGTATTTGAACAGATATTTATTAAACATCTTGTATAAGTAATGTATCGTATTAAGCAAAGGAGGAGCTATGAATCCTAGTTTAGTAGGTTCTAATGAAATGTAAACACCCTAAACAGGTGTGCTTCTTTATGTAACAAACAACGCCTATATCCTGTGGGTCACTGTAGGTCGCTGTGCAATACGTAGATACAAATGTGGATGTTAAACATAATCAGTCACCCTTTCCTCTAAAGTTAAGTAAAGATGCCATCTGCTTCCACATACTAACATTTAATTGTAACACAGAGCCCAGAGAGAAATGTTAACAGCTATTTTCCATTCCTTGCGATTGGGAAGACATCTAAGAGAATCCATTCACTTGCAGTTCTTTTATATCACAGGTTCCTTTTCTAAACTAGAGTTTGTATTCCTTTAAACACAAATTAGTCATAATCAGGCATAACTAAAATCAACCATATAGTTCTTGTTTGGATAAAAAGTTCCTAATACATGAAGATTAATGAATAATTCCCCCTTTATAGCTATGGAAATACATTTGTACATACAAATGCATATATCCATATATATTTAAGTGTGTAATATTTTATAATAAATACATATTTATAACACACTGATATATATATATATACTTATAAAAGAAATCAAATCTTATATCAGAGTTTTTAATAGCTAGCAGTAGTAAGCAACTTTGGTTAATTGTAAAAGAAAAGAAATGTATAGACAGGATATCGGGATGCCTGCAGAGGTTGGTGGGAGAACCAGGCTTGGAGCTGTGTGGACAGGACCAGAACCTCAAACCCTACCACAGAATTGGTCTGGGGGGCGACTGCTGGAGGCTGCTGCATTCCTCCTCTTCCACGAAGAGCCCCATCTTCTCACAGCATGACCATCCCCAGCTGTGCCTGCTACCTCTCTCCCAGCACCTCAGTCCAGTGCAGGCACATTTGACTGGTGGATCCTAAGTCATGGGTTCATGCTGTGGCGCAAGGGAGGTTAGAAAAGAAGGACCTAACCCTACCCACTTCATTAGTTAGAGACCAGGACTGCAGGCTAAAATAAAATAAAATAAAATGGGCAAATTGTTATTGTAATGGTCATATCACAAACTTTGGAAATGAGAAGAGATAAAAATGTCATCATATTCCATTGTTCTGACATAAAGCTCTTTTAAAATAAAATTTTCTTGGGGCGCCTCAGTGGCTCAGTTGGTTAAGTGTCCGACTTCAGCTCAGGTCATGATCTCACACTCCGTGAGTTCGAGCCCCGCGTCGGGCTCTGTGCTTACAGCTCAGAGCCTGGAGCCTGTTTCGGATCCTGTTGCTCCCCTTCTCTCTGCCCCTCCCCTGTTCATGCTCTGTCTCTCTCTGTCTCAAAAATAAATAAAAATAAAATAAAATAAAATTTTCTTGAAACTAATATAACACTGTATGTTAATTAACTGGAATTAAAATTAAAACTTAAAATAATAAATAAATAAGTAAGTAAATAAATAAATAAATAAAAGCAAAAAAGATTAAAATACAATTTTCTTAATCTTTTCCTGTCCTTCCAATTTGTTTTTATGCCATTGTGATCATAGCTTATATACTTTTACTGCATTTTATTTTTAATATCATGTTTTTATATTGCTGCATATTCTCCATATATATCATTGTTAATAATTACATAGTAATTCAAATGAATGTACCTACTTTGCCATTTTTTCTAATGTTGGAAGTTGCCAATACATTTTTTTTTATTATGAAAACTACTGGCAAAGGTGTTCATAGCTGAAGTTCTGTCATCTGGATGTTGGGGGTTAAGAACCCAGAGAGAAATTTTATAAGGTATTTTGATGTGAAATTTTATAGGTTCACAATTGATTGAGTTAAATTTGAGGCTGTTTGAACTTTTAAAACTTTTTTTTTTTTAAGTTTATGTATTTGTTTTAGTAATCTCTACACCTAGTGTGGGGCTTGAACTCACAACCCCAAGATGAGTAGTCTCATGTCCTTCTGAGTGAGCCAGCCAGACATAGACAAGCTATGTTTGTTAAGCAAACATTTACTAAATAGCACTGCTTTTAAATTTAATATTAGGATTACAAATACATGACCTAATAATAAATATTCTGTATCTAGACTAAGTAATTTGATGTGCATGGTAATAAGCTGTGGCTTATTGTGTCTTGCGACTATAAACACTTGCCTCTCAATATTTTTTAAAGTAAAACCTTTCAGTTTCATCAGGATCACATATGTTGGAATGATGCTCTCCTTATTTCATGAATGTTCTGAGTCAATTACAGTATGTACAAGTGGATTATTTTGCTTTATTTTTTAAATTTATTTATTTAAATTCTAGTCAGTTAACATAAAATGTAGTATTGGTTTCAGGAGTAGAACCCAGTGATCCATTACTTACATATAACACCCAGTGCTTATCCCAACAAGTGCCCTCCTTAATGCCAAATTAAACGGTATTATCATAAAATGATACCATAGTTGATTAGCCAGCCTCCTTGGTAAATCTTTCAAATCTGCCATCTTCAATCTTTAGAAGACTTGCTCTTTCTTGTGAGTTTCTTTTATCCCTGTTTGTTCATTTGGGATATGTTTATTACATGTCTCATGCATGTCAGACACTGTGCTAAGTACTAGAGTACAAGAACAAGAAGGAAGTCTATTCTGCTCTCAAGGGGCTTTCTTCAAGTAGGTTAGGGTATATAGTTTGAGAACTCATGTCTGAAAAATTCTCAGATATTATTCACTATTCTTGCCTTTGAAATAGGATATTTGATTTGATACATTTTTTTGTTTCTTTTTGTTTCTTTTCCTTTCCCTTTTCCTTTTCCTTTCCTTCCCTTCTTTCTCTTTTTCTTTTCTTTTCTTTTCTTTTCTTTTCTTTTCTTTTCTTTTCTTTTCTTTTCTTTTCTTTTCTTTTCTTTTCTTTTCTTTTCTTTTTTCTTTTCTTACCATTGTTAACCCTTGAACCCAGTCTAGGTTGTAATGCTCTCTTGGGGGAGGGTGGTTGTTTTTATGGTATGATATAGAAAAGACATTGGATTAGCAAAAGTAGAAAGATTGGGGGGAAGCACAGGACTTTTCAGCATTAAGTGTCTCTTTATAGCACATTCCTTGTATTCCTCACGTTGATGATTCCGTTTCTACTCCCTTGGTACCTAGCAAAGGGCTAATTGTAGCTCCAAGTGTTCTTGAATGGGAATCCTACAACATGTAATTAGAGTCCGGAGTAAAATGTAATTTAAATCAATAATCCAAATCTGAGCTCGACTTTCACAGGTTGAATTAAGTGTAATCTTGCAGGATCTTAGTGGGTAGGTTAGCAAGTATGTCTTCTGTTTTAGAGATATGTATAAATCCCACTTTTTGAACATGGTAACTTTCACTCTAGTTCTGCTAACATTGCCTGGAGGCCACATTACAATTCTCCTTTGACCGGTAGAAAGATAAATACCATAATGCTGTCAGGATTTGTCTCCCACTATGAGATTATTTGTGATTTCTTTTTCTTTCCTTTGCTCATCTTTATTCTTCAGATTTTCTTCAACCACATACATTGCATTTTTAATAAGAAAAGTCATAACATTTTTGTTCTGTCCCTAGGCTTGAGAATGATAATAAATTTAATAAAATTCCCTCAGTGAATTTTCTCTGGTGCATTCCTTTTCATGGTGACAGTTTTGGTGGTCTTTAAATAAGCGTATTTGCCATATTACTTGTTGCAGGACATTGATCACTCCTGAGTAGTGAAGCTCTGATGCACCCTGGATATTTTGGTTGGTTTGGAGCCCAACAAACTAAAGTTTAGATATTCACTATATGAGAGCAAGCAGGTGACATAGGACTGGTTAGTTAACCTCTCTGCTTTTGTTTCCCTCATCTGGAGACCAGACGAGTGAGAGCACTTAACCTCTCTTGTGCACATCAAATGAGATTAATGTATTTAAAGGCCTGAGTATTATGCCTGCTATAGAAGAAATGCTCATTAGAAGTTAATTTCCTTCCCTAATTACTTTTCTCTAAACAGAGAGTGAACATTGTATTATAACTCGTTCTCATACCCTCCAATGACCATGTTGAACATGGAAAATAATATTGCTTATTGTTAAGTCAAGAATCATGCTCTGTCTAAAGGAAAAGAAGCCAAAAATATTGTATCATCAGTCCTTTTATTACACTCTTTTCTTTAATCATTTCTTTTATTTGGAGAACGCACACTCTCGCACACACATACTATTTTATATTAAAGGTGTAACTAACTGCGTCATCACTCCATATTTTAAGGCCAACAGAAAGAGAAGGGAACGCTCCCATTTGGTCACCGCAATGCATTTCCTAGAGTGCTAATTAGATAAAACATGTAATACAAAGAAGCTTCAGTTTGGCAGTTGAAACTTGTCATTTTGCTGTAAGAAAGAGTCCTTTTAAGGTCATTTAGGTCTGCCCAATTTGTCTGTTGTAGACATCGCTTGAGACTGAAACTTTGTGGGAAGAGTATTGTTTAATTAGTGCTATTTCTACAGTTTTAGGGTTTTTTTTTTTTTGTTTTTCTGCATAGTTTGTAGATTTCTTTTTTTAATATAAATGATGGGAAGGCAGATAGCAAAATAAAAGTTGATCTAGAATCTTTAAGACCATGGAGAATTTGTCACTGAAGTCATCAGGATTATTTTTATGAAAACACACAAGGCCACATTTGTGTGTGTGTATGTGTGGTTGTCTAAGAACTACTTATACTCTTTTCTTTTTTTTATAACTATTATGGAAAATTTCTAATATATATGATATTGGGAAGAATCGTCCAGTGTGACTCCTTCTCCTCCATTCTTCAGCTTTAACAGTTATCAGGATTGCTATGCTTCCCTTTATACTTTGAAAAGCAGTAAGAAAATAAAGTCTGTATCATATGCAAAATGATAAATTAATGGCTTTTGAAAGTTCTTAAAATATATTGAAAAAGATGTATAATATAATATGCAACCATGGAAAAGGATGAGATCTTGCCAATTGTGACAACACGGATGGACCTAGAAGGTATTATGCCAAGTGAAATAAGTCAGAGAGAGGAAGACAGGTATCGTACGGTTTTGCCCATATGTAGAATCTAAAAAACACAACAGATGAATAAACAAACCAAAGAATCAGATGTCTAAATAGAGAACAAATTGGTGGTTGCGAGAAGGGAGGGAGTGGGGACAGGGGCAAAATGGGTGAAGGGTAGAGAGAGATACAGGATTGAAGTATTTCAGTGAATGAGTCAGAGGTATAAAAGGCTCAGCCTCGGGAATATAATCAATGATATTACCATAGGGGCTGTATGATGACAGAGGGTAGCTATACTTGCAGCGAGGGTAGTAGAACATATAGACTTGTCTGTTCACTGTGTTGTACACCTGAAACTGATGTAACATTGTGTGTCAACTACACTCAAATAAAAATACTTAAAAAACTCCACCCGCTCCTCACAAAATAGGAAAAAAAGAAAAAGAAAAAGATATTTCCTCTCTTCAGATGTGGAAAATGAGGGGCACGTGGGTGGCTTAGTCAGTTGAGTGTCTGACTCTTGATTTCGGCTCAGGTCATGATCTCACAGTTGCGGGTTCAAGCCCTGTGTCGGGCTCTGTGCTGAGCATGGAGCCTGCTTAAGAATCCCTCTTGCTCCCTCTGCCCCTCTTCCCTGCTCGTGCACGTGTGTGCATGCTCTCTCGTTCTTAAAAAAAAAGGTAGAAAATGAAGAGATGAAGAACTATGCTTGTTTTGCTATTGACACTTTGGGACGGGAAGGAGAATTGATATGAAGCACTCCAAAACTAAGCATTAGTGAATGGCTTTATTTGCAAGTACTTGTTCTGTATTTTATTGGACAGAGGGGACTTGTAAGTGACACTCACTCCCTGATATCGACAGTGCACTCAGAGTTCATGTTCAGAAACACCAAAGCAGGTTCCCAATGTGCTTTTGAATAATTGGAATCATTCACATTTGTTCTGCGTAACTTTAGGGCACAGTTTATTGTTGTGTTGAATTGATCATTCTCCATTTACCAGCATAACTTTTCCTTCCCACGTTACTTTCCAGAAGTCAAGTCGATATGAAGGGTTTTGAATTAAGCTATTGACTGTGATGACATTTCCTCCTCCTCCCAGTTAACTAAGAAGGTGTCCTTTGCGTGTCAAGACAGGATGTGAAGTGCCCCTTGCCTAACTGTGAAGCCCAGATACAAGGAGGAAGCCCATCAATGGTTCGTGGGGTATCTGTGCCCTTCCTGTGCCTTGAGTGGTTTCATTGCCTTTTTCTAAAAGTACTCCCTGCAGGCTTGGTGTGGGCAGTTGACACCACATGTTCTCACTGTGGATGTGGGAGCCAGGTAATTCTCTCTTGTGCGGAGCTGTGTACCATGTGCAACATCATCCCTCCTGTATACCCACTAGGTGTCAGCAGCAGCTCCTGCCCCCAAGAACCCCCCCTCCCCCCGTTGCCCACCCCCCCCAGCTGTGACAACCAGAAAATGTTCCGTGCAGGGCAAAATCGCCCCTGGGTGAGAACTGCTGTTTTATGTGTGGGTTTCTTTCTTCACACACTCACCCTAACCCTATACCTGTAAGCTCCTTGAGGACAGGAATGAGGGATTTTCATTCCTATCGAGGGCTTTCTTTCTGTCTGCTGCATGTAATATACAGAGTTTTGGGGACTGATTGAACCATCGCTTTTTGTTTTTGTTTTTATCCTAACTATATAGTGCACTGGGTCTTTTTACAGAAGAGTGATCTGCACATTTCTCTTCTTCTCTATTTTGATAATGGTTTATAATTAGGTATATGGCAACTGGCATTTCCATAACACAGTGGCCTATTTTCTTTCTCATAAAAGAATGACTATATCATACAATAGTTTAATCTTTCCTTTAAAAACCCCATGATACTTAGATGCTTTTGGTTAACAAAATTCCTTTTGAATCTGGAAGACTCTGTTTGCCCACCAACCCCCCCAACCCCTCCCCCACCAAAAAAAAGAGAAAAGAAAAAGTAAGAAAAAGCCATCAACTCTTAAATTACCCAATGTCCTGAGGCATTTTTCCCATAACAAATGTTCACTGTAAGTTTCTCTGTTGTAAAGTCCTGTCTTCTTTGACCCACTGCTGGCCTGAGTGCCTGTTTCTGTTCACTTAGGGATTGAGTAGAGCTTTGGTTTAAATGATCCGTGTCCACCCAGGTGAAGATCAAATATTAATGAGAGGCTTGTTCATAACAAAAGTGTGAAAGAAAACAAATACACAAAAGAATTATTATAGAGGCTCTCTGTACAGAATCAAAACCAGAAATCCTATGTTGAAATGTAAATGCTAGAGATCACTTATAACATGGCAGTGTTTAATATAGTGGCTGGGAGCAAGCCTCAGTTTTCTCATCCCTTAAATGGGAGTAATGACAGCTCCTACCTCTTAGGGTTGTAGTGAAGATGACATGACCACGTCCATTGAAAACTTTTAGAACTACCTGGCACATAGTAATTGCTAGTAATTACTTCATTTCCACTTTTTAATTCTTTATCCTTATTATAAGAAATCCCAGTATATTCCCATTTTCTTACATCTCTTAGAATTCTCACCTTTCTTCCCCAAAGAAGTATTTTGTCTTTTTCATCTTTACTCCTTTTATCCATTGGTTTTGTCACACACAAAAATCCAAATGGGACTATCCCATTTTTTTTGGTTTTGCAATAGCATGTCTTACCCTTATAAATTTGTATGTATTTATAGCATATTTAAAATCCCTCTGAGAGTCTGCTTTGAACTCATCATCCCTGTGATGAGTCATTTTTTTTTTTTGCAAGTGTTTTTAGTGGATAAAAACAAAACTCCTCCTAAATATATTTATGGGGTGCCTGGCTGGCTCAGTTGGTTAAGCGTCCGACTCTTAGATTTTGGCTCAGGTCACGATCTCACAGTCCGTGTGAGCGAGCCCCACATCAGGCTCTGTGCTGACAGCGCACTTAAAAAAAAAAAGTCTTTATAAACTTAAGCTTCAGTTGTTTGTGATTTTTTTTTTATATGACATAAATGTAGATCATTGGCCATTTTGTTTGAAAGAGGTAGTTCTGCTTTTGATCTGAAAAGGTCAATATGAATTCACTTTTATACCCTCTGCACAAATAAAAAATGTTTCATTCATGGCTAAAATATACATTCCTGCTTCGATTGGTGAGAACACTCCATAGGACCCAAATTACTTTGTGCATAAAATGTGTCTCTGCGAGTTGGTCAGGCTGACACCACCACAGAGGAATGACGTGGACCATATCGAATCCATAATCGGTTCACAAAACATAAAATCAGTTCTTTGAGAAGCAAGTTCAGGCGTAAGTCCAGAATAACAAGCAAAAAAGCAGACATTTATGCTTATGGTAGGTTGATGGATTAACCACCTTCTTGCTTAGTAAATGTGTTGCCATCAGACTTGCCTTCTTATAGGAAAGATAAAAATGAATATAAAGAAAATATCTAATACATTAATATGTATGCTGTATGTGTGTATAGATTGTTTCAAACTCATATAAAAGCAGGGAGAATAATATAATGAGCCCCCAAGTCCTCATCACCAAGCTTGAACAGTGACAACTCAGGGCTCAACTTGTTTCATGTGCATACCTCCCTCTCACTTGTAAATCCTAGACAGAATTTCTTCTTCAACTGTTTTCTTTTGTGAGACCTAGGAAAAATGCATCCTCAGAAGGTTTGCATGCACTTTTCAGGAGTGTCCAGGTTCCCTGAAGCCCCATTTAAGAATCAGTGCCTGGGTTAGCTCCTTTGGAAGTGGGAGAGAGAATTTCACAAAAGCCTTCCAGAAGACACCCCCTGCCAGCAAGTGCCCCCAGGCACTAAGATTGTTTTTTACCCACTTTTATCCATAGTATCTGTGATACCTGAGTCAGCTAAAGAGAAGAGAAAAGGATGCCTGGAGGAGGCTGAACATCCTCTCCAGCCCCGCTGTCCTCTGCCCTCTCTATTCCTTCAAGGTGTCCTTTACTTTTTTTTTTTTTTTTTTTTTTTGAGCTGTATCATCTAAATGACCTAACACTGGTCAACTTGAATGTGAAAGCAAAAATTCCAGGGCTAACGATAATAGAGAACAGTATTTATTTATTTATTGATTGATTGATTGATTGAGGATTTCTTATGTGCTAGGCATTTTTTGGGCATTTTGTCACTTAAACTAATCAATCTTAGCAACTACCCGGTGGGTATCCATGATCCCACCTTTGCAAATAGAAAACTAAGATTCAGAGCACCTAAGCCACTTGGCTAGGATTTAACTCAGGTCTATCTGAAATTCCAGCTGAATATTTTTTTTTCCCCAGCTCAATATTAACAGTACTAGATCAGTTCTCTCCACTGTACTCTGACAGCTGGCCATACACTTAGCTTATGGGCCCCAAGTCTATATGGGATGCTTTATGATGTATGCATCGTTGATAATAACTTCTTGATGCTGGCGTGAGACTTTTCAGAGCATTGTGCAAGATATTTTCTGCTTTTGTTAGTTCGTTAATAGACGTGCTGTTCTTAAATTTGATGTAAGCCCAGGAGAAACCAAAGAAAAGATCCAGTAACACGTATCTCCCATGCAACTGCATCTTAATATTTGAGGCCAAGGCATCATCATTTCTCATAAACGTGGCCACAGGAGCCTCCGAACTGTTTCCCCTGTGTCCGTTCCTAGCTTCTCTCTACATCAGCCCCAGAGTGATGTGTTACGAACGTTCGTCAGATCATGTCACTTCTCTGCTTAGAACCTTCCAAAGAAAGGATTCTTCTAAGTAGCAGAGAAGAAAACTCACATTCCTTACAGAGCCTACAAGGCCTCATACACCTGGCCACGGCTGGCTGTCGCAGTTCACACGCTGAGCGGCCTGCCTGGTCACAGCACCACCCTGATTATTGTTACCGGCATTCTTGTTTCTCCCATCTGCCAAGCTGCTTCCCACCTCGGGGTCCCAGCTTGCTGGGTTCTCCACATCCCTGGCTTCTTCATATCCCTCAGTCTTCTTCAGCTGGAATGTCGGCACCACGGAAACTTTGTTTTATTGTTTGCTCCAAATCACTCCAAAATAACTTTGTTTTATTGTTTGCATTGCACTGAGTCACTGTATGAAATCCTTTCTTTGTTGATTTGTTTCCTTCCCGTTTGTCTGTGCTCCCCCAACTTAAACAGGCTCTTTCGTGGGTCCAGGAGCCCAGCTGTAGTTGCTGCCCTCCATACGCTCAGTGCCTGTGTACCTGCTGGTTAAGTGAAGTTGGTAAAGGGGGGGCCTGCAAAGCACTCAGCACAGGGCCCAGCATGCTCGAGAGAGCTCCTGCGGGGGGGTTGTTCGTTCCAACCCGGGTTTTCATCATCCCATAATCTAGGCGACAAGTCTCAGGAATTACCCTAGACAATGCAGCTCCTCAAAAACCGGGAGATCCGTCGAGTCTCATGATACGGACCCTGAAGTCTGTGTTATTACGAGGCGGCAACTTTTTGCCAGTTTTCAGCCCGTGTGGACTTGACCTTCAAACCGGCAGCCTTCAGCTCTCATTTCTGACTGACCTTTTGCTTAAGCCCAGGGCAATGTTTTCATCTCTGACAAACTTGACCACTGCCAGTTTCTTAGGAGCGCCGGCCCTTATGAAAAGGAGTTTTGCTGCCTGTGCCATAATGATCTCTAATACCCGATAAACTGCAAACAATGGGGGCATTTTGGGGGGGAAATACTAAAACAAAAAGGCGTCTGCAGTTCTGAGGCAGTGCTAAACTGGGGCAGATGGAAAAGTTCTAGCACGTGGAATGCTGCTCTCACAACTCCCATTGGGAGGGGGAGAAGTGGACGGTCCTTACAATGGGCTATTATTAGGGGACCATTGAACCACGTAATCGCAGCCCTTTACAAAACCATAAAAATATGTCAAATATCATACAAACTCAAACGGTCTGGGCTTGGATGTTGGACTAAAACTCATAAATAACGGGGTCCTCTTAATCTGATCAAGTATTTAAAGGAAAAATTGGAGTGAGGCAGATTTCATTCCTTATATAACAGCTATGTGGGTTTATTTATTGTTTGCAAAGTTTTCAGGAGAGGGATTCTGCCTGAATATATCTTTATTTGTCCAGACCCACAGAATTTAGTTTCTGTGGAATCTGTAGGTTTTTTTTTTTTTTAATTACAAAATTAGTGTCATGTAGATGATATAGAAAATATGGGGGGGTGGGGGGAACCAATAAAGTAAAAGTTCCCTCCAATTTCATCACCTGAGAACAGTTATTGTTAAGTTTGCTGAATGATCGGTAATTGGTCTTTTTTTGCCTCTGCAGATGTATAAGTAATATTTTGAAGCCGATGTAGGATCACGGTGTAGGTAGCGTTTCTAAGTTGCTTTGCCATTCTGAACGTCCCCTCTAATTAAATAGGTTTGTAAAACAGGGATTTTAATGACTGCATTGTATCCATCTGCGTGCAGTGGTTCTCGACTGGGGGCAGTTTTGCCCCCCAGAGGATGTCTGGAAAGTCTGGTGACATATTTGCTTGTTGCGGGGAAGGCGCTGCTGGCATCTATTGGGTAGAGGCCAAGGATGCTGCTGATTGTCCTACAGTGCACAGGACAGCCCTGTAACAGAGAAGTGTCTGGCCCTCGGGTCAACAGGGCCAAGGTCGGGGGAACCCTGAACGTAGGTGGCCGCCTTGTAATTAATTTAATCCATTGCCTGCTATTAGAGTTTTGTTTTCTTTTACTTGTTGGTTTGTTTGTTTTACTAGATGTAAGGTTGGCAAACTTCCTATAAAGGACCACAGATGAAATATTCTAGGTTTTGGGGGATATAAGGTCTGTTGCTCAATTGTGCCATAGTACTGTTGTAACTCGAAAGCAGTCACAGACTATTGGGCTTTAAGGTAGTACTTTGACCATTCCCATGATGGTTAATGCTCTGATGGATGTTACATCCATTGTACCTAATCTTAAATCTTGCTTATATCTGTTGATTTCCGTCGGAAAGTGCTTGATTGTTTAATTACTAGATGGATGTGCATGTACCTTTTAAAAGTTTACATCATTTTATTTTATGTATTAAGGTTATACCAATTGACTTTTTATTCTCTCCCACATCATTTAAGATTGTTCATCTAATGTGGCTCTGTAAGCACACGTATGCCACCCATTACATCTGATTTGGAACAACGCCCAGGAATGTGAAGTGTTTAAAGGGCTCACAGTTCACGTGCCCTCAGAAGTCAGGTAGATGAGCGAGTGGAGCAGGCCACACGTCAGTGTGGGTACAAGGAGTGGTAGAATGGTGGCCAAATGAAGAGCCCGTAGCTCATCCCAAGAGGGAAGCTGCCACTCAACTCTGTCCAGTGCTGGCCCGTGTGCTTTAGCATCGCTAGGTCTCCTGACTGATCCAGAGAAACTAGAGATCCAAAACTTGGTTGAAAATTCCTAACTTTTAATTAACCGACTGCACAGAATGTTTTGCCATACCTGTGGACTGTGCCCATGGGCCACCTTTTTGGGGACCTCTGTTTTCATGGTGACTCATTGTGGGGTCTATAGTTTAGACATGGAGGCAGGTATCCAGGCTCATGGCCATTTCTCCTAGATTCTCAGGACCCCAGGCCTCATAGATGAGAGCTATAAGAATTGGCAGTCTCGGGGAAGATGCTGAACAGAAAAGGGAGCTTTAGCTTTATCTCTCAGAGTAGGGAGGCAGACTCTGAATCACATGCTGGCCTGGAGACATAGTTCCTCCAGAGCTTTCTGAATTAGGAAAAGCCAGCACTTGTCACTTCTCCATTTCCTCAGGACATTTCTGGAGGCTGTCAGAATCCTAGCCTCCAGACACTACGGTGCCCTACACAATCTGACTCATTGCCCTTAGCACCTCTTCCCCCCAACGTCCATGGGCTCTATTCATTCACCGATTGACCAGATACTTGTTGAGTCCCTACTGTGTGCCAGGCCATGTTCTGCACAAAGTAGAGCTGGGTACGGGGGTCAGGAGCACTGGCAGGGTATGGGCTGAGAATTTAAATAAACCCTTAGGATGGTTGTGGGAGACAAGAGCAGACAGGTCATGATTCCAGGGTGGAGTGGGCAGGATCTTCAGACTTTGGCGTGCATAAGAATCTGCCTAGTTAACTTGTTAAAACATGGATTTCTGGTCCCCACTGAAAGAGTCACACTCATTAGGTGTGGGGTAGGACCCAAGACTGAATTTCTAACAAGTACAATGAATGGCACTGGTTAGGGACTTGTAGGCCATTCTAAGAACATTTTTTTTTCCCCTCAAGAGATAAATAGGGAGCCATTCCAGAGTTGTTTCCCCCCACCCCCAGGGTAGTGACATGATCTGACATATTTTACAAGGATCACTCTAATCAGTGTCTTCAACATAGACTAACAGAGGGCATAGAAGCCAGAAGAGACTCTCACTACTCCAAGTGAGAAATGATGATAGCATGGATCAGATGGTAACAATACACACGGTGAAAATCAATTAAATTCTGGATATATTCTGAGAAAGGAGCCAATGCTTCTTTTTTTTTTTTTTAAGTTTATTTATTTATTTCTTTTGAGAGAAAGAGAGTGTATGATAGAGCGGGGTAGGGGCACAGAGAGAATCCCAAGCAGGCTCTGGACTACCAGCGCAGAGCCTGATGCGGGGCTTGAACCCATGAACTGTGGGATCAGGACCTGAGCCCACACCAAGAGTCACATGCTTAACTGACTGAGCCACCCAGGTGCCCTGGGAGCCAGTACTTCTTTATAGATTGGATAGAGGGTGTGAAGAACAGGGTCAAAGATGACCAAGGTTTTTGAATGAACAACTAGATTGAACCATATGAAGGCCACTTTTTTGATCTACAGGGGGGAAAAAAGGTAATTTCCTATGTTTCAACCTAAAGGATAGAGTTTTCAACTCTAGAAGTATAGAGTTGCCATCTACTAAGGTGGAGAAGACTGTGGAGGAGCTGGTTTGGAGGGAATGATGACCATGGAGGTTTGAGATGTCTGCAGTCTTCCGGATGGGGCTGTGGGGTAGGCAGGTGGAGGTGAATCTGGAGTTCAGGGACACCTGGAGACTGATGTAGATCACCAGGGCTGTGCCTTTCCATAGAGAAAATCAGGCTCTGAGCATTGAGACACTCTGATACTTAGGAGAAGACAGAGCCGGCCAAGGAGACTAAAAAGAAATATTACAAGAGGTAAGAGGAGGAGTGCCTGGGTGGCTCATTTAAACATCCGACTTGGGCTCAGGGTTTGTGAGTTGAGCCCTGCGTCAGACTCTCTGCTGTCAGCACACAGCCAACTTGGGATCCTCTGTCTCCCTCTGTCTCTGCTCCTCCCCCACTTGTGCGTGCTCGCTCTCTCTCTCTCTCAAAAATAAACATTTAAAAGAAAAGAGGTAAGAGGAAAACCAGATGCGTGTGGTAGATTAGAAGCCAAGTGAAGTAGGTATATTAAGAGCCTCTTGCTGTTCCTTGAGCAGGCCTGGCTTGTTCATACCTGAGGACTTTTGCACTTTGCTGGGATGTTCTTCCCACCAATCTGCCTGGTTCATCTCCTCCCCAACTTCAGGCCTGTGCTTAACTGTCGCTTTCTCTCTAGAACCTCCCCTGAACAGCCTGTGTAAGAGTAGGGCAGTTGTCTGGCATCTGGTTGGTACTCAAGCAATATGTATTGAATGAATCATGAACATGTAACTTTCCTGGGAGCAGAAGTCCAGGTGAGCACGTATCACAGCCTTGCACTCCAGGTGTATGTAGCATAGTCCGTGGACCAGTAGGGTGGGCATCCCCTGGGAGCTTATTATAAATGCAGGATCTTGGGTCCCACCCCAGACCTACAGAGTCACACTGCATTTAACAAGATCCCGGGTGATTTATGTACACGTTAAGGTTTGCACTCAAACCTATATTTAGTTCTTTCTGTATACAGCCCAAAGGCAACTGGGTATAGTCTCAGACAGCAATGACCCAAAATAAAAGGTTAAAACTATCAACATAAGGTTTCTTCTGTAGTTGTTTCTGTATTCAATCAGTTGCCATCATATGATTTTTATTTATTTTTTTCTTACTATTTTTTAAATCTTTAAAAAATTTTTTGTTTAATGTTTATTTTTGAGAGAGACAGAGACAGAATGCAAGTGGGTTAGGGTCAGAGAGAGAAGGAGACAGAATCGGAAGCAGGCTCCAGGCTCCAAGCTGTCAGCCCAGAGCCCAACGTGGGGCTTGAACTCACGAGCTGTGAGATCGTGACCCTGAGCTGAAGTCGGACGCTCAACCGACTGAGCCACCCAGGCGCCCTGATATTTTTTTATAAAGACTGCATGAAGAGGCTTTCAAGAATATTTAATGTGGTTATCCAAGTGACTTCTTAGTTTTATTTTTAAATGGCCTCAGCTTGGAGTGAATATAAAATGCACAGTGTCTGGTTACAGGGTAGAGATTTTTGAGTGAATGAATGTTAATTCTGTTCAACATGCGTTTTAAAATTTGGTATTTAGTATGACATATCCATGCATAATGGCTGATACAATCTTTATAGTACAGGACCTGTAAATGCATAGTTTTGTATGAAGGTGAGTAATGGATTAAGTTTATTGGGCTTTGCTGCTTCTCTCATAGGACTTTGATTCTAAAAGTTGCGTTTTTATTTTGGGATTATAAATACTCTGCAGACAGTCGGCTACCAGTCTTAAATCTCATATTTCTATTTGGCTGAGATAAAAACTTGATGTTCTTTTTATACTCAGACCTTTGGCATGGTTTAGTCTGGGAGGGAAGAAAAAACAATGTATATAGTAGGAGTTTACTTATAAATACTCTATTTTTTCCCCTGGGGCTACTAAATATTGTTTGTCCTAACCCCAAAGCATGCCTACCTTGTGGTTTATAATAAGCATACTGTTATATAGGTCATCAGCTAAGGGAGGAAGACCTGTTAGGCATTTTTGGTAAAGTTGGTCTAGTTTATTCTATTAAAACATCAACATTTTAGAAAAATAGATTTGCTGTCCTCTCCTTTTGTACACATTTCTTTAAAAACTTTTTTTTTATGTGTATTTATTTTTGAAGGAGAGAGAGACAGAGTGTGAGTGGGGAAGGGCAGAGAGAGAGGGAGACACAAAATCTTAAGCAGGCTCCAGGCTCTGAGCTGTCAGCACAGAGCCCGACGTGGGGTGTGAATCCAAGAACTGTGAGATCACGACCTGAGCCGAAGTTAGACGCTTAACCGACTGAGCCACCCAGGCGCCCCAACCTTTTGTAGACAATTCTAACTCATTTCTCTGAATTCAGAAGCCTAGATCCTGCAAAGTGATGTGATGGGAAATGGTGTGAACATATAGAGGCCAGAGAAACTGGATATAAATTCGTACATATTTGAGCGTGTACACACAGAGTATGTGAGTGCGTGTGGGTTTACATTGTTTTATCTTCCCCTGTTAGCTCAGTTAAAGCCCTAGATTAAAATTCATCAACAGCCAAGGGTGTTTGTATGGTTTGCCACTGGCGACAGAATGCGGAAGACCTTGGTTGAATGTCCAGCCTTGGCAGGTCTTACAACCTTCTTTTTTTTTTTTTTTTTTTTTTTTTTTTTTTAAATTTTTTTTTTTTTCAACGTTTATTTATTTTTGGGACAGAGAGAGACAGAGCATGAACGGGGGAGGGGCAGAGAGAGAGGGAGACACAGAATCGGAAACAGGCTCCAGGCTCTGAGCCATCAGCCCAGAGCCCGACGCGGGGCTCGAACTCCCGGACCGCGAGATCGTGACCTGGCTGAAGTCGGACGCTTAACCGACTGCGCCACCCAGGCGCCCCACAACCTTCTTTTCAGAGTTTCTGTCTGTCTTTAAAATGGGGAATCATTGAGTGCACCCGGTGTTCCTCCCCGGCTGCTTATCCAGTTTAGATGATATTTGGAGAAGCCACCGCAAAATTGTATATACATGTACTACATTTCAAAACCCCCCTCGTTCTTTCCTCCTTAAAACTTGTATTTCATCAGAAAAGCTGAATTCCAGTTAGATGAAACTTTCTTAACAGAGCAGAGGTTGGCATTTTCCGTAAAAATCCAGAGAGTAGGTATTTTAGGGTTTGGGGGCCAGGCAGGCTCTGTTGTGACTACTCATCTCTGCCGCTGCGGTGTGAAAGCAGCCATGGGCAATATGCAAATGAATGGGCATGGCTGTGTGCCAAGAAAACTTTATTTATGGACACTGAAATTTGGATTTCATGTCA
Organism: Puma concolor; assembly: GCF_028749965.1. Lineage (NCBI taxonomy): Eukaryota > Metazoa > Chordata > Mammalia > Carnivora > Felidae > Puma > Puma concolor. The sequence continues at coordinate 133,801,162 of NC_141668.1, read as the reverse complement.
TTTTCATGTATCATGAAATCTTCTTCTTCTGCTTCTTTTCCAACCATGGAAAAGCGTAAAATGTATTCTTAGTTGACAGGCCAGACCAGAATAAGGAGCAGACCCAGCTGGCCTGGTGGGCAGACTCCCGGGCTAGGGAAAGGGGCTTGGGCTCGTCAGCCTTAGTCCCTTGTCTGTCTCCTTTACGGAAGCCGCCTTTGCTTTTGCTTCTTGTTTGCATCTCATTTTGATTCTTTTCTCTCTTAGGTCAGGATTCGTATCCTCATGTTTATTTTCCGTGAAGAATCCCCTTGTACAGACTGTACAGAATAGATGACTGAGTGTTGGAGAACGTGTATTTTAGGCTTGAGTCCTCTTTCGTGGCATAATCGGCACAATTCGTATAATTGTGGGACTGAAAAGAACCGTGTGCCTTTCAAATGTGACCCTGGACAAGTCTTCTCCCAAGTCATTTAAGAAAGCTAGCTTTGTCAGTTCTGCCATGTTTTTCAGGGATGGTGACTGCTTGGTTGACCGTCTCTATAAATTGTCATTTGAAAAACCAGTATAAAAGAATGGTGGTTTGGAGGCAGTAGTCGATAGCAGTTGATGGAGTTACAATCCCTTTACTGTTCCTTAAACTCGCTAAGCAGCAGGGCACATTTTCTCCCTAAACATAAAATAAGAAATCTGCACTTTGTGTTGAAAAAGTGTGTGTTGAATCTGTACGTGTTGAAAAAAAATAGATTATGAACTAAAAGGATTGCAGGAATCTTCCCTCAACTTGATTATTTACATTCTGGTTTACGAATTGTAGAGGGAATAGAAGACCCGTGGGAATTCTTTCTTTCCCTCCAGTGAATTCTTTTGTCGGTCAAGATGGTAGTTTTCTCTAGGTACCATCTCACACTGATGTGCTCCACGATCTTTTTCAAATGAAACTGGTGGAAAATAACCTGTCATTGTCACCTAGGAAGTGGCACAGCAAAAGTGTGACAGTTAGAAGGTGATCCATTCCACCTCTCTTGGTATGAATTCAGGATCTGAAGGAAGAACAGAAGAAGCACAAAAAGAGTGTAGCAGTAACAAGGAAGAAGAATTTCAAAGCCTTTGGAGTTTTGCACTTTAACGTGATAGCTAACATCCTTTATTTATATGAAACATCCCTTATATCGACAAAAGAGTATCTTTTGAGAGAGTATGAAGTATTCTAGCTTTATTCTGTGGTCTGTGCTTCAAATGCTCAGCAATACCTAACTTGACTCTCCAAATTCATTAACTTGGGGAGGGTTAGTCTGAAGGTCAACAGCATGCAAAAATTATCAGGCAGTCATACAGATGTTTACTGCTGCATATATGTTTTCATTTGTATGCTTGCTTGATTGGCTATTGAAAAATTAATTAAAGGGAAGTCTGAGGAGCTATGATTTAGGATGGTTTTATTTATATGGCTTTTAAAATTGTCACAGGACTTTAGAGCCTCATAATATTGCTGTGAGAAGGTTCGAGGGTTCAGGTACTCGAGAACCTGTGTTCTAGATCAGCAGGTCTCAAAGTTGATCAGAGAGCCCTGGGGGACTCCAGGACCCTTGTAGTGATTTTGCCAGGTCACAACTACTGTCTTCATAATACCAGATTATTTTCCTTTTTTTTTCATGCCCCTCTTGCGATTTTACAGAAGAGTTTTACAAAAGCTTCGTGAGTGTTAAAATGTCATTGTTCTGAAGACCAGTGGAATGTACGGCAGCGTGTCATCTTGCATTTTAAGATTTTTTTGCTTTAATTCCTAATATGGTAAGCACCGATAGCTAGGACTCACATAAATACTCCCGATTAGAATGGTTTGAAACAGTCTTAAGACAAAAAACGTTTGAGAACTGCAATGTTTCAGCTATGTTGCTAAGATCGTCAGACATGTGTGTTCGTTTAATGCGGAAATACCTCTATCATGCAGGCTCTGTTATCATCCCTATTGAGTACGTGGGGAGATGAGAGCCTGGAAACGTTCATGACTTGCAGAGGGTCATCTAAACAGTTAAGTTGCAAAGCCACAATTTGAATGCAGGTTTCGAATTCTTAACTGTGCTGCTCGGCATGCTGTCTCTCCGGGAAGCACAAGGAAATGCCTGCATTTCCACAGTAACTTGTCCTCAGAACCTAGGCCACCCCCAGGGAATGTAGATAGGAAGATTATCCTTAAGGGTGGTGTGAGGCAGAGACCACATTCTAGTGGCTTCTGGACTGAGTCCAGCCCACAGATGTGTTTAACTTGTCTTATGCAGTGTGAAAGTCAAACAACTGGATGTCAGTTTTTTAACCTGGGAGATTTAACTTCAAAAAGAAATTTACATTGCCTAGCTACATCTCAGAATTGGAAGATCTCGACTGGATTGATATACCCATGTGGCCACCGTCAACCACGTTTCATGTCAGCCATTTCTTTTAGATGAGACGTGTGTGTTCCAGTTAGGCACAGACCTCACTACTTCCTATTAACCCTAGAGCTCATGTTCCTCATTTATGTTACCTGTTTCCAGTGTCTGGAGACAGCTGGAGATGTTCTGCTTCCTGCATAGTGTGTATAGCTAGTCTGTTCGCAACTTGTTTGGAAACTAAAATGACGCTGACCGTGAAGGGACAGAGTACATTCAACTCCGATCACCTCAACCTGGGTATTAGGAAAGAGCTTAGTGGCAATGCCGAATAGAGAGCAGGTCGCTTCCTTTCTTACTAAAGCATAAAATTCTAATTCATTAAAGAACAAGGATCTGCCAGTGAATTAACATTTATTTTTAAATGTGTAGCCCTTTCTTTGTCTAAGTGTAATAGTGAAATAAGCACATTACACGCATTGCCCTCATTTTATGTTTATTTTAGTAATGTCTGTTGTCCTCATCATTATCGTGTCTGGACCCTTTCATAAACTTAAAATGTCTCTGTGAACCTCTATGTGCATGTTAGATCAGTCATTTGAAAACTCTCTGAGATTGTCAACGTAAAGAACTTCCATTTTCCTGGGCATTTGGACAGCATTACTGAATTTCAAATTTTTATGCTTTAAATATCTCCCCATTTCAGCAGTTAATATTAACCATTTATCACAATTTTTAGGTATTTATTTCTTTGCCTTTTTCTTCTTTTGTCTCACCCCAGACTACAAGCTTCATGAAGCTGGCAGTCAGATCTATTTGTTCGCAACGTATATTCCGTGTCTCACACGGCGTTTAGCACATAATAACAGTAAATAATGGAGCAAATAAATGAGTAAAGATATAAGTACATCGGTCATGTATATGATAACTCTTACTCTTCTTTATCCCTAAGAGTTATAATAAGAGTTTTGCTAAACACTTTCATGCTTCCCACCTTGGTGAAATTGGGGAGACGTTTATTTCTTACTCTTCACATAAATATACATCCAGCCCCGTGTGTGTGTATGTTTTTCCTGTTCTGCTTAGGGTAGTTGCCATTCTTCCTGATTTTAAAGTTAGTAGGAGAGTTACATATCCATGCAACTAAGAATAAGATGCACACTGAGACTAGGATATAGGATGAGGCCATTGAACTTGAGTGCAGCACAGAGACTCCTCCAGAGACGCTCTTCGCGCAATTGCCAGTTAGAGAGTTATGTGGCCATTAGAAAGTCTCGTGTGTAATAGTAGCTTTTAGGCAGTGTCTTCTCCAAAGGGGGCATCTAGCTCTTAACCTATTGCTGAAAGAGAAATACCATTGTCTATTAATACTACTGGAACTAAAGATGAATAGTGAATCAGCCTTGATCTGACAGTGAGTTTGACTTTGATAGCTCATCACTTAAAAAGGTTCTTTTATATTTATGAAAAAAGCATGACGTCAAGCCAGGGGGAAAAATTGATATAAATATTGAAGACCAAGCTCGTTGAGCTTCCAAAAAAAAAAAAAAGAAAAGAAAAGAAAAGAAAAAAAAGCCCCTTGTGCGAATGGGGTTTTTTTTTTTTTTTTTTTTTTACACGCATAACTAATTAGCTTAGGTTATTATAAGCAGGGCTGCTGTGATAAAGTTTCCGGTGGTGTCTCGGGATACCTTGTTTATAGTGCCTTCTCTATGCCAGTCAGTCTTGGAATCGGCATTACAGAAAGTAGAGGGAGTGAATAGTCTACCGTTTCTCGTTGGATTGGGGCCACCTAAAGCGTTGTTATGCTGGAAATGCTAGAATATAATCACTATCAGGTGAGCTTTACTCTCATTCATATTCAGTGTCTGAAATGCAGTGCAATAAATTGCGTAATTCACCTTTTCATTTTATCGTACTCTTTCCAATAAGTGCAAGTCTGCTAGTTTAATGCTGTTGACTGCTTGTTACTATAAGAAGTAATTCAGTGTGGTTTTGAACAAAGTAAATATTAGTAGGGTTTTTTTTTTTTTTTTTCCCCCTAGTGCCTGGCTGTGCTCTCTCCATCAGCTCCTGTTCGGAGCTCATAAGATCAAATTGTATTTATCAAGGAAAAAGTAACTTTAAATTGACTATCACTGATTTTTTTTTTTTAAGCCATTTTTAATCCTGTGTTGTTTATAAGAAAGGAGAAAAAATATCCTGGTGCCTTAATAGCCATGCCTTTAAAAACACATACATGTAAGTGTGAGGTGTTTGAAAGAAACTGCTTAATGTTGAGTTCAAGATCTTAATTAAAATGTTGAATAATCATGTCCAAATGAAAGTGGGAGGAATTAATCTACAACTAGTTGATTTAATCATCAGAATGTTTCTGTTTATTTTCTACAACCGTTTTACAGCTGGTTCTTAAGGAGGTTTTTGTTGTTGTTTTTAAACAGAAAGCTGTTCTCTTTGCCAAAGAAAGTAAAATAAATTGTTATGCTCCTTTTTCTGGATTGTTTTGATCTCAGTAAGCCCTTCCAGTTGTGTTGGGAAAAGTTTTGCCCTACAGATGGTTGCAAATTTTAAATTCTTAGACATGAGCAGAAGGGCACAAGGTTTCCAAGAGATGTGCAGCTAATTAGCAGGGAAATAAAACAGGGCAAAGTATTACCCCAAATCCTGAGAGTTAGACTTTAAACTTCAGTAATATCAAAATCCATTAGCACAGTGCCTGGTACATAAACAGGGGCTTAATAATTTATTCTGTTGGTGGACTGGCCAGTCTCATGTTTGTGCCTGAGAAAAGAGCCGACCGAAACTCACGAATAACGGCGCTGTCTTCTCTTCCCTCCGTGGCTATGTTCAGGTGCAGACCCACCTCGAAAACCCCACCAAGTACCACATACAGCAAGCCCAAAGGCAGCAGGTAAAGCAGTACCTTTCTACCACTTTAGCAAATAAACATGCCAACCAAGTCCTGAGCTTGCCATGTCCAAACCAGCCTGGCGATCATGTCATGCCACCAGTGCCGGGGAGCAGCGCACCCAACAGCCCCATGGCTATGCTCACACTTAACTCCAACTGTGAAAAAGAGGTAATTCATGTCTCCTCCCCTCTCCTGTCTTCTTACACTAAATGAATGTCTGTTGGATATTATTCCCACACTTGACTGTGGACTCTCTAGTCTGTCTGCGGGGCCACACGCGCTGGCCTTTGTCCCAGTTTCTGCTACGTGGCTGCCGCTCTCCGGCTTCTTTCTCACCATCACCGGGTTATTGGGTTATGGCTCAGGACGGGACACCTGGCCGCTCCTGAGTGGGACGTGGAGGTGAGGACACTTTCTCTCCCACCCTGTTTCCGCTCCGTTAGCTGAGCGCTCTCTTCTCTTCATTGCCTTTCCATTTACAAAGCAGTGAAAATGCAGAGAGAGGAGAAGGCAAGGTGGAGAAGGAAAAACAAAAATAGAAAAGGTGTGGGACAGGCGGTTTAGAAGTTCCGCTTGTTGTGAATGCCTGGAATAGTATTTTAATTTCTCCCTGAGTTGAAGAGGAAAAAAAAAAAAAAGCACAGAATGTGCGTGGATGGATTTGAATAATGTAGCACATGAGAATTTAACAGAGAAGCAAAGGTTTAATTGCTAGATAAATTCCGTTTCATAATAAGATTGCCGCTGCCGTGAAATCTGCTTTTGTAAAGGCTGGATTGGAGACAAGATTCAAAACACACCTCAAGCTAATTGTTGCATCAAAATTTGAAGCATAAAAATACCTGAGAGGAGAGTTGTGATTCAATGCCTGTTATTTCCAAATTACGAGATGATAAGCCTCATTTTAATGGAGTTTTACAGTACTCTGAAATGTTCATGTGATTTCAGAGGTGACTTTTCTGAAGTTTCTGTATTCTAGTTTCTAGAGGGACTCAGTCTTTTTTCCCCTGGGCCCAAACCAACTGTCTTATTTTTCTCTGTCCATATTTGTCATCTATCAAGCTGATTTGATGGAAGTTCTTTGTGCACTATTTTATTTCTTGGTCACTTTTACTTTGTTTGAAAGCTTATTAGTTCATCTTGTTGCTGCGCCATCAGCCTCGTGTGAACATGTCATTGAAAAGTCATTTGCAAATCCAAGTCATGGGCTGATTTTGCTTGTGTTTTTACAGGGATTTTATAAGTTTGAAGAGCAAAACAGGGCGGAAAGCGAATGCCCAACTATGAACACACATTCACGAGCGTCATGCATGCAGGTACTGAATGACTCGGCAGCCCAAGGATGTGACACTTTGTAATGAGAATCTATATTTGTGGCTCATCACGCCTTCCTGATGACTTCAGGGTTTTTTTCCCCTCATTGATTTTTTTTTTTTTTTAAATGGAGAAAGCTATGAGCAAGGCCATTTTCCTCGTTGTGGCGCATGATTAAATAACTAAATGAAATTAAACTTAAAATACATTTTCCCTAAGTTGCTTTAAGTGATTAAAAAGTGCTTGAAATCCATAAATTGTGAGACATAAAATGTAAAATGCTGTATTCATTTAGGTACCGTCATCAATGTGTTACACAAATTTGTAGGATATCAACTTCAATAGGCTATTAGTAAAACCAAGATATGCGTGTTTGTGTGTGTGTGTGTGTGTGTGTGTGTGTGTGTGTGTGTGTGAGAGAGAGAGAGAGAGGGAGAAAGGTCTACATATTGTTTTACAAAATGGACTCTCATGAAACCTGCATTTGAAATTTATTAGTTTAATAATATTTCATGGATTTTTTGCAAGTGATTAGAGATTCTTCTGTGACATCCTGTTTAATAGATGTATAAATAACACCACAAACATTTATTAACATATTTATATATTTTACAATGTGTGTATAGATATATGAGAGAAAGAAGAATAAGCAATGAAAAATTCTTTACTTTTCTGTAGTTCCAATTATTAACTTGCTTTAGTGTTTTTTAAATCAGAAAAAGAAATGATTTAAAAAATTCTATTCTATTTTATTAAAAATAAAAATTCTACTCTATCAATAAAACCCACTAATTTTATTTCCCTAAAAATTTACAAGGAGAGGTTGTGCATAAGTCCCCTGGCCCATTTGACTGTTCGACTCAATTAGAAAATCATCCCATAGAAGCAAACAAACCTAACTGGTCAATCTAGAAATGAAACTAAACAAACGATGTGCTGGACGTTGTTCAACCCACAATTATCGTTGTCAGAGGTCACTTAATAACTCTCATTTTTTTGGGTGTTTACTATATCCATGGCACTCTGAGTCACTTTTTATACTTTATGCTGAGATCTCACAAGAATCCAATAAGACAAGGAGTATTATTAACCCCATTTTCCAGATTGGCCTGTTGAGGCCTTTAAAAATTGAGGGCGTTGCCCTTACTACAGAAAGCGGGAGAATGAGGATTCCAACAAGCCCTGTGACATTGGGGCCTGTCCTCTTTCATTGGAAATGACAAAAAGACATGAAGAGCATTCCTCTGAGCTCTGAGACCTCACTGTGTACTTGCGAAGCATTATTGAGATTCAAGCCTGAGTGCATGCTCGCAGACACACAGGCACATACCCAGCTCAAATACATAAGGTGTTTACAACGAAATGTTCTCACAGCCTTGTCTGTGCAACTGCTGCAAGGCACATGTAATCACTGTTGTTTATTATCATAACTGATGTTTTGGTACTTGAGGAATAAAATTGATCTAGAGGGACTGTCAGCTCCACCACTGTAATGATAACCCCGTCCTGGTGTACTCCTGGGGGAGCCCCGTGCACATTGGCAGCCGCACAAGGAGACGCTTAGTTTATATAAGTCACCGTAAAGATCGGTGCAGCGTTCGCCAGTAGCCTGAGAGCCACAGTGACCCCCCACACAAGTCCGTAGGAGAGCAAAGGTCTGAGTGACCGCCTGTGTTTTCTTACTTCAAGGAGGGTCTACAAAGGCTATGGGATATAGTCCTTAGAGAAAAAAAGGAAATCGCAGCTGTCTTTGAAGATGAGGTTTCCCAGTCCAGCTTTCCTGTCTAGGAGTGGCAGTTGAACATAGTGCTTGAGAGAATGGGTTCAACTCTTCTTCATTGGGCAAGGTGCTTCTCCTTCATCTCACCTGGAGAATGGATATACTCACAGCCCCTACCCTGATGGGGCTACTGTGAGGGGGGAATGATTGAACCTGTCCAAAACCCTGAGCCCGGTGCCTGGCACCTAGTAATCCCTCACTAAGCACTGGTTACCGATGTCATCCTTATCACTGGTTAGTGTCAGTGAACTTCAGTGATGTTCCTGTTTGGCAGGAAGGGATGGTAACTTAGAAATCTAAGTGAAGAGCATTCAGTGTTGAGGGTAAGAAGAGAATCATGGATCTCTCTTTGGGTTGCTTTGTACAGTGTTTGCTTATATTTGTCTCTTCCATTGCCCTTTTATTCCTACAGATGGATGATGTAATTGATGACATCATTAGCCTAGAATCAAGTTATAATGAAGAAATCCTGGGCTTGATGGATCCTGCTTTGCAGATGGCAAATACGGTATTGATGACTTTTTTTTTTAAAGAATATCTTGAGTTATTGCCAGTGTTCTCTCCTTTTTTCCTGAGCTTTTAGTTTATGTCTGCAAGTGGCTGATTGAGAAACTTATTAATACTAAACCAAGGAATTGTCTCAGGATCACAAATAAGTGACTTTGAAATCAGAAATTAAGAATTTCTCGTGGGTTTATCAGTAACCCCCTGATAAAGCTCCACGTTCCCTGGCTTCCAAGTCCACTGTCACTAGGACAACAGGCTTCCCCCGGACATCTAGTGACCAACATAGTGCCCGCTGCCAGGGGCAATACTATGGAGTATACTATTTACAGTAGCATTCTCCTTGGCATGACAAATGAATGCACCTTTTAAAGTAAAAGGTGGTACCTTACTATTCACAGATGATAGACTGACGTTTGAGTTGCCTTTCTTCATCTAAATCTATTCAATTTTAGTTAATAAAGCAGTGGTTTATTAAATTTCCTTCTCTCTATAATTTGGAGCCTTGCCTGTATTGTTTTTTTTTTTTTTTTTTCACTCCTTAGAGTGGTGGCTTATGTTACCACTTAGCCAAAGCCTTACTGTAGGTCTTATTTAGTCCTTATACTAATTCTGTGACTCTAGTCCTTGCAGTAATTCTGTGAGTCAAGTTGGGGTAGTATCATTACCCTCGTTTTTAGGATTAGGAAAGGTTCTCTGGTCTTGCACAGATTTCCATAGCTTGGGTGTGTCAGAGACAAGACTCTTCAATTGGCTTTGGAATGCCTTGTCCAATCTTATTTTGTTTCCTCTGAGATCAATGCCACGGGGCTATCATATTCTTGAATAACCTATATTTGAAAGGCTAATTTCCATAGGAGAGAGGGATGTGAGAGGAGTTCTTCTCTGATGGGTACAGAGTTTGGGATTTGTAAGATGAAGAAGTCCTCGAGATCTGTTTCACAATGATGTGAATAGACTTAGCGTTCCTGGGCTGTACACTTCGAAATGGGTAAGATGCTAAATTTTATGTTATAGGAATTTTTACCACAATAGAAAATCTTTTTAGAGCATAAGTTCCTATAAATAAATCCCCATGGCCAGGGAATATGATAGCCCTTGCTTATTTACACCAAAATAGTTTACTATAGTACACTCAAGTTTTATAGGTAGCATTTTCTTTTCTTTTCCATCTTGTTTCACTTCTTTCAGTTCACTTACCTGAAGTCCTGAAGGGTGACAACCCCCCTTGAAACCCCAAAGTCTTTTCTAGGATCCTCAGTCTTTGTCAACTTCCTCCCCATTTAAACTCACACCACCCCCCCCCCCCCCACCGTTTTTGAAAGATCTGGATGTTCTGCCATCTTGACAGATGTTTCCATGCCACAGTCTCCCCACCCTCTTGGAGCGCTTAGTTGGCATCAGTCGGAACCCTTCTGCTTCCAACTTTGTGCCTCTTGTGAGGAGGGCTACCCTTGTCAGCAGTCGAAATCCTGGGATGAATGTGAGCAAAACACTTGGGAGAGCTTGCACTGTGGAATGTATAAATATACTCGGAAACATGGGTATGTTTACAATGTTTTCAATGCCCTCGCTGCAATTATTAGCAATGGCCCAATCAGCCCAAAGGAACTTTGCTTGATGAAGGTGGTCATTTTGCCAGTGGTGTCGAGTGGTATCCAGGCGCACTCAGGAAGACTATAAACTTAACATGATTTTTTTTTTATAAATCATTTAAAATTTTTTCTCCAATAATGAGGACCTTTGAAGTCATCTGAGCCAACCGAGTACTCTGTGCATTAGCCTTCCCTTATATATCTTCCGTTTCCCCTGCATACACACATAGAATCAGTCATGCATCTTCTTGAAATTCTCTAAAGAAGGATATGCACTAGCTCACAAGACAAGCAGGAAAACACAATGGTTAAGAGTTGGGGATTTGTGCTCATATCTGGGTTCCTATCCAAAGCCTTCCAGTTCCTCTGTCATCTTGCGTGTTACGTAGCTTCCTGAAGTCCTGCATTTATCCATCTGTAAAATCAGACTGATAATTGTACCTGCCTCACATGGTCATCTCATAAAGTATGTGTAGCATTCAGCATTGGAAACAAGTTGTACTTAACAACATCGAAATTATGAAGTAATTTTTTATACTATCAAGTAATTTTGATAGTATTTTATTCAGGTGATATTCCTTGAGCATCTATAATGTGTCTAGTTCTATTTTAAATTTTTTTTTTTTTCAACGTTTATTTATTTTTGGGACAGAGAGAGACAGAGCATGAACGGGGGAGGGGCAGAGAGAGAGGGAGACACAGAATCGGAAACAGGCTCCAGGCTCTGAGCCATCAGCCCAGAGCCCGACACGGGGCTCGAACTCATGGACCGCGAGATCGTGACCTGAGCTGAAGTCGGACGCCAACCGACTGCGCCACCCAGGCGCCCCTATTTTAAAATAACATCATACTTAATAATTATAATTCAGATGTTACAATGAGTTTCTGTATGAATTCTAGACATGGGTCCCAGTTTGCCTCATGGAGAACTTGTCCTCAGAACAATCCTTCTTCTTCTTCTTTTTTTAATGTATTCTGTTTTTTTTTTTTTTAATGTTTGTTTATTTTTGAGAGAGAGAAAGAGACAGAGTTTGAGCAGGGGAGGGGGAGAGAGAGAGGGAGACACAAAATCCGAAGCAGGCTTCAGGCTCTGAGCTGTCAGCACAGAGCCCAACACGGGGCTCAAAACCACAAACATGAGCCGAAGTTGGAAGCTTTACCAACTGAGCCACCCAGGTGCCCCCTCATGACAAACCTTTTGAAGACAGTTTTCAAGACCCCCATTTGCTTCTCTCCTTTATTATTTTTAATGCTTATTCTTAGGGAGAGAGAGAGAGAGACAGCATGAGCAGGGGAGGGGCAGAGAGAGGGAGACAGAATCTGAAGCAGGCTCCAGGCTCTGAGCTGTCAGCACAGAGCCCAACGTGGGGCTTGAACTCACAAGAGATCATGACCTGGCCGAAGTTGGATACTGAACCAACTAAGCCACCCAGGCGCCCCTGCTTCTTTCCTTTAGACTGAATACCCATGTCTCCTCAGTCATTCTACATTAGAATGGAAACCTTATTTCTTGATTATCTGATTGCTCCTAAGCTAACTTTATGATTGAATTAGCATTTACTGAATACCTACTGTGTCACCAGCCCTGAGTGAAGTGCTGTGGATGAAGATGAGTGAGCTTTCCTACCTCTGCTCATAGAGCTTCCCAACCTGGAAAGAGAAGACTGTGTCAGACCTTGAATAGAGGAGGGTAGTTCGGGAGCAGAGGCACAATCTCAGGGGAGCTCCTGGGTGGGAAAGATGCCCTGGGCAGCATTGAATTAATTCCCAGCCAGGGCTGGAGTCACCTGTAGCACCCTCAGATGTCGCTTACTATCCAGGCATTCGTTACTTTTCTATATTTGCACACTGAAAAAGTCTAAAGGTAACCCCAGCAGAACCAGACCATGACCAAAGCGGTTCAGCATTTTGCTATTAGTGGAGACCCTATAATATAGAGATTAGGAACTCAGATCATGAGCCAGACAGCTGAATTGAGTGCATACTCTTGAGTGAGTTATTTGACCTCTCTGACTCACTTTCTTTGTGTGGAAAATGGGAATAATAATAATAAGAGCATCTAAGACAATAGAATTCATATGAAAATGTCAAGAGCTAATCCACAAAAAGCATTTAGAAGAGTCTTGATTCTGATACGCACTTACTAAATGTTGGTTCCTAGTTCTTATTCTTGATAAACCTGGGCTTGGGTTGTCAAAAGAAACAACAAAGCTACCACACGTCACTCACATTTTAATTTCTGCCCCCGACAGTAGAGTTTAAACTTCACGTTCTTTATGTTAGGCGTTTCTTTTCCGTTTATTTGATTCTTTGATATGCTTTATTTCAAGTTAACTTCTTGAAAAAAAAAAGTAAAGTGGAAGGAACACTTAGAGAGGAAACTATCCTAAGGGAATTGGAGTCTAGAAATAACTGTTCTAAGAGCACAAGGGCCCTCTTGTACCATTACAAACAAAGAATAAAAGTCCCAGTTTACTTGTGCTCACAGTGCTCAATTGAGATTCAGAGAAGGGGAACATCCAGAAAGAAGAAAATAATAATATTTTACAATGATCATTTACTTGGAAAAATATTCATTTTGGTGGAGCAGAACATTGAAGAACACAATTCAGACCAAGTTTGGAGCACAGACCCATAGGCGTTCACCCCCTCTTTATTTGTCCCTACCAGACTGTGGCTTTGATCTGGACATTGTACACTTCTATGCTGGAAGTGAAATTTTTTTTTTGTTTAATTTTTTTAATGTTTATTTTTGAGAGAGAGGGAGAAAGACAGAGCATGAGCGGGGGAGGGGCAGAGAGAGAGGGAGGCACAGAATCCGAAGCAGGTTCCAGGCTCCGAGCTGTCAGCACAGAGCCCGATGCGGGGCTCGAACTCACAAGCCATGAGACCATGACCTGAGCCGAAGTCGGATGCATAACCGACTGAGCCCCCCAGGCGCCCCACGACATATCCATGTTAACAGAAGATGCCTCTTCCTCTTCCTTAGCTTCAAAGATATTATTTTGCCTTAATTATAAATGTTGGCTATGTTTATGGGGCAGTTTTTCTAACCCAGAAGGGGAACCTTTCTTAAATATGCATGACCAATTTGTAATTAGAAAGCCATGTTTATTTTTGTATTTATTTAAAAAAAATTAAAAAAAATTTTTTAGTGTTTTATTTATTTCTGATACAGAGAGAGACAGAGCATGAGCAGGGGAGGGGCAGAGAGAGAGGGAGATACAGAATCCGAAGCAGGTTCCAGGCTCTGAGCTGTCAGCACAGAGCCCAACGCAGGGCTTGAGCTCATGGACTGTGAGATCATGACCTGAGCCAAAGTCGGATGCTTAACCGACTGAGTCACCCAGGCACCCCTAAAAAAATTTTTTTTAATGTCACTTATTTTTGAGAGAAAGAGAGACAGAGCACGAGCGGGGGAGGGGCAGAGAGAGGGGAACACCCAGAATCCGAAGCAGGCTCCAGGCTCTCAGCTGTCAGCACAGAGCCTGACGTGGGGTGCAAACCCACAAACTGGAAGATCATGACCTGAGCCGAAGTTGTAGCTTAACTGACCAACCAGGCACCCCAGAATGATGTGTAATCAACCTTCCACTTAGTAGTCTCAACGAATGACAGCCATTAACACACACAACATAAGGCACCATTTAGGGGTGGAGTCTCTCAGCTTCAGCCCCACTAACATTCGAGATGGATAATTCTTTGTTATGAGGCTGTCCTGCTCATTGCAGGATGTTTTTAGCAGCATCCCCAGTCTCCACCCATTAGATGCCAGTGGTACCCTCCACTCCCCCCCAGTTGTCACACCCCAAAATGACTCTAGAAGTTGACAGATACCCTCGGAGAAGGGGAGGGGCTCCCCAATGGAGAAGCCTCGATTTGAACACTGAGCCGTTAATACAGCCCTGTAGTTCCCTTGATTCCTATATTTAGATTTGCACTGCAGCCTGGCAAAATTGGTACAGTGGTTGACAGGCTACATAGTAATTAACATGGCATATGTGGTGTCATTGATCCAAGTTTAGAGCGGGTTGGGAATACAGTACTTTGTAGAAAATCATAATGTTACCAAACCTGGCAGTGTACTGATCACTTAAATACAGTGTTTCACCCCCTGTTACCTCTGATTGTTACACAACCCTGTGAGATGGGTGATGTGATCACCACTCTTCAGAGGTGGCACCATGCCTCAGAGAGGTTCATATCACACAGCAGGTCAGTAACACAGGCAGGTTTTAAGCTAGTTCTCTGGCTCCTAAGCCCGCCTGTGAATGGCTGCACTACTAATGCGTAAATTTGAGCATCCATACTTGGCTAGTGAGCAACTAGGTTTTTATTTGCTTAGATCCAGTTGGAGATGACTTGAAAATTGCACTTTCTAATTGGTTTATCAGCAGGTTGACACTACCCCTCCCCCAATACTGTTATTAATATAGTATATGAACCTCCTACCACAAAACTCTGTTCACACATAGCTAGCCCCATGGTTTTTCTGCCATAAAAGCTGTTAAGGTGACATCCACAGAGTGCCTTTCTAGTTCTGTACCTGGCCCAGAGTAGGACCCCACACAAAAAACTGTCCCCAGCAAAATATTCCGGCAAGGTACATGCTGCCAGCTCCTGTTCGGCAAGTGTTGGAAAAGCAGCTAGAGCAGGAAATCTTGCAGAGAAGTAGGTGGACACTTATGAGCCGTTCTGGGGACTGGAAGTAATGATGTCTCAGTGGAGTACCCGATAAGGCGTCTTGTTCTAGAGATGTTAATTCATCTCCCTTCTTGGCGGGCCCCACTGTCACTCCCTGCCATTCACAGTAATCTTTCCTGGAGTTTTCAGCTCCCCCCCAATCCATTTCTCTCCGGGGGTCCCCAGTCTTGCTCTCTTTCTCCCCACCGCCATCCTGCATGTCTCTCCATCTGTCTGTCCACCTCTCTTCCCATATGCACATGTGTCTCTCTCTTCCTGTTTCCACCCCTACTCTGAGTCTTTGTCTCTGTCTCGTTCCCAGTTTTTGTTTCTTTTGCTCCATGTCTGTCTGTCTCTGTCTCCCTCCCTCCCTCCCTTCCCTGTGAGTCTGCATTTATTTGGTATATGTACACACATTTTCCTTTAGAATATGTTTAGAAAATATGTTCTTGTCCTGGAAAAGCTTATAATCAGATATCTGTTCACTGTAAGTCCTTTGGTGACTTAAAGGTTTTTTTTTTTTTAAAGCTCTCTATGTGTGTCTTGTCTATTAATTTTCCCTAACAAATCATCATCATAACACAATTGCACGTGTTGCTTACAGTTTGCATTTGAAAATATAATAGATATGATTTGTATTTCTAGAGGAATGGAAATATATTTTTTTAGCTTGTTGCATTGAATTTTTAAAGCCACATCCTTAGTTTATTAATACTCAGTAGTTCTTCAAAGATCTGAAACTCCGGAAAGATAGGAGGAATCCAGAGGGGTTATGAGATGTCATAGCAGCTTTAGAAGTTTTGATGCTCTAACTCTTTACAGTGCTGTGCTGAGAGATTTGCACCCCCTTCCTTCTGGTGTCTTAAGTTGGACAGGAGTACAACTGAGCACACACAAGGCGAGACTGACCCTAAGAAGGTGACCTACTTCAAATAAAACCACTTAGTAAAATGACAGCTAATAATCACAGTCACTTTTGATCAGGTTCTTAGCTAGAGGGGCTTGAATTTGTGGTTCAAGGACATTTTAAGTTATCACAGCGCATTGTTTATATGAATCTGTATAATGGGATATATATAGTACATTTTATATACATAACATACATCCTGCCTTCAAAAAGAAGCAAAAGACTGAGTGGAAAAGAGAGAGAGGTGTCCTGCTGATCTGTCTGTCCTCCCTGCCCTCAGGACCCAGTCATATTAGAGCTGGTATCCTTGTTTACCTGCCAGAAAGTATAAGCCTCCCCCATCTCTTTCATTTGGGGTTTAGTTCGGGGTTCATTTCATAGAGCACATACTTAGAAGCCATGGTGGATAGATGGTCGAAGGCTACCGATGAAGGGAAACACATTTCTATCTTTATTTTGTGAGATATTTTTATCTGTATGTTAGTAGCCACTGGAGAAAATGAAAGGTGAAATCTTCAATGTCATCTTTATTGGAGCCCCTTGGTCAGTAAACATTCACTTTTCTCAGACGTGGAGTAAAACTTAGAGTGTATAGTCAAGGACAGGAAGGGTTAAACGATCAATTTCTTACACGGTGTTAATAGTTTACAGGAAGTGTTTGAATTAAGCTGGGAATGGGGAGTTTCTGCAGTGGCAGAAGTGAGGTCACTTAACTGTGTCCCCAGAGTGATAGTTGAGAACTTTATTTCAGCCGGTGGGAAGAGGAAATGTCCGGGGCCCCTCTTGTGCCCAAAAACGGGCACATCAGACTCTTCCAGTGAACTCAGTACAGGAAAAGCAGCACTGGGGGCAGAAATAAGTTCACTACTTCAAATGATTCAACTCAGAACTGGAGAAAAACACTCTTAAGCTAGGTTGAGAAGGCTAAATACTTTCCTTTTTTTTTTTTTTTTTTAAGTGTATGTTTTGTTCTTTTATTAAAGTCAGTGGGCTCCCTCTTGTGGCTTTGCGAAAGATTTCACTCTCAAGGAAAATAGCTTTCCTTTAGCAATGAGGAAACCATTTCTTTGCCAATAGAGAACACTTCTCAGTGCTTTTCCGCTGCAAAAGTGCTCTTTATAGTGAAGAGAGATAAAAAGGAGAGGGATGGAAAAAATGACTTTGATGAAAAACGTGCTTTGGTGAAAAAGTCATGCCACACAGAACCCTGTTTTACGGTAATAGCCGACCTTTACTGAACATTTAGCGTATGCCCCTGGATGTGCTAGATAGTGAGTTTGCCACATTATCCATTGTCTGCACGCTCAAAATGTACGTATAAGCTGGTAATATAGCCATCTCATGGGTAGGAGATTCCGCGTCCTTCCTTCTCTCAAAGGGAATGAGCTAAGGTGACCATGTCTCTGAGTGAGTGAAAAAGTGTAAACATGTCGTGCTTTCCTGTTTTAAAAAAATGACTTTTTGCATCCTACCGTTTCTTTTAAGTAAAGTCCGGAATCGATACGGGTTCTAGCTGAATGAGGAGCTGTTCAACAGTTTGTTTCTATCACTGTTTTTCTCTCTCTAGTTACCTGTCTCTGGAAATCTGATTGATCTTTATGGCAACCAGGGACTGCCACCCCCAGGCCTCACCATCAGCAACTCCTGTCCAGCCAACCTTCCCAACATAAAAAGGGAGCTCACAGGTAAATCCTGGCAAGAGTGCCTCTTACTGGGGATTTTCTGTTGATTTCCTGACAAACACGGTTCTCAAAATTGTGACCTCCAGACTCTTGCCAATTCGTAGACATACTTTTTTTTAGGTCTATGCGGTGGTGAAAACATTGAGCAATATTTTAAGATGGAAGATTTATACTTGGAAATTTCCAGTATTTGAGGTACTGGGAATTGGGGCTGCTGTCACTCCATGGCATTGTTAGAACTCCATGACACCCCTCATTGTGTCTTTGGCTGCTGTCCCCTTTGGGCTGGGGGCACTAGGCAACATTTTTAATGATCAGATGTCTCTAACCCATCTGGTGTTTGTGCTAAGCCCCTAGAAGCATTTGCGTTTGAGAACCCTGGGCCGATATTTTGTTGGACATACATTCAAGCCCACAGTTGTCAGGATAGGGTAAGAATGAATTTCTTAACATCTTCAGATGCCTCCTGTTATTTTTGCTAAGTCACATGCAAAAGATTTATTACACGGAGTAAAAAAATAGATTATAAAACCGAGCAATGGGTATTGTTTGTTCCTGGGGCATGTGTGAAATTACCTATTTCACCATTTTGTTTAACGCTTTAGGGAGAGCATTTGGCCATTAAAACATGACGAAACGACATTAGAACTGGCATTCTATCATGCTGAATTTTATGGCCCTCACCTTATCCCCCTTTTTCATGTTTGGTCCTTGCATCTTGCAGGATTACGTGAACACGCTGAAAATACGGAAAATATATTTGGTGTGAAAAATTCCTATTTGATCAAGGGTGTCTTTTTAAAAAAAATATTTCAGAAGATAGTGGCAAGAGAAAGACATTTGGAAAAACAAACATTGATTTGGTTTAAAAGAGATAATTAATTGGGGCACCTGGGTGGCTTAGTCAGTTAAGTGTCCGACTTTGGCTCTGGTCATGATCTTGTGGTTCCTGACTTCAGGCCCCACATCAGCTATGTGCTGACAACTCAGAACCTGAAGCCTGCTTCGTATTCTTTGTCTCCCTCTCTCTCTGCCCCTCACCTACTCGTACTCTGTCTCTCTCTACTATAAATAAACATTAAATTGTTTTTAAATAAAGGATAAAACTAATTAATATTAAAACTCATCGGAAGTCAACAAAAAAGTAGGAACCCTACCAGGAAGGAACAGTGTCATGAAGTTCTTAGAAAATAATGCCGAGATCTATACTAAGTAATGATAAAATGTGGTTAGCGTGACATGATCAGAATTCTTACAACTTAAGTGCAAAGTGGGGTTTTGAATTATGTGTTTGCTTCTTCAAAAACAAAAGAAAACAACAGAGGCAACAGGTGGGAATGAGAGAAATAGGTAAGGGGTAGACGTTGATTTTTTAAAGAAAGTAAGCAGATATAATGAAGTATACACTTCCAGAATCACTTTCTATCATAGAAAATGACCATTCCCGGCAGGAAAAGGAGAAATAGACAGGAATTAGGGTTCTGAACACTGCTAGTTGGAGCAGGAGTATGATGTAGCCAAAAGCTTAGGAGTCAGTTCTGATCTACAGGCAAAAAATTATCTTTCTTAAGTTTGGTTTTTCCACCTGTGTTAGATTCTGGTCAGGAAGCAGAGACCACATGGTGATTTGAACAGTGGAGGTTTAAAATATAGAATTGTTAACCAAACACAGGCTAGCAGCTACTTAGGATGATATGTTAAAGAAGATCCTGAGGCTGCAGGGGGTATCCAGGCTTGAGAAAGAACCTCTCCCACCCCCACCCCCCAGGCCAAGAGTCCACCCCCTTGGGGAGGATGTGGGTGAAGCTACCAGATGTTAGAGAAGTTCACCGGATTGCCTTGGCCAAAGCTGGTCCACAGTTAGTGGGTTGAAGTTGGAAGGCAGAAAACCATGGTGTGTGGCTGGCAAACTGAAAAAAAAGGCGGGGGTGGGGGGCTAGAAATAAAGCAAGAAAACAAAAAATAAGATAGTGAAGTGGAGGGTGTATGAATAAAAGCTGTCTGTAATGCTCATGTGAGAAACAAATAGAAAATCATTTGGATTGAACTTCCAAGTTGAAATAATTTAGCTTCTGAATTATTTATTTGTACATAATAATACATGCATAATACATACATACATACATACATACATACATACATACATACATACTTTAGTGGCTATGAGTTATGCTAAAAAGGTTTCTATTTTGGGGTAAGATTCTGAGTTAAGGTAGTGTAATCTTTCAGATAACTCTTCTGAAAAGGAAATAACAGAGGTTCTAGAATCCCAGGATTAGTCAAAGGACTGTTTCTCTCTTGTTTTGGTTTGCTGTCCTGAAAGGTGCAAAGTAATCCCTCATCACAGAGAACTCACAAGAGTTGCTATGCAAATACATCTTTTCCAATAGAGCTGCTTCCAAATCCTTTAGTACCCTATTCCTCTGTTTGTTTTCATAAACCCAGACTAGGAAAATAGTTGCTCCTAAGGATCATAATTTCATTCCAGCGGGTTCTGTTGGAACCTGGCTCCCAGTTCTGAAAAAATGAGTCCATTTCCACCAGTCAGAGAGCCAATGTGATAGCTTCTGTACCCAGTTTTTTATGTCAATGTTACAAAGGCCTCGAAGAAATAACCTCAAAGTTCTGTTGCATGAAAAGAAAATTTCACTGATAATAGAATATCAGCTGCAAATTTCCCTAGTTCTCTGGTTATTTATTTTTCCTCTTGTATGTTTGTAGTGTGTCAGACATCTTTGTTACTGGTCTTTTACCATTTTGTAGAAGCCAAGTCTTTGCATTTATTTCGTAAGTATTGCTTTGGAAAAAATGCAAGCTTTTTAAGAATGATAATTTGAAAAACCCTCTTTGGATTGTTAGAATCTGGTCAGATAAGCTTCTATATATTTAGAAAATGAGGTGTTTTGTAGTTGACATCATTGTGTGCCTTGAACCGTTCCAGTTTCTAATTACTTCATTCACGTGCACAGCGTGTATTTTTCCCACAGAATCTGAAGCGAGAGCATTGGCCAAAGAGAGGCAAAAAAAGGACAATCACAACTTGAGTAAGTTGGTTTTATGTTCATGATATTTGATTGGAGTGGATGTTCCCCCTTATATCAAAATTGTTTGAAATCTTACAGGGGAGGAAATTGATAGGTATAGCTGTTATAAAGATATAATTTATGGAAGAAAAATTGTTTTTCAGAGAAAGTAACGTTTATTTTCCCCATATTTTATCTCCAATCAAATTGAATTTTTTCCAGTATTCTGAAAAGTATTTACTTTACTTATTTATAGTAATGGGGTGTGTGTGTGTGTGTGTGTGTGTGTGTGTGGTGAGAGGGAGACTTGATCCCCAACTACCCAATTATAAGTGTTGCTCACACTGGAACTTATTAACAAAAGGGGATGATGGGATCACCTTCTCCAGTGAGATTTGAAAGAAAAAAAAAAAATAAAACACCTGGAGGGGAGTCAGTGGGTAAGGTACCCTCCCAAATTTCTGACTTTACTTGTGACTTAAAAAAAAAAAAAAGTCTCCTGACATGTAAAAACACGTTTAATTTACTCTTGATCAAATCTTTAAGATTTGAGAACTTAAGGTTTTTGTTTCATAAACAAAAGTAAAAGAGGCTGCACAGTTAAAAAGAATTTTTCATCTTTTGGCCTCCTGTCCTCTTCTTCCTAAATTGAGTTTTAAGAATGTAATAAGTTATGTATAGACACTTTGTTGTGGTAAAAATGATAGAATTAGACCCGAATTTAAAATGATAGAATAAAGCTAGAATTCTCCTCTGATTCGTAAAAGTCATCATTGTTGGTTTGTTTTTCTTTTTTTTTGTCCAGTTTGTTGTTGATCTTGCCAGTCTCTGCCCATGTGTTTAAGAATACACACATGTGCACATGCACACCGAGAATAAATAGTGGGCTTTTTGGTGTCTGTTCTAACACAAGCAGTATCATGTTATCCATATTTGTTGCTGTTTGCTTTTTTATATTCAGCAGTCTTTCCTGAAGAACCTTTGCAGTTGTTAGTGTAGGTCTGTCTCCTTTTAAAAAACTGTTGTATAGTATTCCATAGCATGGCTGTGTGAAATTGAGTGATTCTCCTACTGCTAAGTGTTGAAATTACTTCCAGCTTTTCCCTGTACTTTTTTTTTTTTTTAATGTTTATTCATTTTTGAGAGACAGAGAGTGACAGAGCACGAGAGGAGAAGGGGCAGAGAGAGAGGGAGACACAGAATCAGAAACAGGCTCCAGGCTCCGAGCTGTCAGCACAGAGCCCAACACGGAGCTTGAACTCACAAACTGTGAAATCATGACCTGAGCCAAAGTCGGACGCTTAACTGACTGAGCCACCCAGGTGCCCCCAGTTTTTCCCTGTTCTAAGCAATGCCACAGTGAGCATTTGCACACGCGCCACTCTGTCTGTGTACAGGGGAGTTTCTTTCTCCAGGTCAGGTACTGAGAAAAGGAATCGCTGGGTCCCAGAGGGGATGGGTTCTTTCTTTTAATAGATACTGTCCTTCCTAGTTCCCATTTCAGCCGGGAGAAGCTCTGCTCCTTTTAACCCAAAGATTGGGAGTAATATTTCTAAGATCTCCTCTGGCTTCCAAGTAATTGTACTCTAAGACATTTGTTCTTTCTATATAACTTAGAATTAAGATCATCAGGCGTTACCCAAAACTCCACCTAACTGACCTGTGGAAAACGAAGTTGGATCTTGTCAAAAACAATACCTTTACGTAGGCACCTGAACTCTCAAGGTTAGGGTTGTCAGTAAAATATAAACATGATGAGGTCATACTCTGAGGTCTATAAAAAAAATCTTAAAATCTCATCTAACCATCAGAAATGAATACTCAAGGGGTGCATGGGTGGCTCAGTTGGTTAAGCATCCGACTTTGGCTCAGGTCAAGATCTCACAGCTCCAGAGTTCGAGCCCGGCGTCAGGCTCTGCTCTCAGTGCAGAGCACACTTTAGATCCTCTGTCCCCCCTCTCTCTGTCCCTCTCCTGCTTGTGTGCGTGCTCTCTCACCCTCTCTCTCAAAAATAAACATTAAAAAAAAAAAAAAAAGAAATGAGTACTCAAGGTTAGATTGTCCATTGACAGAGCTCTTCCTCTTCTAAGAACTTACCTTGTAAAAGTAGTTGCCAAAATGTGCAAAATAATACATTCATTTGTTTACTCATAACTATTTACTGAGCCCTCATTATGTCTGAGGCATTTTTCTACAGAAGTGAACTAGACAGATAGGCTTCTCACTTACGAGCTTCCATTTGACTCAAGGGCAGACCCAATAGATGAGCAAACGAATACATTAAGGTGGTGTTTTCAGTACAGAACAAAAACCACGATTGGAGTAAAATGTGAATGGGAGCCCTGGCCGAAATATTCATTATACCATTGACAGAGGGAGAAATTAGACATAGTCTAAATATTCATCACTGGAGTGTTTGTAAATAAATTACAGTATATCCCTATAAAGGATACTCAGTGGCTCTTAAGAAGAATGGGGTTGGTCTTTTTTACCTGATTTACATGGATAGCCACAATATATTACTGAGTGAGAAGAGTTAAGTGGCAGATAATATACATATTATTATCTCAGTATGTAAAAAGAATACACTAAGTGTGTGTGTGTGTGTGTATTCCTCATAGAACCTTCTATCATCTGCATATTTCATTTGTTTATATATATCATAACATATAATATACAACATTTAATATAAAACGTTTTGTTTATATTATAGTGTTGTTATATTAAATTATTATATTATGTTATGTTATCATAAATTATATATTACATAAGAAGCAAACGAATGAAATATGCAGATGGTTGAAGGTTCTTTTTTTTTTTTTAAATTTTTTTTTTTTTCCAACGTTTATTTATTTTTGGGACAGAGAGAGACAGAGCATGAACGGGGGAGGGGCAGAGAGAGAGGAGGCACAGAATCGGAAACAGGCTCCAGGCTCTGAGCCATCAGCCCAGAGCCTGACGCGGGGCTCGAACTCACAGACCGTGAGATCGTGACCTGGCTGAAGTCGGACGCTTAACCGACTGCGCCACCCAGGCGCCCCATGGTTGAAGGTTCTATGAGGCGACAAAGTACAGGCAACAGGATAGAATGTCAGGATAGGCATGCGAGGTGGTGGTTCAGTTTTAAATAGGGTGGTCAGAGAAGGCTTATAGGTAAATCTGAGGCACTGCCTGAGGTTGGTGAGGGCAGAATCATACAGATATTTGGGGAAGGGTGTTCCCCTCGGGGTGAACAGCAGTATGAAGTCCTAAAGCGGGAAGTGGATCTCGTTTGGTTGAGGAATTGCAGGAAGCCAGTGGGGCTAACGGGAGGTGGGACAGCGGTAAGTCACGACAGAAGATGTGGTCAGAGAGGGAGAGGAGCAGAGCATGAGGTCACAAGGATGGGAGCCCACCAGATCCTTGAGGACCTGGCTTTTGTCTCAGTGAGGTGGGAAATGATTGGCGGGTTTTCAGCATGGGGTTGGATGCTCTGCCTTAGGTTTTAACAGGATCCCTCTGGCTGTTGTGGTCTAAATAGACCAGAGTGGGTAGGAAGCAGTGGGTGCGGGTGACAGATGGTAGTTAGGAGAATTGCAGTAATCCTTAGGCAAGAGATGATGGTCGCTTCTCTCAGGTAACAGTGGAGGTTGAAAGTGGGCGGATTCTGTAGATCTTTCGAATATAGAGCCAACAGGCTTTGATGATGGATCCGATGTGGGATGTGAGAGGAACAGAGGTGTAGAACTGATTCCAAGGTTTTGGCCTAAGTAACTAGAGGAATGGAGTTACAGTAAATGAGGTGGGAAAGGCTGTGGGTGGAGTCGTTTGAGCATGGAAGAACAGGAGCTTGTGTTTGGACTCTTGGGACTGCCCATTAGACCTCCCTGTGGAAACAACTAGTAGTTGGACATGCGAGTCTGGAGTTTCAGGGACCTATCTAAGTTGGAAATACAATTGTGGGAGTCATCAGTGTTTGTGTGGCATAGAAAACCATGAGACGAGATGAGATCACGAGTAAGTGAATATAGATGAAGAAGAGTTCCAAGAACTGTGCCCTGGGCAGGCAGCTTGGTTAGAGAATAAAAATCATCACAAAGGATATATAAGAAACTTAACAGTGGTCGTATCTGGATCACAGGAAACTTTTACTTCACGTTATGCATTTCAGTGCTGTTTGAATTTTTCTGATTGTTACATGCTTGGAAAAGTAAGAAAGCATGTCATGCTTTTAGTTTTGGAGGAGGTTAGCTACAAGATCAGAGGTCCAAAAATTCCTTCTTTAGAACCAGTGAGTATCAGTGTATCTGTTTTATAAAAATTTAATGCTAAGGCAGTATTTTAAATGCCTGGTTTAATCATAGAAGGGATCCCTCTGCTAAGAAAAAATACAGAGTGTGTTGGGAAAGTAGCATATATCATGTACCTAAACGTATGGACTACTAGTAGGTCAAATATAAATGTGTATTAGGTTATATTATGTTTAAAGTAAAATGTTAACTTTTTAATCTGATTTATTAGACCTTAAGTTATTTGGAATTTATTTGCCCGGGTAGGTAAATTAGAAACATTTATTAACCCATATGCTTTACTGTTTCACCCTCCCGAAAGAAGATGATAATTTAGCTACACATGCAACTGAATTGATAAAATAGGGACGCTGTTAGGACGCATGGTGTAGTTAAACAAGCTTAACGTAACTTCTAGGATGTGTTACCCAGCACCGTATCCCCTCAACGCATCTGCCTATTGAACACTTGAAATGCGCTATAGTTCAAATTGTGATGTGCTGTAAGTATAAAATACACACTGGATTTCGGGGCGCCTGAGTGGCTCAGTCAGTTAAGCGTCAGACTCTTGATTTCGGCTCAGGTCATGATCTCAGGGTTTGTGAGCTCGAGCCTCCCATCGGGCTCTGTGCTGGCAGTGCAGAGCCTGCTTGGGATTGTCTTTCTCCCCCTCTCTCTCTGCCCTTTCCTCTGCTCATGCCCTCTCTCTCTCCAAATGAATACAACCTTTAAAAATTATAAAATAAACTCTGGATATCAAAAATGTAGTACAAAGAAAAGAATGTTAAGTATTTAGTTACAATTCATATAGCTTACATGTTGAAAGGATGGGTATATTGGATTTAACAAGATATTCAAATTAATTTTTCCTCTTTCTTTTTACTTCTTCAGTGTGATTACTTAGAAAATTTTAAATTACAGAAGTAACTCACATTGTATATATCTGTTGGGCAACACTGGGCCTAGGGCAGGGAGTTTTGTATGGCCGGTAGGCTAAGAATGTTTCTTTTTTTTTTTTTTTTTTAATTTTTTTTTTTTTTAACGTTTATTTATTTTTGAGACAGAGAGAGACAGAGCATGAACGGGGGAGGGTCAGAAAGAGGGAGACACAGAATCTGAAACAGGCTCCAGGCTCTGAGCTGTCAGCACAGAGCCCGACACGGGGCTTGAACTCACGGACTGCGAGATCATGACCTGAGCCGAAGTCGGCGGCTT
Organism: Puma concolor; assembly: GCF_028749965.1. Lineage (NCBI taxonomy): Eukaryota > Metazoa > Chordata > Mammalia > Carnivora > Felidae > Puma > Puma concolor. The sequence continues at coordinate 133,774,929 of NC_141668.1, read as the reverse complement.
AACCGACTGAGCCACCCAGACGCCCCTAAGAATGTTTCTTATGTTTCTAAATGGTTAAAAAAATCAAAAGAGGAATGTTTTGTGATATGTGAGAATTATATAAAATCCAACTTCTGGCATCCAGCGCTTCTTGTTAGTCAACTGGCATTGCAAAAAAAAAAAAAAAAAAAAAAAAAATATATATATATATATATATATATATATATATATATATATATATATATATCCAGTTAATATTGTCACATTTTGAACATTGTCAATAAACAAAAGGAACTTATCTTCTCTTTCATTACATAAGTATCTACATAACATCCTCAGTTTTGCCAGTTTGGCCCTCAAAGCCCAAAGTCCTCATTATCTGGCCCTGTAGAAAATGTTGGTTGCCCCTAGTCTGAATGGTCAGGGTTGAGTTCAGGCTGTTTTCGCTTGCTCCTGGGTACCCTTATCAAGTCCCTAATATCCCCCAAAGTAGTTTTGTCATTTATCATTGAGGAGACTTAACTCCAGTGTCAGGGTGTTATAGAATCAAAGGAGAAATTACAGTCTCATCACTTTGTAAATGATGAAGTTCTGTACAAAGGTATCTGGAAACCCAGATCCGGAAACACAGCCTTGGGCTGGCCAGGCTAATGCGTACATGGCTTTAACGAGATATGCTACATGTGTATGTGGTGCTGTTACTGACAGTCCCTTCCTGTCCTCTTTTCTTGAAGTTGAAAGAAGAAGACGATTTAACATAAATGATCGCATTAAAGAACTAGGTACTTTGATTCCCAAGTCCAATGATCCGTGAGTACAATTCCATGTTAATCTGCATTGTATATTTTTGGGGACCTTAATGCTTATTCATATGTTGCAGAAAGGGCACAGTTCTAAAAACCAGAGTCAGGAAGCACCCCCCTGAACCATTGGTTCCACGTCTGGTATAGTTATCCCTTTCCTTGTTAGTCTGGCCAAACTAAAATTTTGAGAGAAATGAACTGAATTGTATTAAACGGTTATTGGGCATAATGTCTTCAGCTTTGGATACGAGGAGGTGGCTTTCTGAAAATCTGAGACTCCTTGGCAAATGATCACCAAGCTGTTGGAAGAATTCTCTTTAATGGTTGCAGGATAGAGATTTCAGTAGCTGTTCAAGCAAGAGCTGTTGAACATTTGCTGGAGAGCTCAACAGTATCTGTGGGCTGGTATAGGAGACTCCACGTCTAACACTCAACAGCCATAAGGTCAAAAAAAATTTTTTTTTAACTTGCATGCCCTTTATATGCTTTACCGATCTAGAAAAAAATAATTTTTTAAAATTCTTTCAAGTACTGGTCAGCAGATTTGGATTTCAGCTTCCAGTCTCTGCCCACCTTCCCGCCCACACCGCCCCTCTCCCCGTTTCAGATGGAGAGCAGTTGTAAAGATAATTTTCCTACTGTGTCAGCAAGTAGGACAACAAGTACACAATTTTTATCTACTAGAAAGTGACCCGTTTGATGTAAGAGGCAGGAGGATGTATACGTTTTAATGACCCCCAGTGGCGTTGTCTGAAATTAGCCTTTGAATAGAACCTTTTAGCTACCTAATAAAATGTAAAGATGAAATCAAGCATTATTCATGCAAGCCTTATTAAATTTGCTATTCACGTTATTGTCAGGGAATTTGTGACAAAATAAAATAAAATCATGGCCCATTGTAAAGGTGGCTTTGATGAATGTTCAAGCACAATTTCCATCATCCACATTTTGCTTTGCCAGGTTTCAAGGAAAAGCCATTTTGAAACTCACAACATTCAAATTCTCAGTTCTGCCGCACAAATTTATCCTACTAAGGGGCTGCGACCTTCATTTCCTATAGTCAGTCTTGCATGATAGTTGAAATTGAATTCCCATTTTCCTGTTCTTTATCAGCGTTCACTTTTTAGCATATTCTTTTAAACTGTAGCATGTGAATCTCTTTAGCAACATTATGAAATTATGGGGCTGCAGTGAAAGCCTCTATTTGCATATCTTCTTTCTCTATTGTATTAGAATACTTACGTGTTTATAATCTGAACTGATAATGATCTTTAATTGTAGGCATTGTTTTAAGATAAATGGACTATAATCTCTAATGGGAGTTTTTCCCTACCAGGTTTCTGGAACAGGCTCTGGGGCTGCTACAGAGACACCATCTAGTGAACCAGGGTCTTAGCCCCACACGCTCTCCCCCCCTATAGCAGATCCGCTTTCGCTGATTTATATATTGGGAATCTTTATATAGTTCTGTGTGGAAAAAGGGTTGCTGTCATTACCAGAAAAAAAAAGTTTGAAAACCCTTCCTTTAAGCCTAAAAGCCTGATTCATTGGATGTCACAAGGAAGCAAAACCTGAGATGATTGGTTGAAATAGTCACTTCTTAAAAACTGAGTCGCTGCTCACGTGTTTCACCATGGGTTTTTCAACCTACTGGTCTAGTTGAGGCGTCTTTCATTACGGTTACATCCCTCTCTGGCTGCTCAAGTGTTGGTTACTTTGACCTCAGCCCTGAATATTAAACAAGTCTGTGCTCCCTCTATCTCAGCACGCCTCCCTGGGTAGCCATCTTTGGTGCTCAGACCCCAGGGATAAACCTCAGGGAATTCTCTAGGGGCCATAAGTCTGCCTCTCGTGGGAGAACTTCTGTTTTGTTCTTCATCTAATCCATATGAGGATCAATTACTTGGTGGCTTGTTTTAATGGCTCTCCATTCACACATCCCAGCTGATACTTCAATCTGCCTTGAGCAGCTATAGATTATGGGGTAGGAGAGTTTTCATACATTAAGTCGTTTTTTTTTTTTTTCATTGTCCTCGTCATCATCATCATGAACACTGTGAAAGAGCTCTGATTAATTTAAAGTACTACAGAAATACCATTTATGTAATTATAATTTCATTCTTAATTATTTTTCTGAGAGTGCTCTAAATTTTTCAGCTCACTTTTACCTACATTTTAATGGTGTTCTTAATTTCCTTATATATGAGTGCATTACAGCTACAGTGATTAAAACCTGAAAGGCACCAAGCTCAGGCTGCCCGGGTTTGAATTCCAAAACAGTCCCTTACTAGATATGTGATCTTGGGGAAGATGCTTGAATTCTTGTACTTGATTTTCCTCGTCTGTTAAAAAAAAAAAAAAAAAAGGCGGGGTGGGGGGGGGGTTGGATCAGAATATTCCTACCTAGTCTGCTTGTTCTAAGACCTCAGCCACGTAAGAAGAACGCTATTGTGGTTTAGTGCATGGAAGTCTGGAGCCAGATTCTCTAGGCTTTCTGGCTCTACTGTGTGACCTAGCTGTGTGACCTTGGGCCCTTTACCTCTCTGTGCCTTTTTTACCCAATCCATAAAATGGGAATAATATCAGTGCCTAGCCATTGAGGTAGTTACGATGAAATGAGCTGTAAAACACCTTAAAATGTACCCCCATAGTAAAAGGTATTTAAAGGTAGCCATGATAATTCTCATGTTGAGCCCTTACCACAATGCCTGCTCCATCATTTGAATTGTATTCTAAACTTTTCATAGCACCTTCAGGTAACAAGCTTCCTTATATTCTAGTAACATACCTGTGAGGCTGCTCATACACGTGTAGTATCACCATTTTATAGATGAAGAAACTGGGACACAGAGAGAGGTTAGATAACTTGCCTATGAATATTCATGAGAAAATCCAAGGATACATCTTTTATGCTTCACACAGTCAAGTAGTAGGATCTCATGGAATTTTTTTTTTAACTGTAGCTTATTCTGTCTGTCTGAATGAGTTAACATTGGTAGTCCTAGAAACCTTTAACTATTTAATATAGTTTTTAAGAATACTGATTATTGTAATCAACAGACCTAAATCTAAGTCCTGGCTATACCCTATAGTAATTCTGTGACCAAGGGCAAGGTGAAGAGTGTCTTGTTTCAACACGTGCACAACGTCCCTCCCATTCAAGGCACTTGTTTGGGTTAAGATCATGTATAAGAAGTGGGTGGACAGCATCTGGCACATGGCAAGCACTTGATGAATGACAGCTGTCATCAGCTTGCCGTTGTTACCAGGCCTTTAGAGATGGAGTGCACTGCATCATGGATCCTCAGTGTGTCTCCAGCCCTGAGAAAGGCTGCTCTCTTCTGTCTTGGTTACAGAGACATGCGCTGGAACAAGGGAACCATTTTGAAAGCCTCTGTGGACTATATTCGAAAGTTGCAACGAGAACAGCAACGTGCAAAGGAACTTGAAACCCGACAGAAGAAACTGGAGCATGCCAACCGGCACCTGTTGCTCAGGATACAGGTACGGGCACGTCCGAGGTGCCACCGACTTGGAGGTTGGGAGGGGGAGGCTGTCTAACAAGCCATGGGGGACTTGACGTACACGATCCTCGTACAGTAGGTAGTCGTTATTCGTGGATTCCCAATTTGCGAATTTGCCTACTCGTTAAAAATTTGCTGTAACTCCAAGATCCACGTTTGGGGTGCCTTCATGGTTACTGGTGGATATGCTCAGAGGGGCAGATTTGAGTTAAGGTTGAACAAGGCATTGACCTGCTGTCTTCTTTCAGCTCACACTATAAACAAGCATCCTTTTTGTGGGCCTTAGTCCCATGCTTTTTTCACATTTTTGTGGGTTTCATGGGTGAATTTTGCTGCTTAAAACGGCCCCCAAGTGTAGTGCTGAAGTTGTCTGGTGTCCAAAGCACGAGAAGGCCGTGCTGTGTCTTATGGAGATAAGTTTCCTTCATATGTGACTTGCAGCACTGTTGGCTGTGAGTTTGATGTTAATGCATCAATGTTATTTATTAAATAAGGTCTCTTTAAACCTAAAATAAGGTTGCATTATGGATCAGTTGATGAAAATGTTGTGGCTGGACACTCACAGAAACCTAACCCCATATTTCCTCTGGGAATAATCATTTGGTATCTACTAAATCAGGGTTCAGAGTGACTTCATAGAACGTGACTGTCTTAGTCTGTTTGGGCTGCTGTAACAAAAATACTACAGACTGGGTGACTTTCACAACAAAGGTTATTTCTCAGAATTCTGGAGACTCAGAGTCCAAGATCAAGGTGCAGGTAGATTCGGTGTCTGATGACAGCCCACTTTCTGTTTCATAGGCCGCTGTAGTCTGTAGTCTCACTGGGTGCTAACATGGCAGTGGAGGGAGGGAACTCTCTGGTGTCTCTTTTATAAGGGCACAAATCCCATTCATGAGGACTCCACCCTCATGACCTAATCATAGTCCAAAGCCCTACCTCCAGACATATCACATTAGGGATTAGATTTCAACAAATGAGTTTTCGGGAGGGGAGGGATGCATTCAGTCTATCGCAATAGTTACCTCAAATAATGAGAACTGAGCATAGTTGTTGAATGCCAAGATGCCTTAGGATTTGGTGGAGTTATGTAGCCTATGGTCAAAGCCCATGTTTGTAGGGAACTTGAGGACATCCAGAAGATCTTATCCTCAAGATACAAATTTTAGAAATAGTTACAGATAGTGAAGTTATACTATATGTGTCTGTAACTTACACTATTCGTTCTTAGAGGGAGAAATACTAATTTTAATGAAGAGTGGAATTCATCTGTCATTCTGTGTATTGATTGTGTGTACAAGTGTGAAGTGTGAGATGGGACAGTATTTCTGTAGTATCAGCTCTTAGTACTTCTCTTAGGCCCTTGGTCTCTCATGCTGAGTGTAAACATAGCTTCCTCTGAAACTGTCTTGAAGAAGAGAAAGAACAACGGGCTCTGCCAATGACCAAAGGAGTTTGCAGGAGTGATTCTCATTTACCTGCTGACTCTGCGTGCAGGCCACCAGTAAGAAGCAATTAACAGAACACATTCTTCTTGAGTAGATGGACCCGCCTTTTACCATTTTTTCAGGTGCCCAGTGCAACTGTTTGTGGAACACCAAAGCACAGCCTGACCCTTCAGACAGCGTTGTGTTTCAGCTGGTGGTGTTAATCCTGGACACTGAAACGCTTTAACAGAGTAATTCATTTATAGTAATAGTCTCCGAGCTTTTGAATACCCCACAGCACTGTTGACATTTCCATGAATGTCACTTCTTTCATTTCAGCCCTGGGTCGGGGTGGCAGAAGACGATTCTCCTCTAGGGGGTGCATTTTAGAATGTCCGTAGTGCAGTAGAGATTGCTTGTCATTTGAAGATACCTTTTTTTATGATCTTTTCTTTTGGTTTTTGTTTGCTTCATGTTCGATCTCTTCAGTTTGTAGCCATACGTCTTTTTCTCTTGAACTTAACATTCCCATTTATAAAAACAGCTCCTCCTAATGTGTTATTTCCTTCTAGAAATGTTAAAACACAGGAACTGTTTTGAAAGAGAGGCTAGGTTTTGTTTTAAGCTTCCCAACATGTCTCTTCATGTGGAATGGAATATTGTGAAATGTGTGGATTGGAAATTCCACAGTGATGATGTCTTGGGTTTCTTCCAGTGACCCTGTGAGGCAGCCTTTCGAGCTTTTGCCTATCACGGAAAACGTTATTAATTAGGAAAGCACCGGCATGCAGTGAGCCTGAGGTCTCCAGATGAGATTTATCACATTATTTAGAAATCTAAGTAACGCTTTAATCAGCTGATAAACATTTTTAATTAAACAACAAAAGATCAGAGTAAGATGTTTGCCTCTTTTAATCCAGCTGTTTTTTTTTGTTTTTTTTTTTTTTTTAAAGATGATCTTCATGTGTGGGGAGCTGTTCTTATTAGCATGTTGGTGTAGATTTACAATAGTGCTTGTTTTCAGCTTGGGCCTAAGGGCTTCCTTTCATTTTTACTCTAAGTGATGCATGCAGAAATTTTCACAGAAGAAAGAGCTTGAAGCCTTTGTATCATTGGAACTGTAATTTTATTAAAGAGCCCAAGGCTTTAAAATGATGCCTGGAGAGACCTGTGTTTCTGGAGATTGTGCACAGGAACATGCACATACTTGGGTGACATCTCAGGCTCCCATCTCTTATTTGTCATGCATCCAGAGAACGATCTTGCAAATTGAATGATCTTGACTACAGACTGAACGTGACTTTTCAGGAACATGTGTTTCGAGGCTCGTGGGCAGAGATTGGATGGCCGGGCCACGTTGGAGGCTACTCTTCCCTCCTTCATGAGGCAAGGTGACTTGCTTCAGATTTATTTTCTGTCAGTATCACGTTCGGGTACACGGCAAGCTTAGAAAGGATCGCCTCGGCATGTAGAAGTAGAATGCTCATCGAGAGTCAGTTGGGTTCATCCTAAGAGGGTCCAGGGAAAGTCACTAAGAATGGAAAGAGCTTGCTTGGAAGGCACTTTGAGGTAAGGAACCAGGGGAGGCGAGGCTGTGACACTTAGGAAGTGCGTCAGTCTGCTCAGGCTGCCATAACAAATACCACAGGCAGGGCCGCTTAAACACCACAAAGAAACATAGCCTCTCAGGGTTCTGGAGGCTAGAAAGCCAAGGTCAGAATGTGGGCAGAGGTGGTTTTTCTGTACTTCTCTTAGAGGCTGCCTTTTCCTTGTGTTTTCCCTGGGTATGTCTCTGTGTCCGAATCTCTTCTTCTTAGGAGGACATTGGTCCTTTTGGATGTTGGACTAGAACCCACCCACAGGACCTCATTTAATTTAATTACCTCTTTAAAAAAAGCATCTCCAGGGTCACCTGGGTGGCTCACTCGGTTAAGCATCCGACTTCAGGTCAGGTCATGATCTCACAGTTCATGGGTTCAAGCCCAACATTGGGCTCTGTGCTGACCGTGTGGAGCTACTTTGGATCCTCTGTCTCCCTCTCTCTCTTCCCCTCCCCTGCTCTTCTCTCTTTCTCTCTCTCACTCTCTGAAAAATAAATAAACATTAAAACAAAAACAGTATCTCCAAGTCACATTCTGAGGGGTTGGGGTTAGCACTTGAACCTATGAGTTTTTCAGCTCACCCCATAATGGGAAGGATGTGAAGAAAGTGTAGAAAGAGATTATTCACCTTCCCTATAAGAACTTTCTTTTGGGATAAAAACAAACAAACGAACAACAGCAAAAAAAAAAAAAACAAAAAAAACAAAAAAAACAAAAAACAAGCGAAAACTTCCCTTGGCCTTGGTAAGATGAATTAAGTGATGTTTCTCAAACCTAAGTTACTTGTGTAGAACTTTTGTCACTACTACCCAGACTTTATCAGCTCATGGTACCCTTAGTACCTTGGTAATTTTTCACTGCGTCCTAGACCAAAGAAATATGGACCATTTCTTTGTTAGGTCCAAACAGCTCATTGAATATTTAGGTCCTACCAACTTAGCAGCCATTGGAAATTATAAAACCTATAAACTGAAAGCAAAACACTAGCATTTTTATTTTATTTTTAAATAACCACATTACCTACTAATGGGATACATGTGTCTATTGGCCACCACACAGCTTCTTCGGTCTTGGAATCCGATTGGACAGTGCCACCCTCATGTCTCACTCCTTGATTTTCATGCAATTCTTTTTTTGTTTTATCGCAGCAACTGTCGAAGACTTGGCTTTGCAGGGATTATGATGTGATGGAAAAGGGTGTAGCGCCACCTAATGCTGAAACTGTGAACTGTCTTGAATTTGGTAGTTCTCAGAGTAGTGCACTATTTCCCTGGGTATTAAAAAAAAATGTTTTTAATGTTTATTTATTTTTGAGAGAGAGAGAGATAGAGAGTAAGGGAGGGACAGAGAGAGAGACACACAGAGAATCAGAAGCAGGCTTCAGGCTCTGAGCTGTCAGCACAGAGCCCGATGCAGGGCTCGAACTCACAGACCACAAGATCATGTCCTTAGCCAAAGTCAGACACTTAACTGACTGAGCCACACAGGCGCCCCTCCCTGGGTATTTAAAAATGTGTCAGTGTCCTGTGTGTGTGTGCACAGTGGAGGGACCCCAGAACTATATTATTATTTTTTTTTTTTTTAATTTTTTTTTCAACGTTTATTTATTTTTGGGACAGAGAGAGACAGAGCATGAACGGGGGAGGGGCAGAGAGAGAGAGGGAGACACAGAATCGGAAACAGGCTCCAGGCTCTGAGCCATCAGCCCAGAGCCTGATGCGGGGCTCGAACCCACGGGCCGCGAGATCGTGACCTGGCTGAAGTCGGACGCTTAACCGACTGCGCCACCCAGGTGCCCCAAGAACTATATTATTTACCAAATGTTTTCCTTTAATCTCACATTTTGAAATTTTATTTTCATGTTTATTTTTATTTTCATGTTTTTAAAAATTTATCTTCATGAATATTGATATCTCAGTCTCTCTATCATTAATAGATAATGAAATGCATATACCACCTAAAAATCATGTCCTTATATGATCCGTGGTTCCTATACTCTTAAGAAATAGTATTTATTAATTTAATGTTTTTTGACATTTATTCAGTTTTGAGAGACATAGAGTGACCGGGGGAGGGGCAGAGAGAGAGGGAGACATAGAATCCAAAGCAGGCTCCAAGCTCTGAGCTGTCAGCACAGAGCCCAACATGGGGCTCCAACCCACGAACCATGAGATCATGACCTGAGCTGAAGTCGGATGCTTAACCGACTAAGCCACCCAGGCACCCCAGCATTTATTAATTTAAAAGAACAAAATAATTGTTTTCATAATGTATTGGTTTTTTTTTTCCCTCTAAATGTCTGATTCTTTTTTAATACTTTACTTTTTAGAGAAGTTTTATTTATATTTTAAAAAATATTTTTAATGTTTATTTATTTTTGAGACAGAGAGAGACAGAGCATGAGTGGAGGAGGGTAGAAAGAGAGAGGAAGACATAGAATCCGAAGCAGGCTCCAGGCTCTGAGCTGTCAGCACAGAGCCCGACGTGGGGCTTGAACTCATGAGCTGTGTGGTCATGACCTGAGCTGAAGTCGGACACCCAACCGACTGAGCCACCCAGGTGCCCCTAGAGAAGTTTTAGGTGCACAGGAAAATTGAGAAGGCAAAGAGATTCCCCATGTACTTCTTGCTATCCCACATGTACAGCCTCTGGAGCTGTCACCATCCCCTGTCAGAGTGGTACATTCACTGTCACTGATGGACCTATACTGCACAATGCTGCCCCCCAAAGTCCCCCTTTACACTAATGTTCACTGTCAGTGTTGTACATCCTTTGAGTTGGAGCAAATGCAGAATGACCTGTATGCCTCATTATAGTATCCTATACAGTGCTTTCACTGCCTAAAATCCTTTGTACTCCCCCTTTTTAAGCATCTGATTGTTTGCTTTTATTTTAGGAACTTGAAATGCAGGCTCGAGCTCATGGACTTTCGCTCATCCCATCCACGGGCCTCTGCTCTCCAGATTTGGTGAATCGGATCATCAAGCAAGAACCCGCTCTTGAGAACTGCAGCCAAGACCTCCTTCAGCACCACGCAGACCTCCCTTGTACGACGACACTCGATCTCACAGATGGCACCATCACCTTCAACAACAACCTTGGAGCCGGGACCGAAAGCAACCAGGCCTATAGCGTCCCCACAAAAATGGGATCCAAACTGGAAGACATCCTGATGGATGACACTCTTTCTCCCGTTGGCGTAACTGACCCACTCCTTTCGTCGGTGTCTCCCGGAGCCTCCAAAGCCAGCAGCCGAAGGAGCAGCATGAGCATGGAAGAAACCGAGCATGCTTGTTAGCAGGCCCTCCCTGCTCTGCGCTGTCCCAAACTGCTTCCTTTCTTGATTCGTAGGTTTCATAATTTACCTGAAGGGGTTTTCTTGATAATTTTCCTTTAATATGAAAAAATTTTTTTTCATGCTTTATCAATAGCCCAGGATATATTTTATTTTTAGAATTTTGTGAAACGGACTTGTATATTCTATTTTACAACTACAAATGCCTCCAAAGTATTGTACGATAAGTGTGCAGTATCTGTGAACTGAATTCACCCCGGACTCTAGCTTTCTGAGCAAGAGGATTTTTTGCATCAGAGAAATTTCTGTCCATTTTTATCCAGGGGAGACTTGGTTTGAGATTTTTATGCCTGTGACATCTTTGGAAATTAAATGTCAAGTTTAATCGAAAGAATGTAAACCAACCAAATAAAAGAAACCCAGAGAGAAAGAGATTGAGGAAAGAGAAGAAGAAAAGAAATCCACACTGACCCTTTTTTTAATTTGTAAATGTATTGATTCATTGGTACTGCCTTAAAGATCCAGTACCGTTCTAACGCCATTTAGTCTTTCTGCTGCGAACTATTTAAGGCAATACAATATTCTGTAAAAGAAAAAAAAAGTGCAACCAATTTTGTGAGGATTGTCTGGTTAGAAAATGTAACTGCTCTGCCATACTTAGGTGCAAGTGAAATTGAAGGGTTAGAGACCAAGGATCTGAAACATGGGTCTCATCTTGCTGTCCTTCACTCTCTGCTCTGATTACAGTTACCCTCATCCATGAGTGTGATTCTGTTTTCCCTAACCTGTATTTTATTTTGAAAAGGAAATGCATGTCCTCTCAAAGGAACATATTGAGGAGCCCTGAAAGTTGTCCTATTTGTTTCTCCCCCCACCCCCTTCAATTTCACTTTTGATAAGAAAACCAAACTGGGCACATTTCTAATCAGCTTTCCTATTTTTATTTTTAAATTATGTTTTCCTGTTCATTTGATTTGTACAGATTCTTTATTATCATCGTTCTTTTCCATATGTTTGTATTAATTTGTAAGAGTATGCATCTTAAAATGGCAAGGTTTCAATATTTTTACAACTCACTCGTGGTTTTCCGCATTCTTTGTACACACGTGAAAGAAAACTTTTATGCAAGGTCTTGTGTTTCAAGAGAGCTTTGCGAATATTTTGTATGTGACAGTCTCACTCAGAACTGTTTTTTCCACACATTTAAGGTGTAGTATTAATAGGTGAAAACCAGCTTTCTAGAGAGAATAAACTTGCATATTTATTTTTAGTGATATAAAAGTAGCAATATTCTTGGAGACTGATAACCATAGCGTTAATATGCCCATTGTAGTCACTTAAATTGGGGTTCATTTCAGCAAACTTGCTGAATTTTCTTGAAGGAGCGAAATACTGTGTTGGCAAATTACTGTTACTTGATAACAGTGTTTTAACAAGCAGCGACGTTGTAAGTTAGTCTCAGTGCATTATCTTGTGTAGTCCTATGCAATAATAGTATAGTGTTACATGTAATCTATCTGGCCTACGTGTTTTATACAGCTGACATACGGTGTTAAGAGCCAGGCTGTTGAATGGAATTTCTCAGTAGCAGCCTACAATTGAATAGCAAGGGGCATAAAGCATATCCATTCAGAATGAAGTGCCTTAAATATAGCAGTAGTCTTTTTTGGACTAGCACTGACTGAACTGTAATATAGGAGACAGTTTCAAGATGGTATCTATAGTCAAGAGGATCATGGAGCATGGTGCCTATGTAGACAATATAAGAGCTTCCAATTTTCCTTCAGATATTTTTAATATTAAATATATTTTAGTGACAGAGTGCCAACTTCTTTCATCAGGAAACCTTATTCAGGAGGTTGTTTTTTTTTTTTTTTTTTTAAAGAAAACGAGTTTAAATATCAAATCTGAATGGGTGGATGGGTATTGGATGGTTCAAAGCGAAGGTGTGATTGTCAGGTGTTTGAATGGATGGCTTCCATGAAAATAATCGACTGCATAGTTCCCATGCACGTCGGGCAACGAGAATCCTTGGAGACATTGATGATGCTATCAGTTTTATAGCTTTATTACTTAAGGGGGTAGGGAAAATTAATTCCCATTCTTTCAGTCCCCTTAATTGTATAGCTCTTTTCCTAGAATAGTGATGCAGATTTGCATGAACAGCTAACTGTACCATAGTGTTCATTGATACAATCATAGCATTGTCTGGTTTTCTCTTCATATCTCTATGGGGGGAGGGGAGCTGGGCGAAGAAGTCAAAGATCGCGATGGTATGATGCTTCTTTTCTTTAGCTGATTTTGAGGGTTCTTAAAAAATGGTGCAAGGTTGCGTAGCCCCTGGCCCAGGGAAGGTGACCAGGGCCAAGTGACCTCATAGAAAGCTCTGTTGAGAGGAAGCATGGCATCTTGTACCACTGTCCTGACTTTCGCAACTCCTGAGCTCACTGTTGCCTGCTTCCCCATCCCCCTCTTCTTAAGAGACAATTTCTGGGATTGGCGGGTGAGTAAGCCCAGGAGAATGCTGCAGCCTCGGGGGTGGTTTTATTTCTTTCTTTTTTGCCAAATCGAGTGTGGATTTGTTGTAGGGACTAGTTAAGCCAAGAAGCGGTGGTTTGGGGTCGCCGTTTGTGACGAGAGAATGATCCACACCACTCCCCCCATCCCCGAGAGCAGACTGGTGCCTCGGGGTTGGGCCTCCATGTGGAGGGACCAAAATGCCAAACTTGCCCACCTGCCTCTGGGTAAGGCAACGGAAACACCAAACCTTTTGACTTTGCCAAAAACCCTACAACCAACCTGGTCATACATAGGATGACAAAGTTCTTTCTGGTTGTTTTTTAAATAATAAAGCAATAAGAACAAATAAAATACATAGGAAGTTAAGAGATATAAAATAAAGCACAAAGGAATGCACTTATTAATATTTTTAAAAAATGCACTGGGGAAAAGTTGGTGTTGATAACAGTATATTAAAAAAACCCTATGTCTTGAAAAAATGACAAATGACTGTCTCTTGCGGACGCTTGGTACTGTAATGTTAATAATATAGTCACCTGCTGTTGGATGCAGCAATAATTTCTGTATGGTCCATAGCACTGTATATTATGGATCGATATTAATGTATCTGATGAAATAATTGAACTGTTGTTCTTGATAGCCTCATTAAAGCATTTGGTTTTTCACATAGTGGTGGCCAGTTTTTTTTAGTTACTTGACAATCTTGAATATTGCTTGCCTTATCAGGAATGGTAGCACACCCTTTCTTCTGATTTTACGAATAACAAATTGCATGAGAAATTTTAAAATGCCAGTAAGTACTTTTTTGGTTTTAAATGCCATTCTAAGATATTACTTTTTGGTTTTAAACATTTTTTGATTATGACTTGCACTCAGATGAACTATAATTATACAGCTTTTTTCCCCCTCTGAATTTGGGGGAGATTTTAAACTCCCAGATGCCAAGAATTCATTTTACATATAGGAGTTTTATTTAACATGTTTTAGTGAGAGGTGGCTTTACAAAAAGAGAAATTGTCGGAGAAGCCCTTGCATATTTACGAAAAAGATACTGGGTTTTTAAAATACAAATTTACAATAATGAAAGCTTAATATACCCAGGTTGCCAGCTCCTGGCTCTATTTTTTTTAAATACAGCACTTAGGAATCATTTGATAAATGTTGGATTTGACTTGGGAAGTGTCAGACAAAACATGTCTTTATTCCCCAGCTAGACCTTAAACTTCTGCCCTCTCTAAAACATTTTCTGGTTTAACCTCTGGAGAAAATGCGCAAGAAACTTCCTGTAATGCTTCTGATCTGATTGTCAGCTTTTTCTTAAATTTGATTTTTTTCCCTTAAATTGTAATATACAATAATCAAACCCTTTCTTTTGCAGAGTTATTTGAATTATTTATATTTCCCATAGAAATGTGATTGTGTGATGCCTTAAAAACGTGTAAAAGTAGGAAGATTTCCTCTCTGAACAAGAGGTTTTCTGGGCACCGCCAAAAGCAGGTAAGTTGAAGGTTGAAGCTCAGTATCTCAGGATGTCTACCGCAGAACCTTAACACTGACCTGTCATTTGCCGGTTCACATTCACTTCACAGTCTTCTTGGATCCTTCTTCTCTAGCTTCCCCCTGCCGAAGGAAAAGAAAAGAACGCATACTGTGTGTTAGAGCACTGTTACCTGATCATCAGACATTTGCCTACAACCTGTATGACTTTCTTTCGTATTCACAGACTTACACATTTCTTAAATGTTTTCTTTAAGCGAACCCTCGTAACAAAGAAGAGTATCTGTGAAGTGACAGACCGTGGACTGCCAGCTCAATGTCCTGAATTTGACTCTTGTCTCTCTGCCCATTTCCAGCTTGTGATTTTGAGCAAGATACTCAGCGCCTCAGTGCCTCAATTTCCTTTCTGTTCGTTGGCCAATGACAATAGCTACCACGTGGGGGTCTTGTGAAGTCCATTCAAAGTAACAGAGTGGAGTTTTTGCTTGGCAGCATGTAGTAAATGCTCAGTAAATGGTAACTGCTTTTATGTTGTCGTCATCACCTTCATTATTAAAATGGGACGCGCTCCCTGGAATCCCTCAGGTCAACGTAGGTATCGGCGGCGGCATGCGCTGTTTGAAAAACGCACGTTGGCACAGAGCTAATATTTGTGGGAACTGGCAAGGTGACAGAAGCCACAGGGTACATTAGAGAAGAGGACCTCACTGTATCTAAGACCCTGGATTAGAATATTTTAGAGAATAATAAACCCCATTTATCACCTTTTAAAAACATCATCAACACAAATGACCTAAAATTTAATTGGTATTAAATATGTATAATCTGCACGTGTACCTCTGCCATGAGAATAATTACACTATATTATTCCCAGAAAATGTGCTCTGCTGAAGTTGAAATGTCTATTCTATTCCCTAGAGGATTAAACTTTTTAATCCTTTATGATACACACTGATGTTATGTATCTGAAGAGCGGTGTCTTGCCTATATCCTATCTGTTCACTTTCCTATCAATATTTAAATGATTTTCAGGTTTTTATTTTCAATTATACTTACATTTGATGACTTCTTTGGAATACCATCTGAGGAGTTAATCTTCATAATCCAGCCAACATAAATGAACCTTTAGAACTACCCTGTTTTTATTTTTTGTGTATGCCAAGATTTAATGCATAGCCAAGTAGCATGAGGAAAGCTCGTTTAACAGGAGTGTTGTAAAGTTAGATTTTCATTATATTTAGAGAGAGATGGTGATGATCTCTTAATTCTTTGCTGCCACATCTGAGGCTCAATAGCAATGGCTTCGTGTCTTCACCCATACTAACATGAATCCTTAATATACATCTTGTGCAGAATATAAATGAAGAAGCTTCCATTCCATTCCCAGTTTTCCCAAGAGGCATGTACCAAAAAAAAAAAAAAAAAGTACATTTGCCATATTAAAATTGTCAAGCCTTTGTTTATACATAAAATTTAGACAAGGCTAATCTTATTTGTGTTCAATATTTATAGGTCTTTGGAGCCTATTACCTATCCCAGATATACTGGAAAGTAATATAACTATACGCAAATCCAAGTAAGTCTCAGCAACATTTCTAAATGGTAAAGGCAGTTTGCTTTTGAGAAATTTGCATTTTAAATTTCTAATTATGGAGTCAGTTGAAGTTATATCCAAATGGGTGCAATTGTCACTCAAAATGCCTTCCATATTATTCAGACAGCAAAATCTGTGTAGATAGAAACCACTAAACTAGTGTTTCCCAAACTTTGCTTTATGGAACTAGTTCCACAAGCTGTTCCAAAAGTTGCTTTGGGGAACAGGGGCTTGGAGGTTGGGGTCAGAAGCAAAATGCTGTATTTGATTTTGAGGAAGTTAATGCTGGGGAATGTAGCAGTCAACACATTTGACCAGGTATGTCTACTGAAAGACTTGTCACACTCTCAAATATGCTAATACGTCCTGAGAGTTTTCAGGATTGAGAATAGTTAGTATTTAATGTTTCATAATCTTATTTGACCACAGGATTTTGTGAGTGTGTGTGTGTGTGTGTGTGTGTGTGTGTGTGTGTGTGTGTGTGTATCTGTGTAAAATATTTGCTGGTGGTTCCAAAGGACAGAATTTGGGAAGTTCCAGAGATTTTTCAGGAAATTATATAGAATTGATAAAAGATAATTTCTTTCATTCCCTAAGGTAAGTATGCTTACATTTGTTTCTTATTCTACAAGTAGAAACCGTTGTCGCTAAAAGAAATTACTCCTGAATCAGCAAATTAGCTTAGGTTTGGAATTCCATTCAAAGTATAAAATTCCGGGTAGGGAAATTATTGCCATTAAAATATTATCATTCCTGAATTTCAGAAGTAACCTATGTTCTCATTTTCAATGGAAATGTAAATTCTCTTATGCTCACGTTTGATATACCTTTTCTATGGTAAAAAGTAGTCCTTTAAACTGCGTGTCTCCCACCCATTTAAATACAAATACCCAATGTTTGGAAAGTAGGATGGAGATCTTGGCTACTGTTCAATTGGTTTATAACTCTGGGTCCTGCTCATTGATTTTTGGTGGAAGGGAGTTAGGAAGAACTGTATGGTATTCAGAATTACATAGTCGTCTCAGTGATTTCTTTTTCAATGCAGGCAAATCCTAACATTTAGGTTATATCTCAGAAGTTCAGTGAATGGGTTGTAAGCCAACCCACACAAGCCACACCAATCATCATGTGTTTGGTAAATCATAGTTTTAAGATTGTTCAAGAATTGAAATACCCTAGATTACAAAGTCTGAGGGAAAACACATCTTTCTGTTCCTTACAAATGAGATCAGATACTTCTTTCATTCAACACCTTTTTAAAAGTATGTTTTTTTTCAGGCCCCACTCTTTGCCTGGAAAGAAATGGTGAACAGAGGAACTTCGCTTCGGTGGGACAGAGGAATTAGTTGGCTCATAGGACCACACAGTTGAAATGGTAAATGTAACTTCACATATACCTGAATTTAAGGGCTCAAAGGTATTCGATTGCCCTGTCCTTCATTTTCTTGATTCTGTACTCCTCTATGCAGGTGAGTCTTCTCATCTAGACCCCAAGTCTAAACCCACCCCAAGTCGACCCCAAGTCGAAAACCAGTACCTCTTTCCCAGTGTCCATGGCCAAGTCCCCGTATCAGTTCTGGTCAGTCCTGTTGAGAGTAAGATCACCCCGCCAGGAAGATGGAACATGCCAGTTGGCTAGGTCTGGATCACATGGTCCACTCCACTAGATTCCCTTGGTGGCACCTAAACCCCAGAGACCGAGGGAAAGGAGAGTGGAGTTGATTTGCCTAGACTGCAAGGGGGTGATGCTACTCCTAAAATGGGGAGGAGACTCTGGGCAGGCAAAACCACAAGCATTCATTCTTGTAGCTCTCAAAAGTTTTGGCCAAGCTCACCTTTGCTAGTCTCTTGCTTCTCCTGGGTGCATCAATTTGGGACATTTCCCCCCTCTACTTTAATGGCAGGATGGTGGAAAGGGAGGGGTAGAAGGTGTTGAATCCCTTTAGTTGTATCTCCCTCCTCTCCATTTGTGGCTAGAGTTTCAGAAATAATTCTTCAGCTCTCACCTCCAGTCCCTACTCAGTCCTCTATCATGTGGACATCCTAGGACCCCAGTGCTTCCATAAGATGTTGAGGGCACTCACAAAGCACAAGTTCCTCCAAATACCCAAGAACTCTTACTTCCATCATTCCCAAAGCCCACTCGGCTGTCAGGGTATTTTCACTTGCACCAAACTTTTCATTTGGCTCAAACTGAAAAGGGATTTACTGGTCACGTAACAAAAAACCTGCATGGATGAAACTCAGAACAGTGACCTCAAGTATTCAAATGACAGTGTCATGAATGGTGTGCTGTCTCCTACTCACCCCTGCTCTGCTCTCTATTGACTGTACTCTCATGCAAGCTCTCTCTGGGAGATGGCAGAATGACTGATAGCCCCAAACTTGCCCTTGCAGTTTTATCAACTAGCATGGAAAAGGTGTCTCTCTCCTCCCAGAGTCTCCTTAACCCACATTAGCCAGTGTGCTTATTCCTGGACCAATCACTGTTGCCAGGAGATAGAACAGACTGCTAGGTCATGCCTCATCATATTTCCACCCATCGAGCCAGATGGACTCTGTCCGTCTGCAGGGAAAAGAGACAGGCTGAAAGCTGAGAAGGACACCATTTCCTCCTTTGGCCCTTGTTCAGGTGTCCTTTCTGTCTGTGGGTGTCTACTTCTTGCTCTTCCAACATTTGACTTTGTATCAGTTAGGGTTCAGGTTAAATTTTACCTCTTCAGAGATGAGGGCACTGACCACCTTTCAGAAAGGAAGCTTCATTTGTATTTTCTTAACACACCATCTTGTTTATTTTCTTCATAGCCTATTTGTTCTTCTTCTCTTCCTCCCCGTCCCGTTCCACCTTTTCCTCCACCTCGTCCTCCTTTCCTTAAACCAATGAGCTGCTTCCCTGTCACTTGTATGTAAAATCATCAGATTCGCAATCAGTAGAAAAGTACTGGCAATTTTTGCCACCATGTTATCAGTAAAGATGTAGTCTTTTTAAAAAGTAGCATGAAACATAAGTAAGATTGGAAAAGAGTACTAGGTTAAAAGAGTCTGTTTGCTAAACTGTAAAAATAGCTGGTCACAAGGGTGGTCACCACATCCTCTTCATGAGAGTTCTTGGGAGAGTCCAAGCTCCATATGAATTAAATAATGTAACTTTAACTGGCCCAAATGTCCTCTTCACTATGTTGATCATAGACTTTCTCAAGTGTACTATTCCCTGCTTTTTGAAACAGAATATAAAGAATATAAGTTTACCTGAGCTTGATGGCACAAGGTCATCTTGAAGATCATCATTTCATTGAGCTGTAAGACACTCGTGTCCTTGGGGGCTTCAGAGATGGAACAGAGGTTGTGGTCCCTGTATTAAGAGGTGCTAGTGGGGCACCTGGGTGGCTCAGGTGATTGAGTGTCCAACTCTTGATTTTGGCTCAGGTCATGATCTTGTGGTTTGTGAGTTCAGGCCCCACATGGGGCTCTGCACTGACAGTGTGGAACCTGCTTGGAATTTTCTCTCTCCCTCTCTCTACCCCTCCCCACTCCTCTCTCTGTCTCTTTCTCTTTCTCTCCCCACCCCCCACAAAATAAATAAACTTAAAAAAAAAGCGGTGCTTAAATTGCTTAAATTTGCTTACCCTGTCTTGTTTCCTCCCCAACCCCTTCCAATTTACTGCTGTGGCTCTGCCATTGGTTTGGGAGAACTGCTAATCTGGTTAAGCTATTTACAGTTAACAAAATTGTGTCTTGGGCCATGTATGAAGATCTGGGCATTCTTCTTAGGTGCTGTACATCGGCTTTCCTGCTTTGATTATGGCTGTGAAGAGAAGTTTTTCTCCTCCTCTCCTATTCCCCGCTGGGATTTAGCTAACAGAAGTTACTGGCTTTGTGACTTGCTTAGATAAGTGCTACTATGGTTAGAAACACAGGCCAGAGTGCTTGGGATCCTGGGGTTCTGTTTCGCTCTGCCCCTCATAAACCATTCTTCTTTCTGTCCTTGGCAAGAGTTTCACTAAATTAGTCCAGCTCAGACTATGACAGTGGTCAGTGAATCTTTCTGGGAAGAACCAGGTAGTAAATACCGTAGGCTTTGTGGACCTACAGGAAAAAAAATCAAGGATATTATGTTGGTACTTAAATGAGAAGAGGGAAAATAAATTGCCACAAGTTTTATTTACATTAATGAGTTTCAAGGGATAATAACAATAATTGAGTACAATTTTTGCAACACACTTGTAATCATGAGACTAGTGAAGTTTTGGGAGGGAGGTAATAACATTTTGCTTAAATTGGGGTTCATTGTTAGTGTTCTCTAGCATCAAACTGATTGTAAGTGTTCATCTGTAAAAGCCATGTTAGCTCTTGAGCTATTCAAGAATAGGGTGGTGCCGGAGTTGGACCATAGTTTCTCGACCCCTGTGGCATAAGCTGATAATAGTCCCCCAATACCTATTTTTTCTTTTTCCTTTCAGTGATATAATGCTCTAGATTTTAGCTCAGCTCATAGCCGCATTGCTGGGTTCCTTTTCTTTCAACTTCCCTTGCAACTCCATGGGACCAGGTCGTTCAATGCCAGATGATAAGATGTGAACAGCCCTCCATTCCTGGCCAGGAAATAGTAGATGTCCAGATGACTATGGCCAACCTGCCCCACCAGCCCTGGACCTTTCATCTCTGGACTATTGTGTGAAAAAGAAACTTATTTAAAGTATGTATTCTGAGATTTTGTTGTATAGTTGTATTTGCAAATACTGTATACTATATGTGCTCTACAATTAAAAGGAAGAAATGTTTTCTCTCCTCTTTTTACTTTCCCTCCTCTTTTTCCTTCTCTTCTTCTTCATCCTTTGCTTCACTGACATTATTTTTAGGACTTTCACCCTTTCCTGCTGGCCTTCCTACTCAAGTCATTTAAATCATTGAGTTGTTTTTTTTTTTTTTTTCTTGCTTAAGCAAAACCAAATTAAATTCCCTTTGCAAAAGTTTGAATGAGAATCGTTGAGTAGAATTTAAAAGCTACCTAAGGATTTGGTGTGTTACTAAAACGAAGCTCCTGAGATGAAGTTACTCTTTTATAATAGTGAGAAGCAAAACAAATTTGGCAAAATGTATCTTACCTCAGTTAGTGAAACCGTCAGGCCCATTTTATCTGTTTACGGGAATTATTATAAAAGTCTGGATGATAACCTTGAATATTTCTTTGGTTGTCAGCTGAATGTTAATCCTATCCTGTTGGAGATGAGAACCTGCTGAGCACATTGTGTTACACACACACACACACACACACACACACACTGCACAAAACTGAAAATCATACAAGAGGCATTGAAACTAGTACCAATGCTGTTGTCAGTGCTCTGATTTACTGCAGGAAAAGAAGGCTGTAAAGGCACGTTTCTCCTCCTTTTTTTAAGGCTGTGGGAAATGTGATGATGTCTTGGAAAAATAATTTTAGTGTTCTGAGGCTCAGTTTCCTCATCTAGATGAGGGTAAAAGTGCCCATCTCGGAGGGCTGGGGTGAGGGCTAATGAGAGAAAATGGAAAATACCCATACTTTCACACCTGGTCACACCTGATGGCTATTGTTATTTTCTCTCTGGTTGCACTTATACGACAGTGTTTTCTTTTGAGCAAGAGTTGTCTTTTCTCCGTAAAGCAAAAACAAAAACTCCATTGTTAGCCAACATAACCTAGTGGCTATATGAAGCCCCGACTGCATTTGGTCATAGTGTTTGAAATGGTATGACATGTCAAACTTTGTTTTTGTTATCTTTTAAACAGAGCTTCTTGAGGAAAAAGGCTGGTAGTTGGTGGTTGGTTTTTTTGTTGTTGTTATTGTTTTTAGAGACAGAGTGCAAGAGAGGGAGAAACAGAGAGAGGGGGGCAGAGGATCTGAAGCGGGTCTTTGCTGACAGCAGAGAGCCCGATGTGGGGTTCAAACTCATGAACTGTAAGATCATGACCTGAGCTGAAGTAAGACCCTCAATCGACTGAGCCATCCAGTGCCCTAGTTGGTTTTCTTTTATCAAAAATGCTAATAGGACACTCTCTAGGTTTGCACATTTTTCTATACAACCCACACAAGTTCTGTCCCATAGCAGACTTTATAATGTGCTTAAGAACATGGTTGCTGGAGACAGACTTGTAATGAGGGGCAAGATCTCTAACATCTGTTGACCTCTTTTTCCTCATGTGTAAAATGTCAGTAAATAACATTCCTTATATCGCAGTGTGGGACTAGCAGAATCAA
The DNA here is from genome assembly GCF_028749965.1 of Puma concolor. NCBI lineage: Eukaryota > Metazoa > Chordata > Mammalia > Carnivora > Felidae > Puma > Puma concolor. Next base: position 133,752,451 of record NC_141668.1, on the reverse strand, counting down.
TACATATCAAAGAGTCAGTGCCTGTTACAGACTAACATTCAGTAATTGTTAGCTCTTACTGTGCCACGGACACTGAGTTTCTTTGTTTTTTCTTGGACAGACCTTCTGTTCTAGCCATAGGTAGCTCCAGCTCATTACTTTTCTGGTGTTTTGCTTCTTTCTGGTTCCCAACGGTAGCACTTATCTATTGCTTCATTAAAAAAAAAAACAAAACACAAAATAATGGTGCAAAACAAAAAGCATTTTGTTATGCTCACAGATTCTGTAGGTCAGGAATTTGGACAGGACATAGCTGAGATGGCTTGTGTTTTCTCTGCTTCGTGATGACTGGGGCCTCAGCTGGGAAGATTCCAGCGACTGGTAGTGACTCAGTAGCCCAAGGCTAGAATCATTTGGAGCTTCTTCACTCACAAGTCTGGCGCCTGGGCCGTGTGACTCAAAAGACTTGGCTCGGCTGGGACCGTTGACCAAAGTGCCCACACGTGGCATTTCCATGTGGCTTCGGTTTCCCCAGCATGGTGGGTCGTTTCTGAGAAGGAGCACCCCAAGAGGAAGTATTTCAAAAAACCCAGACAAAAACTGCATGGCTTTGTGTGACCTGGCCTCAAAAGTCAACAAATGTTGCTTCTGCTCTGCCGATGGCAGCAATCACAAGTTTTCTCTGATTCCAGGGGAGGGGACATGGACGCTGCTCTGGAAGGCAGAAGGGTTGAGGAGCTGAAGTCTTATTCTCTTTTTTAAAGCCTTTCTTCCTATAGTGGCGCCTGGGTGGTTCAGTCTGTGGAGCATTCAACTCTTGACTTTGTATCGGGTCATGATTCCAGGGTGGTGGGATCTAGCCCCACGTTGGGCTCCATGCTGAGTGTGGAACCTGCTTAAAATTCTCTCTCTCTCTCTCTCTCTCTCTCCTCTCCCACTTGCTCTCTCTCTCTCTCAAATTAAGGGGAAAAAATCCTATAAATATGGCTCTGTTTGGAACTTTTTACCCAAGTTCTGTGAGTGTCCCTAGTCTTCCCTGGTTGCTGTGTACCCTTGACTAATCCCAACCTGTAGGATTTGGACTCTAGAGCATCCTTCTGTCAACCTTCACTTGCTCCTTCCACAGCCCAGATAGAATTCCCTGTCACTGCCCACTCCCCAGCCCTGCCTCCTTCCTCCTTTCTTTGCTTCAGCTCATCTGCCTATGGAAGACTCATTGGGTGGAAAAATATTTTTTATAATACTAGCCCAACTTTCCCACTTCCTCCTTGGTCTGTCCACAACTTGCTGAAGCTCAACTGTCCTGTGCTTCTGGACTCAGAAAAGGGATGCATTTTCAGAAAGTAGAAAAGAGAGGAGGCTCTTCATAGGAAAATAGAAAAGATTATCACTGGATAGGACAAATATTTGGTTACAAAGACTCCCTGGTTAGTGGGGAAGAGAAGGTCAGAGGGAGAATAATGAGAACAAAGATAGGAGTGGTACCAGAAAGATAGGCCCTGTGCGGTGTTACTTCTTCGGTTGAAGCCTGGGGAGATGGCAAAAATCACAAGTAGTTTTATGGATCTGAAAACAGAGGAGGCATGAAGCTCTTCACAGTTGAGTTCCTGGAGAGGTAGCAGTGCTCTAGAAGAAAACATGGTGACCGGAGCACTGAGGTAGGATGGGGCCTAGACGCTTAGCACACCACCCACTAGGAAGACCTGGAATTGAAGAAGGAAACAACCAATCATAGAAGGATCTTGTAGAGGAGGATAAGAAAAGACTCACCAGTAACCCACATGGGCCCATTGCCAAGGACCAGAGAAAATGCCATGGAGGACAGGGTGCTCCCAGAGCCTCTTTTCTACAGACTCACATGAAACTTAGACAAAACCCCATGGGAAAAGGAAGCAGATGACCTGCACATGACGAAGATGAGCCTTCTACCTCCTTAACAGGAGGTGATAGGCTCAAATGAGAAATTAAATCTTGTTTTAGAGAAATGAAACAAGTTCTATTTTTTTTCTTAAATTTTTGCCCACCTAGATACGTGTACTGCAATCCATGCTCACTACATATATTCACTGTCTCATACTGAGGTTTCTGGGGAGAGGTGGACGTATGCAGTAAAATTTTATATGGCACTGAGGGTTTTTTTTTTATAATCAGTTCTCATTTCTGTTGGAGTTTTATTATATATTGCATTTCTGTCAAATACATTGATAGGGACTTAGCTGTTGATTAAGCAGAAATGGTGAATGAGAGTTACCATTCATTCATTTAGACCTTTCTGAGCAACTACACTATATCAAACATTGTTTTAAGTGGAGTTAGCACAGGTAGAAAGGCCCTTGAAAATGAAGCTTACCTTCTAACAGCTTTAGAACAAACATGATTTTTTGATGTCATCGCTAGGTTTTATGTCCCCACATATAAATGTGGGGGATCTGATCTGAACTTCTTCCTCCAAACACATAATGATAGTCCCCATGGCAGTTCCCTTCATCGGTAGTTTGGTCAACAGAGTCCAGAGAAAGGCTTGAAACACACATGCACACATGCATCCACACACACCATCTTTTTATTCTGTGGTAGGGCGTGTTGTCATTGCATGATATATTTAGACAAAAACCGCTTACTTTAGAATGATCTTTGTTCACACGAAATCTGCAGAAATAAATAGTATTACTGATTTCTTCTTTTGTTTGATGTCAGCGTGAGATATTTATTAAGAAAATGCGCGGGCTGTAATGTCACCTTAATTATAGTATGAGAAGGCTTAATGAAGGCAAATTCCCCTTTATAGCTTTAGGCTTTAATGCCACTAGGCTCTTCTGTTTATTCCAATGAATTGCATTCTGGCGCCCACGATCTCATGTAACAAATGCATAACTAATGTGACATTCACACAAAACATCGCATTAGTTCCATACGATCAGTTCTATTCCAGTGAACACGAAACCAAATCATGTTATTGTAATGTGAGTTGTGATTTAATACTCTAATTTGTAGGTAGTTTTGTCTGAATCTAGCATTATTTACACCACTCACAGTGGTTGCTAAGACATACTAGATGCCTACTTTATTTGGCTTGGCTACCTTCCCTCCCACAATAGACACACCCCAAAAAATATATCGAATAGTGCTGTATTCTGGTACTGAATGTGTTCTCAACTATCTTCCTACCAGGTTCAAAATTACTGTGTGAGAATAGTTGGCTGTTTCAGTAATTCAAAAATTCCCACAAGGTAACATGCTTTGAAGTTTGGAGCACTAAGAATTATGGAAGAAAAGAGACTATCATCCAGCCCAGGAAAACGTAATAGTTGCATAATATTACTTATAAAGTAAGGTCAAGGTCATTCTGAAGATGACTTCAGTCAATATATTTTGAAATAAGGCATTCTCGGGCACCTGGGTGGGTCAGTTGGTTGAGCATCTGACTCTTGGTTTTGGTTCAAGTCATGATCTCGCAGTTTCATGAGTTCGAGCCCTGTGTCAGCCTCTGTGCTGAGTGTGGAGCCTGCTTGGGTGGGATTCTGTCTCTCCCGCTTTCTGCCCCTCCCCCACTCCCAGTGTCTGACTCTCTCAAATAAATAAAATAAAACACTTTAAAAAAAAAGTTTGAAGTAAGGCTCACTTGTATCCTTCAGTCTTCAACTTAATTGTTAACCTCCTACGAAGGCTTTGACTACCCTATTTAACACAGCCCTCTCTGTCTCGCTCACTATCACGTCACCCCGTGTGGCCGTGTCTGGTACCTGTCTATCTGTTCTCCCTTTTTCCTTAGTGATAAATTATTGCATAATTTCCAGGTGGGCAAATGACCACCTAGAATGAAGGCTATACATTCCAGGTTCTTTTGCAGCCATGGAATACAGCAGACTCCGAGGAGACTATGAGGAGACAAAAGCATCTTTAAGTGGGTGAGGTATGGTCCTCTTCGTGCCTTTGTCCTTCATGTAGTCGCCATGGCTGGGACTCAGGCCAGCCTTCCTGGACCACGCAGCAGAAGCCCTGTGTTTAGGATGGTGAACAAATCTAGGTCCCTGATGAATTCATGAAGCTGCCTTACCCCTTTGGAAGGAACTCCTCTAATGTGAAAGGAGAAATTAACTTTTGAAACCGTGATCATCGTTTAACATATATAGTAACTTGTCCAGCATATTAACCTGAACCCACCAGGGGGAAGAGGTACTGATCCATCAGAATAGATGCCAGTGTCAAAAAAACTCACTCTAGCTGAATCACAGCCTTGGTTTAAGCAAAATGAGTTTGAGTCTTCTGTCACTTGCAGCTAAACCTAATTTCCAGTAATATACTCTACTTCTTTTTAACCCTGTTAGCGTCTGTGATTATCCCTTCATTGTTTTACTTACTTAACGATCTTTCCCTCCCCTTAACATCTAATCTCTGTGAGGGCAGAGAATGCCTCTGGGGTTTGCTGCTGGAACACAACTTTGTTGAATGTGGAAAGAATGAATGAACTAATTCTTTAATTTTTTATTGCGAGATACAATATTTTGGGAATTGCAGATCTGGAGGAGTGAAAAGAATTCTATTTGGAGGACTAGGGTTGGCAGTGCAATTGACAAAAGTTTTTTTTTTTTTTTTCTTCTGACTTGGAAAAAAAAAACCTGATGAAATTAGTGGTAGATAAAAATTCATTTCTCGCTTCTAACAAGGAATCACAAACAATGGAGGACATATAAATAGAGTAGCAGCTTTATTAATAATACTTTCCTACTCCATTCGTGATCTTTTGATGACAACCCTACCGGAGGCACTCTTTATCAGGCACTAAAGCAATTTAGATGCTGTCACATGCCTTTCTTGATATATACGTATTAGACATAAAGCAGTTTTCTGTTCTTTAGCTTATTTTAGTATATAATTAAAACTCTGACTGTCTGCTACTAAGCAACGGAGCATGGCAGAGGTTGATCACATGCTATCACAAAGATAGAAAGAGGAAAAATAATAAAAATAATCATACCCATTCCTGTAATCAGCCTTCAGATCTTAATTATGTTTTAACTCCTTTGTTATGCCAAAGGCAATGCCTATTGGCATTTAAAGGACACTCTTACTTTTCTGCCTCAGTTCAATCTAGTTGTTTCATTTGGATCCTAGTCCATTTATGGAATCCTTCTGGGGACATTTAAGGTCACAAAGGATGATAGAAAACAGATAGGAGTCTGGAGGTTTGGGTTCCATTCAGCCCCAAACCTGGTCAGGTGTGCGCAGGGAAGCAGCCAGATTCTAAACTGAAGGAAAGAGGGGTGGGGTGAGGGTGCATGCAAGGCTGAACGTGGGGGGAGGGAGACATTGGTAAGTGAGCAAGTGCGTGCATACCCAAAACAGCCCTTTACCACCTTTCTCCCTGGCTCGTGGTCTGACCTCTGAAGTTTCAATTGTGTATTTCACTCTCCTTCTAAAGATGCCTTTTTATCAGACTCTTAACTTTTATATAGTGGTATTTCTGTAGGGTTGTGAGATGCACCGGTTTTGAAGGATATATGTTCAGAGGGAATAGCTCTTGCTCTGTTCTGGCCCCCACCTCCCTCAACTCTCCAAAAGACTTCTGAATATGAACTTTATTCATTCACTCATTCACTCTTCCATTCGCTCGTGAATAACGTCTGAGTCCTTATTTTACGTCACTCCCTATTCCACACGTTAGGGCTATAATCGTGGGCAAAACTGATGCCTCTTGCAAAGCCTCGGTTCCATAGGAAAGACGGCCAATAATTAAGAAAGCTTTTTTAAAGGCAGTAAGGATTTACCATGTGTTGAGCTCTCCCTATGCCAAACACCACAGTCTCGTGATGCCGTTTACTCTTCAGCTAACAACAGAGGTATAGAGGATGCAGGAGACGGGCAGAAGACGAACTGCCTGAGCCTGATTCCCACCTCTGTCACTTCCTAGCTGTGTCATCTTTAGCAAGTTAATTAATCTCTACTTGCCTGAATTTTCTTGTCTGGAAAATGGGGGTTCTATCTTTTGGGCTGTTGGGAGAATAATTATTTAATGTATCTGTTGCTTTTAGAACAGTGCTCGGCAGTTGTACATGGGTCCAATTTTAAAGATAAACAAACTGAAGCATAGATGAAACAACCTGAGCCAGTCCATTCAGCTAATGAAAAGCAGGAACCAAACTTCCAACTGAAGTCTGTACGTCTACGTACTGTCTACCCTTAACAGTTCTGTTTTGTTCTGCCAAAGTTTCCTAACTTCTTGGAGAATCACTTCCTGCACCTGCAATCTGGGCATGATAACACGAAACTCTCTCCCTTGCAGTGTGTTGTGAGATTTGCCTGTGAGGACGAATTTGAAAGTTCTTTGAAAACTGTAAAGCATCATGAAAAATACAAGTTGCTATTATTGTTATTATTATTATTATTACTGAGTTGTGTTGTTACATTCCACATTTCAGTGTTGCCTGTGATGAGTTTTATTTGCATATTTGTCAGATAAGATTTTCTGCTTTATCTTTCCTGTATATTAAAAGACTTTTAGGGGCGCCTGGGTGGCGCAGTCGGTTAAGCGTCCGACTTCAGCCAGGTCATGATCTCGCAGTCCGTGAGTTCGAGCCCCGCGTCAGGCTCTGGGCTGATGGCTCAGAGCCTGGAGCCTGTTTCCGATTCTGTGTCTCCCTCTCTCTCTGCCCCTCCCCTGTTCATGCTCTGTCTCTCTCTGTCCCAAAAATAAATAAACGTTGAAAAAAAAAATTTAAAAAAAAAAAAAAAAAAAAAAAAAAAAAAAAAGACTTTTAGGGGCAATTGGGTGCCTCAGTCAGTTAAGCGTCCAACTCTTGGTTTCAGCTCAGGTCATCATCTCGTGGTTCATGGATCAAGGCCTGCGTTGGGCTCTCTGCTGACAGTGCAGACCCTGCTTTGGATTCTCTGTCTCTCTCTCTCTCTCTCTCTCTCTCAAAATAAATAAATAAACATTTAAAAAGAAAAAAACCGTGTAACCCGCCTGAGAGTCTCCTTGCCGCCTCATGATGGTTCATTTGTTGCTCAATCCACTTTGACAAAACAATCCCTTCTGTCACTTCTCCTCTAGATGGAAGAGAAAATACAGAAGAGAGGAACCTGATGCCATCTAATGTTTCGGATACTTGCCAGATAATGTTCTAATGTTCTGTGAAAGTTTTAGTTCGGGTGGTGGGTGAAAACATTCAAACTGTTGGCCAAAAGCATGGGAACAGAATCTGACTTACATAAGGCTAACCAAAGGAGGCTTCACTGAAAGGAAAGAGCGACAGCTTGGCCAATCCACAATAGCCAGCCTCTTTCAGGAAACGAAGGTATCCTCCTTGGTAGCAGGCTTGACCTCCTGAGGGTTCCAGATAACTTAACCTGGCCAATTCTATACTGTAGCTTGGGAAATGTTTCATATGGAGAAATGGCTCCCCAGGAAGAAACACTGTGATTTCTGTAACTTAATTTAAGGAATCACCTGTTGAATCAGATTTATGGAAATCAATACAAGTCTTTCTCTCCATGTAAGCATGAGGAGGGCTATTTAAATGTCCCTCTTTTCCAAAGTCACTCATTCTCCGACACCCATTTACGACCACACCACCAAAAGATTTCTGACCATGTTAGATGTTCCAGAGCCCAGACCTTGTTACTTTCTTTTGGAGGGAGCATAGGGAGAGATGATGATTGGCAACTCTTAAGGACATACAAGGAGATGAAGAAGATCTGGAGTTAAGGGGGACAGGAAAAGCTGATTGAGAACAATTAGCTAGAGTAGGAAAACCCAAAAGAGTATATTTACGTGCTGGTATCTCTGCATTTGAACTATATAAATTCATGGTGGGAGGTGAGCAAGAAGAAAGAATTCTTGAGGGTGCATGATAGTCTGCTCCATTCTTTTTCTTTTTTTTTTTTTAATAGTCTTCCTGCATACTAAGAAACTGAAGCTGATATGACCTCTTGTCTTTGTCCTTCTCGCCATACCTGAGCTCTTCTCCTCATAGGCCGACTGGTGTCTCAGTCATCTTTATGCCTAAAGACCCTCCATTGTCTGCCGCAGAAAGAGAGAGCATGTGTAGAGGAGATTGAAAGACCCCAATGTAACTGGTCAGCATCAGCCAATGAACCAGCTCTGTTGGAATCAGATGTCTGTCCCTGACCCGATCAGCTCTCAGGGGGACAGAATAAACTTTTGAGACTTGTTCTTATCAATAAAGTATTTGCAGATTGGGGAAAGCTTTCCAAAATTTTTCTATTTTTGCTAGTCTCTGGGCTTTTATTTTCCACGCCATGGGTCTAACTCCCATTACCTCTGGTCTCAACTGCACCTTGCAGACAGTTAACATGAGTTATATTGTCATAATATTTATTCATGGCTTTCTTAACTGTAGCAATGTCCAGACTACTTTTTAAAAAAAATTTTTTTTAACGTTTATTTATTTTTGAGACAGAGAGAGACAGAGCATGAACGGGGGAGGGGCAGAGAGAGAGGGAGACACAGAATCTGAAACAGGCTCCAGGCTCTGAGCCGTCAGCACAGAGCCCGACGCGGGGCTCGAACTCACAGACCGCGAGATCATGACCTGAGCCAAAGTCGGACACTTAACCGACTGAGCCACCCAGGCGCCCCTAGACTACTTTTAAAAATAGCCCATTGGCTGGGGTGCCTGGGTGGCTCAGTCGGTTAAGCGTCCGACTTCCACCCAGGTCACACACGATCTCGTGGTCTGTGAGTTCGACCCCCGCGTCGGGCTCTGGGCTGATGGCTCGGAGCCTGGAGCCTGCTTCTGATTCTGTGTCTCCCTCTCTCTCTGCCCCTCCCCTGTTCATGCTCTGTCTCTCTCTGCCTCAAAAATAAATAAATGTTAAAAAAAAATTTAAAAAAAAATAGCCATTGGTCTCTGTGAGTGGAGGAGCTGAGAATCTTACACACCAGAGAAACCATAGCCAGCCATGGGCACTCTCAGCCTGACATCTAAAAGCAGATTTACATATACGTCTGTGTTTCATGCTTCTAGTTAATCTGTGCGGTCCCCCTATACTTAAAGTACTACGAAGAGCAACAGAATTTCTACCCTCAGGGAGTCTTAATCTCCTTGATTATGACAGATCTAAGATTTTAACGTTTTCTCCAAGCTCAGCTGTGCTCCTTGAGACAAAAAATTTCCTTCAGGAGCAACTTCTATTACAAGTGCACGTAAAAGTTTTAGCTACTCTCTTGCTCGCCTCCTTTCCTTTTGGGGTGGTGCCTAGTGGTTGGCTACCACTCAGGAAAGCTTTATAATTGTAGGCACTAGCTGAGCCAAAAGGCCATGTTTTCGCTTTAGGGTAAACTTGTTAAAATTGGGCACTCCGCCAGGGTCATCCATCTAAGAACATTGTGAAAGCGCCTTACAGTTGCTCATCCAGCTACGGTCTAATTAATTTTCAAATGGACAAAATAGCTTCTTGGGCCATGTAACAAGCATTTTCTTTCATTTAAGCGAAGCTGGATTTGGCTCCGAGCAGGGTCACGAGAAATTCTAATGGCTTCTTCTCTTCTTTGTGTGTCCTCAGGAGAGCTTGCGTTGATGTCAACAAAGCAAGATTTGTGCTCCGGGCAATCGGAGTAGAATCAGTTTCCAGAGAGCCAAGTTCTTTGACTTCCCCTAGAAGGAAAGGGTATGGAATTGAGCATATGGGAAGGCTCTCTAAACCCTTTTACATTATTGGATTTAGCTACGCTCACATAATGAAATTGTTGAGATTGTTTAAACCTTCTGCAGGGACTTCTGTTAGCAGAGAAGAAACTTGTACTAAAGCCATAAGAAGATTGTGTTATAGATATAATGGAATCTTTTTTATCTTTTGCCTGGTTTTCTGTAGAGGGCTGACATTTTTTTCTGGGCATGAAGCCAAAGGTCTATTTAATTTCTCAAAATTTCCCATGGTCACTAATACTGTCCCCCTGATGGCAGTTTCATAAATTTATAAATAAAGACAAAGCCATTAGAAAGGTTGTGAATCCTTGCAATTAACTTCAAACAACGTTTAGAAGCTTTTTTTTTTAAGGTGCTTTTTTGCTCAGTAAACATAACACCTAGAGAAAACATGCTCTTGATTTGTCAGTTCATTTTTCACTGATAGTCCCTAAATTCCAATAAAATAATTGAACTTTGTCTTGAAACCACATCTATGATTAAATAGGGTTTGAATATAAAAACGCAAGTCAACTTACATCTGATGGATTCTCATGAACAGTTGAAACTATATCACTTTTATTTTTATTGCATTTAGGATTTGGGGGCGATAGTGGCATTTTTATTTTGAGTAGAAAATCTTTCTTTCTTCTTTTTTTTTTTTTACTTTTACATTTTCTAGGAGGATTTTTGCCAATTTAGAGACAGAATTTGTTTGTTTTTGTTTGTTTTTTCTTTTGTCTTTTGTCTTTTGGGTTTTTTGAAAAAAAGAGAGGTTGGGGGGTAGGCAGGACCCAGGTGGCAGGCACCTTTTTTTTCATCAAGGACCATCATGAGAGTTTGACCATGAAAAATGTACCGCATTGAATACCACAATGTTCCAGTAAGTGACTGACCACAGAAAACCCTCTGTCCCTAGCATCCAGTTCAACAATGTCCCCAAATGGCTAGCTTGCTTCTTTGCAGCCAACCAAGGACTGCCACACGTAGCTGTAGAGAGTCATCCTGGCTTCCAAAAATCCCACCTTCACAGACACCTTACCAATCAGAGGCTATCTTAGCTTTTCCTTTTTCAATCTCTGCAGAGATTCTAATACCCTTGAATCTCGCCTGAAAGAGAAGTGACAGCCGATGGGTTCTTTTGCAAGTTTATGAATAAGTAGTCTTTGTTAATTTTGTCTCAGACTTAGTGTTGTCTTCGACAGATGTATCCCCAATTTAGAACAACACCTCGCCCAGAGAAGAGTCAAATATTTTCTCATTCAACAAATATCTGCTGATTACCTACCATATGCCAGACGATAGTCCCAGCACTGAGATAGAAGATATATAATCTGCCCTCTGTCCAGTATGCTAAATTTCATGAATAATCATTTTAGAATCTAATAATTTCATAAATAATAGCTTATCATTAACAATGATATTGTAAGAAATAACTTATTAGCAATGCTTACTGAGATATAAAGCTGATTTTTATACTTGAGAGAGGAGTGGATGCTCTTTTAGAAGTGGAAGGGGAAACCAAATTGTTCTACGTGCCACCAGAAACTACCTGTGATAGAAAAGCAGCTGTTGTTATTGTTGCCATCCCGTCCCCTAGCTGTGGTAAGAGAGGCATTGCATTTTCATAGAAAAGAGGAAATTAGTTGCCACTTGCCCAGTAGACTTTTCTCTGGCTGGTGGTATATATGCGCTTTTACTTTTTAATTTCCGAAAATAAACATAATTGTGCAGTGTCATATATTGACAATATTCCTCTCTCACCCACATTTTATATCTGCTTTCAACATTAAATGAGAAAGGATATTCTCAAAAAGCTAGCAAAAACAATGGAAAGCAAGACTTTATGCCAAATATAAACATATTTCTGTTTAGCAAATAGCAGGGGCATATAAAACATTCCCATTTCTCTTCTTGCATAACAGAATGTTCTATGCTTACTGTATTAGTTAACAAATTCAAGTCTGTTTATTTTGTTTGAAATTCCACTTCATCCATAAATTACAGCGTTACACAATAACACCAGAAGGACAATATCACCATTGTTTGCTTTTACAATCATCTCAGCCCACAAAATTCTGTTCCATTGTCAGCTTGCTGTCATCAAGCTATTGTTGTTTTCCTCTTTCCAGGGTCTCCCTACTAATATCATTCACATTATTTAGACACTCAGCAATGTTTTTGCTATCAGTGCAGACTTCTAAAGAGCTGGAGCCCCAGTGTGATGACCAAATCACCCTTGACTATTTATCTTTCCACAGTCATTATTTCCCGAGGCCTGGAGTAGCTGAGTTGCAGTGTGTGCAGAGCAGGGTGGGGGAGGGGGGGGCGGGAGGGGAGCTTCCCCTGCCGAAGCTCGTTCGTTCCATTGGACAATGAGACCTTTCTGCTTGACTCTCTCTGGGCACGTACACAATGAGGTGGTTCGGGGGAGGGCAGGCAGATCATTGCTAACACCAATTCCCAAACTTCCTAGAGTAAGGAATTTTCAAATAAAAACATACATACATAGTTTTATTTCACAGGTCCCTTTATCTCATTTCCTAGTTGCAAACAGGCTCTTGGCTCCTCCCCCCCATAATAATAATAATATATGAACAGTAAGCCTCTCTCCCTGCTCTCCTCCTTAGAATTGCATTTTCTTATTCATTCTGCATCTACTTATTATGAGTGTCCTGTGTTTTTTTTAATTAAAAAAATTTTTTTATGTTTATTTATGAGACAGAGACAGTGTGAGCAGGGGAGGGGCAGAGAGAGGGAGACACAGAACCCGAAGCAGGCTCCAGGTTCCGAGCTCTCAGCACAGAGCCCATCGTGGAGCTCAAACCCACAAACTGTGAGATCATGACCTGAGCCGAAGTCGGACGCTTAACTGACTGAGCCACCCAGGCGCCCCTCCTGTGTGTTTGTCATTGGAAATGTGCACACAGTTCTTGCCCTCATGGAATGGAGGGCCTAATGGGAAATACAGATGTTAAGTTTTTTTCTAATGTTTTTTTTTTAAGATAACTTCTGTGCAAATACACATACATAATATGTATTCTCTGTATACCCTCTATATGTAATATGTCTTCTCTCATTTTTAAAAACACACCTGGTGATTTACTGTACGTACACTTTTATGTTTTGTTTTATTTCTGTAATAGTGTGTGGAAGGCATTTTTAATTTTTTTCTGTACAACGTTCCTTCTTCCTTCCAAATAGCACCCTGATTTTATTTTGGAGAATCACCTCTTTCTCACTTTGCTTATTCCTAGTGGAAATTTAAATCACGTCCGTTGTCCTCTGGTATCCAAGGGTTACGTATGTGCCCTGGGCTCACTCTCCCTTTAGAGTGAATCTCAACCCAAATGACTCAGGATGGAAACAGCAATATCCAGACAACAAGATGGAGTGATACTTGATGTTGAGTAGTGTGGAGCTACTAATTCGTCCTGTGCCCTCCAGCCTCCTGGCCGTTCTGTGGGCTAACTCATGTTGTTCCAATCCATTTCATTTTTGCTTGACCACTCCAGAATTGATTTCTGCTGCTTGTAATCAAAGATATTTAATCGGAGACATACAGTATTTCAGCATACTTAGACCTATCTCATTCTTCGTTAGCTCCTGAAAGGCATTCCATTATGTCGATGTTCAGGTTTCCCCCACTATCTGGACAGCAGCGCATTCCATGAAACCTTTTGTAGGCCGAAATGGTGTAAAGTGAAGAGGCAATTACCATTAATTTATATGGAAAAGTGTTGAGCGTTCCCAGACCCCCAAAATAACTCCTTAGGCTTTTATGGTACCTTAGGACACATCTTGCCAACAGATGAGCAAAATCAATGGAGATAAAGCACAGATGGTTGCCGACACAGTTCAAAGCTCTGGCGGCTTGATGCTGAGATGCTGAGTGTAGTTCCTGGGAAAAGAGCTTGACGGGGCCTCTCTCACTGCTCATTGTTTGCTGCCTCTGTAACAGTTCCCTGCAAAACCAACACCGAACTCTAGTTTTGCTTTTCGCGTTTTCTAGTAAAAGTGCAAATCGTCTTCAGGTTTCATGTGGTTTGCAAAAACAAGTACTAATGTAGGTCTTTTGTAAAAGCCAAGGGGCATCAAGCAAACTTTTGAGAAGCGGGGACTCCTGTATCATAGTTTCGTGAACCATCACTTGCAAGTGGATGTTTAAGATGCTTCCAGTATTCTGTCAACAAATACTTCAGAAGATACATCTACACACACCATATATTCTTGAATATCCATCTTTGGACAGTTATATGAATCTGTTTTGGGGAATAAACTTCTAGAAGTGGAACTGCTGGGTCAAAGGATATTTTTACACATTTTTAGTACTATCAAACAGTATTGAAGCGTTTCACATGAGAATGATCGCCCTATTATAACTATTGGTTGAATATATAAATAATGAAAAAGTTTTAATGATGCTTTATTTGTAATAACTCTTTATGGTCACTAATTCTTCTGAATTTAGAAAACTGAGAAAATAAGTATAAACGCACAAAAAACGCAGCTTATTTGCCTTTAAGTTTATTTATTTATTTTGAAAGAAAGAGCATGTGAGCTGAGGAAGGGCAGAGACAGGGGAAAGAGAGAGAGAATCCCAGACAGGGTCCACACTGTCAGCACAGAGCTTGATGTGGAGCTTGAATCCATGAACCCTGAGATCATGACCTGAGCTGAAACCAAGAGTCAGGTGACTGACTGAGCCACCCAGATGCCCCCCACATCACTTATAATTCTCTCACCCACAATGGTAGAATTACATCTGCTCATCGTTATTATTTTTTTATCCAGCGTTTGCAAGTCTTTTTAAAAAGGATTATTATAAACAATCAATACCGTCATAGCTAAAAGTAGAGGCCATTAGTTGTATTTCTTGAATTCCAAGTATATGGGATTTCTACCTAACTTAGATTTTTGATTTCCAGTTTAATTGCTAGTGGTAAGTGAACATACTCTGTATGGTTTCAGTGCTTTGCAGTTTGCTAGGTCTTGCTTCATGGACCGCTTTATGTTCAGTTGTGGTTCGATTTATGTGGTTGAAGAGTATCTTCTCTACTTTTGAGCAGCGTTCTTTGTACTTGCTTTGGATTGGGGTTTGATATTTGTGCTATTCAAATCTACACCCTTACTGATTTTGTTTATTTGTTAGTAACAGAGAAAGGTATATTAAAATTTCCTACCATGATTATGGTTTTGTCTATTTCTTCTTATAATTCTATCACTGTTTGCTTCATATTGTCTGAGGCTCAGTTTTTAAGTGCATATAAATTTAGAATTGTTGTATTGTCCTGGTGAGTTACATATTGATTATTTATATTTTCCCGTTTCAACTCTACTAGTATTTTTGGCTTACATCTATTTTTGTTATTTCACAGCTTCCCTTTTGTTAGTTTATATAGCATAAAATTTTCTTCTCTTGAAAATCTTTTGCTTTTAATCCATTATACTTACTCCTTGTAAACAGCTTGTAGTGGATTTTGTTTTGTTTTGTTTTGTTTTTTTAATCTAGTTAAATAGTCTTTGTCATTTCAATGCAGCATTTAGTGCATTTACATTTAATATAATTATTGATATATTACAGAATGTATTCTATCTGTTCAGCCTGTTATTTTCCTTTATTTTCCGGTAATATTATTTTGAATTAAAGAGTTCTTTTTTTATTTAAAAAACTTTTTTTTAACATTTATTCATTTTTGAGAGAGAGAGAGAAAGACAGGGCATGAGCAGTGGAGGGTCAGAAAGAGAGAGAGGAGACACAGAATCAGAAGCAGGCTCCAGGCTCTGAGCTGTCAGTACAGAGCCTGATAATGGGTCTTGAGCCCACAAACCGTGAGATCACGACCTGAGCCAAAGGCGGACACTTAACCAACTAAGCCACCCAGGTGCCCCCTTGAATTAAGGAGTTCTTAATTGTCTCATATTTTTCTCTAGGAGTTTGAAAGTTTTATTGACATGTGTCTGTTATTTATATGGTTATTACATCCATCCTTGACTTACCAAAAATCAAATATTAGTATTTTTAACTTGTTTATGGATAATCTGAGGAATTTAACGTTAGTCACTTTAATGCTAATTTATCCCCTGCTGATGAATATGACATTGTACACTTTAATTTTATACATGACAAAAGCAAATAAAACATTAGAGTTATTGTTTTGTATATTTAATATCCATTTTTGCATATTCACCTATTTACCATTTTTGTTGCTTTTCACTCTTCTGCATCTCTATTCTTTCATCTGGGATAATGTTTTTTCTACTTAGAGGACCCTGCTTAATATATTCTGTAGTGAGCATCTGCTGGTGACAAATTCTTTTAGTCTTTTAGAATGAAAATGTCTTTATTTTGCCTTCATTGGGAATTAATTTTTTTAATTTGCCAGTTTGACAAATGATAATGGTATCATACTGCTTTAATTTGCATAGATTTTATATATTTACTACCTTTTCTCTTTCTTCTCTTAGGTATTTAATTTCTTTATAAAGTTAAAAGCATCTCTTTTTTTTTTTTTCCAGGAGATGAGGAGAAACTAATTATTCACATAAATGAGGTTAAAGTAGTATAATATATATTTTTGGGTAACTTGGCTGCTAATTTTGCTCGTGTGTCCCTGCACACACAAAGACACAGGAATCTAAAAGCTGCCTCTGGCTAATAAATTAACTCTTAAGACAGATAAATACATTATTAATGCCACCGAGACTTTTAAACCATTCTTGACAGTCACTCATTTCACATGGTAAAGTCCTGGACCAACTTTTCCACAACTGTGTGACACTTTGAGCATCTCTCTCTTCTCTGCAATGTTTCACAAGAGGTACTCATCCTTGAGAAACCGTTTTGAAGGGAAGAGATAATCCTAGGTCAATAGAAGCTCAGTCATTTAACCAGGTATTTTATTTTGAGGACTTACATGAAAAGTTGTGTTCAGTCCCTTATTTATCCTGCCTCTATTTAAGTTGTGTTTTTTTGAAAAACAGGGTACCCTCAAACGTAATGGCTTAAAACAATTATGATTTATTATCTTTCACAGTATTTGCATCAGGAATTCTGGTAGAGCTCATCTGAGCAATTCTGTTCCATATGGGTAGGCTTGGCTGGAATGTACAAGAAGATGTTACTTGCTTGTCCAGCATTGCAGCTCTGTGTTGTTCCACATGTCATTTCTCTCTCCCCGTGTGTCTCATCATTTTGTATTCTGGCCTAAGCTCCTTTAGAGATTGACATCTGGTTTCCTACACTGAAAGTGAGGATCTTGAAAGCTCTCTTGAAGACCTTGAACCGAGCTGGCAGACTGTCATTTCTACCATATATCATTGGTCAAAGCAGATCACAGTACAGGTCCAGAATCAGGGGAGGGGAAATTGAATCTACCTCTTGATCATTGGAGTCACATGCTTGTACAGGGAAGGAAGGAATTAATGGAAGCCATCTTTGGATACCATTCACCACTCTTTGTTAGCAAGTATTTCATATTTCTTTTCTGAAGACCAGAACACATTGCTTCTTTCAAACTTGTATTTATTTTAAAGCATAAATTAGAACATGAGTCGCGCATATGCTTACCCACTTGGTCCTTTCCTTATTGACTAAAGATAGAACAGACTTGTTCTAAACAGGCTGCAGTTAATGCAAAGTATGTAGGCCACCCCTATAGAAGCTTGCTTTATAATCAAGAATTCATGTAATGTTTTAGTTTTTCATTTGCTTCAGCCCTCCTGGTATTAGCCAATAAAAGAATTATAGTTTTAATAACTAGTTGACACAGCTGATTTTATCGATTTTAATAAATAATCAAACATGCCTAAAAGCGAAAACATCAAACAAATGATTTAAATCCCTAAAACCTTGCCTGTGCTAATCACAAAACTCAGTTAAATGACAAAGATAAAAACAGATTAGTGTCATTAGGCAAAAAAAGAACACGTACCAATTACAGAATATAAGTCTTATCAGTTTGCTTAATAAAAACCTGAAATGCTAAATGAGCAGCTGCGCTCACGCACATTTGTGGAAAGCTTCAGCCTCTTGTTTCAAATAGTCATCCAAAGGAAACCAATAACCACAGCAAATGGAGCAGCAAGAGAATGTCAATGGAGCTCCTGCCCTTTCTTCATTGTGTCCTCTCTTTTGTTACTCTTATGAGACCTCTGACAGTGACAAAGATGGAAACTGAGACCTGCAGAGACGAAGCATGTAGCTCAAGGACCTACACCTCCAGAGAGCCGGAAGTGGGATTCAAACCCAGGACTCAGTGCTTCACAAAATCCATTCGGTTTCCTGCTCCCATACTGTCTCTCAAAGGGAATAAAACCGTACCTGGGACATACGGCCGGGATCATCCTGGGGCCCAGCCTGTTCTATGGTCTGTCGGTGTTCTCAACAGACAACAGAACGAGGGATGAAGGCTACTTACGTTGATGTCATTCTCATCTCTCACGGTTTCTATTACACCTCCCCAACTTCCTTTTAATAACCTACTTACAATTTCATCGTACGTAATCCCTCAGGAATAACTGGCTTAGATAATACAGAGCACTGGCTCTTACACTTTGGGGTGTTACTTGGGAGTTTTTAACCTTTTTTGTGCTTCAGATCCTTTGGCAGTGTGGTGAAGATACCTAAGATGAATGCTTCTAAAAGCATACAAGAAAATACAAAGGAAGCCCGTTTTATTGAGATACGGCTTAACTTAGGAACTAGAATTTAACTTAGCTCAAGCAAAAATGGAAAACATGCCAGGAACGAACATGAGCTGAACGGTGTGAACCAATAGGGTAGGTGTTAGCGCACTGTGGCCCATGGGCCAAATATGGCCCGTTACCTATTTTTGCAATGTTTTTGTGGAATCCCTTTACTTTCATCTGTCTATGACTGTTTTCTAAGGAGATAAAAAGAAAAAACAAAAACTTTCCCATCTCCTTATTGCAGTGCAATCCACTTCTCCCTTGCTATTCCTCTGAATACCTAAGGGTTTGGCCAAAGCTTTGAAAGCACCTGTAGTTAAGATCTGGCCATTGACATTGTTAAATTTAAACCCAATATGTACCTGGGGAGAGTTTTTTTTTATTTTCTATTATTCATTCGAAATGTATATAATTTGTAATCTTAATGAAAGTCTACTTTGGCTGATGCCTGCTTTCATTTAATCTGAAATTCAAGGGAGTGAAGATATCTCAGAATTGTATGGAGCCTGAAATGGCCATCGATTTAATTTTTAAATTTATTATAGAAGTGAAGTTCATTGGTGAAGAAGTGGCTGAAAAGAAAACTCTGGGTATTTCAGTTCTATTTCTCTAATAGCAAAGAAAACAAAGATTGGGCAAATCTGATAACGCCCATTCAAACATGACCTGGGAGGGAATCCAAGAAAGCTAGCTATAAAACAAATAAATCATTGGCCGTTATGAAGCATGGAAAGCAGCACACTGATCTCAGACCTGAACAGGGAAATAATCATTATTCATATCACTTTTAAAAACACAATTATTTAAGAGGGATCTGTGGAAACTTATTCTGGAAGTAGCAGATGAAATTAGTTCCCGTAGGGGACTGCGCCCCTGGTAACCACAATTGGCAGTGCTCCGGGTTAAAAGGCAATGTGACCTTTAGCCCAGAAGAGACAGGGATAATTGTGTGAATTATCTCCACGCCTTCATCTGACATCCCTCCTGGGCAGTAGGAGGGCCTGGTGGTTTCACCCCAAGATCATGAACTGGAGCAGAGAGAGGCTACTTCATACTGAAAGCGTGGAGCTTGAAATTATTTTCAGAAAGCAGCATCTCTTGACCTTGAGGGAAGCTAACACCTCCTTTGCTTCTGTGGGAGCCAAAATAATGTCTTCTCAAAGATGTCCATGCTCAAATCTTTGGAACCTGTGGATATTGCACCTTGCATAGATGATGAAAGAGATGTTGCACATGCGATTAAGTTAAGACACTCGGGATGGTACCCTGGATGATCCAGGTGGGCCCATTGTAATCTCAGGCATCCTTGTAAGTGAAGGAAAGAGGCCAGAGAGTCAGAGTCAGAGAGAGATTTGAAGATAGACACTGCTGGCTTTGCAGGTGGATGAAGGGACCGTGAGTCAAGGAAGGCAGCAGCCTGTAGCAGGTGGAAGAGGCAAGGAAACAGATTCTCCCCTAGAGTCTCCAGAAGGAATGCAGCCTTACTCATCACCCATTTTAAATGTCGGCTCTCCAGAGCCGTAAGATGATACCTTTGTGCCTCTTTGCACCCCTAAACTTGTGGTAATGTGTCACAGCAATGATAGGAAATACACACCTACTTGCCCCTTTCCTGTCTAACTACAAGAAGGAACGTTGGTGTGCCTTAGTCAAATCAGAAGACCCGTATCAGGTTACAGTTTAGAAGGTGAAGCTTTGAGTGTGATATATGTGGGTGGGGTTTTGTGTGGCAGATTTTCTGCTTCTTTAGTTTTTGATGAAAAATTAGGATTTCTTTAGTTTTTAGAAGCTCTGGTTTCTTATGTGGATGGGATAGCATAAAGGTCCTGGGGCCTATTCTACCTTGGAAGGAAGCACTGCTGCTCTTTTTTATCTACCTTAAAAGGCCACGGAGAGAAGACAGTAGATTGGCCAAGTTTGCAGACTCTGGTGCGAGACCATCTGGTTTTGAACTAGAATGTGATACTGTAGGCAAATAAGTTAAACTTGGTCTCTCCATTTTTGAGTAAAGGATAATAGTATCCACCTGATGAATTATTTATATAAAATTGTTGAGCAGTGCCTGGAGCATGGTAAATGTGATGATAAAGGTGATGATGGTGATGGTGAATTGTCTAGATTTTGATTTGGGCTCTCACATTAGGTTTGTGATCTTGCACCATGTTTTTATACCCAAGTGGATCCATTTTTTTTTTCATGTATGAACCACCTCAAATGTTGTTATAAGAAGTAAGTTCATACATATACAGTATGTGGCACATAGTAAGTGCTCAGTAAACAAGACATGTTGTAGTCAGTGGGAATCCAAACAAAGCAGACCAGGAGTCTATCCTTAGGCCTCCCTAGGCTGTAATTCTTCTTCATCTTCTTTTATTCAGCTTTCCCTTCCCCAACTTTCAGGATAGTAAGATTAAAAGGACTAAGAAAGGCACTCTTACATTCTTATTCCACAATCATGCAACTCAAAACTGGGGTCCTCAGCAATGAACCGTTAGGTGGGTGAGAAGACACTATATAAACATGGCACATCTTCCTGGAAAGTCAACTTTACTCAAAGGTAAATAATTTAACATATTTTTCTTTTAAAACAAACATGGATGTATTATGAAGGAGAATGCAAATTTTGCATGAATTTTTAAGAATAGGAGTGGATTATTTAACCACTTATCGAAGCGTTAGAAACCCCGACTCAAACTAGCTTAAGCAGAAAAAAACATTACTGCCTACTACCACTGTAGTTTGAAACTTTGGAGGGCTACATTTCAGAGGTACGGCTGGGTTCAAGGGCTCTAAAACTGTCATCAGTAATCTTTTTTATTTTTAATTTTCTTTAAGTTTACTTATTTATTGTGTGAGAGAGAGTACAGGCAAGGGAGGCGCAGAGAGAGAAGGCGACACAGAATCCCAAGCAGGCTCTGCACCAACAGCACAGAGCCAGATACGGGGCTCAAACTCACAAACTGTGAGATCATGACCTGAGCCAAGATTAAGAGTCGGACGCTTAACCGACTGCACCACTCAGGTGCCCCTGTCATCAGCAATCTTTACTTTTCCATCTTCCAAGTTTGTTTTTTCCAGGACTTTATCCACACGACAGAGGAAATCTAATTGGCCAAAGTAACCTGGTTTCCAATGAGGGTAGAGTGTCTGGGCCCTTATCTTGATATTCCACCAAGATATGGACATGTCTAAAAAGAAAATAGGAGCACTTGGGTGGCTTAATCGTTTAAACGTCCAATTCTTGATTTCGGCTCAGGTCATGATCTCACAATTCGTGGGATCAAGCCCTGCATCAGGCTCTGCACTGATAGCACAGAGCCTGCTTGGGATTCTCTCTCTCTCCCTCTTTCTCTGCCCCTCTCTGGCTTGTGCACATGTGCCCTTTCTCTCTCCCAAAATAAGTAAAATAAAATAAAAACATTTATAGAAAGAGAAAGAAAAAAAAGGGAAGAAAGAAAGAAAGAGAAAGGAAAGAAAGAAAGAAAGAAAGAAAGAAAGAAAGAAAGAAAAAGAAAAAAGAAAATACATAAATACATTCTGGTAACTGAAGAAGGTAGAAGGGATTCTAAGCATAAACAACCCTCATCTTCAATAAGGAGACATCAGAGAAATTTGCTTGCTTCTGAAGACCATGCTCCCTGATTCCTCGGGACAAAAATGTATTCTATGCTTTGACACGTTTGTCTGCTCTCTAAGCAAAAAGTCTCCCTTTCTCTGAGTCCACACATTCCAGCCAAATCCAGATGTGCTGGCTCTGCTCTGTGGGATAGAGATGGAGTGAGCACATGGAAGATGCACCCATCTGTGAGTCTGAAAAGGTGCCACTTATGGAAAGTATGTTCAGGAGCAGAATCAGTCACCCTGACTTTCCTCTAATCCCCGGTGTAACTTCTGGCCTTGATCCTCAAGGGTTTACACTGAAATTTGAAGAAAAGACATTTTCATAAAAGTCAACTGTGTGATTTTGTGTGAGTTGTCCATCTCTGTATCTCTCAAGGACTTATGCTTCCATTAAAGATCCAGAGCTCCCTGTCCTTAAACATCATACCCACATTACTGGGAATGATTCCAGGGTTTCTAAATTCTTCCCTTAAGCAGATAGTATGGACTTGAGTTTCTGAATCTATCCAAGTTAAGACAAAAGAAGCAAATCAAGATGAAAACCATCTTGGGACTTGCCAGAGCATTTTCTCAAGTGTTTAGGAGACCACTAATCCCATGAAATGATCTGTGAAAAAAAGTGTTGCGATGATTAAGGAAGTGCCTCTCTGGGGAGTTTATGTTCCATATTAGCACATTAAGGCTCTGAGGAGTCTTGTAATAAGGGAGCCTGTCTGGCTTCCTCTGACTAACCTTTCTCGCCCTGATTAACACCTTGTATGCCAATTTTTCAAATTTGGAACACTTGGTGAAGAAATGCTGCCCCGAAGTCCAGGAACTGGAAGCTTGGGAAATTCTTGCTTGGTGTCTCAGTTATAGGCAAGGAGTGTCCAAAGACTTGGTGGACCGTATGCATCATGTCCATTACCACCAGACCAAAGCTGGCATTTTTACTACGTCAGGGCACTGAGCTGAGTACCGATCATGAATATGATTGTGTGATCAGGAAAATCCCTGGATGAATATTGGAGAAACGAATGCTGGGCGTAATAAGGTTGGATCTAAAGTTATCTTTTAATCCTTTCTTTTAATTCTTTTCTGTCCCCTCAACTCTCTTTCCTAATCAAGAGTTAAGAGATTTAAAACGCAAGCAAAAATTCCGTAGGAACAGAATGATTCAATAGCATCCTACATGAAAGCGTAGAACTTTAACATCTGTAAATTGGCCAATGGAGCTGAGATTATCCAAATGCCTTGTATTTGGACTTTGTACTAACTCCACTGCTATGATGTTTATGTTTCTCCCAAATTCAAGTTTAAACTTAACTCCTAAGGTGATGATATTAGGAGGGGGATGCTTTGGGGCATACTCTGGTCATAAGGGTAGAGCCCTCATTCAGGAGAGTAGTACCCTTACACAAAAGACTCCAGAGAGCTCCCTTGTCCCTTTTACCATTTGAAGACACCGTTAGAAGGCTGTCTATGAGCCAGTCTCACCAGATCTTCCAGCTCCTTGATCTTGGACTTCCCAGCCTCAGGACTGTGAGAAATCTCTATTACAAGCCATCCTGTCAGGGCGCCCGGGTGGCTCAGTCAGTTGAGTGTCCGACTTCAGCTTAGACCATGATCTCACAGTTCATGGGTTCGAGCCTTGCATCGGGCTCTGTGCTGACAGCTCAGAGCCTGGAGCCTGCTTCAGATTCTGTGTCTCCCTGTCTCTCTGCCCCTCCCCAGCTTACACACACACACACACTCTCTCTCTCTCTCCAAAATAAATAAACATTAAAAAAATAATTTAAAAAAAGGCATCCTGTCTACAGTATTTTGTTATGGCAATCCCAAACTGGGGCATGTGTCATAGGAGCAAATGAGTCAAGCCAGGCCTGGGCATGGGCAAAATTGTCACAGACTGGTATTTATCTCACTTCCCCACTACCGCAGGGCTGGACCTGCCAGCCCGTCTTTCACTGCTTTCATTGTACATTTCTCTCAGTCCTTCCTCATTGGCTAATCCGAGTAGTAATAATAAGAAATAATAATAATAATAGCAGTAGCAGTTACTGTTGATCGAGAACCTTCTCCAGTTCATGAGGCATGATGCAAACTAAGCACTTTACAGGCATTTTCGTATCATCTCCCCAACTTTATGAAACATGTATTGTTATAGAAATACACAGTGTTACTTACCAAAGGAAGGATTCAGACTGTGAAGGTGTAAGCCAATTTCTGTGTTCCACAGGTTGAGATAATGAAGGAACCACGTTTTGAAAGAGGTGGTAACAGCAAGTAAATTGTTTTACCCTCCTCATTGTAATATTTGTATATTACGATGAGTAGTCTGGAGATCACGATGCCCTAGCTTCCAGGAGGGAGCTAAAGGTGAGAATTTTATGTTTCATGGGAAATGACTTGAGAAATCTTTCTTTTTTCACCACATTGTCTGTTCATGGAGAGACTTCTCTGTGTGTCTGTGTGTGTGTGTGTGTGTGTGTGTGTGTGTAGGGCTGTGTTTGTGTGGGAAGGCCAGGAAGGGAAGAGGGGGCAGGAGGAGAGTTGACACATGTAAGAGGCTACAAAAACCCATTTCCTGCTATTATAATTAGTACAATGAGTTTTTGTTTTCAGTTAAAAATGTACATAATTTTTTGTATTAGATTTTTCTTTTCTTTTTGTTCGGTGGGTTTACTTGTCAAGAAAGCAGCTGGCATCTGGCCTTTCAGCCTGGTTAGCTTTTTGCTGTTTTTATAATCATTTACCCTGTCTTTACAAATTTTAGTCTATAGAAGTTATGAGATTTACCAATTTATAAAATAAAACATCTGTGGCAAAATAAAGAAATAGCAACATGCTAAAAGAGCAGTCAAGAAAAACATACCTTGTCTAAATGATGCCAAATGTATGTCTAGTATACCTGATTATAATTTTTTTTTATTTTTCAAAAGCTCCCTTTGATTTTCCATAATTAATTGTCATTAAGGATCCAAATCATATTTTAGTGCAATGCCCCAAAGGATTTCTCAGATTGTGGTGATATTAACAGGGGGAAAAGTCAGCATTATTATATATTTTATTATTTCGGGATTGTTTTCAAGCCACTGGAGTAATTGGCCTGTAGCCTGTTCCAATTAATAAGGTTTTTAAATGCATTCATACAAATCTGTGTTTTGGAAGCAAAAATCTTGACTTAAAAAACTTGCTCGCAGCTGAGGCTTATTGCTATGCGTGGATAAAGCCTGGGAGCCATGTCTTTTGCAATAATTATTTTCAAAGAGACCTGTGAAATCTTCGTCAACACTTTTAAAGAAGTAGTCCTTATCAAGGAGAAGAAAGACTTTGAGATCTAAACCTGTGTAGCCACCATGGTAGGTGACAAAGTCTCATGTCACCTGCTGAGAAGTAGACTTGTGGAAGGCAACATATTAACAAGCAGGGCCTTTTGTTTTTGCCAGCCTGAATATTTTGTTTCTCCGGTAATCTCTTGTCCTTGATTCTAGGCTGGAATATATGGAGATTTTTCTACACACTGATTCTGTGCGGAGACTCAGAGGATTCAAATGACATTATGTTTCCCACTGGACCCCAAAGGTACATGATTTGATTTCTTTAAGGAATTATGTCATATGACAGGACAGAAGGGAGACAAGTGATTTTTTCTTTCTTTTTCTTTCTTTCTTTCTTTCTTTCTTTCTTTCTTTCTTTCTCCTTCCTTCCTTTCTTCCTTCCTTCCTCTTTCTTTCTTTCTTTCAATTCTTTTAGTGTTTATTTTTGAGAGATAGAGAGGCAGGGTGTGAATGGGGGAGGAGCAGAGAGCGAGGGAGACACAGAATTCAAAGCAGGCTCTAGGCTCTGAGCTGTCAGCAGCTCATGGGGCTCGAACTCCCAAACCATGAGATCATGACCTGAGCTGAAGTTGGATGCTTAGCCATCTGAACCACCCAGTTGCCCCAACGAGTGATTATTTCTAATAGTTGTGGTTTTTTTTTTGTTTGTTTGTTTGTTTTGGTTTTGTTACTGCTTTGGGGTTTTTTGCTGTTGTTGTTGTTGTTATTGTTCTTTTGGTTTTTCAGTTAGGAACACTTATGGGACTAATTTCATTTCTCATTGCGAAATTTATGTAGTAGTCTGGCTTGAGTCATGAATTACAAAGGCAATTCTAATTGACCAGATGAGGTCCCTTTGGACTGAAACATCACACCATTTCACTTTGTCTTCCCAGGTTGTTTCTCCAGAATATCATTGAAGAACTTGGTGATTCTGACTCAGTTTGGTGCACAATAAAATGGTAGCTGCCATCATTTTCAAATGAAATCACTTCTGTCATTGTAAATAATTTTCATTTATTTTTATTCTGGAGACAGAGGAAAGATTGCAAGGGAGATGTTTCTTGTGAGGATAAAGGTGGGTAGCTCTCCCCGAATTATGAAAATGGTTAGAGAGATTGAATCCAAACCCCCTCTTAATATGATATTACCCTAGATTCTTGGACATCTTGCTATGACATCAGAATTGCAAAACCTTAACTAATTTCATAATCTCTCTCCTGAAGTTGCCTCCCTAAAACATTATTCATTACAGCGAAAACTGCCAGATAATTTCCAGTCTCCAGGCTAGGAATCTTACAATAATCTTTTCTGACTTTTTTGGATGTTTCTCAGTCACGGCTGTCTTGTAGGTTAGCTCTTCATCCTCACAGGCACTACCGTTGACAATTTCCATCTGGGAGGCAGTCTTCATAGTACGTAAATATTTGCACCCTGACTTTGCCACCCCCTCTCTTCATGCTTCTTGACTCAGGAACTGTCAGTGGCTCCCAGTTGTCCACTTCACAGACTGAGCTCCATTTCTTTGTCTTCTTTTGAAGCGAGTTCGGTTCTCCATTTCCATCTCTCGCCATGCTCTTCTCTATCTCTGTCCCTCCACTCATATTGAGGCCTCCTCCCAGAGTATCCTCACTTTTTCCTTCTGCCTGTCTCAATCTAAATTTCCCTTGGTTCACACTCCTTCCTCACCTCTTCCCAGCCATTATCACCCATAGCGGTCCAACCCTTGCTCTCAGATCTGCCTCAATCACTAACGGGTCCAAATCCCACTATTCTATGTCCATCTTGTTTTCTCAGCTAGATTGGCAGATCTTTGACTCAGAGAACAATTTCCCATATCTCTTCTATGTTCCTGCTGTGACTGTCACAAGGCCATACATACATATCCTTTTGTTTAATATTAAATGAGTATATGTGAGTATATGATCAATGGAATCATTGTGTGTTTTCCTGGTTTTCATTTGATATGCCTGGCAAAAAACAATAGTTTACTGTGATTTTTCATGTCTTAGCCTGTTTGTTTTTGCAAGTCACCCCTTCTATTTGCCTCAAATTAAGAATTAGGCAGATCTATCCTTTCTAATTGAAATAGAAGCTAGGAGATGATGTTAGACAAGCATCCCAAGACTCATAGTAAAATTAAGTGGTATTTATCAACAACTTATCATATGCCATCAAATGAAATGGAACTTGGAGAAAGTGAGATGCTTGCACAAAGGCACAACTAGAAAGCAGCAATGCTTCTGATGCCAGAGGACCACTCAACCAATATGGTCCACTGCATCCCAGCTGAATATTGCTTTGTCCTCAGTTCTGTCATTCTCCACAAGGTCCCTTGGGGAAAAGGCGAAGGAAATCATCGGAATGCTCTTTTGTTGGCTGCACGTTTTACTCCAAACTTCTGACATTTAGGTTGATGCCAAGCGAAGGCTGGTTTGTTTTCCAGAGATGAGAGCGTAAATCAAATTATCTGTTTCCTCCTACCTCATACAAACTTTGTATCTTAACATTGATGTCAAAGAAAAAAGGATACAGAGGAAAAGGAGCGAGAGAAGCAGAGAATTCCAGAACATTTGACTTCTTGGGTCTGTTTAGTCAGTTGTGGGGGGAGGTGAGAGAGAGATAGCCTGACTCTGTTGTGGTCCTGAGCGTGTCCCATTCTTGGTGAAAGGAGTAAAGGGGCTAGAAGACGACCTGAGATTCCCACAGAGACCACCATGGGCTAATAATCCACTTAGGTGCAGAGGACACGTTATTTTTAAGTGAAATCAGCCAAACTCCATAATGTTTGGGGATTGCTGAGTGGGGTAATGTTTTGAGGCACACTTACTTAAAAGAGTCTGGGGGAAAAGGTATCTTGGAATAAACACAATGGTTGTATCTTAATATTGAGCCTCCAGTGGCTTTTTTTATTTAATTTGCTCAGTAAATCAGAAATCCTATTCTCAGAAAGAACTTAGAAGAGAAAACAAGAAGCAGGAAGGAGAGCAAGCTAGGATAATGGCAACGGCAAGCAGCAAAAGTTCCCTAACAGTGAAAAAGGAGGAAATAATCTTGGAAAATTATTCAATGACACAATGATATGTTCCTTAATTAAATATTTTATTTTGCCAAGGTTTTCTATTTCATGAAAGGAAATAATGTCACTGGAAGATGATATTCGGTGCTGCTCTCCAGGCATTGAATATATTCTCTTTTAACATCTGAGGGTAGGATTTCTGATTTAAGATAGTTGTTAGCTCATTAAATATGAAACAATTTGAAGCTCAGCAATTTATTTCTTTTATCCCCTTCTTTTTCATTCCTTCCTCCCTTCTGCCCCCCTCTCTGTTTCTCAGTCTCTCTGACCCATCTGTATTTCTGTCCACCTCTCTGTTTCTTCCCCACCAAAATCAAGATTCCCTGCTGGTTTAGTAAATCTGTCACAAATCACATAGGGAGATGCCCTGGCAGAGATGACACGATGACAGAGTGTGGGAGCATCCCTGATCACCACTGATGAGTGGTCTAGACTAGGTTTTTTTCTTCCTCCACAACATCCTGTGGGAGGAAAGAGTTTGCTTGTGAAGGTCAGATAATATGATGCTCTTGTAGCAGACTGAGAGCCCCGAGAGCCCCAAGTCTCTTTTGAGATTCATGTTGGTGGGGCATGGCATAAAAGGAGCTGGTGGTGTCTTCTGAGTTCACCACACTCAGATTCCAAGCTGATTGGCATGTTAACACAGTTATAGGAAATACACCATTTGGACATCATGTGGGAGGGTTCATGCCTGGCATTTTATCCACTGAATCTGTTCTTCTTCTCTTAGCATGGGGAATATCGATCATCTCCAGCTGAGGAAACATGATGGGCTGATGGGATAGGGTCGCAGGTTGGACTGTGGTATCACTTGGCCCTGACTCCTAGAGACAAAGTGCTTAAAATGGGAAAATAGGGCCGGTTCTTGAACTGTGCTGGAGAGTTTGAAAAGCAGGCACTCCCTGCCCATTTTAAGAATGACCTTGTGGCTCTACAGATTACTGTAGTGTGCATGAATTGGGCCAGTGAGGCATTTTCATTTGCCATCATTTTCTTTGAGGTTGAATGTTCATAATGATTTATTTCAGTAGTTAGTTAAAATATTCGTGTCCTATTTAAGCAAAAGTAATGGAAAGGACAGTATTCTGGACTTTGAAGAATGAAAATGGGGGAACTAAGCTTTGGAAAAAAATGTATCATCCGCCATGTAGAAAACTAGAATTTGGTATAGACTAATTAATTGTGACTCAATTTTGGTTCTAATACCCTTGAAGACACCAGACGTTAATATCTGCTCTCTCCTTTGGAGAATCTAGTGAAAAATTTAAGTGAGCGAGAGGTGGACTAAATTAGAGTTTTCTTGAAAGCCACGATTGAAATTTATCATCAAGCTCCTGCGAGGTTATCCCTCAATGAACCAACCCACTAATTTTAGAGACCTTCCTTCTTTGTCATGAAAAATCAATTTAATGTCATGAATAATTGTCTCTCTTTTTTTTTAAATCAGGGAAGTTGTAAAGATTGTTATAAGTGTTAGAGGGACTGGTTGAAAATAGCAAACACTGGTTTATTTCAGAGTAACATTACCAAGGTGGATCTATACATTTATTCTCTTACCCCAGATCTATTCTTAGACTCATTTGTCCCCAGATGTTGCCATTTTTGGAGTCATACATCATCAGAGTGAGGTGTTCTTATAATGTATTGCACTAATACATTGTGTGAAGGACAGCAGCGATGATAAATTTCTTAAATGATGGTGCTGTCTAAGGCTAATGATTCTAAGAGCAAATGCAAGGTAATGTAGTGATTTCTTTTCAGGCCCCAGCAAAGAATACAGAAGACATCTCAAAACCATTTTCACTTGGGGGCAATAGTGAAACAGACAGTATTTCAGTGCCTTCACAATAAGCACTTAGGCAGCATTAAGGAAAATGTAAATGGATTGGCATTTTCCGTGAAAACCAGTTTAATGCTTGCCCACATGGGAGTTAAGGTGTTTTTTTTTGTTTGTTTTGGGGGTTTTCTTTTAGTTTTATACATCTCTCATCCAAAATTATTTCTCTTTGCGGATGCCCTCTGCCTTGTGCTCTGAGCTCTTTATTTGAGCAGGAGGTATGTTCCCAAGAACACTGTTCTCATGATTGCAGCCAGAGGGATGGGCTCACTGGCAGAATTTGTGGCTGGAGACTCTAGTTTTGGCAAAAGGTCTGTGGGTGGATGGCAAATTCCTGTGTATGCCACAGAATTGTGTCACATCCATACTCCGAAATTGCGTGGTCATTCATTAGTTCTCAAACACTAAAATCGAGAAATTGAGAAGCAAAATGAAACATTCAATGGAATGTTTGGGTGGAAGCCATTCCTTTGGTAAGTGTGGTGTTTTTTCGTTGTGCTAAAGAAAGCAGAAACTGTGACTAAATTATTTCTTAATACTTGGGGGAGAAGCCTCTCCACATAGTATCATTCCCGTTCTTTGGGTGTATCCCAAATGAGATGTGTCTAGTGTTTTTCTAAGGAAAGAAATGTAAGTCCAAATATCCACCCAACAGAGTTTCTCCCTTAATAATAACAATAGCAATAATCACGGAAATGGATGGGGCGTTGCCGGCCCCTGCTCTGAGTGCTCCTGTGCACTGTCCCACTGAATTGAGGCAGGCACACGTTTTAGGCCCATTTTACAGATGAACAATTTAGGCTCGAGGTGATCTGCTTAGGGTGACATAGGAGATCGGGCATTCAGACCATCTGACTCCTGATGCCGTGATCTAAACTATTAAACTATATTGCAGGCTCATGGGCTTTCAAGTGAAACTTACATCTCCTTCCACATCACAAGGTGAGAGTGTAAGCATCAAGTCATAGCCTGGATTTGAAAATAATTACTTCTTTGCCCAATTTATTGACATTTACCAGATGATAATACATTTAATCCATCTGTTTTTCCATCTAAACATACACCCAAGGGTCAACTCTACTCTCTTTAGCTAGGTGTCATATCAATTTTCAGGGTTTTTAAAAATGCCTTTATTCTTAGCCTGTGAACAATGGAGAAGACCAACGTGGAATCTTTTCTTTGTCTAAAGTACCTTCAAAATTCTCTCCTCTCAGTTAAGGGCTAGAATAGTGGCTCTAAACTTCCCATGCTTTCAGAAGGCAGCAATAAATTTTTACTAATTATACCTTAATTTATTGATGAAAACGGCTATGTATTGAGCTAGGTTGTGATTGGAATAGTGATGGTAGTTTCTCCTAATAAGAACATTTGGTTGAAATCCTTGCTGTTTACTGTTTGCTTGTGGATTACATTAGAAATCATTTTTTGAGGGGCATCTGGGTGGCTCAGTTGGTTAAGCATCCGACTCCTGATTTCAGCTCAGGTCATGGATTGACCTCACAGTGACATCCAGCCCCAGGTTGGGCTCTGCTCTTAACAGTGTGGAGGCTGGTTGGGATTCTCTCCCTCTCCCTCTCTCTGCCCCTTCCTGGCTCACGGGCATGCGCACACACACTCTCTCTCAAAATACATAGATAAACTTAAGAAAAAAATCCCTTTTTTTAATCTGTTAATTACCTGATAGTTTTTCACTTCTTGAATTGTTTCCTTGAATTCATATTTACTCCAGCTCCCTTAATTGTGAGGAAAGGATCCAATTGTAATGATCTTTTTAAATGAGCTTAATTTTGGTTCACACTCTATGGAATATTTATCTTGTATGAGTGCCAATAAGAGGGAAATGGGATGACATTATAGTTTTATTTGATATTTTTGCCAATATATAGGCAAAAAATTACTGATAAAATAGTTACTACGTGTCGTGCTTGGCTTTACATACCAAGTCAAGTGTTTTTTGAACTTTTTAAAAAAACTTAACAAATTATTCATTGTTTTAATGAGATTTTCCTCTCTGAAGCTTAAGTGATTGAGAGACTGGAACCTTCCTATGTCTTCAGCTTTGTTCTTTATGAACTTTCTTTAAGAAGGAATGATACTCCAGGTGACCCTCAGAGATTATATCAAGCAACTAGTTCGGATGGGTGATAATCTTGCTTCCTTTTCTACAAAGATAACCAGGGTAGATATATAGGAACCGCACCACTTTCCTAAGAAAAGATAACTAATATATTCAGAATAGAACTACGTTTGTTGAGTCCTGACCATCTGCTGCCCACTGTACTGATTCTGCATTACTATCTCATTTGTTTGTTACAGCGATCCCTTAAAGTGATTACTAATAACCTCATTTTACAAATAAGGAAACTAAGGATCAAGTCTTTTAAGTAGGCTCATCAGCTTGTAAACATGTATTTGTGGGTGTTGATGTTGTTCAATATCACTGACTTGTGGGATACGTTTCAGAAACTTCAGCGGAAGATAATGGCACAACCTCTGGTCACTTTTTGTTTTGTTTTGCAATGCACATGTAACATAAATGTCTTATTACGTTTTAAACATTTTATGAATTACACACTTTACATGTTTAATGAAAATGATTTCAGTCTTAATGCATTAAAGTCACAAATTATAAGATGCTTTGATGTTTGTCTTATAAGGGTCGCGCAAAGAATTGTGTAAAGCAGCAACGAAGTCTTTTTCTTCATGCCTTCTACCTCTGCCACTTACACTTGGCCTCCCGGTGTCTCTTCCCCAAGCAAATCACAGAGCACTGCTTTCTTAAAGAGCTTTCTTTATTAAACAGCTGCTTTCTTCCCCCAGCCCTTTCTCTCCCTGCCCCCAGCATTACTGAGATAAAATTGACATGGTATCTTGTGTAAGTTTAAGCTGTACGGTGTGACGATTTAACGCAGGTATATATGGCAAAATGATTACCACAATGGGGTTAGTTAGCGTCTCCACCACCTGATATAATTACTATTTTTGTGTGTATGGTAAGATAGCTTAAATCTACTCTAGTAGCAAGTTTAATGTATATAATACAGTGTTTTTAGCTCTCGTCATTCTGTTGTTATTATGTTGCCAGCACTTGGTCATATTATAACGGGACGTTTGTACTCTTTGTCCAACATCTTCCTATTTGCCCCAGCCCCTGGAAACCACCCTGCTACTCTCTGTTTCTATGGATTCAGCTTTTTCAGATACTACATATAAATGAGATCATATGGTATTTGTCTTTCTCTAGCTGCCTTATTTCACTCAGCATAATGCTTTCAAGGTCCATCCACGTTGTTGCAAATAGCAGGATGTTCTTTTTTTATGGCTGAACACTATTCCACTGTGCATATAGACATCACATTTTCTTTATCCACTCACCTGCCAGTTATCACTTAAGTTGTTTCCATGGCTTGTCTGTTGTGAATAATGCTGCATGGAGCATGGGGACACAGATCTGTCTTTGAGAAAGTAATTTCATTTCTTTCAGATACATACTCAGAAGTGGGATCATACGGTAGTCCTATATTTAATTTTTGAGGAACCTCTATACTGTTTTCCATAGTAGCTGTACCAATTTACATTCCCACCAACCGTGCACAAGCCCTTTTATCCACATCCTTGCCAACATTTGTTATCTCTTGGCTTTTTGACAGTAGCCATTCTAACAGGTGTAAGGTGTTATCTGTGGCTTTGATTTGCATTTCTCTGATGATTAGTGATGTTGAGTATTTTTTCGTGTACCTGTTTGAGCCATAGGCTTTATAATCTCTTCATTTACGGACGGTCTGTCCATGAATGACCTCAATTATTTCCTTTGAGTTTAAAAAAAAACTTCTATTTTTATGGTTTTCTGTTTCGTTTTGTTCTGTTTTGCCTGGTAACGTTTTCAAAGGGAAATACAAGATGGAACTTCAAGATGAAGTTTGAGGTAGCTGAGATGTTTCCATTACTTTTTCTGGATCCAGGGAATTGTGTGCCCTAATCTTAACCTAGTTCTGTCTGCTGAGTCCCTTAGCTAATAATTGATAATGGATTGAATTCAGCTGGGCAGTAGTCAGCTAAACGCAGAAGTGGGGACCCATTAGTTTGAAAGATACCGCCATTTGTATCTTGTAGCCTGAGAATTGTAGAACATGTTTTGTTCATTAGTGAAATTATCCAGTATGGTAAATGGTGTCAACTTGGCTTTCCACGAGAGTCTGATAACATCTCAAGACAATGTCATTAAAAGTCATTAATTTTTGTTTTAAGTTTATTTATTTATTTTCAGTGACAGAGAGAGAGAGAGAGAGAGAGAGAGAAAGTGTGCATGCACAGTGGGGGAGGGGCAGAGAGAGGGAGAGAGAGAATCCCAAGCAGGCTTTACACCATCAGCGCAGAGCCCAATTTGGGGCTTGAACTCGCAAACTATGAGATCATGATCTGAACTGAGCTCAAGAGTCGGACACTTAACTGTGCCACCCGGTCGCCCTGCTAAAAGTCATTGCTAATGGAGTTATTGCTGAGCCCTCATGGGTTGGAGAACACTGAAGCAGGTGGGTGCAATGCAACTGACCCTTACATCGGTGTGAAAACTGGAGTCAATGATCCTCTGTATCTCATGTGTCGTGTGACATATTTAGATGTGGGGCTAAATAATAATTTAGTATTTTTAATATCAGAATTTTTCAAAATAAGGGATCTAAGTGACATTGGCAAATACCATGCTAAAAATCTTATGTTTTGTGCAGTGTCAAAGACCGTTTCTCTTTGCAGACAGTGTGAGACTTATTGAATTTTTGTTGCTCTCTAGTGCTTAGTTTTTACAAGTGACCCACTGGGACTAAATTCAAATATGTAAGAGGACATATATGGCCAGCTGATTTTCAACAAAGATGCAAGGCCATTCAAGAGGAGAGGACAGTCTGGCATCTGCATACAGAGGAATCAAGTTGGACTTACCTTAAGTCACATACAAGAAATTAGCTCCAAATGGAATGGAAGGCAGGAACTCAGATAATTACACACTAGTGTTCATAGCATTATTTGTGCCTATAGTCAAAAAGTGGAATCAACCCAAGTGTCCATCGATGGAGAAGTAGATAAACAAAATATGGCATCTGATACAAAGGAGTATTATTCAGCCTCAAAAGGGAATGGAATTCTGATGCACGCTAGAACATGGATAAATCTTGAAAACATTATGCTAAGTAAAATAAGCCAGACACTAAAGGACAAACAGTATAGGAGTCCTCTTATATGAATTACCTAGAATAGACAAATTCTTAGAGACAGAAAGTAGACACATTGCGAATGCACTTAATGTCACTGAATTGGACACTTAAAATTGTTAAAGTTATAGATTGTATTTTATGTATATTTTATATAGGTTATATTTATTGTGCATATTTTATGCATACACATATGTATATTTATATAGGGTATATATTTCATATATGAAATATATTCATATATGTATTTTATATATATTACATTTTATATATTTTATGCATAATATATAACATATTATATATACACAGAAGGGAATAAAATACTTCTGGACAAAGAAAAGGGTAGGTAACAGCTGAAATGTAAATCTAAATATAGGCATTGGCTAAAACTGTAGGGACTACCACCTTTAACAGACGGTGAACATCTTTGAAGGGAGAAAAATTCTTGTTTTAGGTGTATGCACAATTAGTGGGATATTGGTTAGCTTTGCTAAATGGTGTCAACTTGGCTTTCCACAAGAGTCTGATGGTAACATCTCAAGACAATGTGACCTTTTGGAGTCTGAGCTGGCAGATTGGCTCTGTGTGCTTAATAATAAATACAACTATTAGCACAATGCCAGCCCATGGTATGTGCTCAATAAATACCTGTTGAATGGCACGCCTAACCCTACCAAAAGTCACAATAGTTTACTTTACCTTTCAGGATTGTTGAGGAGTTGTGTATTGCACATTTCTTCCCAGTCGTATGTTTTATAAAATGGAAAAATAATCAAAGGCACTGGAATATTCCATTTTAAATTGATAGAAATTTGGGAACACGATTGTTTTGGATTAGGATGTGCATCTAATCCTG
The DNA here is from genome assembly GCF_028749965.1 of Puma concolor. Lineage (NCBI taxonomy): Eukaryota > Metazoa > Chordata > Mammalia > Carnivora > Felidae > Puma > Puma concolor. Next base: position 133,716,235 of record NC_141668.1, on the reverse strand, counting down.
CAATTAGGATGAGGCTGTTATTGTGATCAGCCAGTTAGCTTTTCTAGGCTGCCCCTCTGAACAACCACCCATATTCGTATTGAATTTATGTCAGGGTCCATCAAGCAAACAGGAAAAGAAGGGTACAGAAAAAAAATTCTTCAGATTAATCTGAATGAAGTTGGAATAGAAAAAAATATATAGACACTTGCTTAAATTATTTTAAAGGTAACTTGTTATTGATTACGTTTACAGTAAAAAAAAATTTTGAAAATACAATAAAGATGTATTGAATACTGACTTTAAAAAATATACATGTATACATTTTACATTCCTTCAGCCTGGAGCGTTTGGCTTCCTCTGTCTTTGTTACTTATTACTTTTAAAATTACAAAGGACAAGATGAAAAGGACTTTACTATAGCGTTTTTGACTGAGTCTAAAGTATGTGGTTGTATATTTGACAGGGAAGGGCTGCGGATCTGAAACTTCACATTAAGGAATTGGTTTTCCTTTTTACCTGTGTTCAAAATATTTGGAATTAGACATTCAGTACCACGGAGTGGCTTCAGAAAAACTTTGTTGATTGATTCCTTTAATAGACATTTGAGGAAAAGTATAGACCCACTGCTTTACTAGCCCACATGTCCTTTCAGAGCTCAGGGTGGAGAGAGAAAGAGAGAGAGAGTGAGAGAGAGAGGAAGAGAGAGAGCAGTAAGCAGACAATCATAACACAGTCGACCAAGTGCTGTAGGAAGTCTAAGTGCAGAGGGCTTTGGAAGAACTGTCTTTGGAAGGGAAGGAGAAAGCTTTGCAAAGCATGTGTAGCAGGTGTTTTGGGGGGAGGGGCATTCATCACCTCTTCTTTGCCTACCTCTGACTCCTTGCCAGACAGGCACTGGTTCTGGTCCACTGGCGGTGTGAATGGGACCTCTCAGCGTTTCTGTCAGAGAGCTTTCACTCATCCATCAGGGCTTGAAAGTATGGTGGGAACTGCCCAGGTAGTTAATGCCCCCAAGGGCGACCTCCCACTGATGGGGGAATGAAAGCCAATAGGTAAATGCTCTGTCTCTCCACTTTTACAATAACAATTCTAAGGGGCGCCTGGGTGGCTCAGTTGGTTAGACATCTGACTTTGGCCCAGCTCATGATCTCACAGTTGGTGAGTTCGAGCCTCGCATCAGGCTCCGCACTGACTGTGCAGAGCCTGCTTGGGATTCCCTCTGTCTCTCTCTCTCTTTCTCTCTCTCTGTTCCTGCCATGCTCTCTCCCTTTCTCAAAAATAAATAAACTAAACTAAACTAAACTAACAATTCTGAGAAACATCCTGTTTCTGGGGGAACATCCAGCCTCCGGCAATCTCTTCGCAAACCAATCATCTGTGCTCAAGTGCTGGATTCAGGCTCTGTTTTAGAAGAACCCAAAGGAGGACAGAAGGTGGCAGTTGAGCTGGGAGGAGTCGGTTGAGGGGAGGAGTCGGTTGAGGTTGTGTGTGGGCCCAGTGGGCAAGGTGCCTTCCACGTGGACAGCACTACAGCTGTAAAGTTACCCAGGACCAGGAGTGGTCCTTGGAGGCCTGTAAGATGATAGGATGTGTGGGGAGCAGTGGGAACGTCGGAGTATGCTGGGCTGAGGGATCTAGGAAGGTAGAGAGGTCATAGATGTCTGTTGGGGTCAATCAAGAAAAGCCTTATTAGCATGAGAAGGATTCGGGACTCTCGTCAGTGAGGTCAGGTAACATGCTCGGCCTGGATGCCATGTTCAGAGGTGAGAGACAGGAGACAGGGAATTAGGAGGATTTTAACAGTCCAGTTGAGACAGGATGAATGAGGGGGCTTCCGGTGTGAAGGGGGAAGACGTGAGAGTGTGGAGAAATGTGGAAGCGGCAGGCTCGGTGGACTCAGTGGTGACCTGGAGGACTGAAGGAGACTGAAGCCAAAGTTGTCACCCCGTGTTTCAGCTTGGCAGGCCAGGTGGATGACGATGCCTCCATGCGTAGAAACCTAGTCCTCAGTGTGATTATATCAAGAAGCAGCGCCTTTGGGAGGTGAATAGGTCACGAGGGTAGAGCCCTCATGAATGGGACTAGTAGCCTTCCAGAAGAGCCCCCCGATGGCTCCCTTGCCCCATTCACCTGTGGGAAATGCAGCCAGTGGACAGCCTCTATGAACCAGAAATTGGGCTCTCACCGACCCTGAATCTGCTGGTGCCTTGATCTCGGTCTTCCCCACCTCCCAAAACGTGAGAAATCGGTGTCGTTCAACTCACACCATCTATATTATTTTTGTTACAGCAGCCCAAATGGACTCAGACACCTCCTTGATGGGGAGGGATGGGCTGTCAGGTAAATTTAGCAAAGTTGTTGAGCGCAGGGCATGGAGGGAGTTGAATGCTGTATGAAGGCGTTTGGCTCTGTAAACCTACCTTTCCATGTGGGGGTTCTTACAGAAGAGAAAGAAGGTCAGAGAATATGACTTAGAAATTTAAAACACTAATCTATTTGCTATGGAGAGAGAGAGAGAGTGAAAGAGAGGTAGAAAGAGAGAGGGAGAGAGAGAAAGGGAGAAAGAGAAAGAAAGTGAAGGAGAGGGGGTGGGGAAGAGAGAGAGAGAGAGAGAGGATGAAAGAGAGGGAGAGAGACGGAAGCTGAATAGGGAAGGAGAAAGTCCCAAGTGAGGATATGATTTTATATGAAGTCTAGCTTCAGTCCGATCCATAAAGTCATTCTGCCTGAACCCTTTGAATCCTATATTAATCAGTCATTGGCCATCTGGATGCGTAAGGCTGGGGGCACGCTCCAGTGAGAGTAAATTTTCTGTGTCCACTTGGTGAATGTTTTTGGGTGAGGTTAACATCTAAATGTGTGAGTTTTGAGTAAAGCAGATGGCTCTTCATAATGTGGGTGGGCCTTGCACAATCAGTCGAAGGCCTGAATACAACAAAGAAATCCAGCCTCCCAAACAAGAGGGAATCTTCCAGCACATTGCCCGTGGACTTCATCTGCACCATCGTCTCTCTTGGGTCTCCGCCTGCCGGCCTTCGTACTGAAACTGTGCCACCAGCTTTCCTAGCTTCCAGGCTGCCGGCACACTGCAGAGTTAGACTTGCTGGCCTCCATGATCGTGTGGACCGATTCCTTATGCGAAATTTCTACATACACGTTCTCTGTGTTCTCCTTCCCTGGAGAATATTGATTAACCCACCCCCTGCAGGTCTCTGTCTCAGAGGAAGCGGCTCCCGTCTGCCAAAGGCAAGTTTTCTGCAAAGGTCACAGGTATAAGCAACAGCTGGTGGCTGGATGCCCCCCCCCCCGCCCGGGCGAGGGGGCCCTGCTGGAGCACCTGTTTGGACAGCCCTTTTATGGAGTGCTTGGACGATGATGTAGGAATAAGTAGCAAATCAAATTTATTTAGCTGCGAGGTAAGTTCATGGCCCTTCACAAATCTCTCCTCCATACTCCGTCTGCTCTTGCGGACCTCCTTTGAGTAACATTTATTAGCGGGGCAGCACAGGATGGCCCTGTAAGCTTCTCGCGATCTGATGTCAAAGAGAGATAGATGTCCCAAGGCCAACTCTTGGCTTATCTTCTGAGCCATGTGACTGACTTTCTGAGTTTGGCTTCCGCGTCTGTCTGACAAATATGGCGGATAACCTCTGTGTTATGAAGATTAAACCTAAAGCTGTGGTGAAAAGCAAATGAATGTTACCTGTGACAACTGCACTCCTCTGTGCCAGGCTGTGAGTTAAGCAACTAAAAAAGGTTACCACCTTAAATTGCCATGAGAGTTCTGTAACCGAGATAGTATTCATCGTATTTCCTAACGTGGAAACTGAGGTGCAGAAAAATGAAGACGTGTGCCCAAGGTCACCGGGCCAGGAAGTGAAGGAACTGACATGGTTCCCAGCATGTGTTGGGAAGTAGAGCCCTGACATAGTGTTTAGCTTCAGAGACATAGGATTCTAGAAGTGTTGTGACGTGATTGTCACTCCGGAAGCAGGAGATCTTGCTCCAAGGGACCTGAGGCTATAGGCCACTGTTGTGACGCTCATGGCCATTGGGGATGTTGCAGCAAGAGAGGTGAGGGGTGGGCATGTCAAGGACTCCAGCCATCTTGAGTCCGACCCATCCAGTGGGCCTTGTGTATTCCCACTGCCTCCCGAGCACAGTGGCTTGGGGAGGTGAGGAAATGGAATCGAGAGGAAAACGATACTTGTAAACTTGATTTTGGTAGGTCATTTTGTTATGTTATCATTAAGATGGGAATCTTTGGCTTGAAAAAGTCATAAACTGAAAACCTGCTTCATCTCTGAGTTTTCACAGATTTCAAGGATTTGGTCCAAATCCAGAGCCTCGAGACAATAAAAAGGCTGCTGAATGGTTACTGAGGAGAACGGCTGAACTCTCAGTGAGCTACTTCGACGGTATCTGAGGCATTTAATTTTCATGGTCTTGCAGTAAATTGAAAGGCAAATTATAAAAGTGAGGCTCGGTTTTGGTCAGGCTCCAATTTACGCGCTTTGGGCTTCTCCTAACTAGACTGTGGGGGAAGCCGGCTAAGAAAGTTTAGAGTTAAAGACTTTTGCCAAGATGTCCTGTGTGAAAAGTTCTAGCATTTTGTGGTATTTCCAAAGGCGTCTCATTGTGCACTCTTGGGCCTCATATTATTCACGGGTTTGGAAAGTGGGCCTTGGCTTCTGGCAGGTAATATTTTAATGAGCAAGTGATAAGTTAGAGACCATTGTCTAGCGCGTTTAGGGAAATCACGTTGAATCTGTTTCAGCGTTAAAATTTCATTATTGCGTTCGTTTCGTGGTTTGCCTTTCAACGGAGAGCGAGGCCTGCAAGGGTCTGCGTAATCATTGAGACCTCAGAGCCTCAGTTTCTTCATCGGCGGCGTGTGATGTGACTAACCATCTCATGGTGACGTTTCATGGAATCAGTGGAATTAATTCAGTAATCATTGTGAAAACTTAAAGTTGTTGGCATATATTAAGGATTTATATAGTCATCATTAACAGGGAAAAAAAACCCCATCTGTTACAGGAGGAACCGAATCGTTTGTAATCCATGAGACTGAAGAAGAGCCATCTGTGGGTTTCAACCTAAACAGTAGTTGGACTCAGGTATCTGACTGAATAGCTCTGAGGAAGGTGGCCTTTAAAGGAGAGAAAATGGATTTCCTGTCTACTCTGAGCTTCAGCCGATTCTGAGAAGGCAGAGGAACAGTTTCGTGGTGCATCAGGGTTTCGTTTTTACAACTGGTTATACACACAGCCCTCCTCGGAGGGTTCAAATGGGTAGTTTAGGAGAAAAAACCCATGTCTCTGTTCTTGAAGGCCAATTTGGGAGTGCATATTTGGGATTTGGGATCTCATTGGGAAGTCTGCGTTATTTAAGTCTCTAAAACGAGCCCTTCTAATATGACCTCAAGCTAATGTGTGGGTTTGTTTGAATAACAGCTTCAAGTTCATTTCTTCCACCCGCCTCTACCAAGCAACCCGAGACACAAGTATTGTTTTCCTGTGAGCGGTGGGCTGGTCAGGTAACAAATTGCCCCAGACTTTGGTTGGTGAAACAGAATTCAAGCTTATTTCAGTTGTTCTGGGCTTTAAAAAAAGAAAAAAACAAAACAAAACAAAACAAAACAAAACAAAACAAAACCTTTCAGAGGCTACTGATGTGAAAATACTGTGTTCTTGTCAGGGATTCTACAGATGACAGAGCTCTGTGCCTTATTTTTCTCTTCCCTCCACCCCCACCACCATCTCTCGCCAGACAGAATAGGTGAAGAGGTTGAACTGTAGATCTCCTTTCTCCTGTTTTGCTGCTTGTGAAGTCTGCCAACAGAATCCACCTTGACAAAGTCAAGGACTGTGCGTTTAATGTTGAACTGAGTGAATAAATTATGCATGAAATTGTGCCAGAGTCTCTAGTGTGCAGAATTGCTCCTTTTGATATGAAAGGTTAATTCAGAAAGGAGTCCAAAATAGCTGGAAATTGTGGGGATAAGTGGATAGTATTCACTGTTGTGAGCTGTTATTACTAGAAATTGCATTCCCTCTCTGGCTTCCCCGGAGATTTCGCTTTGCCAGTGAATATAAACTGTACTCAATAGAATAGCATTTAGGAGTAACAAGAGTGTATGTCCACACACAATAAAATATTCTAATGGCGTTTTAAAAAGAAGTTGTACTTTTTCATGTATATCATGCACCCCAAGGAAGAATTTCTATTGCATTTAGGTCAAGAACAAGGCATATCAAACGTAATGAGTTTTGCGCCTCTATGCAAGGGACTGCCTGGGACTCCCGTTTCAGAGTCGGGGCTGGTCATGCCACTGATTAGTTATGCAAGCCCGGTTCCTGATAAAGCCCAAACCATACTTGCTTAAAGAAGGAACAGCCCCCAATTGTTTTATCACTACATCTTACACATCCAGCTTTAATTCAATCTTTGGTAAATTTATGAAGCTCTTCAACCTGTTTCTCTTAAATGTCCTTTTTACACACATCCTTATATCATTTTTATGTTAGTTCATTATTTCCAGCAGAAAAACGTAGTTGTCTGGAAAGCTACATTTTACTTAAAATACACACACACATATTTTTGGAGCTTGTTAGAGACTCCTTTTTGTGTTTCCATCACAAGGGAACAGAATTGTGCCACCAGACTGTGGAAGTTGTTTATTTTTGTCCCTCTCATGTACATTTTCAGAAATCATCCCCTTCTTAATCTCCACTGGGGACTGGTAGTTTTTTCCTCTAATTATAAAGTGGTCTCATTTCTGACCTGGGGTAGTTTTTAATTTTAATTCCTGGCTTGTGTTTATAAACTGTTACACTCTATTATCCTGTTGGGAACATCGAAAGAAAGGCTTCGGTCCTCTGTGTTGGTTTTAACAATTACATATTCATTCAGTGTCTTAGAATGTATTTTTGGGGAACCAAAGATGCATTTTTGATGATTTTTTTACTTTCTGTGTTTCTCTTATCTATATATTTCACATTAGCGATAAAGCTTTTAAAACACTAGACGGGTGACGGTGAATAGTGGTAGTATTTTTAAAAGTCTAATGGGAGTGAACAAAATTGATATGGTTACTTTTTAAAGGTATTCTTCTTTATTTCAAATGTTTATGTGGAAAAAGATAGAGAACTCTTGGCACAGGGAAGGTATTCCTACAAATTTTGGCAGATGCTGGGTTAAAATAAAGTCGTTGCTCAAACGCCAAGGTGCCTGTGGGTTGTTTTTTTTTTTTTTTTAATGTTATTTTGTTACTTTATGGCATTACTGAGGAGCATTTAAAATGACCAATCCTTACCCTACTCATTAATGCCAAGAGTGTTAAGTTTCTTTATTCTGCTGTCTGTGACTCATTAGTCTGAGTTCTGGACAGCAAATTGGCCAAATGGGCTCTTGTCACTGGAAATTGTTCCTTCTGCACAGTGAGAATATTCTGTGCCTGAGGGGTTGCAAACATTTTTTCTCGTGTGAACCTGAATGCCCCAGGCTGCTAAAAGTCCACAATTAAGTCACAAGGCAGTATGGAATTGTGTGTAATATTCCGATGACTTGATTACAGGGGTGTCTGCTCCTGCGATTCTAGATTTGATGTATTTAAAATGTTTCAGGCCAACCAAAGATGCCTTTTTGATGCAGTTTCAAATGCCTCCAGCAGATCAAACTGAAAAGTCATTGAAGAAACAACTTTGTAACATGGAGGGTAGGTATTGAAGGTAGCAAAGGTGCTGATTGGTGTGTAATTATATTTTACACAATTCTGCAAGGTGAACTAAATAGTAGAAGTTTCCATAGAATTATGTGACATACACGCACACGTACACAAACTAAAAAAAAAACAAACAAAGATCTTTTAAGAGGTGCTCAATCTAGCATTTATATATATTTATATATGGATATAGGTATATTTGCACACCTTTATCTGCATACAAATGTTTTTACGTATATATCACATGTAATGCAGGTAATGATTTTACATATGAATGTATTTTACATAGAAAATAATTGTAAATATTTAATATAATTTTAAATATGTTTGAATAGTTCTAATTGCGTGTAAATATAGTTTGTATAATTGTAAAGTAACATGTCAATGTATTGTTTAAACACGTGATTTAAAATGACGGTGACAGAATGCTCGCTTTTACCCCAGTCATTTTTTTTCAGGCAAAGAATCACCCAAAGAAACAATTTAGAGGCAAATGGAGAATCTTTTCCACAAGTAATTAATACCTTTAAAAGCATGTTTGAAATAATTAGGTAAGAGAATCAATCTCTTTTAAAAGCTTTCAATTCACCAGAGGCTCATTCACCAGCTCACACCTGCTCACCAACAATCCAAGTACCCTGACACCATCAACATTTTCTTTATCCACCATCCTCTTTCTTGAGGGAGAGGAAAGTAGATACACATTTTCTTAAAAATTTATAGAGCCCCTCCACAAGGTCCAAAAGCATGATGCATTCACTGTTTGTCGTGAAGTGAATTTTTAAAAGCTCGGGTTTAAGATTGCATGTATTAAATGCACATAAAATGAATATTTTGTTTGTGAAATATTAAACATGAGTACTCCCCCCCCCCCCCCGCCCCGAGGTTGTGAAGCACAAATATGGTCCTGCCGTGCGCCTGTGCTATCTATGTTGGGACACTCTGGGGCTTTATTAGCTTTTCTTTAAATCATACAAATTATTCCTTTTAACTATAAATGATCTTTTCTGTTGCGAAGTTTCCTTGACTCAAGATAACTTCGCAAAAGCATGTGTAAGTTAACCAGAAATGCAAGGAAAAAGTAACTCTTGTTCAGAAGCGATTTATCTTTTTAAGCATCACTTGGGGGCGATATAAAAGGCAATTCTTAAAATGCAAGTAATCTTTAGGAAAAATATTATGAAAGGACTTTATTAGTATTCCGTTGTGTTGTGTTAGCATCCATTTCATGGGAAAGATGTTTCATTTTAACAAGATCCTCTGCTGCAAGAAAATTAATTTTTTTTCCCTTTGGCACAGCTCCAATCTTTCTTTTTTTCTTTCTCCTCCCAGTGGATGAAATGATCAGAGTGGAAAACACATTTTTATGAAAGAACAAATTTACAGGTGAATGTGACCAATGAAAATATTTGAAGTTAAACAATGAAAATCAAGTGATTGATGCAGCTCTTTTTTGGTGAACAGTTTGGAGTTCTGCTGACTGGTTAAAAGGAATGGCCATCTACCCCAACTAGTGAGGGAGCGTGTTTTAATCCACTAATGTTGCATATTGATCTTGGAAGATTTGCAATGTGATACGTGCGATAGATATTTTTGCAGCTGGTACCAAGTGTATCCAGTACTAATATTTATTTTATTATTCATTACATTCTTGTACTTTCCAATTTTTAGGCATAAAATTTGATATTTACCCTTGAAATACTGAAAAAAAAAATCAATTTTCCTACCCTTTGGAAGTCTAGGAGAACGCTTTCTCTTTTGGTTGCAGTGTGCATTGGTTTCCTATTGCTGTTGTAACAAATTACAGCAAATAAACCATGTAAATTGATTATCTTACCATTCGAATTCTCACTGAGTTAAAATCAAGATGTTGGCAGGACTGTGTCCATTCTGGAGGCCCTAGGAGATTGTTTCCTTGTCTTTTCCAGCTTGTAGAGACTATCCACAGCCCATGGATCATGTCGTCAAAGCCTTGTTACGTCCCTGTGGCCCTTCTTCCATGGTTCCATCTCCCTCTGCCTCTCACCTGAGCAGGCAAAGTCTCTGGCTAGGGACTCGTGTGCCGAGGTTGGGCCCATCCAGATAATCCAGGCCAACCCTTCACCTCAAAACCCTAAATGTCTGCAAAGTCATTTTTGCAAGGTAAAGTTACAAGTTCACAGGTTCTAAGGATTTGGATGCAAACATCTTTGGGGGATGAATATTTTGCCTATATGTGCAGAAAGGTGAGGAAAGTCGACAGCAACAGCAGTTGTTGCCTTTTATTTTATTTGGTGCCTCTTTTTGTGCCCTCTACAAAAGTGACCACGTATGGATATATAGTCGGCACCCAACAATTATTTGTTGGGTAACTGAATGAAAGATTGATCGATTCTCATCTGTTTTCATCAGACGGCATTATTTAGAGCATGTAGCTGAAGTGGGAGGGCATTTCAGGACTGGTCACCACCAGAGACATGGGAAGGTTTTACAGGGGTTTACTGACAGGTGCGAGCAAATACCGGGCTTGGTATGACGTTTTGTCAGAGGCGTGGGGGTATAATCAAACTAAGTGTCAAGTGTTCAGGTAAAGTCACAGTTCACACTCAGAGGTCTGAGTGCAAGCCTTGTACATCTGTTCCCTGAAGGAAACAGTGAGCAGAAGGTACATGATTCTGAGTATTCCTTCAATCTGTAAAATACAGGGAAGGGACCAAACAAAGCTCTGCGCACACAGGGCACCTAGAGTAATCTGGCGTCATGGATGATTCTTCTTGGCCATGGTGAACAGGGTTGTGAAGTTTCTTGTATCTCCTGAGGATTAGTGGTCATGAACCTTGGGTTTGAGAGTAAGCCAAGCACACACCTGCCTTTGTTCCTACTTTAGAGATGGAAACCTGAAGGGAAAAGTGTTGGGATTTGGACCATCAGACCTGCATTCAGATCTTGCATCACTGGGTGACATAATGTATTTATAAAATATGATAATATCTACCTTATGGATCAGGGGAGGGGTTAAAGATATCTTTATAAGGCTTTAGTGCAGGAACAATAAAGCAGCCACTCCATAAATAACAGGTTCTCACTATTATTGTTCCTATAAAACTTCTCACCCAGCTTCTCATTTTGTCAGTGTTGTGTTTTTTAAAAATAGTATTCCTCTCAGATAATTAAGGGACTTAGCTAGTTAAGAGTTTAGGTTCTGGATTTATTCATTCATTTAGTTTCATTTTTTTCACACATTCCAGCATTTTCTATTACTGATTATTCACCGTGCAGTGGGCTGTGAATACGATAATGAAGAGAACAGATGTGGTCTTTTGCCTCATAGTGCTTTCACTCTAATGGAAGGGAGAGGCCATTAAGGAAACAAACAGATTAAAGTTCAAATCCTGATGCTTCAACTTATCAGGTGTGTGGTCCTGGGCAGTTGACTGAACCTCTCTGAATCTGTTTCCTGGGGTTAACAGAGCATAACTTGAAACATTAAATTACATCATGCATAGAAATGTTTAGCATAGTCCTTGGCACATAAGAATTATTCTTTTTTCATTTTTAAAATTATTATTTAGTACCTAAAGAAGTCATGGTACTATTTTATTTTGATATTTTTTCCGGTTTATTTATTTTGAGAGAGAGAGAGAGAGAGAGAGAGAGAGAATCCCAAGCAGGCTCCATGCTGTCAGCACAGAGCCCGATGCAGGGCTCGATCCCATGAACTGTGAGATCAAGACCTGAGCTGAAACCAAGAGTGGGACACTTAACTGACTGAGCTACCCAGGTGCCTTGATGTGGTCCTATTTTTGATGAAGAAGTTATACCTTTTATAGGGAAAGCACCAAATAGCATATAAACTTTTAAAAAAGTGCAGCTGTGTTCTAATCTTCCCTCCCTGATTCCTTAAGCTCAGTATTTTAGGGAATACTACTAATATGATGGCTCTCTTTTTAAAAATTTTTTTATTAAAATTTTTTTTTACATTTCTTTATTTTTGGGAGACAGAGAGAGACAGAGCATGAGCCGGGAAAGGGCAGAGAGAGAAGGAGACACAGAATCCAAAGCAGGCTCCAGGCTCCGAGCTGTCAGCACAGAGCCCGATGCAGGGCTTGAACCCACAAACCACGAGATCACGACCTGTGCCGGAGTCGGCCGCTCAACCGACTGAGCCACCCAGGCGCCCCTAATATGATTGCTCTTATACCTACATGTATTCCTATTACTGTTCTTCCTACTCACACTTTACTAGGGTTTTGCTCTGTGTTGGTCACTATTCTAATCCCAGTGCCTGCGTTGCGATACTTCATCCGCATCACAGCCTGTAGGATGGATCAGGGGCTGTTACAGAGCGCATTTCACCGCTGGGAGAATGGAGGCAAGAGGGTGAAACCCTAGGTCTACATCAAGGGTGTGACGGGCCAGAACTCTAACCCAGGTGTTATGACTCTGGGTCCAACACACCTCACAAGGATGCAGGATTTGGGATAACTTTCCAGGGAGGCCAATTTCATGGTGGAGGATGATGTGACACTAGAAGAGGAATATAGCCCTGAGATTTTCACACTGCTGCTCGAAGAGAAAAGATATAGGACTCATTTGCTCATATGTTCCTTACTTGATCAGGCTCTGAATGCCTACCCAGTGCTGGGTGCTGTTCAAGGAGATGAAATCTGTGCCCTCAGGGAGCACTCAGTCCATTGTGGGGGCAGGTAGTGACTAGGAACAGGTTGTGAAAATAGAGTGTGCTGCCTCGTCCAACAGGTCTGGGTATGTGGTCCTCAGAGAAGTTGAGAACATCTCATCTAGCCTTGGGTGGCCAGGAGAGGTCTCCTAGAGGAATTAAGTTGTGGGGAAAATTCAAGATTTGCTTCCTAGAACCTTAGAAAATTATTTACTAAGATATGCAGATGAACGTATATCGTAATAGTTGAACATACGGGCTTTGGAGTTAAAACTGCCTGCTTTCAAACTCTATGTCTGCCATTTTCTGATGTTTAGACCTTTTCCTCATTAAGCGGTTGGAGCCCGCATCTGAAAAATGGGAACAATGAAAAAAAGTACCTCTTTTTCTTTGAATGGTAGTGAAGACTATATCTAAAACTGTTGGCGCAAAGCCTGGTATGTGGTAAATGTTCATTTATTATCATTGCCCTTGTCATTGGCGTCATCATTATCATTATCAGTGTTTTTTTTAAGAAATATGAAATGGCATGATAGGTAACAAAGGGATTATTTTGGTTGTTGTTGCTGAATTATTAAGAAACATAGTACGTTGGCCCTAATTTTGGGGCTGGAAAAATTTCAGACAAGTTACAAGTCCCTGTGATCTTATACAAATATATATTACTGGAATTGATGTGTGCAAAGAGCACAGTTTGTTTTTACCCTAGTTGAAAATGTGCAATGACATAATGTTACCCTTTAAGATAACAGAAGCCAGCTGCCCCATTCATATTTAAATATGAGTCACCTTCCAGGGAGACTTGCAAGATTCCATGTGCCAAGCTGGAAAAGTAAAACTTGCTAGCAAGGCAGGAAAGAATAAATTCACACTTGGAAGTTGGTATTATAGGCTAGAGGCCCCATCTAGCCAATTCCTTTATGGAGCAGAAAATAGCACCCTAGTGGCCAGAGAGAAGAACTGTAGCACCATGGCATCATGGTCCATGTTTTGGAAGCATGGAACCCTCCTCACCTTTGGGGAATCGTTTCCACTTGATTAAAAATATTTTGTGTAAGTGGTACACATGCCCAGGCACAAACAGAGTCTGCTGTAATGCCTTTTAAAAAACAGAGTGTAGTTATTTTTTAATTTATCCCTAATTTACCTTGGGATTGAGTTGGCTGACCACTTTCAATGTCTTCCATTTCAGCAGAGCAGATCTCAGAAGCAAAGTAAAGACCAACTTCTTGACTATTGGTCCAACGAAAGGAAGGCCTGAAATGTCAAATAATGTGGGTCTTCATAAGTGTTTGCTGAGAACCTATCAGAAAGGGGAAGCCTGTGTGTGGTACTTGGGAACAACATTGAAAAATTAATTATGTATGTAAATTGAATTGACACATTGACGACTGGATGAGGTTAGAAGGCTGGTTTGAGGGAACAATCGGCTGCTAATTAGGGTTCCCCTCACGATCGAATCAGATTTGCTATGGGTCTGTCTCTGTAAACTTTTACCTGCATGAGAATTCAGTGGTCAGTAATAAAATGCGATTGAATCAAAGCTGGGAAGTCAGTTCAGTTTAAGTAGCTTTGGATAAACTGTTGTGTCTTGTTGCACAGAGTAGACCACATCACTGGCAACAGTCACGCTCACCCAGAATGGCAGCAGACGCCCTTTTCAGGAATAAACTTGTTAAAGAAGGTAAAACAGCAAGTATAAAGGGGGACTTGAATTTTGCCTTTCCGTCACATCTTTTGGAGGACAACGCAGCTATTTGAATTCTGAACTTCTGTTCAAATTCTACCACGTTAACAACATAAGTCAAAATGCACGTAAGGATGTAACAGTGAAGATGTTCCGAGTAGCGTTGTTTACTTTAATTCAAACTGAACATAATATAAATATTTACAGCAAGCAATTAAGTAAATGATAAACACCCGTACAATCATACATTCTTGTGCTATTAAAGGAGCTGTTTAGAGTCATGTATATGGACATATAAAGATGGGTACTACAGATTACTAAATGAAAAATAAGGCAGTAGGTCTGATCTTGATTATCATAATGATCCCACTTAAGTGGTATATTTTTGTACACTATTCTTTAGATGAAAAAAATTTATGGGTTGTCTATTTGACCTCTTTCCATTTCCATTAACTTAATTATTAAATTGCTTTTGGTGGAGTTTTAATGTTTGTTTTCTTAGCTCTGTAAAAGATAACATTTACTCTTCTTAAAGAAAGTTAAAATATATGACCCATTATTTTCTCAACTCTGTAACTAGTTATTTATAAGAAAAGCAAAAAAACAAAAATTCTTGCCCACAAGAATATTCCTACTTTAACGATGTCCCCGTAATAAGCTGAATCTCTTATGTGTTCTTGATGGCCAATCTAGTATCAGTGGGACTCCCTTAGAGAGTCAATATATATATTTTGTAGGAGTAAATGACAAAGAGGCACCCCTAATCTGCTTGAGTAAAAGCCATCTCACTTCCTCTCTCTGCTGTCATCCCTCCAGCTTCCTGCAGTTATAGAAGCTGAGAGAGTAAATGGTAAATGGTGTCATATGATCATAAATGCTGCCTCCATTAATTGTGTATGAAGAAACATTTTATAATTTCAGTATTAAATTTCATTTTACATTGCCTTTAGGTTGTTTTGATAGTTCTGACACTGGATAAATTCTGCAATTCTGGGAATGCTATTCCACCTTGCATAATTTGATGAAATGAATTTTAGAATGATTCTGGCTTTAAGTTATATGGGAGGCTACATATGCCTGTATTTTGGGTCAGGATTTCTCATTCTCTCTCGGTGCTACTGACATTTCGGGTTGAATAGTTTATTGCAGAGGGCTGTCTTGTGCACTGTAGGATGTTTAGCAGCATCTCTGGCCTCTACTCATTAAATGTGTCATGGCTCCCCTCTTGAATTTGAACAATCAAAAACGTCTCCGGAAATTGCTAGATGTCACTGGGGGGGAAGGTGAATTGCCCTTCCCCCATCGGACAAATACTGGCTTAGACTGATACATATGCATAGTGTTAATGGGTGTTATTTTGTGGTGGTGAGAACACAAATGATATCCCCCCCTTCTGTCTGCTTATCTTATTTAAGGTGCGCAGATTGATGCGTATCACTCTTAGTTTAGAAAAAAGGTCAAAAGACAATAAATAGACAAATAAATAAATAAATAAATAAATAAATAAATAAATAAATCACAGCTCTGAGAAGCAGAACACACAGTGCTAGTAGGTTCCTATGGTCCTTGCTGTTGTAGGGCACTTTACAATTTGCCCATACGTTCCCACACACCTCATTCTTTTGGAGCCCTTCGATTTTATGAAGTAGGTGAATAGGAATCATTACCTTCCTTCTTTATAGATATAAATGCTGAGGTCTAGGTTGATGCCATCCAAGTGGTTATTTATAACAGAGGTTGCCCCAGAGCTCTGGATTCCTTAATTACATTAATCATTGAATGAGGGCCCATAGCCTTTTCTATGGGTGACTTGTAGGCGTGGCTCTGAGTTGTGTTTGCCCCAGGGAGCAGGGTGCATATCACTGTGCTTGGGTACACTCTTTAATGGGGGATTGGAATTGACAAATAGAAGGGCAGAAAGATAAGGCCTCTCCCATTAAAGATGTGAACAATGGTGGGGTTTGACTTGGAGGCTGATTTCCTTGACTGAACTCCCACCCAGCGTTCCGAGACACTCAGGATTTTAGTACACAAGGAGACTGACGAGTGTCAGTCTTGCGAGTTCTTTTCCGTAAAATCCTTTATGGACGCTGCTTCTCGGTCTTGGATGCATATTTATTTTGAGAAATTTTAATGGGATTAATTCACCTACTTTTAAGAGAAACAGATCCTTCCAGATTTCCCTTTATATTAAGTTTCCCAGGTTCTCCCTCTCTCTCTTTTTTTCATTGGTGCATTTTCTCTCGTTCCATTAACATAATGGGAATTAAGCGTGTGCATCGGCTGGCACACATGCCCATATGCTGGGAATTTAATTTCTCAGTCTAGGTGTGACTTAGGTAAGGAACAGTAATTATTATTACCCATTAATATCAGGGTGCACAAAAATACCCTGAGAAGTAAATATTTAATATTTCACACTCATTGCCTTTTTTTAAAGTTTTTAATTTACTGTGTGCATCGCAAGCAAATTGTATGTCTTCTCTTCTCCCAGTCTTAAAATTAAGCTCTTTTAATTTTGAATAGCATCTGGTTGTTAAACACACACCATTTTATTTTCTTACACTGAGTGTGGAGCATTCCAGCATATCTGAAAAGGAGTCAACATACAGATATAGGTGAGTGTAAGAAATCTCATTTTAGATTTTAATTTTAGTTTCAATTTTAAGAGCATTAATACCTCGCCCCAGTGACTATACTTTTAATTTAACCCACTGTGATTGCATTCTCACATTTCAAAACTGACAAATGAATGGGGAGGAAGGGAGGGCTTTATGTAGTGTTGGACTTGGCATAACTCCTTTAAAAGCAACATTACCCATCTCTGGATCTTGGAATGCAGTGCAAAGAAGAGAGCCCAGCGCATAATTTGGTTCTCCAAATAATTCTTGAACTAATCAAATCAATCTGTGCCTTGTAACTCCTCCATTCCCTCTCTTGGCTTCCTGGTCTGTTGACTTTACATCTTCTCTCATTCTGCCCTTGGATTGACCTTCAGATCTGACCATTTGTCTTCAGGGTTGTGACTTTCTGTTCTGTGACTTGCTCAAGTCTGTAGGGCTAAACTCTGAGTGTGGCCGTCACTTATGTCCTCAGTAAGCCCCCAAACTAAAGGATGGGTTCCGATCATCCGTAATTTCTCTTAGCTTAGTAACGTTTAGGGTTGCAGAGTCACTTGTGTCCAAGAGCCAGATAGATAACACAGACGTGTGGCGTGTGCAGTGAGCCAGACAGTAGGCAGTGATGAGGACCTTGTCTGGAGCATGCAAGACCTGTGTAAAAGGGGGAGTGACTGCCCTAGTCCTGCTCAGTGGTACTATTCCAGAATGTGTACCCAGAGTGGCCAGATGTTTTCATTCAGAGAAAAGTACAGAAATCTAGACTTGTGGTTGAAATATCTCTATTTCCGCCTGTGACAATAAATCTCTAATTTTTACAAATTCTATTGCGTAGTCATCAGGGAATTTTTAAATTTGACTGGATCTTTGATGGTGTTAAGGAATTATTATTTACTTCTTTGTTTAATTTGATATTGGTATTATAGTTAGGTTTTTAAAAGTGTCCTTATATTTTAGAAACATCCTCTGAAATCTTTCCAGATGAATGATATCTTGTGTAAGATTTGCTTCCAAATGGTCCAGGGATTATTAGAGTGGGGAAGTGATTAGAAATGAAGCAAAAGGTGTAAATAAAACATCATTGACAGTGAATTGATAATTCTTGAAGCTGGATGATGGATGGACATATGCATATTTAAATGTGTATATGTTTGAAGCTTGCACAATAAAGAGTTAAAAAAAAAAAAACAAACAAAAAACAAAAAACAAAAAAAACAATCAAGGCCATAGGCCAGATTTGGCCCCAGGGGTTGACTTGCCAGAGCTGTCTCTGATCCAGGAATTTTTCTGTACCCGTCCCAATCTATTTATGTTTTCAATCTGTACTATATTTGGGTATAGTGTTTTTTAAACTTTGTCACAAACATACTTCTCTAATGCAATGTGAGTGGTCCCTTATCCCATAATTCTTGAACTTCTTTGAACAAATGCCTGTTCATCCCATTTATTTGTACATTTTTAAACCTTGTATCATATTCCCTTGAGGTTTCATCCTTCCAGAAGATTTTCATTTCTTCCTTATTCTCTCCTCATTTAACAGTTCTCAAATTTATCCACATGCACTTCAGAGGTGTCTCTCTTTTGATCCATTGTGCTTTTTTTTTTTTTTAAGACACATGGGATTTTGCACAAATTTCAAATGCGTCAGGTGTTGGAAAGAAGAGAGATTTATTTCCCTTTTAACTTTGTCACCCTTCTTACCTATTTTTCCTTTCTTTTCTTTCAGGACATGAATCTGCCTATTTATTTCTCCCTGTTTTGGCTGGGAACTCTTGGAGGACCGCTGTGGTTTGCTGGGCTAATGCTTAGTACAAGGGCAGCCTTTCATTTATTCAGATATATTTACTGAGCTCCTTACTCTGTGACCAATTGTTTTAATCTTATTTTTCACTGCTTCAACTCCACTTCTCTCTTGCTAAAAGTGAGGTCATACTCTCGTGAAAAAGGAGAGTAAGTAATATTCCAATTGTTCTTTGGGCAATTTCTGTTGCCTTACTCTCGGGGTCTATACAGGCTGACCAGAGCCCCATGTATTGACTGATTTTGTTTCCTCTTTTTCTTTCCTCTTCTTCTTAAGCAAACCTCAAAGTGACAGATGAAGGGCTCCTTGGAATTTGTTTCGTTTTTTACCAGTCTCTAATTTTATCACCTGCCTTGCCAAGGTCTCTTCCTCTGTTCCTTTGTCAGCAAACGTTTATTGAGCACCTATCGTGTGTCAGCCACTGTTCTAGACTGCGAGGCTCTGTTAGTAAACAACACAGACCAAAATCTCTGCCTTAAATTAACAAGGAAGATAGATAAAGAGTGAATTTCAATAATGAGAAAAAGGATTTAATAGCTTCTTAACATCTACATCTGATGATCAACAATTATGGTAACTTTCATATTTTCTGTTTTGTTTTCTTTTTGAATACACTTATTTAGAAAGAGCTCTTCCCTCTTTTCCTCTTTGCAAGCCTCATTTGATGTTTCACATATGAGCTCTCTCTCTCTTCCTTGAACATATTGATGGAAATATACTATCTAGGTAGGAAATATACTGTCTTGAATAAGATAAAGTAATATTAAAATTCATAGTGTATCTAGAAAAATATTTATATTTCACATGGAACACTTTTATTAGGTGTTACGATACAGTGTTATTTGAATTAACAAAAGACACTCATTCATGTCAGGAGATAAACAGCCCTTATCCATATATGCTTCCCGCTGTGAGTATTACGCAGGGTTCAGCCCTTATCAGTTGCGTATACTTTTCCAATGACAAGAGGCTATATTTTGATGCCAAAGTTAACTGGTGCTAAATTGAATAAAAGCCTTATCTATACAAACAAACTAGTTAAAAAAATATTATGGCATTTAGTCAACTAACCAGCTATGAAAGTAGCTGCATCCAGAGAAAACCTCGGTCTGTAAGAAATACCTCATCTGTTTGTGTCCCAAAAAAGGCAGGCAGGAATTTATGTACATGATAGCCAGAGACCTGTGCAAAGAGGAAAAAAAAAATAGCTTCTTAATACTCCTCCTAAGTTACATCAGACCTCTTCATTTCTATTATTTTGTCACAAAATGACTCTGCCCAATTTTAGGCAAGCAAGAGTGCAGAATAAATTTTATGGATGATTTTTAATTTTTTGTTGAGGAGGAGGCTGATGACAGTGAGTTCTTTAAATACACCATTCTTTTCTATCCTCCCTCCTTCCTTCTCTCTCTCATTGAATGTTTATTTATCTTTTTAAGGTTATCTGATCCTAAAAGGGTGGAATATTTTTAATTCATTTTGAAAGAATGTTTCCATATACATTCTTAAAAATTTTGGATTAGTCTTGTAGGACTTTAACACAACACTGAAAATTTGGCATCTGTAAGCATAATTCAACGAAGAATTGTCTTTGCCTTGTTTGAGGACATTTAGTTTTGAAATAACAGCATTAGAGTCTTTTGAAAATAACAGAACATGAACAGAAAATTATTTCCCTTGGAAAAAACTGTAGCTAATTTTTCCTTTGGCTGATTTGCTGCTGAAATCACACATTCATATAAATGCCAAGCTATACATATGCATATACATATGTATATAGATGAGCACGTGTATGTGTGTGTGCGCGCGCGTGTGTGTGTATGTAAAATTCCACTCTACAATCATGGTATAAATTGGAGAATTTGTCTTTTTAAATTAACACTCATTCATATACAGGTCAGGAAGTAATGCAGAATGTTGGTGTTGCTAGCACATTTCATCCAAGATTTCAATTAATTAAGTTTTACAATTCCCCCATGCAGTGGGCAAATACTGTCATTATCTCTGCTTTATTGATGGGAAATCTGAGAGTAAAATCTTGTTCAAGGTCAAACAAAATCCAGATCCTCAGAGCCAATGTGAAGGGGAAACTTGAGGCATTTATTTGATATTTCAGTGGAAGATAACTCTTTGTTGAATGAATAAAATATACATATTAAATAAAGATTTTGGATCTGAATTGGTCAAAATAGCTCCTCATTTTTTTTTCCTTCTCAGAAAAATGCCATCAAAAACGTGAATTTAGTTGAATTTCGTTCAGCCGCAAGAGACTCGGTGCGTGCCTAGAGCCCAATTCGGTTCTCTCAACCCAGTGTGGGGAAAGCAAAAGGGTCCTGCTATCATAGGGTAGGATGGACATTGAACTCCATAGCCGGAGCTATGTTTCTGCTTGACGCTAGTTTGAACCTACAGTTCTAGCTTGCCTCAGTTTTGGTGCAGTTAAAGTTCCAACTAACTCAGAACAGATTTGGATATTCCAGACAGAATCACCAGATTGAACGAAAAAGTCTCCTAAAAATTCAGAGAGCTATGGGGACAATTGCAGGTTTATATCCTTTGAAGTATAATGCATGTCCTGGCCAAGTTCTAGTCCCAAACCATAAAAACCTAGTGCTGACTTTGTGGCTGCAAGATAGAGAAGGCAGAATTTCGTTTAATGGATATTAGGTAATTGATCATTTAACTTGCCAATAATCACAAAGTGAGTCATCCCTAGGAAGGATCCTTGTTCAAACTTCTTTTCTAATTACATTGTCTCATTTGTTTCTTTGTGATGATACAGGACCTGCATTCACTGAGCACTTGCTACTTACCAGGAACTGACTACCCAACATATATGTCTCACAATAGGTGGGATCTAGTTTTGATCTCATTTTATGTTTGAAGAAACTGAAGGCAGAGAGAGAAAATAATTGCCTAAGAACACACAGCTGTCATGATATAGAAAACAGGTTTGAATCTGGTTTGTAGTTCTCCGAACCCTAAGTCTCAGGAACTATCACTGCTCTTGCCAGTGGCCAGATATTAATGTACCCATTTTATGGATTGAGAGAACCGGCGAGGTTAATTGATCTATTCAAACTCACGAGTCTCTACTTTTTCCTAACAAAGAACTGACTCTACCAGATCACAAACGTGGGATGACAAAAATGTGTGCTGACTAGAAGGTTTTTGTATGTATTATTTGTCAAGTGACACGTTTATTGTACAAATAAATAATAATTGAGCTTGAATCAATAGAAATTTAATTTTAAAATACAGGAAGAGAACATTAGGTAAGCATTTTAGACAGAGATCATAAATTCGAAATTTAGTTTCTAAGGTTCAATTTGGTTACAGAGGGCTTTTCAGTCGTTTTAGGGAATAACACCATCATTTATACATTTCACCTGCAAATATTTAGAGTTGTCAACCATATGTTTATTGTTAAGGGTCATATTTAAAAAAAACTTGAAGATGCAGAGTCTCTTGTAGATCTTGAATTTCTCTGATGATAAAGATCTGCTCTATGGAAAACTGAGTCATAGGGCACTGTGAAGTGCTGTATAGATTTATAGGAAAAGAAGGACCACTGTCAGTTGGCATTAGTCGGGGTTGTCTTCACGGAGATCATTGATCTTGAGCCGTGTCTGGAAGGAATAAGAGAATTGGGAATTGCTGAGAGCTAGGTGCTGGGCATATCACTCTACTGTTGCAAGGTTTATCATTCATGGCCAGAATACTCACTTAGTGCCCTCTCTTTGCCGGGCACTGTGCTATGAGCTGGGGATACAGCTTTGACAGTGACGTGTAGGTCTGTGCCCCCACAGATTGTACAACCTGGAGAAGAAACCAACATTAAACAAGCATTGATCATAAAGTCTGCGCTACGGGAGCCCAGAGCAAGGGGATTTGCCTTAGTGTGGGAGTTGCCCCACCCCCAGGGCGGGGGGAAGTGCTCTTTTCTTTGATAAGAGACAAAAATGTCAAGAGATGTGCTAACTCTGGTTATTGGCAGTGTAGTTCAGACACAATAATTTTTCATCAGTGCCCGTCCTCCCTCTGCCACTCTGGTTATGTCTGAGCAAACTTTTCTGCTACTCTCTGGTGAGTATCTGGAGAGTTCAAGTTAATTTGAAAGTCATCCTGGGAAAAATATTATGAGGGCTCACTTGTGCTCCTCATGTCCTATTTGGTAGTCGCAGCTCGGGGGGAGGTGCTACTGGCATCCAGTGGGATGAGGCAAGGGAGGCTACTGAGTCCCCTACAATGCACAGGACAGTCCCCTCTCCCACCTCCTCCCATAGAGAGAATCATCTGGCCCCAAATGTCAATAGTGCAGACGTTGAGAAACTCGGATCTAGATACATGAAAATTGGGGCTGAATTTGGGAAATCGGGTAGCTCACACTGGCAAAAAGCTGAGGATATATACAGATACGGGAAGGCATTTTGGTTAGAAATGTTGGGTTCATACGTCTTATTGTGAAGAGTCATGGATGGCAAGTCAGCTGAAGTTGTTTGTACTAATGAGGGACATCATTTCAAGTTTCTGGGATGAGCCTGAAGTGTGTGGCAAAAAAGAACCATATTTAAGAAAGATGGGTCCAGTGACACATGAGAGGAACAGGGGACCCACAGGGGACACGCCGAGCTGGGAAATGATCTCAATATTGTAGACTGGAAGTAGGGGGAGCTTAGACTAGAAAAGACGACGGTGAAGATAGGGAAAAAATAAGGACACAGGCCAAGATGCTGTTAAGGCCATGACTTGAGGATGTGGCTTATGGAAGGTTAGGGAAGAAAAAGAGGTGAGGCCATGCCAAAGCTGAGAACGTTCACACTGACCCTGGCCTTCTTGAGAAATAGGCACAGCAGGAAGAAGGGTTGGAGCAGGGGGGATGAATTGGAGTTTGTACATGTTGTGGTTGAGATCCCGGCAAGACCTTGAGTTGCAACCCCGGAGCCGGTGCATGTACAACTGTTAGTCAGGGGCTCAGAGCCACGACCGGGTCTGGGGACCACGCTAACATCTTTCTTCCAAGCCAGAGGTCCTAAACTGGCAACCTGCAGGCCCCATCTGGACTCCAGATGTGTTTTGTTTGGCCCGCATAGTGTTTTAAAATTCTTTAAAACCTCCAACAACATACACATCGAGAGACTGCATATAGAAACCCATCTTTTTAGCTTGTCTTGAAATATCGGAGCATCTGGCAATTCTGGGTTCTCATTTTTGCATGGCAGCAGTCTGAGCTGAGGCTCAGCTGCCCCCTTGAGATGGCATGATGTCTCCAGGTTGCCTCCTGCCATCACTCCCTAATTTCACCTGCATGGCCCACCTGGAGAATTTATGTTCCTTGCCTCAAACCTGAGTTTGCCAGCCCTGGTTTACAGGCTGATTGTATTATTTACATGTCTCTGAAAGAAGCCTTTCTGGAGACTGGCTCCCTCCGCATCCGCCCATTACCACGTACTTCCCACCTGCATCCTTAACTGTGTTTGTATCTACAGCATCTCCCATCCCTCTCTCCAGACTGACTTTCTTCTCTCTCTCTCTCTCTCTCTCCCTTTTTGCTTTGTTTATTTCAAACTTTAAACGTGAGCAGGGGAGGGGCAGAGAGAGGGAGAGAAAGAGAATCCCAAACAGGCTCTGCACCTTCAGTGTGGAGCCCAATGCGGGGCTCGAGGCAGGGCTCAGATCCATGAACCACGAACCGTGAGATCCTGACCTGTGCCAAAATCAAAAGTTTGACACTTCACCGACTGAGCCACCCAGGCGCCCCAGACCGACTTTCTTCTGCTGCGGATATGCACAAGTCTCCCCTAACTTACAAAGCGTTCACGAGATCCCATCACCTCTCCGGTTCCTTTGCCCTTTAAGTCCATCATTTTGTTGGACGAGCGAATGATTACATGAGTGGATGAACCTGCTGCTTATTATTCATTTCTCTGAAGCCCCATATTGTTGCGGACCTTCTGAACATGCTTGTCTCTTTCCAACCGGCTTTTCAAACCCTGCGTTCTCGGACTGCCCTCTGCACCGCTTAGCTATTTACCTCCTCACCCTGCCCTCCACAGGTTTCCTCGCCCTCCCTTGAGTATGCGGTGCATAGTCTCAGTGGCAGCAGCTGTGGTTGCCTTGGAAGGTTTGCTCTTCTCATCATCTCCAGCAGCAACTCTTGCTTTGCCTAACCGGGATCTGTGTGCCTCCTCTGCAGGCACAGCTTCGAACAAGTAAGCCCCTGAACCGGCCCTACCCCCCCAAACAGATATCCATCCCAAGTTCCTCCTACG
Organism: Puma concolor; assembly: GCF_028749965.1. Lineage (NCBI taxonomy): Eukaryota > Metazoa > Chordata > Mammalia > Carnivora > Felidae > Puma > Puma concolor. The sequence goes on along the minus strand of NC_141668.1, from coordinate 133,691,492 downwards.
GGGAAATTCTAGAGCTGCCACTGCCCATCCCTGCGTCCACCCTCTTACTAAACTTATCGCATTCCTCCAGAAACCCCTTTGCCCTTCTTTCTAGAAATCTTATCCTTATCGCGGGAGACAGTGCAGCTGGGTGGTTCAGAGTATGAGCTGTGGAGTCGGGCTAACCTGAGCTTGAGTCTTAACTTCTGAGCTGAGTTGTATTGAGGATTAGTTAAGGTAATATTGGTGAGAGGCTTAGCACTGCCCGGCATATTTTAAGCATCATCAGCGGCGACATCGTCGTTCTTCATCCTGATTCAAGACCCATTTGTCTGCGATAAATGTTTTGCAACAAAGTCAGTCCCGAGATCTCTCCTGCAAGTCGTAATGCTCTTTGTGTCTGGGCTATTTGAATTCACCCATTTTACAGCTCATAATGATATGACTAGGCTATGAGCTTTCGGCAGACAAGAAACGTGTTTTCTACCTCTTTGGACCTCCAATAAGCATATTCTAAAGGCCAAATACGTACAGGGCTTTCCACGAATCTGGGTAGGATAAAAAAAAAAAAATTATTTGAGACTGCGAAGCACAAAATTGTTTTAAAACAGAGTTCCGCTGCCTTTCCATTTCATTAGAAGGAAACTGTTTTGTGTTTCTTACCTATCTATTGTGCTGTCTAAACAACAGGAATAATAAAATAGGCCAAGTACTAACCCAGCAGTCATTCTCAGAAAACTGGGACTTGACACTTTAATGAAGACCATGTAGTAAAGCATTTGGCCAGAAGATGGTGCAGTGTTCCAGGGATTGTTCCCTCTGAAAGTCAGAACCGATTTTTAAAGGAATGAAATTGCCATCCAACCAAGTCTATAAAGAAACAGAAGAAAGTGATGCCAGTTCAGCTCTGACACCATCCTGGGGCTTAGCAAGTGTCATGCTTTCATGTAGTTTCTTACTTCTAGTGCCTAGCATAATGAGCTGGAGGAGCCTTCTAATTAGCTAAATATTATTGTACATCAGAGTGGGGCCATGCTTCCTGTACATTCTTATTTGTGTTTTGTCAGCCAAGGGAAGAAAGCTGTCAGAGGCAGGAACAGATGTAAGAAAGGCACAAAACATGCCAGAAGTCACGGCACTCCCTTACTATTGGATGAGTCGTTTCGCTTTGCGTATTTTTATTCTGATATTAGCATGAGTCCTTCACGTGCGTGTGTGTGACTGGGGTGCATGCAGTGCGCATGTGCCCAAGTTTTGCCTACCCTTGACAAGGTCGTGTGCGTGGGCTGCGTTGCTTAAACATCCGCTGTAAAACGCGAACGGACTTGATTCTCCCCTTATTATTTTCCATCATGTGATGAGTCAGTAAAGAATATTGAGCTTTGCTTAAATTTCCTGTTTACGACGGTTGGAAACTAATTAAAAAAGGAAGATTCAAAGTTGGTGCTGATCAACCGTCTTCTATCAAGTTTGTGTATCATGTACTGGTTCCTTTTTTTTTTTTTTTTTTTTTGCCATGTAAAGTCTTCTGAAAATTGAAAACTAATTTATTATCATGTAGTTATTAGCACAATCACAAAAGAGGTCACTGGTCTTTCCTTTAATTTCTGTCACAGGCTGCAGGCCGTATTATGCTAAATCAAGGATACGGGGAGATAATTAACATAGCAACTCTGGCAAGTTTAATAGGTGAGTGATGAACATTGAGAGTTAGGTTTCAAAATTCATGTCTTAATTACACCCGCCTGAGTGTTGGTGATGAAGCAGTGTTCCAGCTTCTGGATCATGGCTACCCTCTGTCAGGCCCAAGTTTTGGTGAGTTGTCTGTAGAAACTGTTGTTAGGTCGAGAGACTTCAAGGAGTGGGGGGGGAAAGGTGTCTTGTGTTTTGTTTTAAAAAGTGATGTTAGATCCCTTACGCGATTCCAACGTGGGGCTCTTCCAGAAGAATCCGCTGTACTGTGGCAGTTCCCACCTGGGATGATGTCGTCCCCCAGGGGACAGCTGACACCTGCCTGGAGACATCGTTGGTTGTCACTAGTGGGGTTTAGAGGAGAGGGCACGCTGGCGTCCAGCGGGTGAAGACCAACGATGCTGCTAAAATTCCTACAACGCACGGGAGAGCTCCCGCAGCACAGACTTGGCCCCTCATGTCAGTAGTGCTGAGGCTCAGAAACAGAAACATCTAGTGTATCTGTGCCTTTTCTGCACCGCTGCTTGCCAACAGGTGTCACCACAGCCCCTGTTCTATCTGCAGTGTTGTCGACGAGAGAGTCCATAAACCCTTGTAACATATGGAATGAAATCCCAACTGCAAAGCTTTTGTGGAAGGCAGTTACATGCTGGTGAGCTGAGGCCCTATGCAACCAAAATTGATCAATTACACAAATTAAGCATAGCCCTTAAGGAATTTATTTTATTGGTCTGGACATCTGTTGCAGTATTGTCCAAATCCAAAACTCAAATGGTGCCTCCGGTTGCCAAGTTAGGCAAGAAAATCTAGTAGCTATAAAAGTACAACTGAAAACCCTATATTAATATCACGTCCATCTGCTGAATGTTACATAAATATGCAGACTTTTTATTTTCCTTGGGAATAACATTTATTTTTACTGTGCCCAGTTTGACATTCTTATGACATTCTGTTCAGTTTATTACATTGTAACTTTAAATGTTTCTTCAAAAATGCATTTATAATGTTGTTGTTAATCTTTTTTCAAGGGTCTGTACCACCTGTTTAACTTACAGTGAAATAGAGAAGTCCTTTTTCTTATAGGAAGAATGGGAAATCTTTGGACAAAGAGGCTCAGAAAAGATTTTGAGTAACACTTGTGTAGTGTAAAGGGAAATTATATAACAGCCACGAATGCTAATATTCCATCCTGCTCTTTTACAAGTTGAAATGTAATCTCCATTTTAAACTAAATTAGCATCATTTCCAAACAGAGTATCATATTTATATCAGATTTATACAACCACATCAGATTACTATTAACATGTAAAATAGTCTCTTTTATGCCGCGGGTAAAAAAAATAGATTGAAGAGAATGATTTGGTTTCAACTGTAATGTCAGGGATTTAAATTAATCTGAGTGGACATGTTTAGATTGAGAGTTACTCCATCACTGAAGGAACAGCAGGTAGAGGCGGCTTTACCTTAAGAACCTGTTGGGATCCTGGCACGAAGAAAACCTTGCAGTTGTAAAAGTACATCTGAAAATCATGATGTTCCTATCATGTCCATCTGCCGAATGTTAAATAAATATGTTGGTTGGTTATTTAAATATGTTGAGTGGTTAAGCCAACTGGAAAATTATAGGATATGTGTAGGAAAACGTAGAGGGCATTTTTGTTCATGTTTTTTTCTTTCTTCATTTTCATCCTACGTATTCAGTAAAACACTTTTTAGTGGTCCATTATTGAATGGATTGCAGTCTAATAATAAGATAAGCTAGGATGATCAGGGAGACTTAAAAAGCAAAAAAAAAAAAAACAAAAAACAAAAAACAAAAAACCCAAAAAGCAAAAAACAACCCAAAAAACAAAAAACAAAAACAAAACTAAAAAATAAATAAGTACCTCATAAAACAAACAGAAGTTGGCACAGACTCCTGGGAGACTTCCTTGTGTTATTTTCTGTTTTGAAAGAAAAAATGTACATGTACAGCATTTCATCAGATTCATTTTAAAGGACATGTTTCAGGAATCTTCATTTGAAAAGAACATACATTGACTCTACGTGACAAGGCTGTGAGATTCAGTACAAGCCTAACAATGGATGTTGTTTTTTTCTTTAGTAGAAAGTCACACTGAATTGGTCACCATTTCTAACAGATTTCTTGGACCCTCCCACTTTGGGAACTAAAGAAAGGAGGGTTACCTAGACAAGCCCCCAAATAAACTCACTTTTAAGGAAACACATCTCTCATGTTAAAGAAGATAAGCACTCAGAAAAATGAAGGAGATGTCTGAGGGTCTGGACTGGCCCTGAGGGCAAGAGGGGCCAGTCATTTATGTATATGCTGTGCCATTTATGTATATGCTGAACTAAGCCTGTTTGAAATTTTCATGCCAGAGATTGCCTTAGAAAAACGTGGGATGAGCAACTCATTGAGGTAGAAGGGCATCAAGGAACATTCCCCCAGATACACGTGAGACCCAAACATTTCCCCGGCCTTGGCTGCTTTCATCCCTATTGTTTTGGGCAAATCAGTTACTCCACTGGTGAAATAACCAATATGGAAACTGTCCCAAAATAATTTGGGGGGGGGGGGCGGGGGGAAAGTCTATAGAAAGGCATCCGTAGCCCAGAATTCAGCACTCTATCAATATCTAGGGATCCTTGTGATTTATACTGATGCACCCACTTAAGTAGATGGATGGTTGAGGAGAGGAGGTAACTTGCTTTTGGAGAGATTGACTCTAACTGGCCCAACTAAGACTCGCTCTTTGATTCCCAGTAGTCTTAAAACCAACAGGCATTTTCTTTTCCTCTTATAGAACTGCTGCATTTATTGAAGTCATAAGCCCGTAGTCTATCTTTAGACTCTTGATGTAATTTCTGAATCACCAACCATTTCTGAGACCACAAGATATTTAAAAATAAGATAAGAAATATTGACTGAGACTCCCTGATGCCTGCAAGGGAAACGAAGATACCGTGGCAGAGGTTTACAGTGGAATTTCTCTCCTGTAGCTCGTGCACATTGAAAATGACATGATCTATCCCAAGGAATAACTTAAGGCCCGATCCACTTAAACAGCTCCAAGTGATTTATCATAAATGTGCTTATTTGGAACGTTTTGCAGTAACTGCTTATGGGAGGTGGTGGGGTTAACTACCAAAATTGTGCATAACTTGGGTCCTGTGTATGGCAATTAATCAAGAAATTATATTCTTTGACTTTCTAACAACCCACACAGAGTGCTACATCTGTGGTCTGTTTCAAGGGAGAGAGAGAGGGGGGACAGAGGGATGAAATATTTCTTCTAATAAAATGCTAATGGCTTTGTTTTGGAGAAAAAAATATTGAATTATTGTGGAGTTAGATTTATCTGTATGAGGGTTTCTCAAGTCACAGTCAATAAGTACTTATGACGGAAAAGCAACTATTTTCTGAGTACCACGCTCCACGCCTCTGAATGACTTTGGGATTGCGGCGAGCCCCCTCCACAAGGCTGAAGCCGGAACACAGGAATAAACGTTGGTGTGGAAAACTGTAGAATCAAAGGCTATTGCTGTGGGCATTTACTAAATTTTCAAGAGGATTATTAACCAAAAGCCTGTGGGAATATGTTAATAAAGACAAGGAAGGCATTATCATTTACTGGTGGTATCCTTCGGAGGCATATGTTGTACCTCCTTGGTCGTGCTAGTTAGTACTTCAGTTTTCACAGCAAGGGTTGTCAGAGAATGCCTGCTGTATTTCGGAACTCAGACCTCACAACTCCAGAAGGCTTCTTTTACACACTCAGTGGCCGAAAACTTAAAAGAGGTTAGCATGATCACAAGAGGGCAATTTCCGCCCCCCAGAGTGGTTCTGTAATGTCTTTTCCCTCCCACGGTCCTTTGGGATGTGGTTCAAACTGTGAGTCTTAATGTTTTATTTTTCAACCATTAGCTTGTTAAAAATTACAATTTAACAAACATTTAAAGTGCATCTGCTTTGTTGCAACACTGGGCAGGTGACGGAAAGATGGGGTAATACCTGACTTCCACCTGATAGGATCTTATCGTGCAGCAAAACTGACAGAGTTATGAGAAATATTTAGAATGTGGTAAATGCAACCCTAGTGAAATGGTCTGGCTCTAAACCCTTACTCTATGCCAGGCCCTGCATCATTATTCACATTTACAGACAAGGGAGCTTGGCTTGGACAGAGGTTGGATCCCGTAGTTAACAAGAGGAGGGGCTGTCATTTAAAGGAAGCTCTGTATGGTCTGGGCTCCCACCCACCTTACACTTGACTCACCTGCTATGTAGGAAGCATACAGCTGACATTGACAGAGTGCTCATCGCAAGCCAGGCCCTGTGTTTAAGGGCTTTATACCCATGGTTTAACTTAACCATCACAACAAACCTATGCAGTAGATACTGTTAGCTCCAATTTACAGATTAGCAAACTGAGGCTCTGAGAGGAGAAGCAGCTTGACTAAGTTTGTGCAGGTAATGTCAGAGGCAGAGTAGTGATTTGAACATAGGCTCTCAACCACTAAACTTGACCGCTGTGCAGTATGAGGGGGAATGTTATTTTCTGCCTGGGACAATGGGTAGGTATAATGACTGGGGCAAAGAAAGTGTAAGAGGACCAGAGAAACTTAGAGACGGTCTCAATCAGGACTTTGAGGATGATAATACTTGCATCCACACTTCCCTCTGATCTGCGTAAATTGAAGGATCTATTTCTGGACCTTCCAGAAATGTCTCTTAAAAGTTTGTAGATCTGGGGGCGCCTGGGTGGCGCAGTCGGTTAAGCGTCCGACTTCAGCCAGGTCACGATCTCGCGGTCCGTGAGTTCGAGCCCCGCGTCAGGCTCTGGGCGGATGGCTCGGAGCCTGGAGCCTGTTTCCGATGCTGTGTCTCCCTCTCTCTCTGCCCCTCCCCCGTTCATGCTCTGTTTCTCTCTGTCCCAAAAATAAATAAAAAACGTTGAAAAAAAAATTAAAAAAAAAAAAAAGTTTGTAGATCTGAATTTTAGTGAAAATCTATGTGATTCCTTGCGTTGAGAAAAGGCAATACAATGTCTGGGAATTCAGACTTATAAAACTCATATAGAGGTATTTTTTAAACCTTTTTATTTTGAAATAATTGTAGATGTGTAAGAAATTGTAAAAACAGAAGAGAGGTACCATATACCCTTAACCCAGCTTCCCCCAACGGTAACATTTTATATAATCATAATATGTGTCAAAAGCGGGAAATTGACTTTCAGAAAATACTATTAACCAGACTACAGACCTTATGTGGATTTCATCAGTTTTAGGCACACTATTGTTTTGTATAGTGTCATGAAATTTTGCCACACGTGTAGATTTGTGTAAGCACCAAGAGGTAGTTCTTTTTAATGCTGGCCTGAAGAAAAAGTAAAGTAAAACGTTTTGAGCAGTCGTTTTGTTGGACGGCATTGTTATGTTTGGGGTTTACTTTGCCAAATATCCTACTCTTTTCAAATAATTCATGTTTTATGGAATATTACCCTGGTGCAAGAATTATTATTTGTAGCACAAACAGGTTACACTTCATATAAAACACCTCCCCTCAGAGGATATAAAATGATTCCATCAAAAAAATTAGGCTCCCATACATGTCTGACTTAAAGCTTACCTGTTAGATTTAATTTCTTTTTTATTAATTTTTTTGAAAAATGTTTTGAATGTTTATTTATTTTTGAGACAGAGAGAGACAGAGAGCAAGTGAGGGAGGGGCAGAGAGAGAGGGCAACTCAGAATCCGAAGCAGGCTCCAGGCTCTGAGCTGTCAGCACAGAACCCCATGCGGGGCTTGAACACTTGAACCCACGAACTGTGAGATCATGACCTGAGCTGAAGTCTGACGCTCAACTGACTGAGCCACCCAGACACCCCAGATTTAACTTCTTAACATTTACAGATGGAAGTGACAAGCTCTTGTTTTGTGTGTGTGCGTGTTTTGTTTTGTTTTGTTTGTATATTTCAAATGGATGAATAGTCAATACCGAACTGAGGTGAATTTTGAAGGACGTACATTATGTTAACATAGGCTACTGTTCATTGTAATTCTGTGCTTTTTATTTTGTATCTCTTTTTTTGTCAGAAGGATTGGGAGGTAAAAACCTAAGTTTTTCAGTATGTTCCCCAGAGCCCCAAATGCATGAAGGGTTAAATTTTAACGAACACATACCTTCTCGTCAATGTGCTTTAAATTATAATTTTAAAAGCCAATCATTTTCTTTTTTGACTGACATGTGGCATTTTGGAGAAATTTTTAAATCTTCAAAGTCTGTAAGAGATGAATTTGGGGGGCTTGTAGCTACTGTATTTAGAACAGAAAAAAAAAAGGATAAGCTCATCGTGAAGGGGTTGAATTAAAATCATTTGTAATTATGCATCACAAAGAGACACAATCACAGAACATCCATTTATATGTACACTGTGCATCTGCTTCTGACCCCAGCTTTCTGGTTTCTGTCCCTTTCTTTACAAAATCTTCAGTTCTGCATAGATGCACACATTAGAGAGGCAATTGGGGCTAATGATTTAGGAACGTGCTAATTAATTCTCATTATGTCCCGTGAACTGAGAGAAAGAAGTGAAATGTTGTCTGCATACGCATATATACTATGTATGTTTTTCCACACTGTTTTTCTTCTGAAGGAAAGTTATGCTGTGTTTTTTTTCCCTCCTTAGGTTCTCACACACAGTGACAGCCAGCAGCGTCCGAAGTGTTGACATTATGACTTAGAGATGTGATAAGGAGAAACACGAACTGCATTTTCTGTAAGTAAATGTGGTTCCAGCATTGAGAGAACATACGTAATCAGATACCTGTTCTCCTCGAGTTTCTTGATTTAAGCATTGTGATTCCTAATTAACAGTTAGATTGCATTTATTGTTACTTTGCCTTTGGTTATCAATGATGATCAACCTTTGCGAAACGAAGGGATGTCATGTTAGGGATACTCACGGCTTTTTTTTTTTTTTAAAGGTTTTAACATTTGATAATAGGTTTTCCAATAGCTTGAAGGGTAGCTTTTAGCTTTTCTTTTCCAGTTGAAGTACTTCCTGAGTTCTGTCCAAGCCCTCTATGGTTAAAGAAAAGACTTTTTGACACTTAATAGACAATGTTGTGGCTTCCCACCCCCCTTTCAGACAAATGTATAAGCATTTAAACAGCTACACTTTACTACCATAATTGAGACACCTTGCAGAAATGGCAATCATAGGGTGACTTGTGTCAAAAATATTCAGAACAAATTTTTTGAAATTTTTTGACACTTTCAAAGGTACCTCCTCTCTGTCTCGCTCTCTCTCTCAATTCCTCCCCTCTCTCTCCCTACCTCCCCCACCTCCATTCTTGTAAATATTAAGCAAACTCTTTGCATTTTTTCCCATCTTATTCAAGTTGTCCCCAGATTTCCTTTGGGTTTTGCAAAACTCCAGATGTACTACCCAGATCAAAACAATCAGTGAGGACCAAGGTGTTCTTATTTCCTGAAATGAAAACAAAATAGATGTTCAGAAGGTTCTGTTTTGCTCTGGCTACCAGCTTGGCTGCTTGCTCTGAGAATATTCTTGCTCCCAAGTTAGTTCCAGTTCTGTTTATTCCGCCCTGAGCTCGGTGAACTTTCCAAAGCCATCCTCTTCAAACAACACATTTTTTTCTGAGCTGGAGTTTATTTTGTGCCCAGGCTTCATTGCGTGGGTCCCATGAATAATTCTAACACAAAGAAAAACTCTCCTTCTGACCAGTGAGAGAAGGGGGCCGAGGATCCGAGAATAGAGATAAAAATTGCAAGTTTAATCCAAAAAGCAAAGGGCTTGGGAAAAGAGAGAAAAGGAGAATAAATAGATTAGCAAAGTAAAAAATAAAACCTTTCAGTGAAGATTTCAGTACAAAACAGGTGTCTGATAAAGCATAAGCAAAATATGCAGGAACACATTCACCATATATGGGCCATATACCTGACACAGATTTTAACGACTGGGTTGTTTTCATTATGAAATAAATATGTGTTTCTACAAACGAGAATTTTCAGCAAATATTTACGTCTGGAAACCTGTGATTTCCCGATTGATAGTATAAAATGAGCCAACAGCCCTTTGAAAATATTCTTAGTTGCGTTAAATGTAAATTTTTTTGGTTAAAAAAAAAATTGGTTCAAATGATCTTTGACCTCTCTGGAACGTTGAAAGGGGTGGAATTTTTGGGTATGGGCATTGTCCTCATAATGCCTCACAGGGAATTTAATTTTAAAAAATGAAAAGAAGGCAAAGGAACTCTACTTTTTATTTTAAATTAGCCCAGTGCCTAGTCAGAGATGAAAAAAAAAAAAAAAAAAAAAAGAACAGCAGCAGAGTAGGGGACTCTAGTGGCCATACTTAGGAGGCTCACACTGATGACTGATGGCCACAGCCAAACGGCATTATTGAGATCTAAATAGTTTGTGACTGCAAGTGTGCAGGTACAATATAATGAAATTGTTCTACCCCTGTGGACTTCAGCATCGACACATTTCTTTTTGAGGCCACGTAGAACAAGGGACTAGCTGAGAAGTGAAATGTTCCAGCCATGAAGAGACAGGGAACAGATTGTTGTATTTCATTTATTTATTTATTGAGTGCCCATTATTGGCCAGTTCTGTCTAGCCGGAGGGGCTGCAGCGGTGGCCAAGGCGAATACAGTGCCTGCCCTCATGGAGCTTATAGTCTATCAGAGAGATCAACCCGGGAAACAGTAATAAGAAAGTGTGAAGGGTGGGGGGCTCCCAGAAGAAAGGGGTTCTTGCTTTAGCTGGCTTTCCCCTCCTTCCCTCCCTGCTCTCTCTTGTTCCTTTCTTCCTTCCCTTTTTCATCTCTCCCTTCCTTTTCTTCTCTCTTTGTTCTTTTCTGTCCCTCTCGAGCTTTCTTTTCCAAACAGAATTTAGCCAAGCTCATTTTTAAAAGAAAGAGGTGGCCTACGACAGTGGTTATAGCTGTAGGCTTGGGAGGGTGACCCAGATTGGAATCCTGGCTCTGCCATTCACTAGTTTATCATCTTGGCCAAAAGAAGTTACCTCCATTTCTTATTTGATTTTCAAAAAGCATCTAAAAATACTTAGTCCACAGGAATGTCCTAATAGTTAGATGGCATACTATCACTGAAGCCTCTGGCTCATTTCCTGACAGATAGTGAGTGTGCTGAAATTATTAGCTGCTGGCATATTATTATTAATTATTACTATTATTATTTCACCTTGCATGTTCTAGAAGCAATGTCTTTATTACAAAATCGCTAAGAAATAATGAATGTTATATTAATAAATTGAAAATTTTTCTCTGAAAACACCTGACTAGCTTTGATATTATATAACTCCTTATCTCTCTGATTTTTTTTTTTTTGCCCATTCACAAAAGCAGGGTTTTTGAATGTTAAAATTAAAAAATATCTTCACTCAACTAGGTTTTTAGATAAACCTTTAAAATCTCTGCCACATCAGATGCACTTGCTATTTTTTCCTCTAAACATTTTGAGGAATAAAGATCGGACCAAATTTCAATTAGCCCCTTTGACAGAGAAATTTGTTAATATTTACTCTGATTCAAGAATGATTGAGACACATTCCTCAGGGTGTCCATACAGAGTAATATGAGAAGATTGTCTGTGTCTCGTGAAATCAGACTTACTGTATTATAGGCAAACCCTACATAGTTGCTGTATGAATATGTATATACGTAATTTGATAGCAATACAGGCAAACTTTAAAAATTAGAATTGTTAGAAAATTTTCCGTAATTAAGATTTCTGGTCAGTGTTCATGGGCACTTTTCTATCTCAGAAGGGCTCATAGAACCCTCTCTACATTTGTCCTCAGCAGAGCAAATAGTACCCAAGGTGAAGGTGACATAGTCACATGTAGAATTTAGATCTCTTTCTCTCTGTTTATAGACTGTATGGATGCACCTGTCCTTTCTCTCCTGCCACCCAGCCTAAGCTTTAGCATTGCCAAAAATCTCTCTCCGGTGAATGGCCCATTTAATCTCTTGTTTTCTGTTTTGATTGTATGATTCGATGTGCCTGAAATGCCTTTCCCTGCCGTGTTGAAACATTACTTATCTTTGAGGATGTGATGCCAACCACTGGTGTGATTTCTTTCCCAATCCCCCTGAGCAGAATAAACTGGTGTCTTTGGATCCCGTCGCTCTTTGTTCTTCGCCCTGGTACAGGATAGCTGCATAAGTGAGCGTCTTTCCCCGCCCCCCTACACACCACGAAATCCTAGATGGTGGGGTCTATGTCTTATTCACCTTTCCAGAAAACTTGATTCCTGTCTTCAAGGAGTTCCCAGTCCGGGCAGGGAGACAGACATATAAACACGCAATTATATTGCAACTTGGAAAGTGATATAAAACAATTGTCTAAATTAGTGCGCACAGATGAGCACTAATTTACTAAAGAAGCCTGCTCTTCTCACGTAAGAAAGGAGCAGTCGGCATGTAGGTGTAGTGTGTTTTTTTAAAATAGCAATGTTTTCCCAGTGTTCTATCAATATTTATATTGTTGCTTGTGCTCTGTAAAAAAAAAAAAAAAACAAAAACTCTCAAATGACATTGTATATCTAATGTTAGTGAGAAGAATTTAGGAGTCTGTTGAAACTGACATACAGCAGGAGCGAAGCTTACCACGCCAAACCAAATAAAGTATCACTGAACCTTAGCTGTAAGCTAAGACTTTAAGTGCCATTTATTTGTTGAGCTTTGCCACTCTAAATTGCTCAGCTTGGCACAAGAACTTTAAGAGTATTTATAGTTTAATTGGTATGTGGTTTATTTTTAATTATATTAAAATGACCTGCTTATATTAAAATGACATGCTTTCCAAAACCTCATATTGCCTGAAAAACATTGTTGTAGCAGTGAAAGGTTTCAAAATGTTATTCTACATGGGGAAAAGGATTTCAGACTAACACATGGTCCATATCTCAGTATTTTTGTTTGTGTGGAGCTCCCAGGACAGAGTTATAGAATCGTTTTCTGTTTTATATACAGCCAGTGTTTGGGGCTTTGGGAAGAAAAAAATTTTTTTAAATTATTGTTATTTTTTGGTACCTGTCTTTTTTTTTTCTTTTTTTAGTACTCACTCTGAGTCAAATTACAGCATGCTCCTAACACCATAACCTTTATCCATATATAGCCAGGCAAAGCTTTCTGCTGTTAACTAGAACTTAGGAATACTTTAGAGAAGGAAAGCACTGCTATTTTTGAGCAAACTCAGAGAGTTTAGACGCATTATTTTGAAATGTGCTTCCTTAAAGTCAGAAGAACTTAATTAAGTTCCCAGGGTTAATTGTTTCTGAAGTGTTAACATGTCATTTGTCTATTCAAACTCTAAAGCAAATCTAATACGGGATTTAATAACCTGTTTATGTGAATAGAAATTTGGGGTGGGGGTGGCGTGGGAGACGAGGGGAAAGAAAGCTAATAGGGCTTTTTACCTAGTTAGTGGGTTTAAGGAAGAATGCTTTCTGTCTCCATTTGAAACAAAAGGCAAATCCTATGTTCAAAACTCCTTCTATTTGGGAGTATAAATTGGGATGACGAGGAAGTTGCGGAACAAAACAGTATTTTTATACTTTGTTCATTTCATATTTATCACTAGCTTGTTTGCTAATTTTCATTTGCAAGAGGCAATTCTTCCAGCTAACTGGGTGCCTCAATGGGCCACTGATTTCTTTGAAGTGACAGTCTGTAAATATGCATAAAAAAGGGATGCAATTAGCGTGTGTGTGGTTCAGTGCAGCCTGATTCCATTGGCAAGTTTACCCACAGTGTTGATAAGCTACATTATCTAGAAAATTGGCCGCTGAAAAACAGCACCTCTGATTGCCAGCAAAGGTTCCAGATAACAGGGTGCTGAAGAGAAATATAATTGAGGTTGAATATATTAACCAAGGTGTCACATGCTCCTTAGAAGCTCTAATTTATCAGCATGTTGGAATTTTTATTAACATTTGGAATGCATTTCTACCACACTAATGAAGTGGAATTGGCAGTTCAGGTTTTAGTTATTGTCATTTCTGAGAAGTTAAATGTAATTTCTCGTTAGACACAGTTATGTAAATATATTTGTTCAGGGGCTAAAAAAAAAATTATACATTTTGCAAAATATAAATATGTTGTGAAGAGGCGGTGTGACAAATCAGTGATGGCCGAAGTCTGAAAACCAGCCACGCATTGATGCTGCATTTTGCACATTGTATCTCTTCTTTTGGGGGGGGGGTATAGTTTGAGAGGAATGAAGGAAGCTTAATTTTATTAACTCTGCGACTAGCTCGCCATTGTGAAAAACAGTGAAAATTAGCCACTGTTTTAGTAGGCTAGCCGTCGAAAAGGATGTCATGATTAAAATATCTTTTTTAAAAGGAAAACTTACTCAAATTATAAGACGGAAGCATTTCTGGAGGATATTTGCTTTTCTTTTTTTCTGTCCTGTTTGAAAGACCCAAGACATCTCTATTCATTTTCTAATTTTGATACATAGGTCTGGACAAACATATGCCAGCAATAACATTAATTTCTACCAATTGGGAATAAATGGAAATGTGTGAACTTGAGATTATTTCAGGTTGCATCAGTGTGTGATAAAATTATGTATTTTTTAAAGGAAGGGAATACAGAATAATAAATTTTGGGATAATAAAAGAGGAAGAGCCAGAAATACCAGGGGAAACACACAGGCAGTTCCATTAGTGTATTTCTTAAGTTATTTGGTGACTCAAGAGTATTTTATTATTCTAAGTCTTAATTACATATGTGTAACATACACTCCTATATATCATATATCAAAACACAAAACATTTTTTGAAAGAAAATAGCTCCATTTCTATTGACTCATGTATTTTGTTTTCTAGGGGAAAGGATTATGAGTTGCAGACCATGGAGTGCTGTGTATTTGTAATGGGCTTAGTATTACTTCATTGTACACATCTCCGACCTCTCGGAATGAGGCTAATATTTTTCCTCCATTAGTAATAGATACGGTGGTCACAAAGCGATAGTTCCCTTAAAACAGATGACCCAGGTGAGGCATTTTCTTAGCCTTCCTTTTGCATCCACCCCTTAGCAATCACCAGCCTTCTATTGTTCTATTGGGCTCCTGATTTCACTCCTTCTTTTCCTCCTGGCTACCCCCACGCCTGTATTCCTCGACCTAACTTTTGATCCCTGCTGTAATTCTTCCCATGCATCTTACACCCTCATCCTATAAACTTCTGATCCGTACTAGCAGTCCCATTAAAGGTGTGGGTGGTGGTGGAAGGGTGAGATTGGTGTTTTCGGTCAGAGCGGCAACTTCTGGTTGGAATTGAATTTGTCATGGGAAGTTGGACAGGTACTCTTAAGTTCTTACCAAATGGCACCTTTCTTAGGATGCCCATTATGATGGATTTGGTTAGCTTTTGCTTAACGTGTGTTTTATCCTTATTCTAACGTCAGGGGTTGGGTAGCTGAAATGCACAATTCCCAGACTCCCTTGCAGCTACGGTTCTAAAAGGAAATTAGGTTCACACAGGTGCAGGCAAGTCCTATTTGGAAGGTCAAAGCAAGGCACCAGCATTTTCCTGTGTCTTCAGCTGTTGCTGTGTTAGGCACGAGCATGAAGTTGTTGAGGTTTTTTTGCAGCAGTCTTTTAGTGCCATTCCGTCACTTCCTGAAGATTGAGTGACGGTGTAAGTGGCCCTGATCCTGGATCATGCCTGTGTCCCTGTATCTTTGAACTCAGCAGTTCTGTGGGCTGTTCCCAAGTTGATTCTGCAGATCCTTGAGCGAACAGATGTAGAAGCTCCCTTGACAGGCTGGTTGTCTTGCCTTGCCTGTTTCTTTAGCCCTTCTGACTTGTTTTTTTTTTTTTTTTTTGCAAGCTCTTAATTTCTTGCCGCTCAGGGGTTCAGTTTTGAACAAGTGAATATTGCTCAGTGCATCTATCAGTTTGGTTCCGGTGATTCAATACCAGGGCCAGGCCCAGGGTGAGGAAATAAAGGCAACTGAGGCACAAAATTTAAGGCGGCACCTGCTTTCAGGGTCACAGAAGTGTCTCCTTAAATTTTGTGTCCTACCCATCTCTCTTGCCTCACCCCAGGGCTGGCTGTGCACCATAATTAACTAGCAGATGTTATTTATTATAAAAATAACTAAATAACATCTACAGCAGATGTTGGAAAAATATAATCCGTGGGCTCAATCTGACCCACCGCCTGTTTGGTGTCAATAAAGTTTTATTGGAATAGAGCCAGATCCTTCCTTCATATGACGTCTATGGCTACTTTCACACTACAATAGCAGGATCGAGCAGTTGCAACAGACTGCAAAGCAGGACATGTTTACTCTCTGGCCCTCTCCAGGAGAGTGTTGCTGATTTGTGCCCTGGGGCACTGTGGGTATGTCTTGATTTGTGGAGTCAGCCTGCTCAAGATCAAATTCTTGTTCCAAGTCTGGGGAAGTTGTTCAAGCTTCCGGCAGAGCTGATTGTGTATATCTCTTGCCGACTCCAGGTTCAGGGATCGTGTTGGTGGCTCGAAGTCAGCCTTGGTAGGAGTATTTACACCAGGGAAATTGGCAAATGCTGCCTGTCAGAGCTTTCTCAGAGACTTACCAATTAAATTTTGCTGTCTCTGTAAGTGTTGGATTCTTCTTCTTCAAAATAATGTGGCCCCTCTGGATTCCCTGTAACCACCCTTGCTAACAGCTTTTCCCTGTATATTCCCCAGGGGCGGTGAATGTGCTCCTGTGCACCAATCTGTGGTGCAGTTCATGGTCCAGAACATCACCACTGCCATGGAACAGTCCCTGCTAGACTCTGCCTGGGACCACATTCTCCACCGGCTCTTTTCCCTTCACTCGCCTGCTTCACCCCTTCCATTGTGGGTTGGTTCTGAAGAGCTTGCCCCAGGTTCTGGGTGAGCAGAGGAAAGCATCTAGAGCCACCATTTAAGGACACATTCCCCGTCAAGGTTGAGCCAGCTGCACACCCGAGCAGGAGTACCTCCTAACATGTTATGGCCCAGATGCTTCACTCTTCTCAGCCTGTCTGGGCTTTGCTGCCCCAGTATACCACACACACCTGGATTCCAACTTCAGGCAACACTCATCAGAGACCCAACCTGAAACAAATAGGGGTAATGATGAATCCTTTGTTCGCTATTGATGATTGTAAGAATTAATTGAGATAAGGTATGGAAAGCATTGAGAATGGTGACTGAAGCAGTCATGGGTGGATGGACAAACACATGGATGGAAAGACATTAGACCTATAGCTTTTGTACTTTTGTACATACTCTTCTCTCCCCCAACTGCCTGAAATGCATTCTCCGCTTCTATTTGCTTATCCAAATGGCCCTTCCCATTAAGAATGATTTGTCTATAACATGCTTATGGCATCCTGCTATAAAACGCTTAGCAGCATTCTGATTCATGCACCCTTACTCGAAATTATGGAGCTTACCAATTCTAACTCCCCTGTGGTTTTTTGCCACATGAATTATTTCTCCCCATTGTGTTCATGCCCTGTAACTTGTTATCTATATGGTAACTTACTGGAGTATATTGACAGACGTGGAGGAACCCATATAATGATAGTGCAACAGTTATCCTGAACAACAATTTTTTTTTAAAAAAACCTGAACTCATGGCTTTGGAAATGCGGTTCTTGTGTTTTCTACCAAGGGCTCCAGTATAAGGATCACTCTAAGCCCACAGCTTATATGCGTCGCTGGGAGGGGGATGTTTGAATACAGTCTCCTTGTATTGCCTGCAATATTTGTTTCTTAGACTTTCCATGGGTTTTAACGGCTATATTGGTCGACTCCCCCTCGCCCCCAATATTTTAGCTAGTTTATAAGTACTCTTGTGGTCTATATCAGCGTTGTGTTTGATTTATTCATGGTTCTCATCATTACTGATGCTTTTCTAATTGATTTGTTTACTGGAAACCATCTTTGTCCCTGACAAGGCTATAAGTTCCATGAAGGCAGGCTCTTGGCTGTTCCTCCCCATTGTATCTGACGAACCCGGGATCTGACAGACACACAGAGAATATATATTCCCATGACCGACACAACAAATGAAACGTGTTGACTTTGGGGCTACAGAACTTTAGTGTACTCAAGAAAGATCTTTAAGTTGAGTGGATGAAGGAAGTCACTTAAAGAAACTGACTAGTATTTGTTCCATGAGGCCAGGAGCTTGTCTTATTTGAGCTGGATAAATCTTGTACTTTACTACAAAGTGCAAATGTTCACGTGTCTTTTCCCTGAAATCCGTCCTTATGTGAAAACTGTAGGAAGGATGTCACATCTAAGATGGAAAATATGCACCACAAATTCTTTACTCCAGGTACATTCAAGTTGTGTGAAGCATGAATTTAAGGTAAGGATTATAGCTAAAATGATTAGGCTGACGCTTAGATGGCTTTATGGATGGACTCAGAGAGAGATGGTCCATCTCATAGTTTTGCTGAGAAAGTAAAGTGCTGTTAAGAGTCCGGTTTGGGGGCGCCTGGGTGGCGCAGTCGGTTAAGCATCCGACTTCAGCCAGGTCACGATCTCGCGGTCCCTGAGTTCGAGCCCCGTGTCGGGCTCTGGGCTGATGGCTCGGAGCCTGGAGCCTGTTTCCGATGCTGTGTCTCCCTCTCTCTCTCTGCCCCTCCCCCGTTCATGCTCTGTCTCTCTCTGTCCCAAAAATAAAAAAAAAAAAAAAAAAAAAAAAAAGAGTCCGGTTTGACTGTAATCTTGGCACAGGAACAGGTAACTGGTGTTTGAAGGTGTCATCTGTGTCAGTGTCAGCTGTGTTTTCAAACTGGGTCCCTTAGAATCCTACTGTGGTTCCTAAGAGCTTCCCTGGGAGGCTTTGTAGTGGCGTGGTTTAGAGGGCCTGAGTGGACAAGATAGGTGAATATTAGGAGATCCACCCTAGCTTAAAGGGACAATGTTGCTTCTATCTGTTAATAATGTAATGGGCACCTGCTTATAATTTAACTTAAAAATGCTTAAGGCACATTGCTATAAATGTGCTGAGGATTAAATTAGAATTCAAAACTCCAAAATCAGACCATGTTGATACTTGTACTCTTTCTAGAGGACCGAGATAATTTAACTTTCTGGGCAGACAACCTCAGTCTATTAGGTTACTGGGTTGGTATTTACAAAATAGTATCGACATAAATATCCCTCATTAGAATACACCCAAATATTCAAATTCCCCTACGCCTACTAGAGAAGTGGTATTTAGTAAATACTTTTTGTGACCTTATTTTTATGTTAGAAAAATTCAGTGACTTAACTTTTGTCTTCATGATCTTTCATGCTTCCGTTGCTAACAAGATCATTGTGTTATGGCCAGTATGTTGTGCCCCAGTAACCACTCACCTTCATATCCATGGCCCCTTAATGTCATTGTTCTTGGGCCAAAATCCCATTCATCCTTCAAGCATGTATTGTACTTCTAATATATGCCAAACATTGGACCTAAGGCTAGGTAGGTTACTACAGATGCACCTGTTTCTTGCTTTCATGAAGCTTACATTCTCCTGGAGGGAATAGAGTCTAAACAAATAATTACCTAACAAACATTTCAATAATTAATTTAATAATTTAGTAATAATTTAAAAAGGTCCATCTGCTTTAAGACCATTTATCACAAGGGGCTAACTTAGGCCAGGGTCACCGAACAGTGGGTAGAGAGCATCTCGGCAAAAATGATACTTAAATAGATCTAAAGGATACCCTGGTCTTGAGCTATGAGTTGCTGGGTAAGGTGGTTTGGGGAGGAATCATTGCTGGTTGATGCTCAACCTGTCTTCTTAGGAAAACAGACCCCTGAGCCACCTTGATTTCTTGTCCTTTTCTTGCCTTCACCCTCACCCACATTTCTGTTTCCTGCCAATGCTTACAGGAAACAGAGAAGAGTCAGTGGGAAAGATGTAGAGCAACGCATACTTATGTTTGAATCCCAACTCTTGCCGCTTACCTAGCCGTGCATTCTTAGGTGGCTTCCTTATTTTCTCTGAACCTTATTAGTTAAACCCAACCCTCCGTGGTGTGTGTGGGGGGGGGGGGGGGGAGGGGGGGGTGGGGAGGACCAGCAACCCCTCCTAGTGGCAGACTCTGCTCCGGCATCTCTTTGTACTGATTTTGCTGCTTACCACTTCATCTTGCTAATATCCCTATGAGGTAGGTGCTGCTACTGTCTCCATTGCTCAGATGCAGGAACTGAGGCAAAGAGGTTGGCTGTCTTGCTCAAGATCACTTTGGCTCTCAAGTGTTGGAGCCAAGATGCACATCCAGACAGTGACTGGGTCTGTGTGTTCGGTTATTAACTCTCGATTTGTAAAGTAGCTGGCCAGGTGAGTGAGAGAAGGGAGCTGAAGTAATCTCTCCCCCTGGCTATTGGCAAGTCTAGGACCTGGAGGCCTTTGTTGATCTATGGAATTACTTAGGGGCACATGACTTATTGGAAGAAGAAGCATTCACTTTTACTAAAGAGCTCAGGGTTGCAAGTATTTGTTTTATTGTTTGCCATTTGGTTTTCATTCCGTAGCCAAAGGTGACTGTAAGTTAAACACTTGCGGAGGGATATCGTTGCTCGAAAGCTTAAAGTTTGCCTGTCAGTTCCCTGTCTTCACAGCAAGTGTTATAGGTCATTTCTCCTTTGTTCAATCTGAGAACTCTAGAACATCATTCCCCCTCACAGATTTTATGTTGTCTCAGCCACGACTTCCAGCCACTGAGGGAAGGGCTGGGGTTGTCTGGCCCCACCTCATCCAACCTGTCGTCAAATCTAGCCACTCCCCACCTCCAGAGAAGGATCAGGACCTTCGATACTGAGCTGTCCTCTCACAATTGCTGGGTTTCCTTGCCTGCTTTTTGGTTTTGTGGGCATCAAGGAGAAGATGCGCTTCAATGCGGGACAGGCTATGACTCTTCTTGCTGACTCCTTCTCCCAAACCTAAGCTAGCTAACTGCTGCCTAGCTCTCAGATGTTGGTTCTGCATATCATTTAGAATACAACCTCTCTTGTCTGAGTCAGTCCTATTAGGAACTGTCATCTTTCATCTCATCTTTACTTAAACTTCTTGTATTTATCACCCAGTACCTATCTATCTATCTATCTATCTATCTATCTATCTATCTATCTATCTCCTTCCCTCTATCATCCATCCGTCCATCCATCATCCTTTTGTATGTTTAATTTTAATGTCTTTCCAGTGACACTGTAAGCTGCATCCCAAGTGGGAGCTCTGTTGGTTGAATGAATGCACGAGTGGAGATGGGAGGCACTGGTGCAGGTATCCTTCCTACTGTTAGGCCATTTCAATAATCCAGGCATAACTGGAATCCCAACCGCAGTCCTTGATATTTGCTATGAGATATACCAGCACAGGCCCTTTGAATGTATTTCTGTTCCCCATTACACCCTTCCACCTTTCAATCAGCTTGTTCATTATATGCCTCTTTCTCATTTTTTTTTTCTTTGTGGAGTTCGTCAGTATGGGATTCATCAACCTCAGTGGGGCCCTGGGGAATTCATCGAAGCCATTTTGCCTAGAGATTATTTATTAGGGGTTACCTCTTGCCTGCTGCAGCTTTTTCTAGAATCATGTAAGGGTAAAGTGGCGAACAAGAATGGATTTGAAACAGAAACCACCATGGCAATCGACACTAATTAACAGAGCTGAGAAAATCTTTCATTAGGAGCGTTTAAATTACGTAGTCTGCTTCTACTTAGAATGGAAAAAAATAAAGTGGCCTGTGAACCATTTAATGAAATTTGAAGAGATTATTTTCTTTCCTTCTTTCTCAGAGGATATATTGGGATCAGGGAAGTTATATTTGTTCAGAAGTAGGGTAACAGAAGAGGGGTACAAGACCCACTGCCTTCATGCCTGTTCACTCTTCCCTGGCCCCCATCCCCTGTGCTGTGTTGCTTAACTAGGCAGCTCCCTGCCTGCGTGACAGAACTGTCCTTGTTACTTCTATATTTTTCAATTCGCTTTCCCCAACCACGAGACTTTCAGTTTATCACTTACAAACAATAGTAACAATGACAAAACGAGCCAGCAGCTATTGGGCGCTTACTGAGTTTTAGGCACATTACATGAATTGTTTTATTAAATCGACAAACAACTCCATGAGGTAAGTACCATTATTACCCCCAATTCACAGGTGAAAATTGAACTATAGGAGAATTCACGTAGCAAATAAATTGATAAATGAATGAATCTGTAGCAATTGATTACCAGTTAATCCCTTCTGGATGAAATGTGTGCATTATCATAGCATGTACTTGAGAATAAAATGTCTTACTTCAAGAATGGGTTGGGGGTGGTTGGGTGATGTCTGGGGAGGAGTCAGTGAGGGGGTAGGGAAGAAGGTTAGTTGCCATGTCTAATGAAAAAGGGCAAGAGGTCATACTTGGAAATGGCATGGCCTCAGGTGCCTCTTAAGTCAAACCATGGAGTAGTTTGTCCAACTATGTGCTAGCCTGAACTTACCTATATTCAGAGTGAACGACCAAGTTTTCACTAAACTTCCTAATTCAAAAATTTTTGACAGCCAGGAACAACTAATAGTTTATCTGCCTAATAGCCTTCTTATTGGTAAGGGCTGACTTCTTGAAAAAGCCATGCAAGAGTCCTTCTTGGATTCTTTCTTTTCCATTGGTTCCTTAATGACTTGATTGATCACCAAGATATTTTATTGTCATTGAGGACTTGAGACAAACGTAGAGGAAACAGACCAGTGAGGTTTGATTATTTGTAAGTTTCAAGGCATCTTTCCTTTGCTACATTCCCTCCATTTAGGGTGGTCGGTGGTATTAATTTGATTTGATTTGAATTGTTTTTTGGTTTGTTTGTTTTTTTTTTTTTAACTTGACTGAGTTCTCTGTTACAGAATTTATATTCACATCACTCTTGGGGACCTCTTCCTGATAGAGAAAATGAAGTCACTACCCCCTACCCCAATTCCCACTCTTTCCAAGTTTTCTAAGTAAATTCCACATTGCTTCCTAATTTTGAAGAGTAATCATTGTTAATATTTTAACAACTATAATATGATTGTTGTTAATGGAACCAATTTAAGCCCAAGAACTTGTGTTGTCTCGGAACCCTTCAAAGCCATAATGTAGTTACTATGAATTTCTCAATCTAGTTTCCCCAAGTAAGGGAAGGACTCATATGACTGGCATAGTAATGGGACAAGTTCTCTTACATTGAACTGAGATAGTCCTTTAAAGAAGTCATCAACTTCTTGTGAAACCACAGATGTGGTCTGTGGCTCCAGGCCTTCCATTTAAGGGAGAAAATAACATTCTGATCTCTCAGTTGCCTGTGAATGTTTAAGAACTGAATCTAGGTTTCTTAGAAGCATCCCTTTTCAAGTAAGCATTTATCATGGCAGCTGTCTTATTTCCAGAAGCCTTCCAAGAAGTTATTATGGGATAGAGAAGGTCATTTCAACAAGATGTCAATCTGTTATCACTAAGAAAAACAATTATGGAAGAAAACTTTGATACTGACAAAGAAAATCCCCTCAGGAAACTATCTCAGGGGCCACAGCTTTCCATCGTCTTCTCTCATCTCCATATGATCGCTCTATTTTGTGGACTCATGGCTGTCTTCTGGGGGTGCGCCAATCCCTTTATCTTATGCCTTCAGTGTGAAAATTCTTTTCCCTTATTTAAACCAACACAAATTTGATGGGGTGCGTCAGTGGCTCAGTAGGCTAAGCGTCTGTCTCTTGGGTTTTTGGCTCAGGTCACAGTTCATGGGTTCAAGCCCTGTGTCCCGCTTTGCGCTGACAGCGCAAAGCCTGCTTGGGATTCTCTCTTTCTCTCTCTCTCTCTCTCTGCCTCTCTCTCTCAAAATAAACAAAATTAAATTAAAAAAAAGGAATATAAAAAAGACAAATTTGAGTGTTTTCAAAAGGATCTGTTACTCAGAAAATGAAGTGAAAGAAAACCATACAAAGACAGGGAACTGACCTTGTCCTATTCAGAATCTTATGCTAACATAGTTGAGGTCTTGCTACCTATTGGCTTGGCTGGTCACACTTACTGGGCACCCTACCCCTGGTTTCTTTTGCCACATTCAGCGCTGTCCGGGTTAGATGCTATAACAGGAAACTCAGACTTCCAGCCCGAAGTAGGTTTTGGTTGGAAGTTCTGTCAGGCTTGATGAGATTTTTCTGTCCCTTCTGAAAACAGCTTCTTTTAATTGTATAACTTTAGGCTCCCAAATCCTGGACTATGTTGTTCTTGAATTCTTTCAAATGTCCTTGTTTGAGAAGCCTTTCCATGTAACTGGCTCTCGTGATGATTGTAATTAGTTCTGACAGCAGAGTTCACGTTGGTTGAACACCTCCTGCCTGTGAAGCAATGTCCTCAGTGTTTTACACATGCAGGGGCTCATTCATTTCATCCCCGTGACAATCCTATAAGCCTTTATTGGTCCCATTCATCTGAGGGGGAAAAATGAGACTTAGAAAAGGGAAAGTAACTTCTTCAAGGTTACAGAGCTCATAGTTGAGTGTGGATGCAAGGCCATGGCTGTGTGAGAAGTCTATGTACCATACTTTCACTGTCTCCTAGCCCAAGAGATTTCATCTCTGAGCTTCAGGCCATCTTTAATTGACCTTAAGCTTTTTTTTTCTGGAAGTTTCTCAGAAATATTTGTAGTGGCCGCTGGCAGAAGGATAATCTCTCACTTTGGCCAAGTTGGTCAAACCCTACTTCCCAGCTCCTGATCTTGGCTTGCTAGCTTTGGACCGTAAGTTGTCGAGAGTGACCAGAATCATATCTACAGATTAACACTAGTTTATTCAATTTGATGGGAAACAATCTTAGAAAATTTCCCATTAGATACAAATACATGTTATGGGAGAAGCAGCCAGTGCCATGTAATTTGGAGGCATATTCCTGCCATCCTAGAGATCCTCACTGAAGACCTTTTCCTGTGAACGTACACACAGACATAAAAGAGACCCCAAATTTGCAAAGAAGTAGCTTTATTGACTCAATGGTCTTGTAGATCTCTTCCGCACAGAGCCTATTGATGTGCTCATTAGCAGAGAGGACACCTGAGGTATTTCCCCGCTCAGTTATGCTCAGGAGAGACGTGGAAGGTGGCTTTCCTGGTTAAGAAATGGAGTGGATTGGGCAAGGCATCATCTTTGCTATTGATCATCCATACCACCTAAAGACATGCAGAAATGTGCCAGAAGTGATCAAAAAGGAGTAAGAGGCCCTTCATTTCTCCAGACCCTCACTGTCTATATAGCAGGCACACACGAAGGCAGTTCATAACTCAGAAGGACGGCAGCATGTTCCCCCAATGCAGGCCCATGTTGATTAGTGTATTAACAGAGAAGGCTGGGGCGCCTGAGTGGCTCATTTGGTTAGGCGATCGACTTTGGCTCAGGTCATGATCTCACAGTTTGTGAGTTTGAGCCCCGCATGGAGCTCTGTGCTGACAGCTCAGAGCCTGGAGCCTACTTCAGATTCTGTGTCTCCCCCTCTGTCTCTACCCCTCCCCTGCTCATGTTCTGTGTCTCTCTGTCTCTCAATAATAAAAATTAAAACCAACAACAACACAGAGAAGGCCAAGAAGCACAACCCACTTTGACGTGAATTAAAATGTCAGTTGGCTTACATCACTGAAAAATCTAGGAGATAGCATTGCTTCAGGCATGGCTGAATCCAGGCACTTAAATGTTGCTAGAAAAATGTGCTTTCTTCTCTATTTTCAGTCTGCTTTCCCCTGTGATGGCTTCACTTGCAGGTAGGTTGTCTTCAGCTAAGGTCTCCAAATGCTCTAGGGTTGTAGTCTAGAATTGCAGCAAGCCTTTGATAAAGACAGCTTCTCTTTTCTAATGCCTTCAATGGACATGAAACAGCAGTCAGCCTTGGGTTTCATGCCAGTCCCTGAACCCGTCTCTGGTCGGGTTATGACTGCTCTGATTGACCACACCTGGCATCCACACCCAATCTTGGGAGTAAGTTATTCCTACCACATAAGCCACATGGACTAAGAATGATAAGATAGTTTCAAAGGAACACTGTGATAATACGAAAACCTGGGGGAGGGAGGCAAAGGTAACAGATGTCTGCCACGATGCATTCATAATGGAAGTAAGACAGTAACTAGGGTGGAAGGCAAGGTTTACGGCTAAGGTCAAAATGAGAGACAGTCTCATGTACAGATTGGCTCTTCTCTGGGAGAAGCCTTCTCTGGGAGGCTGGGAGGCTTTGTGGAGAAGGGCAGACCAGAAATAGGAGGTGTACTTGGTACAGGTGGGCCATCGTGGTTCAATTACTGGCCTCAGTTTCCTCTTTTTTGAAACTGAGGGTGATGTTATCTCTTGTACACATCAAAAGGGATATTCACGGGATAGATGTCACACGATTCCAAGGTGCTGTGGTAGTTTTACATTCGCAAATCTGCGAACATCTTCGTGGCGTATCTGTTTTGCTGTCGGGTAGAGTAGAGATGATAGGAACATAAAGAGATTCCTTCAGATTTCAGATGAGAGTTACTGCTGATCGAGACTGTGAGGTGCGTGCTGTGGGGGGCGGGTAACTAGGCACATCCACTTGTGAGGTGCTTGTTTTCACCCACAAACCTCCTAAGGAGATCCAAGTTTGTGCCTCAGCAAAAAGACAAGTGGACCCTTGGGGCTGCTAAAGAAAGAGTCAAAATAGAAGTTGCTAAATTTAAAAATAGGTCTCCTCTGCGCTGAAGTGGGGCAATAAAGGAGGATGCTTGAAAAAACAAACTGCTTGCTATCGAAGCTTCTTTGAGAACGTGTGTTTTCTGTATCTCACATATATTCCGACTGTGTTCCTGGCTGGCTCAGTTATTTGGGAGTCTCTCAAAGTGATCAGAAAAAAAAAAAAAAGACCTTTATTAAAGAGAGCTAATAGGTATGTGCTGAAAAGCAATAATAGGAATTTATTTGGTATTTATTAATCACTGTATACTCTGTGCCAGGTTCGAAGGGCTTAAAATGTTATCAGCATAATTCTCATGACTTTCTGAGGTGGGTACGGTTATTACCCCCAATTTATGGATAGGGAGACTGAGTCAAACAGAACAGTAATTTAGGTGAAGTTTTTCAGCTGAGGAATGATGAAGTTAGGATTCAAATGCAGAAAACCTGTGATGCCAACGGCTTTACTGTCCTAAGGTCAGTGTCAGAAGATCTGGCAGACAGGCTGGGGTTGGGATCTTAGTACGAACGCTAGTAACATTGGGACTTTGGCTTGTCATATGGGAAATGCCTGTAAGAACACCACCCATGCCTTTGGGTTATTTTGAGGGATAATAAGGTGATGCTCTTAAGATGTTTAGTTCGGGGTCAAGGACATGGTTGTTCTCAAGAAATGAGATGTTAATAACAACAATGATAATTTATTCAGGATTAAAAGAAATATTTGTTCAGGTGCACCTTTGACTCTCATGGGTCAGTCTTCATGGGCAGTGTGCGGGACTCGACTTTTCTCAGCCCTCTCTCTCCCTTGAGGTCCCACTTGGGCCTCCTTTGATGGATTAAATATTCCTATTAAGCAGATGGCTGGGTGAATGTCCCTGTCTTTGCTGGCCTTACTTTTCTTGAGTGATTTCCTATTGTAGGAAGGGAGTATCCCATAATAATGAAAAATTGACAGGAGCTATTGATTCAATTCTTT
This sequence comes from Puma concolor, assembly GCF_028749965.1. Classification (NCBI taxonomy): domain Eukaryota; kingdom Metazoa; phylum Chordata; class Mammalia; order Carnivora; family Felidae; genus Puma; species Puma concolor. The sequence continues at coordinate 133,664,103 of NC_141668.1, read as the reverse complement.
TCTAGCCTCTTTTCCTTGACTTCCCTCCATTAGTTAAATATGAACACCTCAGAGATAAATGTAAAAAGGTGAAGGGAGAGGTGAGCTGGTCTAGGGCCGCCTTCTGTCTTTTTAAGAACAAACTATTATTATTTTGTTTTGTTTTGTTCAAGTCCTAGCATCCTAAAAGATCAAGGGAAGGGAAAAAGTTTAGATTACCCAATTACTGGCAATAAATTATTTTCTTTTCTCAGGGACATATGAAAGCTTAGGATGGCAACTACCATCTGAGAAATGTTCTTTTTATTTTGGTGGCACAGCAACTCCAGAAAATAGGTTAATTGGTTCAGAGACTTGCTCTTACTGTTAATGGCATTTAGCTTGTGAAATTGAACAACTGTATCTCAAGACAGAATGTTCATAAAATCGATATTCTGGTTGCTAAGTGTGTGTTTTTAAGATATAGTTTGAATTAATTTATTCAAAGCCAGCTGGTGCTGTTCCCAATATAACCTCTAGGAGGAAACCTCAACCCATGTTGTGCCTAAAATAATCGGGTTTTCCGTTCTCTCTCTATTCAACTTTCATATTGTATCTAAGTTAGTACTTTTGATATTTCTAAGTTTTTTTTTAACATTTATGTAGAACACCACATAATTGCAGAAAAGATAATAGTCACATACCCTAGGGCCTACTGTACACTTATGTTAAAAGTACAGCTTTTATTGGCAACTAAAGTAATAACCTTTCCGTGTCAAATTGCTTTAAATTAAACTTAAAAAAAAAAAAACCACTGGCTGATACCCACACTTAGTAATTGTCAAGCATTAGCATAATGTGGAATGCTAAAGCTGCCTAAATCTTAGGTTTAAAAATAATTATTTACTTAGATAAATTTTGTATGCAGTGGCATATTATTAGAAATCCTTTTTCCCCCTTCTAAAAACGTAGGATCAATGTATATGTTAATATTATACTCAGGCTTGACATGTAAGTGGAACTGTAACTTACGTTAGCCTCTGAGAAAGGGGTCTCATTTAATCTCTGCTCATCCATCCATCATAGACCATATACAAATGGGGCGAATCGACACTCTGGATGGCTTTGCGCATCGTTCCTTGTGTTGGGTGACCTAACACGTGACCTCAGGGGGAAAAATGTACAAGTCTATTTTTGATTAGGCTGCAACATGGCCCAGCCTGCATAATTTCCAACCATTTCAAGGCACTTGGGAGACGAGGACCCTAAATGATTGTGTGTGTGAAGCCTTCAGGCATAGGTCACAGCCGCCTTTCCCACTAATGCGTTTGTATTTCCCGGATCTCTCTCGGCTCAACCAGAGAGCTTTCAATTAAGACAAGCCGCAGTGATTTTATGGCGGTGGGATTCATTGTGTTGGCAAGGTCCGTCCAGAGACTGGGTACCACCTGGGCACATCTGCCAGCTAAAGCGAGAGCAGTTTTTGTCAACTTTGACGGTATGTTGCTGATCTGAAGTAGAGATTGATTGACAGGGCTTGACTTTTCTGTTGTTCACTGATTTCACAAAACCCTGATAGGTCACCTTGAACCAGTACCCTTCAAATTTATGGATAAAGCATCTTGAAAGCAAGCACTTCTACTACTGGAGAATACTGATATATGTGTACGGCTCCTAAGCAAGTTGTCTTCATTGGATTGTCAGGCAGTTGAAAGGTCTAGCAGCATCTGCAGCTGGGAGCAAATATTTGGCGATGTTACCAGAAACCAAACTCAGAGGTTGAGCACATAATAGATGCCGGGTGCAGCAACCGTCAGCGCTTTAAACTGTATTCTTCTAAAAGCCAGAAGATGTGCATTCAAAGATCGCTTACGTCTGTGCCCATGCAACGTTATCAGGAGAATAATATTTTCTCAGTAATATTGGATTCAATCTTCAGTTGAACTCTAGTTGCCTGCATTCTGGGAATCCTGGATGCCTTCTTTCAGTCCATAGAAGAAGTAAAAAGAGATTAGAGTTTCTTACTTCTTCCTAATTGAGCCTGAGACTGTCATGTCTAAGATGAGCATAAGAATAAGAAACTGAAGATCTGCCTTCTAGACCCGCGTCTCTACTCTGCTGGTGGGCTTTGCTTTGGAAACGAACCTCTCTTGGTCTCAATTTTCCCATGTACAAAGTCATAGCTGTTTTGAAATCAAGCGATGAGACAAAAAAGGGATTAGATGTTTTCAAAGATTATGCTTCTTCAAAGCTATATGTACATTTTTCCTGTACTTCACTTTCCTCCAAATGTGCCGTGTTTATTCCCAACTTTGGATCATCACTTGGATTGTTTTCCCCCTGCAACAGCCTCTGCTTTCCATGTGATCATCCTTCTAGTGCTTATTTTCTGTCCTTTATATAATGCTTTCCTCTTAGTGTTCCCTCAGTGCTCTAACTACTACAATACGATTATCTCTACGACATCATTTCTCATTTTACTGTATTCTGCTTTGCACTGTTTAGCTTTAAAACTTCCGCTCCTTGTCCCACCCAGAGAGGAAGCATTCTTTTTTGTCCCCAAGCTGGGATCTTGCAGGAACTCATTCTGCATTCTGTTCAGCACCCATCGCATTGCTGAGCAAACAGTAGGTGCCTCATATACACTGGATTCATTGCTTTTGCTTTTTCAGGAGCCTGTTCTCTTAGCATCTCATCTTATCCTCTTCTAAATGCACATGTGCTTTTGTGTATAGAGGAGATTGTGGCTCCTTTCATTTCTGGAAGAGGATCTGAGACGGACAACGTAGTGACTTGCTTTATTAAGTTCTTAGGTAAAAGTCTCTGGGGGTGTTAGCTGATTTTTTTCCCCCACCAGATCTGTATTCCTCAAATTTATTTCTGCAGATTTGTGCCAGAGCTCCTCAGGGGGCCCTCTCAGGATCAGAACAGCAAGAACATTGGGAGGATCAAGGGACGTGAGTGGTCAGGGGCATGGCAGGGTATCTTTACGAATCCTCCTGTTACAAGCCTTCATTTTTACTGAATCTCTTCCACTAGGAATGTGAAGCTCTTATAGCGAAGGGCTGTCTTTTCTCTACCCTCAATGTCCTCTCTCCTTTCCTGAATATCACCAGGCAGGGCATAATCATAATAATGAACACATATGAAGAAATACTCTATTCAGGCAATGCGTGAAGCATTTGTGTATTTCTGTTTTTCTTAAAAAAAATTTTTTTTAAACGTTTATTTCTTTTTGAGAGACAGAGATAGCTCATGAGTGAGGGAGGGGCAGAGAGAGGGAGACACAGAATCGGAAACAGGCTCCAGACTCTGAGCCGTCAGCACAGAGCCCAACACGGGGCTCGAACCCATGGACCGCGAGATCATGACCTGAGCCAAAGTCGGACGCTTGCTTAATCCACTGAGCCACCCAGGTGCCCCGCATTTATGTATTTCTTCACTTAACCCTCACAACAACTTTATGGATAACTATTATTATACCCACTGTTTGGATAAGGAAGTTGAGGCCAACAAAAACTAGAAGCTGGAAAAATGCTCTGGACTGGCTGTAAGACTCTAGAGGATCGTGTTAACCTTGGCTGCCATTGGCTTGGATTGCAGATCTTTTTGCCTGGCTTAAAAGACGGCTTAGTTGTTTGAGGACAACTAGACAACTATAGCAGGCTTTGTGCTACATCTGTGGCATCGCCATCTTCAGCATGAAAGACACTGCTTCTAAGTTCGTTTCGTATTAACAGGGTGTGCTCTGGGCTCTTCTCCGAGTGACATTCAGGAATTCCTGTCAGCTGGGTGAGTGGTGTGGTTTGGGGTCCGGTGCACAGAGGAGCCCTGGACAGCTGTGAAAGGAAGGAGTTAGGGTTGTGGAGTTCTATGCACTCATGTGTTGGGGTGGACCGGACAGATCTCTTTGGTTCTCTAGTTTGGCGATGCAAACTGAGACGTGCAAATTCTTCTGCAAGAGAGTGTTTGAAATGATGCCTGGAGCAAAACTATATTAGCCCATTCATTTAAAAAACGTGTTTTCTAAAACCGAAGGTATTTGATTTTTAAATGAGTGATTGAAGTCCTCCATCAAAGCCCGTAGGTGCCTTTGGGGGATGTTATGCAACCCCTAACCTTCTGTTGTAAGTTTTCTATGTTTTATGTTGTGATATATGGGGAAACCACAAACCTGACTCCGGGGGCCAACTTTCCTGAGGCGCTGACTTTGACGTTGGAAACCATATAACCATCAGCCTGCCATTGGGTCATGTTATATAAAATTCAAGTTGCGTATGGCTGAAACCTGTGAGTCATCTGTCTTTGAACTTTCACTTCCCCTTATCCAAGCTCTGTTGATTTTCATCTCCTAAAGCTTTCCTGGTCGTGCATGCTTCTCTTCCCTACACCTCCTACTTTGTTGAGGTCACCACCATTGTCTTTCACCTGAACTAATCTCAGAGCTTCAGATATCTATCCGTGCCTCCTTTCAATCTGTTGTATTTTAGAGTCTGTGGTGATGGTCTCTCAGGCACACATGCTCGTGTGAGCGTCCGGCTCCTTCTCGTCCCCAGTGAATGCCTTCAGTGGCATTTCATCTGTGGCTCTTAAGATGAAGACAGAACTCCTTAACATGGTCCGCAACGCTGTGTGCTTTCTGGAGCCTCTGAACTCATCTCTCTCCAGTGCCTCGGCCTTCCTCCCAACGTCTGCCTTATTTCGTTCTGTCTGCCTTAGGTTGTTTCTTCCTGCCAACAGGCTGTGGTATTTGTTCTCCTTGCTCCCTGGAATTCCTGCCTCTCTCTCGTAAACTCTTACTACTCATCATTCAGATTTCAGCTCAGGGGTCTCTTACTCCCTGGGTGGGTTCAATCCCCTATGGTAGACTCTTTCAAGACCCCATAACTTTTCCCTGTAGAGCTCATCACGGTGGACGTTTTGCCCTTGTTAGTGCAATTATGGCATCGTGGTTAAGAAGTAGGTTCCGGGGCGCCTGGGTGGCTCAGCCGGTTGAGCGTCCGACTTCGGCTCAGGTCACGATCTCACGGTCCGTGAGTTTGAGCCCCATGTCAGGCTCTGTGCTGACAGCTCAGAGCCTGGAGCCTGCTTCAGATTCTGTGTCTCCCTCTTTCTCTGCCCCTTCCCTGCTCATACTCTGTCTCTCTCTGTCTTTCAAAAATGAATAAATGTTAAAAAAAATTTTTTTTTAAATAAAAAAAAAAAAAAGAAGTAGGTTCCTCATCTGGCTCTACCAATTACCAGAAAGGATATGCCAGGCAGTCACTCAATTGCTTCAGGCCTCAGTTGGCTCACCTGTAAAATGTGGACAATGATATTTCCTAGGGATTGTTATGGGGATTAAAAGAGAGTATACACAGTAAGTGCTTAGAATGTTCAGTGTATGCCACATGATAAGGGCTAGAGTAATGTTAGCTATAATATTATAGATCTCCATGCATCGCACTGACATATCAAAGATAATTAATTAATTAAATTAGTTGTGTGTTACTGCATAACAAATGACCTAAAGCTTAGAGGCTTAGAATAGCACACATTCATTATCTCATGGTTTCTGTGGATCAGGAATTCAGGCGTGGCTTAGCGGGATCCTTGCCTCAGGTCTCTCACCGGCTTGAAGTTAAGGTGTTGGCCAAGGCTAAGGTTGTACTAGGGAAGGGTTGATTTCTAAGCACACATAATTACTGGTGGGACTTAGTTTCTTGTTGGCTATTGGAGGGAAGCCACTGTCAGTTTTTTGCCACGTGGGCCTCTCCTACATGTCAGCTTGCTTCATCAAAGCCTTCAACAGAGAAAGTCTGCCAATAAGACAGAGGTCACATCTGTGACCATTGATGGTGGGTGACATCCTATCATCCTTTGGTTAGAAGTAAGTCACAAGTCTCATCCATACTTAAAGGGAAGGGATTGCACAAGGGCATGAATACCAGGAGACACGAATCATTGGACGCCATCTTAGAAGCTGCCTGCCACATCATTTGACCACTTAAGGTGTCACTGTTTATGTTGCTCTCATGCTAGCAATGAGGTCACAAGATGCATACATAGAACAGTTTTTCCCAAACCCTGTTCTGAGTAATCCAGGGTATTATGAGATGTTGACAGAGGTCAACGATCTGATGTGTTTGAGAGACATTAGATTATCAAAGTAAATCTAGTTTGTGACTTTTTCTGAATTGAAAATACCAGTATGACTTGTGGTTTTCCTGGAAGAAGATATGGTGATAGGCAAATGATCACTGGTGAACATCTTAGAACCTAATTTGGGAAATGCTGGCCCACAACTTGAGTGTAGGATGCCACGCAATCCCTGGTTTTAATGTAGCTGGTCAAGAAAAGGTGTGAAAGGCACACCCTTGTCACATAATTGTGGAATAAATGAATCAAGACACAAATCATTATCACAAAGTGACCAGAATTGTTGGTTCATATAGAGAAATAAAAAGGCTAAGAACAAGAGAGATGTGAGCCTGAGATGGCACTCATGACTGTTTGTAGGCCATAAGTCCTACTGCCCCTTGAAAGAGACCCAGCCTTGTTCAAGAATGTGCTCTTACCAAAAGGAGGCTAGGCCAGGGAGTATGGGTGAATTGATATAAACCATTACTTGCTTCTAGAAAAACTGCTCAAACAATCTTCTTTAATTATCTTTATAAAGAGCATAGACTCCCTTTCCATTGAATTTTATGACTTGATTTGCTGCTTTCCAGCCCAAACTGTAGCTTATTCCTGATAGACCCCCAAATCAGGATGTCTTTGTATTGGCAGACATTGGGTGCTAAGGCCAAAGCCATTCATTCAAAAATCTTCAGAATTATTGCGGCAAATTGAAACTCCAAATACAATTTGTGTCATTAACCTCTTAGGGATTATATTTTTGACTTTCTCCTATGTGACATATATCTGGTCACAGATTCACTGTGAACCACTGCTTAAAATGCATAATCCCCAAAGGTTATGGGCAGTCATTTCAAAGACCCCATATTCATCTCAAAATGCAGAAGTGGGAGATAAGGCTTAAGGAATGGCCGAATAGGACACTGGCATAAACAAGGTCTTTCATAATTCTTAAAATACTTATGGAGCACATTTTTATCTACAAAGCTTGAGAAATGAATTTATTAATCCTCACAACATCCCCCATGTTATTATCACCATATAATAAATACGGAGCAAGGGGTTGGAAGGTTAAATTAGCTTTATTTCCCCCACGGCCAGGAAGTTGGTATTACTTTTGAATTAGAACGGAGTTGTCTTGTGCTTCCCAGCTTGACGTTTTTGTCCCATTTGCCAAAATGTGCCCATTTGTGGATATTTGGGGATATACGATTCTTGCAGAGTCAATTTTGAGATTAAAGCCCAGGTGAGGTCAGCCTCTTGTCCACTCCTCCTCAGAGAATGTTATTTCATTGAAGGCAGGGGTCTTTGCAAGTGGAAGCGGGACTTGCTGCCTCCTGCCTCTCGCCCTTCCTCCCTCGCCGTACTCCATTCCCCTTCCTGCTACCTAAGTGAGCTCTCTTTTTTTTTTTATTTTTTAAATTTTACTTTGAGGGGTTCTGAACTTATAAAAACGTATGGAGAACGTTGTAATAAACTCTCCTATCCCTACTACTCTGCTTTAAAAATAAAATGTTTCCAGTATAAGCAGAAAGTCCCAGGGTCTTTGTCCCTACCCAGTAAGGTACCCTTCTCCTAAGTGTGACAGTTATCATTCCCAATTCCCATGGCTTTCTTTATACTTTACTACATATATATATGTACATATATACGTATACATATATATGTGTGTGTGTATACATATATAAATGTGTGTATACACACACACACACACACACACACGTCTCCAAGCAATATCAATTATTATGTGGCATGTTTTAAACTGGCATATGACTTCTATGATGAGATTTATGTGTTTCTGCAACTTGCTTTCTCTTTTCTTTGCTCAATATTATAATAGGAATTTCACCCTTGATACGTGTGGCTCTGGTTCATTTCTCATGCAATTTAATAATTCATTCTACCAATGTGCTGTATTTTGGATTGTTTCCTGTTGATAGACATTTAAGTTATTTATATATTTTTTTAAAAAAATAAAAAAAAATTTTTTTGTTCAGTGTTTCAACTGGATTGTCTTTTTATTGCTTTGTAAATGTTCTTTATATATTCAGGATAGCCATCATTTGTCACTTACGTACATTGCCAGTATTACTCATATCTTTGTCAAATTTGTTCTTTATACCTTCAGGTTAAAAGTCTAAAATTCTTGGCATGGCAAATGCAGATGTGGATAATTTGGCCTTGATTTCCCCCTTAGTCTTGTTTCTAAAAAATTTCCACCTCCTACTCCTGTTTTGGCAAATATGTCTCGTCTCTCCAAGTTCTTGCTTAGGTTGCTCCCTCTGCTTAGAGCGCACTTACATGGTCTTTGCCTGGCTAACATGTATCATTCTTTCACAAACCAATCTTTTGGAAAGATTTGGCTGTGCCCGCCCCCCCCCCCCCCCATTCTTTGTGCCACCTCTCTGTACTTGCATAGCCCCCTGGGAAGATTTTCAGCTTCTCTCTTCCCAGAAATAGTGCCTGATGGTTTTGCCACCCACATGCTTGGCTCTGGTGAAGTCTCCCCGAAAGGCCTACCAGGAATGGGTGGCGAGATGGCTTTTTGAAGAAACTTTCAGCCAGGGCTCAGCTACAGAATCCAGGTCCTAGGTAAACATTCTGACTAATTTAATCTAGGCAGTGTTTCCGCTGGGTTCCATATCATCATAGTCTTTTGAACCAGCAGCATTTTATTCTGATTTTCAAAGCTGGTTACCACTGAAAGAAAAAAAAAAAAAGCCCAAAATGTAATTTTTGGAAGCCTAGAAAAAAATTCCATGGACATTTTCCCCTATTCTTTCCCAAGTATCTTTTCCAAATGGAGCTCATCAAAGAACTTAACAATTTCCTGCCCAGTGGGCATCTGGATCTGAGACGCATGTCGGTTTTCTCTCCTCTCTTCCTCGTGCGTGTGACCAGAACATGCACTAGGCCATCTCTCATTTTGAAGCTGGGATTTAACCCAGCTAAAGGGGAAAATAAACCCAACACACCAAACTGTGTATTATTTACACATTTCAATATTTAATTTCCTGTCTCCATTACACACATTTTAGTATGCAGATTATTTGCCCAACATAATTTATCAGTTCCTTGTTAGATGATATTCTCCTCAGGGTACATATTGTTCGTATTTAGAAATTCTTATTAATCTCGAGAATCATATTGTTTATCCAACAAAATTATTACAGCTTTGATGAAGCTTTCAAAGTGTAACATGTAAATCACTGTTTTCTCACTTTTCCAAGCAGCTGAATTTTTGATCTGGTGGATTATTATGGTTTAGAAGATATTTTGTCTTAGGGAAAATGTACAAAACGGTGTAGTCATGTGTAGATGAGGCTATTTAATTAGAACTGCTGTTAATGACAAATTGCCATCACTGTAGCTACCCCTCCTCCAAATTGCCTATCTTAAACAGATAAATGAGTAGCGCTATTCAGGGTTGTTATAAATAAGATGGGGCTAATATTTAAAGCTATAAACGTTACGATAACAAATGACAGGATGGAAGCCGTAAACGAATATTTAAGTTATTTTAATCGCTTATTGTCTAGATTGCATATTCGTTATTTTACCTGAGAAAATGTTAGGGGTGTCCTTTAGTGAAAAAAGAACTTAAAAGAATTTTAGGAAAGGATTATAAAGTAAGATAAAATAAGCATGTCGTTTTTTAACACCTTTAAGGAAAAAAAAATATAACTTCCTTGTCTGTGAGTTATGTTTTTATGGGAGACAATAACATTATCTATACAGCATGAGCCTATTTTAATAATACCTTACATCTGGAGAGCATTTTACCTTTTCCAAGCATTTTTACATCCAGTTTTATTTTGTCCTTCTGCTATCCCTGGGGCAATAGAATTCCTAATTTGACAGATGAGGAAACAGACCAGAACAGGTTACGTGGCTTGAATAAAGCTGAAAAATCAATTAATAGCAAAACTAAAATTGTAGTTCCCTGACAGTGTACCTAATGCCTTCTTGAAATCATAGTCATAATATAGAATGTGAGAAAGTTGAATACTGCTTACGAGTTCGGAGGGTTTAAATACGAGACATGACATAGCCCAGTACTAGAATATTAGAAATAAATGATCAATTTCTCAACTGCATCCACTGTTTTCTCTCTCTGATATATTTTTAGCATTTCCTTTATGTTCTATAATTAATTCTTTTCCTTCATCGTTAACATACAGCTTAATTCCAGTAAACATTCAATTGGAAGGGAAATGCTTCCCATTTTCAGCTTGTTTGGGGATTCTGTCTTTGCCTTATTTGAATGAAGCCTGTCAGATCTGCAATTTTTAGGGACACCTGAGTGGCTCAGACAGATCAAAAATCTGACTCTTGATTTTGGCTCATGATCTCTTGGTTCGTCGGTTCGAGCCCTGCATTGAGCTCTGTGCTGGCACCATGGAGCCTGCTTGGGATTCTCTCTCCCTCTCTCTCTCTCTGCCCTTCCCCTGCTCATTCTCTCTCCTTCAAAATAGACAAACCGTAAGCAAAACTTTAAAAAATTTACAATTTTTATGTCTAGGCTCAGTGTCTCATCTTTTTGTCTTCTTTTCTGTTCTTAGTAATAATGAGGTAAGAACCAATACAACTTTCAAATCAATGGCCCTACATTACTATCCAGAGGAATTGTAACAAAGCCATCCCAACACTGCTGGAAATGTCTGTTTGACGGTTGATGTAAGAACACTTGAACACTATGCTTTAATTTCAGTGTGTGAGTACTGGAGTATGAGTTCTATGAAATTCGAGGACCACCTGCAATTGTTTTTCTAGGCACCCCTGGACTTTTCTGGGAATCCCAGTTTGTGGTTGACTGACCGCAGAAGGAGCATCTCCATTTCCTGTCGTGTCCTCTTTCCCAGATCATTCTTCCCCCCTTGACCACTGAGCTCGGGGTTCTGTTCTACACGATGAATTGGGCAAAGGAGGGAGACTGCTTCTCTGTTCCAGTATGAATAGCATCAAATTCAAGTTCATAGTCAGTGGGCTTGAACAGTTAGCTCCCAGCTCAGAGGACTGGGTCTTGTCCCCGGTCTTCTGAGTGCATGCTAACTGATCTCTCTTTGTATTCAACAGGAGAAAATGGGCCTATGGAGTGAAAATTAATGGGTAGACTTGGTAGTTCTTAGGCTCTGATTGCCAAAGACAGAGGATTGTGGGCTCTTATGTTTGGTTGGCCTTAAGCTCACCTTTCCCCCTTTCTTACGTGTAATGTGTCTCTCTATTGAGAGTGACTATGGTTAAAAAGAAGCATACCAACCCTTTCGAGAACCAATTTGGAAATTTTTGGACCAAAAATCAATCTCCTATTTCAGGGATTACAAATCCAAATGTACACTGAAATCAGAGACATCAACGAGTAAAGCAGACCAAGGGTAGCAATAGTGAGGGGCTGGGCTGTGGCAAACTGGCATTGCCCCATCTAAAAGTGTGCTCTGTGGTCTCCACACAGCTTCTGCAAATTGGTACCCTCCTGGAATGCAGGCCCACAGTTACCCAATACTCACATGTTTATCCCATCGCGAGTCAGAAATCTGAATGTTTACGTGAGACCTCTTGATTTCACAAATTGAAAAAGTAGCTAAATAAATTGCCATGTAGGTTACACAAACTAGGCCAGCTTGCAACTACTTATTTGCACATACGTTAGGAAACCAGGCTGAAGAAGGGATACCAGAGAAAGCTCGTGGGAAAACTTTCCCGTCTCCGTATTGCTATCTACCCCTAGATGCATGGGAGGTATATATACCAAGCCAATTGATTTCCTGCCCACATAGAGATGGCAGAACAAATCTTCCTACCCCAATATATGCAAAATTTTGCATTACGATATTGCCTTTATGATATTCTCAAGAGTCTGCCACCCTAAGAGGTCGTGAGTCTCTTTTGTTACATCTTTGACAAGTTGTCATCTACTTCTACTTGGATTGCCCTAGGGACAGGGAACTTACTACTGCACAAGATAGCCCACTCCTGTTTTAGACAGTTTTCAAGATAGAAAACTTCTTAATGGTAAAAATTCTTGCTCAACCTCTTTGTTATTGGCAGCTGAAAAGGCATCTAATCTTTAGGAAAATGCACTTGAAAAAATCGTCTTAGAAATTAAGAGGTTGCTATAATTTCCTGTGACTATTATCCATTCTTACCCAAAAAACGAGCATTATTAAATTGTGATAGTTACTAATGGAATTTCTAATTCTTTTACAATTAAGGTCATTGAATCTTTATGTCTTGACCTTCATTCTGAGACTATTTGCATGAAAATAAAGACTCCAAGTTTCATCGTGTTCCACAGATTCATTTAAGCTTTTTTTTTTTTTAATATTATAGATTTCTAGAAATGTAGAACTGTAAGTGGTCTGAGTGTCTGAAGTACAACAGAAAACCCAATGGTCAGAAGATGTTGGACTGATTCTGCCTTTTATTACCTATGTCATGTTAAGGTGGGAATCTGGGTGTCCTCATATGAATGTGAGAGTCTGATAAAGTCCTTACAGATTGTGTGAAAAACAAATATGAATGGGCAGTATATTGCCGTAGTCAGTAAAAACAAGTTTTTCGTGGCTGTGATACCGAGTAATTTAACTTTTCTCGGCCTCAGTTTCCACAACTGTATAATGGGGCTAACAATTCCTGCTTACTGGGGTATTTTTAACTATTAAGTGAGATGATGCTTGTGAAGGGCTTACAGAGTGCCTCATATACAGGAGATATTCAATTAATGTTGGCCATTCATATTTTGATGGTGCGGTAAAATACGAAGCTTGAAACTCTTACCATCACCTGGACCCTTCATCTTCAACATGGAGGAGAGGGTATGATCAACCTCAAGGTGAGAAGAGCTGGGACAAGGTGTGCTTCAAATCATGGAAAAGCTTCAAAAAGTACCAGTTAGACTGCGTGGCAAGGAGCTTAAAACTATATTTTGACCCTTTAAAATAAACGGGTATATTAAGGAACACAGTACAGAGTTGGTATAAGGTTTGGATACAACAAGAGATCTCACAGAAATTTTGCTTTGTGGTAGTGCATTTAAGCTGTATGCCGAGGCCTTGGGTGTGTATCTTTGTCTGTGGGTGGGTTGGAAACTACGAGGTTCATTGTGAATCGCTGGGCAGCAAAGACTCCTTGTGACGTAGGTTCTTGGTGGTCTGAACCACACTACGAGTATTTAAAATAGTAATAGTGTGTGGATTCGGGGCAAAAGCAGTAGGGGGGAAAATCAACTTTGGAGAAAGAAATAGAAACATGTCTCTCCAGAGAGTAGCTCAGGCCCTGTAAAAAGTTTGTTGTTCGGCACAGAATCTTATTCAGGGAAAGATTCTTGACAGAACCAGGGGAAATACGATCCCAATTATAGAGATAAGGTGAAATCATAAGAAGGGGGTCTTTCCCTTGACTAATTCACTTGGCTTTCCCTTTGTTAAAGAGAAAAGTTGTTGATTTTATACTTTGTGAAAGGCAAAAGGGACATAAAATAGCAATTATTTCTTGCCGTTAGCCTGCCTTTCTTTGTTTGGGGGGTGTGCTATGCCAGAATAAAGGTCTGTGCTTCAGAAATAATGAGCGAGGAGAGGCTATAGGCGTAGTTTATACATCAGTCCTTTTGTAGTGAGTACACAGAGCCATTTTATTTGGGAAGTGAATATTTGAGGGCTAGGGGACCCCTCCCCCTGAAAGTGCAAAGACCCTGAAGCGTGACTGCTCCCTCCATTTCAGTATTTGAGTGGCATGTCGAGATCCTTCCAGCACGAGGTGCATAATGTATTGTGCAGGCTGACTCCCATGTGGAAGAGAGCACAAAACTTCCTTATGCATGAGGCATTTTTAGCAAATTGGACCCCATTTCAATCTTGATGAAACTTGATGACATTTCCAACTTGCAAGTGCACAAAATGAAAAAGCAAATTTTTAGCTATTTATGTGTCAGAACATCAAAAGCTCAAAAGCCATAATTAAGGGTGTCAGCATGGCAGGGAGACCATATTTCTGCTCTTCTCGGGGGTCTTGTGGGTCTCTCCTTAGAGGTTAGCTGAAGCTCTTCTTCCCCTTGAAGACTTGAATCAAACAATTTGGATTTCATGAGTCCCACTTGGGAAACTGCCTCTTCTCTTGCAACCCTGTCATGTTGATATTTAGTGTTTTTTATCTCTTTCACGAGAAGAGAAATGTGGGGGAACAGTTTTGTAGTTGGTGCTTCCTAGTCCTTAGTTTCCCGGTGCTTTTTTTTTTGGAAGTCTGAGGGGAAAAAATGTAAGAAAAGGTGCTTTCAAATATTTTAATTCCTTTTCATTTTGGGTTTCTAGTATATGCAGTTAACTTTCTGACTTTAAATTCTGGTAAATGCACAAAACATGCTCTTATGATATGCCCATTTAATGACTATATAGACAGAATAGAGTAGAACACAAATAGATGTCCAAATAAGTGGAAATAAATGGGCATTAAAAATTTAATAAACGTCCATTTAAACCAGCCCTTCTAAAGTTCTTTTGTGTTCATTTGTTAAGACGTAGCGCTAAAACAAAAACAAAAACAAAAACAAAAACAAAAACAAAAACAAAAACAAAATGTAGCTCTGACTCAGTAAGTCTGGAGAGAACCCCGCGAATCTGCGTTTCTAACATGCTCCCTGGTTGAACAATGCTGACGGTGTCTGAATCACACTTGGAATGGCAAAGCTTGACCTGTCTTTCCAACTCAAGGAGGAGTCTTAAAATTCAGCTGTGGTCACTGTGATTATCAACAGGTGCACTTGTCTGGGATATACATGTTTTGGTTAAGATAGCCTTTGAATTTTATAACAGAACTATTATTAAAATTAATCCCTAGTACTGCGGCTGCCTGTTAATGATTCACAAAAATCCTTGCCTAATAAGAGCTATTTTCTGAAGAGCTTGCATTGAATTGCAAATAGTACTCCTAATCTGAATGACATCCACAATTCGCTTGCATAGCCCAAGCCCGAGCCAGAAGAGCTTCTGCAAGTGTTGGACACCCATTATGTGCAATGCATTGTCTTGAGGGCTGTGTGAAAGTTTGTAGAATAAGGTACATACCCGCGACTGAGAAACTTAAACTCCATTGTGGGTGGGGAGGGATGGGGGAGATAGAGCATGCATATAAAAACCTGCATAAAATAGAGGCTCTTTAAAGTGATACCAGATCTAAGTGAGACCCAAATTAAAGACTAATTGGATTTGAAGAAAAGAGAGAGCTAGTTCATCTGATGGCAGAGCCCCAGAGCCTTCATGGAGAAGGAAGCATCTGAACGAGGCTTCAACTATTTGGATTAGGTGTGTAGAAATGAGGCTGTGAGGTGTGGGCTGAGTTGCAAACGTATTAAAAGGAGGGGAACCTTGGAAGAAAGGACATGATAGGAAAAGGAGCTTATGTGTATTTTGGGGAATAGTTTCAGTTTGGCTGAAATGCAGGTTTCATGCAAGGGTTTGGTTGCCAATAACCTCAGAAAGAAAGTTGGAAATGAACTTAAAAGCCAGTGGAAGATATTTGGGTTGAATTTGGTAAGCAGTGAGGAGCTGTCACTTACCCAATCCACTTGTTCTCAGTTCTCCTTCTTTTTTTTAAAAAAAAATTTTAACATTTATTCATTTTTGAAAGGCAGAGAGAGACAGAGCATGAATGGGGGAGGGGCAGAGAGAGAGGGAGACACAGAAACAGAAACAGGTTCCAGGCTCTGAGCTATCAGCACAGAGCCCGACTCGGGGCTCGAACTCACAGACCGCGAGATCATGACCTGAGCAGAAGTCGGCCGCTTAACCAACTGAGCCATCCAGGTGCCCCATCAGTTCTCCTTCTAAAATGTCTCCAGTCTTGTTCATTTGAATTATTTGTGTGTGTGTGTGTGTGTGTGTGTGTATGTGTGTGTAAATTGACATTTTATTTCTTTTCAAATTTCTTTTGGTAGTCTATAAGAGATTATAAAAAGAAGACACATTTGCCATAGGAACTAACAGGAAATGGAGGATGGGAAGAAGGAAGATTCCATGCACTGCCCTCTGAGAGGTGACTCTGTCTTATAAATTGCAAAGAAGGTATAATCCAGAGATGTGGAAATTGTTAGCTAGGAAATATTTGAATTTATGTCTCTTACATGGAAGGCATCCAGCAATGTGGTAGGTGACACGGGAGGGATAAACTTGGTACATCTTCCTGGATCATCAGTTTCATTCGATCAGAGTTTCACTCCACACTATATAATTTAAAGCCTTTAAAAATATATTTTTTAAATATATTTAAACAATTATATTTATGCTTAAATTTCATTTATACAGTAATTAACACTAGTCTGAAATCAGACAGAGGTACCATTTTATATTTAAATGTGTTTTCCTCTTGTTTTTTAAACTTTAATGTTTCCTAACGCTGGTTATGTTAGACTGTTTTAATGAAGAGCTCTTTTTCATTTTCAAAAAGTATAATATATATAAAGAATTAAAAAGAGTATGCTAATCTCTCACTCTGTTAATCCTACAAATGGGATGCCTGACTACTCAAGTTACATGGCTTATTAGGAATGAGGCACCCTGGTGGCAGCCTACTAAAATTGCAGGCATAGGGAAAGAGGGAAGTAATCATTTGAGTGGGGAATGGAAAAAGCTAAGTTTATAAAGGCCGCATAAATACTATGGATGGGCTCAGCCAGTATCAAGCCTGGCATAGCTGACCTATGTCAGTATTTCTCTACTCTTGTTTTTATCATCATATGCCTAAGAAGTCTTTTTTAGACATGATTTTCCTAATTGTTATTCCTCCCCTGCCCTTTGGAAGGCCACAAACCATCATAATATCTAAAACTTTTGAACTCACAAGAACCAAGTTTGACCCCTGGGAACAGTGTTTCCCCCATTGATGGCACACGGTCTAGAGTTTTCCAGCCTCTGTCTTTCTGGGGTAAGATCTTGTCCTCACACTCTTGTGGCAACTCTAAACTGGATCACCTAGAGTCAGCCTTCTATCAAACAGTGACTTGTCAGAGAGTCATGTATTGAGGCTCCTGCTATTGGAACCCAGAAGGAGTGCCTTTACCAAACCTTTATTATTAACACAAGTCCTGCTGGTTGACCTTTTTAATCATTCACCCAGACTGGACTCACCACCATTCTCAGGGCCCCCCTTTTATCTTATATAGTCATTGCCCTTAGGTCCCAGCTGCATGGAGCCTGCTTTTATCTAATTACGAGTCCTTGAATTCTCCCTGCTAAAGTGGCCAACAGCAGATCTAGAGGTGCTTTAAGCTGTATTCCCATCTGCCCCAGTCCACTTATCAATGGTAACGGGATGATACATAGGAGAAGAGCTTGATCTTTTATGCCTGGCAGATTCCACTCCTATTCTCTTTCCCTAAAATCCAGACTGTAACGAACAGGATCACGTGTGTCCTCGTTGGTTCTTTCCCATACTTAATGTTCACAATAGTTCCATAAGGTGTTTATCAAGAACATCCCCATATTATAGCAAAGAAAAGGTCACACAGCCAATAAATGCTGGATCCAGCCCCAGAACTCAGGGATCTCTTGGTCTAAAACCCATGCTCTTATCTTATACTGTCTTTGAGAGGTCTGCCAGGAAATGGTAGTAATAACTTATACTTTCGTCTACCCTATTTCTACATAGATCCCTATATTTATTTTTTCACATAGTTATTCACTCAGCAGATACTCATTGAACAACTATTATGTGATAGGAACTTTGTAAGTTATTAGAGACACAAATGAAAAACACCCTTTCTGTTTTCAAGGAGCTCACAGTTTATAAAGGAGATGGGCCAGTGAGTCAGTATCTATAACTGCATCTGACACAGTAATGTTAGTAATATAGCTACATGATGCTGTGGGAGAGGCACCCATCCCAGTCTGGATGGTGGTCTGGAACAGCAGAAAACTTTGAGATGGAGAAACATCCTGTACTGACATTATATGTTTATGTGTCTTTCATTCTGCTCTATAAGATACTCAAGGGCTAGAACTGTCTTTTCCATATTTGTTTTTCCAGCACCAGCTATAGTTTCTCACTTTGTTAATGTCGGGCCAATGTTTGCTGTACTAGAGGCTAGTGTATTTCCTTTGCTATTTGCCACATGCTCTTGTGTCCCCTGGAATTATATCTTAGGACTCTACTGGTTTTAAGATATAGCAGCCAGGGCACCTGGGTGGCTCAGTTGGTTGAGCGTCCGACTTCGGCTCAGGTGACGATCTCACGTTTCGTGGGTTCGAGCCCCGTGTCGGGCTCTATGCTGACAGCTCAGAGCCTGGAGCCTGCTTCAGATTCTGTGTCTCCCTCTCTCCCTCTCTGGCACTCTGTCTCCCTCTGTCTCAAAAATAAATAAACATTGAAAAAAATTAAAAAAGACATAGCAGCCAATTTGATCTAATTTAAGTGAAGATGAGTGATTTATTATAAAGATACAAGGGTGCATCATGGAAATCAAGTATAGAATACGGCTAGTCCTCAGGAGAAAACTACAATCAGAAGTAGGAATTCTCTTTTTCATTCTACCTTCTCTTGCAGAATGACTATATTTTTCTATCTTCATGGTGTAAAATATGGCCACATTACACCTCCCAGGTTTAGTTATTTTAGGTTCAGTCACATGAAAAGACTAACCCAGCTTCTCTCAGTCTCAATTCTAAACTCTTTGAAGAGAGAATCATATTGCCCATTGGGTCATTAAGTTATGGCTATTGAGGACCAAGCCTTGTGGAGATGGGAAAGAGGTAGTAAAAAGCAGTTTCCCAGGGACTCCTGGGTGGCTCAGTTGGTTGAATATCTGACTCTTGGTTTTGGCTCAGGTCATGATCCCACCATTGTAGGATCAAGGCCCGTGTTGGGGTCTACACTGGATGTGGATTCTGCTTGAAATTCTCTTTCTCTCTCTCTCTCTCTCTCTCTCTCCCTCTGCTCCTCTTCCCCACTTGCACACACACTCTCTCTAAAATAAAATACAAATTAAAAAAAAAAAAAGAAAGAAAAGAAGTTCCCAGAGAAAGAGGACACTTTTTTGAGCTGGGCAAGCACCTGAAGAAATACCATCCACTCAGACAGTTGAGAGAAAAGCTCCTGGGTGTGGCAGGATACCACTCCCAGGATATAAGAAATTAATAAACAACTGTTCTTTGATGACATTTGCTCACAATGATCCTGGTTTTCCTGAAGGACTCTGCTCCTCATTTAATCAAAATAATGTCCCTTGGTTTAACTCCTTTGGTAAATGATTATTCTCCCAAGAATAGTGTGCTGTATTGATCTTAGACCTTTACATAATGATATGGTGTGTGTGTGGAGGGGGGTGGTGCTTCTAGCTTTTGTAGTGCAAAGAACAGAGGCAATGAGTGAGAACACATGGATAGGCTAGGTAGAATACACGATACAAATACTTTTTTGAAACACTTAATAGCTGCGTTAAAAAGAAAGAAAGGGAAATATCCCGGTATCATGGACTTATAAATAGAGGAAATCATGTCCATAGTGGTTAGCAAAATAACAGATCTTTAAAGACAAGAGGCTGAACTCTTAACCCTGAGGTGGGAGCTTAACACACAGCTTAGACCACTTCTCGGATCAAATACGAAGCATTCTTGAATTGTCTCCGCCACTCATGGTACATAGAACTTCTATAGAAAAACCCTCTCAGCTCAAGTTGTATTCACAATTAAAAATTAAAAATCACATGAGGAAATGATCCATTATTAGGGAGAATCAGCTGACTTTACAAATAAGAGGATTGATTCTGAACTGACCTTAACATTTAAAATGGTATTATTTGGGGCACCTGGTTGGCTCAGTCAGTTAAGCATCCCACTTTGGTTCAGATCATGATCTCACGGTCCATGAGTTCAAGACCCGCGTCAGGCTCTGTACTGACAGGTCGGAGCCTGGAGCCTGCTTCAGATTCTGTGTCTCCCTCTCTCTGACCCCCCCACCCCATTTATGCTCTCTCTCTCTCTATCTCAAAAATAGATAAACATTAAAAAAATTTTTAATGGTATTATTTAAGTAGGTTTCCACTGGTTAAAGATTTCATGAATGAGGAGGAAAGGAATCAATGAAATAACAGGCAATTTTGATGGGGTGCCTGGGTGACTCAGTTGGTTAAGCATCCAACTTTGGCCCAGGTCATGATCTCACGGTTCTTGACTTCAAGCCCCATGTCAGGCTCCACGCTGACAGTGTGGAGCCTGAAGCCTGCTTGGGATTCTTTTCTCCCTCTCTCTTTGCCCCTCTATCGCTCGTGCTCTGTCTCTCAAAAATAAATAAGCATTAAAAATTTGTTAAAAAGAAAGAACAGGCTATTTTGATTTCAAAATCGGGAATTAAATAAAAATATGAAATAAAAAATATGGACATAGAATTAAACCTCAGTGAATAAGTCAAATAGCAGATTAGATATGTGGGGGAAGGTAAGAGGGAGGGAAGGAGAGACAGATGGGGGGAGAGAGAGAGACAGAGATTTTTCTAAAGAAAGAATACCAGTTACTGTCTTGAAGGACAAAAAATTGGAAAATAAAGGAGTAACATGCAGGATAGAATAACAAGACCCAAGAAATTTGCTGGATTTTCTGAAAGGAAAGAATAGAGTGAATTTGGAGAAAAACTTTATTTTTGTTGCAAATTTTACATACTGATTAAAGATATAGCTTTTCAGGTTGAAGAGCTACATCGAATCCCAAGCAGGGTAAACAAACAAAATGACCATCTGGAAACGCTGTAAATAAATTGTAGAACACCAAAGAAAAAGCAAAAACCTTAGAAACATCTAGAGAGAAAAGATAGATTTCCTCCAAAGGAGCAGTAATTCCACTGAATAGAATTGTCATAAGTAGTAGCAGGTGTCAAAAGACCATAAAAATCTGCAACATATAGACAGAAATAAGTATCACCTTACATTTAGGGACCCAGCTAATCTACTGCTTAGGAGCATGTTTTCTAATAGAGGTTTGCTAAGATAATCACCAAAGGATTGGCTTTAGGAAGAGGGAAATGGAAGTCCAGGAGGTATAGAGTGGGACAGAAGAAGCAATGTGGTTCCAAGATGTTGGAAATCATGTGAGCTAACCTGAAAGGATATTGATATGAGGGAAACAACTAATATGGCAGAGGGTAAAAAAACAAAAACAAAAACAAAAAAACAAAAAACATAAACGAGGGAGTTGCAATATCGTGTTGAACAACGTAAATTCAAGTGCCCTTGGGTGCATCTAAAATGTTTCCATCCATTGTTAAGAAAGTGTGGTAAAAATGTAAGTTTAAAAAGATTTGTTGTTTTTGTGGGGAAGGGCGCGAGACAGGCAAAGGAAACACATGGCCAGTAGGTTTCTTTTTGTAAAATAAAGTGGCAGAAATAAATCCAAATATTTTAATAACCACAGTTAATAGAAATGAATAAATTTGCCACTTGGCTGTCTGATATTTACATTGGTTTAAAAAAAATTCATTTTGATACTCTTTCAAAAGACAGACCTTTAATATAAAGACACCTGCTATTATAGCAGACTTGGTTTCTTTTTCATCTCTTGAGAGCCCTACTGAAGTCACTAAAACTCCTTTCTCGTGATAGATGCCAAAACTCACGTGCATGTATTGTGGAGTATTGAGTGCCTTCTGTGAACAAGAAGGAACAGCAATTGAACATGGCTGGACATAGGATTCCAAGTATTTTAACACTTTATAACATCAAATTGAAGACCTGCTCATCCGTGTTTGCCACAGGATTAGTTTTCACAGATGGCTGTGAATAAACCATAGGAAAGGACATACATGTCCCCTTTTAGAACAAAATGGACACATATGAGAGCATATGGTGTATTTATTTTGATTATGAAGTTTTACCACACCATAATTAATGGTAAAATAGAAATTTAAAAGGCATGAAAGCATTACTTGGCTGTGATAATGCTATGACACCAACCTCTTCTTTTTCCTAAATCAGTTTTTCCATCGTGTCAGGCTGTTGATGTTTTGTTCACGCCCATAGTTCTTAAAAGCCAGAGCAAATAATAGGCTGGGTTATGTTCATGTAACTGCACACAAACCCAGTTTACAATGATATAAACTCAACATATATAGTGAGGCAAAGTTAGGTGGCTTTTGAAAATGTGGACCATCAAATCTCAGTGCATGTTTATCTGAACACATCTATATTTATAGTTTACTTCACCGCTGATTCAAATAACGAAGGGAGAGCTGGCCTTCAGGGATCCGATATAGCACACTCATAAATAAAAAGTGACGTGCACACGTTTTTCTCCTGCTAGGATTTTGAAAGTCAGATATGGCACCCTGGTACCCTGAAACACGTGTTAGGGGCTGGACGTTTGCGTTCCCCCCAGTTCATAGGTTGAAGTCCTAATCCCCAATGTGATGGTATTTGGAGATGAGGTCTTTGCAATGGAATTATGTTGAGGTGAGGTGGCGAGGGTGGAGCCCCTAGAATGGAATTAGTATCCGTGGTGTCCTGAGCTTTCTCTTTCTTTGCCTTGGGAGCATATACATAGTGGGAAGGCGGCCATTGGCAAGCCAGGAAGAGGCTCCTCACCAGGAATCTTGGACTTAGAGGTTCCAGAACTGTGAGAAATAAGTGTCTGTTGTTCAAGCCACTCGGTGCGGTATTTTGTCACAGCAGCCTGAGCTGACTAAGACAACAGGGCTCCCCGATGAGGCTGGAATTGACAAATAGATCAAATTGGAGGTGCTGATTCATCCATCTCTGTTTCGTGCTCACCAGAGAAACACGTGGGAAGGGAGGTTGAACCTTGAGTAGCCCCTAAACCCTCGGAGCCTAAATCTCTGGTGGGTGCTGGTCTGCGTGTGTGTGTTTGTAATAAGAATATTTAAAACTGAACCTGCCTTTACATTTTGTTGAGCATTACACCAAGTACATTACCCTGTGTTTCTTGCCTTAATGGGCTCTCAGGAGGAATTGATAAGACATCTGGTTCCTGCATTCTTTGCTAATGTTCCTTTTGGCCTCAGGTAGAAAATATTGGGCAATTTTTTTTCTCCAACAAAACCTCGTTGTAAATAGAGGAAAATAAAAATAAAAGGGGTAGAAGTCACACATAAATTTTTTATGCAAATGGGCATTAAAACGCATGAATTAAAGGTCTGTTTGGGTAACTTTCCTATTCACCGTATTTGTTAAGAGATTCATTTGAGCTAAAGTGAGTAGAGGTCATATAGTTTCACAAATAGTGCTTATATCTTTGTGCTTCTTGCTGCGTCTGTTTGCTGTGTGCTCATTCATATCTCTGGACCAAGCCGTGAATTTGGGGAAAAGTAGAATTTTTGAGAAATCAGAACATTGGGAAGAGAATTTTAAGGAAACATCTTCGACAGAGGCCTAGTAGAGGTGAAGAACACTGAATTCACTGATAGAATATATTGCATAGCGATTCAAGCATAATATGGAGTTCGAGGTATCACTGTATATAAAGATATTAATTATTCCAGTGGAGATTTTAAATCACAATGTGAGTTCTGTTTAAGATACAACTTCCTTTAGGATTGGCATTGGCCAATCTTTTTGATGGCCCTTTATGTTCATAATTTTGTGGAACATTTTTTAGACTCACTAATAATAATCTTGTCATATCAGAGAAATTTGTGACAGTATTTCCCTAGAGAGAGGCAGAGAGAAAGTAGTAGAGAACAAGACCATACACATCATGTAGAAAATTATGGAATCAAATATATAGCCCTGAATTTGAAAGAGACCAAACTGACATCAGGCCATTATTTTGATTGGTCCAGGTAAACTTTGACAAGATTCCAGAAAATACCTTATTACTTCTGATCATTCATTATAGTGATTCACTATTCATTAGCTCATGTTCATTAAGTACTTGTTCTATGCCAGGTTCTGGTGTGAGGGCTTCAGATGTGTTTGTCTCCTTTAATCATCTCAATAACCCATTAGGTAGCTAGTATTATTATCTCCATTTTCTTTTTTTTTTTTTTTCAACGTTTATTTATTTTTGGGACAGAGAGAGACAGAGCATGAACAGGGGAGGGGCAGAGAGAGAGGGAGACACAGAATCGGAAACAGGCTCCAGGCTCCGAGCCATCAGCCCAGAGCCTGACGCGGGGCTCGAACTCACAGACCGTGAGATCGTGACCTGGCTGAAGTCGGACGCTTAACCGACTGCGCCACCCAGGCGCCCCTCTCCATTTTCAAAATAAAAAAGTAAACAAAAGTCTAGATATGGTAAGTTAAATCTCACTGGTAATTGGTCAAGACAGAATCCAAATTCATGTCTCTTGGACCCTAAGGGCCATGCATGTAATTGCTGTGTTAGGTCTACACAAATATTCTCAGTAAAGAGCTTTTGAAAGAAGAGTTATAAAATAAAAGTTAATGCTACAAAGATTCTTCATGAATAATTTCATGAGAAAGATAATTTCTCTGATATTCATGTATTAATACATACTTAAATATATGTTAAGTATGTAAATTAAATTAAGCTTGTGAACTTCAAGCATCTGTATCCTGTCTAGAGAGGGAGTGCTGAGGGATGCTGATTAAGGCAAAAAAGTGGATTCCATTTCTTTCATTTTGTCATTAAAGTATTTGCCATCGTAATGAACCCAAAGCACTTTATAAAAGGGAATGAGTGAAAATAGTAGATGGAGGCAGTTATAAGGGATGTCTGGAGGCACCGGAAGTAAGTCACTTAATCTCACCCTAACGTAGTTTCTCACAGAAGTGGATAAACAAATGCTCTCCTTAAACAAGATTTGAGACAAAGCACCAACTTAAAATAACATTCAGCTGAAACCACTAAATTGGACATGCGCCTTCTAATTTCCCACAGCATTGTCTTGTCAAACATGTTGGCTTGGGTTTGTACGATAAACTGGTGATACTCAGCGTATTAGAAGTTTAGGTTCGTGTATTATTGAATTCAGGAACGCTTCCCATACGTCTTAGGAAGTTTGGAACATGTTCTAGAATTCTGAATGCGAAGTCTTCCCGTCACGGGATCCACTGCAAGAGTTTTGCACAAATCTCATTAGGAAGTTAAATTCGTGACACCCTCTTCAATGTTAACATAGAGAGATTAACCAAAGTAACTAACTCCATGGCAAGAGAAAGGAGAGTGAGGAGGCAGATGATAAAAACTCTAATTTATCAGAACACAAATACTGGAAATGAATACACAGGGAATCGAGAAAATGGCTAGGTGAATAACTTGGTGTTAAGTTCCATGAGTGGGGCGAGGCTTCTTGTTCTTAAAGAAAGTTGTCTGCATTGCCCTTTTTTAATTTTGTCATATTTTATTTTATTTTATTTTTTTATGTAAAAATTTTTTAATGTTTATTTTTGAGAGAAAGAGGGAGAGAGATAGCGTGTGAGCAGGAGAGGGACAGAGAGAGAGGCAGTCACAGAATTCGAAGCCAGCTCCAGACTCTGGGCCATCAGCACAGAGTCCCAGGCGGGGCTTGAACCCCTGAACTGTGAGATCATGACCTAAGCCGAAGTTGGACACTCAACTGACTGAGCCACCCAGGCGCCCCTGTCATATTTTATTTTGACTTAAAATATTTTCTCAGATTCTATAGTTTTGCTACATCCCATGCACGTTCCAATAAATGATCTATTTATTTACGTGAAAGGCAAGCTTTGCTAATGTAAAGACAACATGCAAGAATTTTTCCTGCCAATTTTCTAATGAAAACCAATGACAGGTTTTTTTTTTTTTAATTTGGTTATAAGTTTCATTTGCTGAAAATGAAAAATGTATTCTTAAAACGAAATAAAAAATATCATATTATCAGGATTTCTGGCAGCAAATGAATGAATACTTATTCTGAATAGATCTCTCTGAATGGCCAGTCTATAACTACCGTGTTTTGTTAGAAAAGTATATTAAAAAGTAGAAACAGCATCCTGAATGAAGAAAAGAGATAAAAACAAAGTATAAAATATGTAATCTTTAAAAAGAAGCTTATCAAGGAGAATCTTAGTGAAACTTTAAATGGGAGAGTCACACAATCCCAAAGCTTTCCCATTTCCCTATTCAATGAATAATTTACTTTTTAGATGAGATCCGCTAACATTATTGCAGAAAAACTGTAATTGAAAATTATTAAAGCTCTATCTTTATTGCATTTGAAAATCTGTGCATTTGGTGTTTGACCAGGTCTGCCTCATCATTAAGAATTTTGAGGAAAAGCAAAATCTCTGTCTCCCGAAGAATAAAAGCAAAACCCTTAATTGCTTTCTTGTTTCCCACAAAGATGCTAATATGATGAACTGAATGTCAAGAATAATAAGACAAAATGATGGTGTACACCCTGCAAAGAGAAAATAAAACATCTTTTTATGTAAACTGTCACCAGAACCTCAAGGAAACTCTTTGCTCTTTCCCTGCCCTGATTTTGAACTGCTTCATTAAAAGTAATTTTGTTTTTCAGGAGGATAACACCCACATTATTCTATAAAAATAATTTTAAGAGAAATCTTCAATTAAGAGGTTATTGTTGCCTGAAAGATTTTTTCCATAGTTGGTTGGTAGCTGAAAATGTGATCTTCCCAAGTTTGAATGGAAATATGACATTCATAATGGTTTAAAATAGGTAAGTGTCTTGTCTGTTTGAAATGCCCATGAACTTAGTATTATTTATCAGATCCTTTGAAAATGTTGGAATTTTCAGAGGACAGAATTTTCAAAAGGGAGAGAAATTAATCACCAATTCTTCCTGTCTTCAATTGATTGAAACATTAAATTAGAGAGACTGAGAAAGCCCTTGTTCAGTACAGTATTTTGAAAATAAACAAGAGATCACAGACTCATGGTACACCCCAGCTCCCCCCCACCCACCCACTAGTTTTGGATGGAAATCCTGTAAAACTCATCCCACTGACCATCAAACTCCCACCAGTGCTTGTCCTTATCTAAATTTAGATACTTGGGGGCGCCTGGGTGGCTCAGTCGGTGAAACGGCCGACTTCGGCTCAGGTCATGATCTCGTGGTCCGTGAGTTCGAGCCCCGCGTCGGGCTCTGTGCTGAGGGCTCAGAGCCTGGAGCCTGTTTCCGATTCTGTGTCTCCTTCTCTCTGGCCCTCCCCCGTTCATGCTCTGTCTCTCTCTGTCTCACAAATAAATAAACGTTAAAAAAAATTTAAATTTAGATACTTGCTTGGTTCACTCTGTAACCTGATAAATGTTTAGATACATAAATACATATAAACCACTTAGAAGGGAATTTCACAGGGCACCTGGGTGGCCCAGTCAGTTGAGCGGTTGACTCTTGATTTCAGCAAAGGTCATGATCTTGCGGTTTGTGGGTTCAAGCCCTGTGTCAGGCTCGGCGTTGACAGGACGAAGCCTACCTGGGATTCTCTCCCCTCTCTCTCTCTGCCCCTCCCCTGCTCATGCTCTCTCTCCTTCTCTCTCTCTAAAAATAAATAAACTTTTAAAAAGTAAGGGAAATTCAAATTCTTAATTAAAATAAAATCCCTGGTAATTTATTTCCTTAATAATTTGTCCTACAGACAGTTTCTTTCTCAATGGACACAGGAAACTACCCTTGTCAACTTAGGCCACAAAAGTCACTTTGCAACTAAGGCAGCAGTGACAAGTTCTTGTCACGTGGTCTTTATGCGTAAAAGCCCAAGCACGTTGTAAAAGGGTTTCTGTTGAATTAAGGTGCCCCTTAGAAGCCTTCCCACCACCCTTTATAACTCTCTTCTGAGAAACACTAATCTCCAGAAATACTCATAAAAAGCTTCCAGGTCAAATAATTCTGGAGAATTCTAAATATTGAGTTATATTTGTGATTAAAAAGTTATGTCAGTGTATGAAAGGCTCTGAGAAGCTCTCCATTCTGTTCTGCAATCTGTTCTACATTGTTCAATGTAGAATGAATGGCTCAGCGCAGCACTTTCCAAACTTACTTACCTATCGAACCCGGCTTTTATTTCTCATCTGAGCAATGCTTGTGAGGTAGACACTTCCCTGTTTCACAAAGAAACAGGCTCAGGGAAGTTAAGTAACTTGCCTAAGGTAATACGACTACCTTGAGTGATATAGCTAAGATTTGAAGCCCCAAACCTTCTATCTTTTGTTTGTCGCTTATTTGTTTTGAGAGAGAGAGAGGGAGAGAGAGAGAGAGAGAGAGAAAGGCAGAGGGAAAGAAAGAGAATCTTAAGCAGGCTCCACGCTCAGGGTGGAGCCTGGTGTGGGGCTTAATATCACAACCCTGAGAGCATAACCTGAGCTGAAATCAAGAGTTAGAAGCTTAACCAACTGAGCCACCCAGGTGCCCCCAAGTCTTGTATCTCATAATCAGCACCATGACCTAAAAATACAAGGAAATACATTCATTTGAATCTATGAACTATTTCCAGTTATGTTTAGCACTTTTTTTCTGTGCCATCTTTAACAGATTTCTTTTTTCCTCATATTCAAGCTATTGGGATTATGTAAACAAGTAAACAAACAAGCAAAACACCCCCAAAGAACCCCATGCTGTTACATACAATGTGTTTGCTTAGAAAAAGGTTACTATATTCTGTGCAGTATAATAGTTCGGAATGAGCCCAAATAACACATAGAACACATCATTTTATAGCCAATATGGGACAATATGGAGTCAAGAGAAGCATGCATATTACCTTAAAGTTGGGAATGACATTTGGCAAAATATTGTGAGTCAGCAGAGAAACATGAACTAAAGAAATCCATTTGCCTGAAAGGACCTTGTTTAAGCTAATTTCAGAAATATTTAAAGGATTCAATTGTATACATAATATTAAAATGAAAGTTACATTGAGAAAAACATTAAATGCATTAAAAGATTCCTGTCATAGTGAGAAAGAATGTATATGTTTTTGATTTTTACGTAGACATTTTATCTACAAGGATCCCTTTATTCTCTTTATATACATGGGTATATTTGTGATTAGGAAAGCACGCACACACATACACAAATGTATATGCAATGGGTACAAACAACCTTGTATGAGAATTATTAAAATATCCATTTTTGTTATTTTAAATGTAATATAATTTTAGATCCCTTTCAGAAATGTCCAGTGGACAGATTTATTATTATTATTATTTTTAATTTCCTGCATCAGATCTAGGTCTTTGATAAATACCACAGACAGCCCCAGAACTGTAGGATGGGCTTGACAGTTCCTCAATAAAGGGCTGTGTGGTTTTTTTGTCAGAATCTTCCTTCCACTGACAGCTGCTTTGTTCTTTTCTAGTCAGATTTTCTAGTTAACACATCAAAAGTGTATCTGTGTACACGAAGTACGAAGAAAACAGTTCAAAGAGGTAAGAGATTCACTTTTAACTCTTGCTACATTTTCCCCACACTTGTCACAAAAGACATCTCTTATGGAAGCTTCAGAACAAGGTGAGGAGTTCATGATGGAGCCCAGGAATCTCTGGCATTTAAGAACCAGCGTTTTAGAAGGCGAGTTGGTCAGGCAATGCACTGAGAGTCTCCAGATCAGTGAGAGCTAATCTGCCGTGGGGAATTTGCATTTTCCCAAGACAACCGAGCCCAAGAGCTGGACACAGTGTTTTATATTTGGTTTATTGCAAAAGCTTGGTTTCTTCTTCTTGGCATATCTTAATGACAGTAGCCACCTGCTTATGTGCACACAACGCTGGGACCATCGCTTGGGTCTCTGCCAGCAGGGATTCCTACACACACACACACACACACACACACACACACACACACACGTACACACACACACACACACACACACACACACACACAAACTGAATTTAGCCTTGCTTCCTTGCTAAGCAAATGTCCTGGGGGTGGGACTCCAAGATCTTTTTGACTAAGGTGGCTAACCGTGGATTGGTATCAGAATATTCAAACCCCAGGAAAGTCACCTCTTACCCTGACTCTTGCAGAATTCTAGTGATAAGCGTATGCAGAGATCAGGTAGAAGGCAGTTTCCTTTCTCTTCCTCCCATTATCCTTGAGTAGGGAAAATATCTAGAAAGTACTGCTGCCTCTCCTCCACACCCCTGCCCCCACCTCCAGTGAATTAAGTTGAAATAGACCAACACTGGGTGATGCCATATGTATGTTTTTAGTGGACCAAGTGACGCTAGAGCAATAAACATTTATTAAAAAAAATTTTTACATTTGATCTTTGAACAAAGCATCTGCATAGTCATCTTGAGAAAAATAACTTTGCTCAACATTCTTAGACTTAGTTTATAGTTGAGTGTGGTTTTAAAATATGATATATGTCAGCTTTTCAAAATTTGATACATGTCAGAGTTCTTAGGGGCCCTGGAAGCCTTAAACCAGGCTAGGCAAAGCAAAAGAAATGTGCACAGCAAGCAAAGAAAACAGCCCCACATCTCCAGAGTGCTCCTGGTACCATGCTGTGTTTCTGGTACCATGGTAGGCAGGCAAGAGAGAGGCAGGATAGTGAGTTGGAAGGAGGCAGGCTGCTTGGGGTCAGCTGATGATTGGGGTCAACCTATGTGGCTTACCCCCTCTAAGCTTGTTCTCTTCTCTGAAGTGGGGATTCTAATGGTCCCACATTCACAGCGGGTTTTATTTATATGTTTATTTTTTGGAAGAACAATTATGCGTGTAAAGCCCTTGGCACTTTCCAAACACATGGCATGAATCTCATGAAAGACTCTGAGGGATCACGTCATTGCCCAGGGTCTCCATAGATCTGGAATTTCACTGGTACCTGTTGAGTTCCAAAAGTGTATCCTATCATGGTTGCTTCTTTGGGCCATTTACTTTGCATTCACTAAGAAGTAAAAAGTCTCAGGGGCGCCCTGGGGGGCTCAGTTGGTTGAGCATAGGACTCTTGACTTCAGCTTGGGTCATGATCTTGTGGTGCATGGGTTCGCCCCACTTCAGGCTCTGCCAGCCTGCTTGGGATTCTCTGTCTCTGCCCCTCCCCTGCTCATGTGTGAGTGCGTGCATGTGTGGGCATGTGTGGGCTCTCTCTCTCTCTCTCAAAATAAATAAATAAACTTAAAAAAAGAAGTCTTAGCAATTGAAGATTTTACTTTTCACCTGTTCTATATGCAGCCTACAATCAAGAATGTGATGTTCTTCTTAGATCTTGCCCCTTTTCTATTAATTCTCAATCATTAAGAATATAAAGGACATGGGTATGTTTAATCAACAAAGATATAATCATATTACAAATACTTAAACCACAGTAATAATTTAAAGTAGCACTACATGTAAGCAGAAAAACAGCAGGAAAAAAATGGCATAGATTTTTTTGAAGATTAAAAGTTCTGGCAACAGAGCTATGTATCTGTTTCAAGCATGTATTCTTTAAATTGTTGTCCTTTAAAAATCATGACTTTAGGGGCACCTGGGTGGCTCAGTTGGTTAAACATCTGGCTTCGGCTCAGGTTATGATCTTATGATTCTTGGTTTCAAGCCCTTCGTTGGACACCGTGCTGACAGTGTGGAGCCTACTTGGGATTCTCTCTCTCTCCCTCGCTCTCTGCCCTTCCCGGACTCAAGTTTTCTCTCTCTCTCAAAATAAATAAATAAACTTAAATTAAAAAAAAAAATCATGACTTTAGAATCAATAACTCCAAATCAAATTATTTTGCAAAATAAATTTAAAAAGATCTTCTAGTGTGACCTTTGAATGTACTGCCATGAATTTCAGCACTTTAGTTTGTGAATCCTCTGCCCAATTTCTCTACCCTTATTAATTCCTGAGGTTTTTTTACCCCAATATTTTTTTTTCTTTTTTTTTTTTTAAATATTTATCTCACCTCTCTGGGGGCATTCCAAATGGGGTTTTGAGTTGTGATGAATGCTCTCTCTTTTGGTTCCCAAACTTCTTAGATATGCCCCAGAGGCTGATTTCCCAACTAACGGAATGACCTAGCCAAGTCCCAGACTCTTGGCTGTGCTTTTTTGTACTTTCTCTCGTCTTTGGGATTAATCATTATAATGGTTTGATTGCCGGTTTCCCCATGTCTTATTCACCACTGCAGCTCTAGCAGAAAGCCTAGCTCATGAAGGTTTGTTGAATGAGTGACTGAAATCAATGAATGTATTTCTTTCTTTTTTTTTTTTTTTAAACGAATGTATTTCTCTTCAATTATCTATCCAAGTGTTTGGCTAAAGTAGATATTCTATAAATACGTACTGAATGAACTAATGAATAAACCTGTAAGTTAGTAGTGTGACTAATCACACATTTTCTTTCATAAAAGAAAAATGTCCGAATCTTCTAATGTTAGTGGAGAACATTTTTATCTGACATGCAAGCATTCTTCATGATGAGGCTGTTAAAACACTGTCCCTGCCAAACTTGAGGGTCCACTTCTCTATGAAATTTGCCTAAAAGCAAGTGTAGTAGACATATCATTAAGTGCATTTTACCCGGAAAAACTATCTATCAAAAGGAAGGTTCATATAATTTTTTTTTTTATTTTAAAACTCTTGAAAAATTTTTCTCTTCTTTGGACTCACTGCCTTATGTGACAGGATCAGTTGTGAAAAGCTGAGCAAGGCTAAAAAAATTACACTTTAATCAAGTAAAATTAAGTGGGGTATTTTGAAATGTCAAAGATGGATGGCATATATTATACTTATGTGAATAAATGCTTTCAATAATGACAAAAGCAATTCCAACTTAAGACTGTGAGCTTTTATGTCTATGAGAAGGTGTTATCTAATTCAAAACATCACAAATAAAATATGTTATTTATTTTTATTCCAAAAGGAAGAATAAAATGTGTAGAGCCAAAGCTTTATTATCACTATTATTATTTTTAATGTTCAGACTCCTCTCACTATGTTCCTCTTTCTAGGGATGATGTAGGACAGCGTGCAGAGAAAAGTGGTCCGTGGGTTTTTTAGGCTTGGCATCATAAACTGTCAGAACTTAAGGAACCCCTAGTGTAGGATGGCAGGTAAGAAGGCCATATGTTGCTACTTTCTCCAAGTAGCAGACCTGGGTGGTTTACCACGGCTCCATTTCCCTACATGTCACAAAGGATATAGAAGTTTTCACAAGTAAAAAAAAATATATTAACAGGGGTGCCTGGGTGGCTCATTTGGTTAAGCATCTGACTTTGGCGCAGGTCATGATCTCATGGTTTGTGGGTTTGAGCCCCACGTCAGGCTCTATGCTGACAGCTCGGAGCCTGGAGCCTGCTTCGGATTCTGTGTCTCGCTCTCTCTCTGCCCCTCCCTTGCTTGCTTGCTCTCTCTCTTTCTCTCTCTCTTTCAAAAATAAAAATAAAAACATTAAAAAAATTTTTAAAAATATTAACAAAAAGTTTGGACACTACTCTGATTGATCAGCTTTGGCAAAGTGGTATGAAACCTATTTGCCATCCTTGAGTTAGTGTATGCCCCACATTTTATTTACAACCGTTTATACTCTGGAGCACAAAGATTAGTGAGGACGGCCTTGGAGGAAGTCCCTGGATCAGGCACCTTAGAGTTCACATCTTGAATGAATCAAATGGCCTGCAGAAATTTGTAGGCTCAACGAAAAGAGTGTGAAGTGAGATAAACTTTTTTGGGGGGATTTCCCTCTTCCTGTTCCCGGTTTGCAGGCATTCTTGTCTTCCTACTCAATGCTGACATCTGGAGTGCTTCACTCTGCCGCCCATCTGAGACTGGCTACCCCAGTTTTTCTTATGCTCTTTCCAAGTCAAAACGACAGTTTCTACATCTGATTGGCCGACAACATTGTGTAAAATTCTGATAAGCTCATCTAACCAGTCTCTGAATTGTATTCCAATGAATACTGGTCCAGCAGGAACAAAAAAAAAAAAAAAAAAAAGGAAGTCAAGGTTAAATCTGTATGGAAAATGCTTCACAGACCCTTCCAGGGTTTTCTCAAATATTAGCCCTGAAAACTCCTGGGGAAAGGAATCAGTTTAATTTTTTTTTCAATTGTTTAAAATTTAAATTCAAGTTAGTTATCATATAGTGTAGTATTGGTTTCAGGAGTAGAATTTAGTGATTCATCACTTACAACACCCAGTGTTCATCCCAACAAGTGTCCTCCTTAATGCCCATCGCCCATTTAGCCCATTCCTCCAACCACCCGCCTCTGTCAACCCCCAGTTTACTCTCTGTATTTAAGAGCCCTATAGTTTGCAGACTGTCCGCCTCTTTAAGAATGGGAATCAATTCTTAGCTGTGGTTTGGGGGTGACGTGAGACTGACAGGGTCAGACAAAGGAATTCTTTTCAATCGGGAGCAAGATAAGAGGCATTTGGGGCATGAAATTAACTTTATGGTTTATTACTAATGATGTCTATTAATAACCCTCAGCGTCTCTTAAACATTTTGCCTGGTATATCTAATAGTTCAGGCAAGGGAAAACTATTAAAAATAGAGAAAATTTATAGCAATTACTTTGAAATATTACTAAATAGTAGTATTTCGCAGTGTAGGTAAGGGTAGTAATTTTCAATTCCAAAAACTACCTTATAAGGTTTATGTAAGCATCAAATGCATGTAAATCTTTAACACCAGGCCTGGTACCAATAAATATTTTCTATTAAAAATAACAGAAAAGAATAATTTCTACTCATACTTATTTGAGGTTGGAGTTCTACATATCTTGGTTAATATTTTAATAAAAGTAGCCTTATTGGGGGGATTGCATGCTTCCCAAATGGTCAAACTAGCATGGTTTTCAAAATGTGATGGAACACTCTATTGAAAAATAGGCAATATTTATTGAGTACTCACTATGTTTCAGGTTTTGTTTTAAGCATTTCTACATATATGTTTTCATTCTGGCAATTACTTTTTTATTTTATCATTTACAATTTTTTTAATGTTTATTTATTTTTGAGAGAGAGAGAGACAGAGAGACAGAGCATGAGTGGGGAGGGGGCAGAGAGATAGGGAGTCCCAGAATCTGAAGCAGGCCCCAGGCTCTCAGTTGTCAGCATAGAGCCTGACGCAGGGCTCGAACTCATGAACCATGAGATCATGACCTGAGCCAAAGCCAGAGCCTGCCGGGCACCCCTCATTCTTATAATTACTTTAAGAGGTAAACACTGTTATACCCATTTCACAGATGAGAACACTGATGTTTAAGCAAAGCTATGTAACAGAGATTACACAGATAGCAGCTGATGGAAAATATTTGTGCATCTTTTAAAATAGATGAGTTAGAGAATATTTCACATGGAAAAATTTAAGAGATCATCTACTTAAGAAATCTCTTTTATAAACAATAATAATTTCTTTTATAAATAACAATACTGAAGCATATGAAGGAATAGAATCTTATTCTGGATGATCTGGACATTGGTCAGACTCACGTCCTCTATCCAGCCAGTGATTCAGTGATTTGGGGACTACTTATAAACTACAGTCTGTAGACGTGCCTGGGTGGCTCATTCGGTTAAGTGTCTGACTTTAGCTCAAGTCATGAGCTCATGGTTCATGAGTTTGAGCCCCATATCTGGCTCTGTGCTTACACTGTAGAGCCTGCCTGGGATTCTCTCTCTCTCCCTCTCCCCTGCCCCCACGCCCCCCCCCCAAAACTTGTGCACTCTCAAGATAACCAAATAAACTTAAAAATATAAACTATAGTCTGTAGATGTAAAATTATTCCTAATCAAACAGATTTCCAAGCTTGCTTTAGCAGATTGTATTTCCATCACGGCCATATCGATGCATTCTACTGTACATGCTATTTTTTACAATATGATGCAGATGCTGTTCCATCAGGAGGTGAGGTCTTTTTCTCTCACATTTAAACTGGGTGGAGTTTTGTAATTCAACCAATAGAATATGGCAGAGATGACACTGGGTGATTTCCGAGGCTAGTTCGTAGAAGGTTATATGGCTGCTGCTGTGCCTTACTCTTTCTCAAGACTCTTGCTTTGGAATCCAAGAAACATGTTTTGAGGATGGCCAAGACACCTAGAAGAGCCATGTGTTGGTGTCCCAGCTCACAGCCCAAGATGAAGTGACTTTTGGGACTAAATAGAAGATGGAATTGGAAGGGCCATGAAGATATTCTTAGTGGAGACCTGGTGAGTCTCTTGGAGAAACTTGAGAAGGGTATATGGGTAACAGAAGTCAGGCCCTCAGAGAGGCTATCGGTGAGGTCTTAAAAGAACATGAGGGAAGCTGAATGGTCAAGAAGTCTTGTTAGTGGTATAGTGGTGGAAAGTTTGTCAACCGTGTTACCTTGGGGATGCAGAAAAGAGGAAAGGTACCTCGTGAACTTGTTCAGTTTTCAAGTGAAATTTAGAGCAAACATAAAAGAGCCAGGCTTTGCCAAGTAAAAGAGTAAAACTGTTTCTTATCTCAGACTTTCTAAGATTCTCAAATTAGGAAATGTTTTCCAGTTAGAGATCAAATCCAGGATAATGTCAAGAAAACATTTCATAAAGATAAATGTAAGAGTGTGACTGTCAAACTCTTTATTAAGAACTAAAAAAGGTTAAGGCGGTGCCTCAAGCAAACAACAGGGCCTTTAAGCAGCATAAATGTGTCTCCCTGTCCTGCGTTTATGAATAGGAACCAACTTTGGCCATTATTTTGTGTCAGTCCCATTACTGAATGTTGGATGCGTCCGGGGTAGACTACTTGCCTCTTTGGTTCACGGGTCTTAAGATGGAGAGGAATATACTTGAGGGGCTATATTTAAGGAAGCTTATCTGAGGAGCCTCATCTGTACCTGAATCTGATGCACATGGCAAGATCCTTAACCTTGACGAGATTTTGTATTAAGATGTGAGGGTCTCAGGAGAGGAATGTGTGTATTTTTCACACGCTAGGGATGTGAATTATTGTGCCCAGGAGGCAAACCGTGGCAGATTGCATTTCCAGTCCCATCCCACATGGTATTCTTCTGATGTGATAGTGGCATTTCCTTGGTCCTTTTGCTTGAAACTGGGTAGAATTGGGTAACTGCCATGAGCAATAGAATGCAGCGGAAGTGACCCTGGGTGACCTCTAAAGTTAGCTTGTCAGAGGTGATGTGGCTTCTGCCTGGTCCTCACTGTCTTTTGGGATGTTCACCTGTGGAACTCAGTCACCGTGGTTTGAGGCAGTTGAGGCCACACGATGAGGCTGTGTGTAGGTGTTTCAGACAGCAGCTTCAACTAAGTTCTCAGCAAATGGCCTTTAGATGAGTCTTTGGATGACACAGCCTCAGTCTTCAGGGACTCTGAGGACTCCAAGGACTGTAAAGCCTCTAGCGGATGCCTCAGACACCGTGGAACACAGAAATGCTCTTCCCCCTGTGCCCTGTCCAACCGATTCCTGACCCACAGAACTGGTGAGCACAATAACTTGTTGTTTTATGCCACTGAGTTTTGGGATAATTTTTCTACTGGGGTATAGTGACTGGAACACTAGTCAATTAAGAAGGATCTTAAATGCGCAACCGAATGGCCATTATTTGGTCACCGCTGGCAAAAAGCATGGTGCTTTTAGGTGCACGTCACAGAAACTTGACTTCGACTAGTTTTAAACATGTAGAGGCTGTATTATCTCACTTAACAGGGCACCGAGAGTTTAGGTAAGTGCTAAGTTTGGTATTCTTGATGGTTTAATGATGTCATCAAAGAGCTCAGGCTCTTCATGTGTTCCTGAAGTCATTCTTAAGGGTGGCTTTTTTCAGTCTGGAAGCCAGATGTTTTGGAAGTCTGTTTTCTATCCAGTGACAACAGTATCTAGAAGAAAAAAAAAGAGGTTATTTTTCCTGTGATTCTCTTAGGGGCAGGAACTTTGCCTAGAAGCAATCTTTTTCCCTCCATGAGATTTCACTGTACATCTCATCGCCAGCTGAGAACTCTTACCAATGCGGAGCAGCAGGGATGAGGTAGGAATTACCATGACTGGCATAGTCTCTTGTCCGGGGCAGAATGGATATGGGGAAGTCACCTTCCTGTTCACTGTTTCCTTTTATTGTTTGTTTCATCTCAGTCACTAATAGGAAGAACAGGATTTGGTTAGCTCAGGGTAATAGAATTTGCAATTTTTGACCATGCTTGAAGTGTTTTGCTTCTAATCAAATCTGGGAAATAAATGGGAGAGGATGTGCACTGTTTAAAATTTCTTTAAAGGCTGGATCTACAATGCAGGTCCTATAAGGGCTACTTTAAGCCTCTAGTGTTTGATTTGGATAGGAGTCCTCGTCACCGGGTGAATGATGTTCCTGTGAATGATCCCACCAGTGAATGAGGAAAACAAGTATATAGAGCACAAATATACGCGTGTTAACTTTTTGTAAGATGGCAGTCAAGAATTCAGGCTTTTTTTTTCAAACTGATG
This sequence comes from Puma concolor, assembly GCF_028749965.1. Lineage (NCBI taxonomy): Eukaryota > Metazoa > Chordata > Mammalia > Carnivora > Felidae > Puma > Puma concolor. The sequence goes on along the minus strand of NC_141668.1, from coordinate 133,625,763 downwards.
TGAGTTTCCTCATCAGTCAAGGGGACATAATATTTTCCACCTTGACAGCAGGTTATAAGATTAAATAAAATAATAATGCATGTGGAGGAATCTATATACCAGTGTTCCTGGCTCACAGGAAGTACTCAATAGATGGTTATCGTTATTGGTTTTTATTTGTTTTGTTATATTTCTTATAAAGAGTACTCATATAAAGAGTACTCTTATAAAGAGTACTCATATAAAGAGTACCCACGGCTTATAAATTGGAGAAGAGTTTTAATGTTTATTTATTTTTATCTATTTATTTTGAGAGAGGGAGAGAGAGAGAGAGAGCAGGGGAAGGGACAGAGAGAAAGGGAGAGAGAATCCCAAGCAGGCTCCTCACTGTCAGTGCAGAGCCCAATGTGGGGCTTGAACTCACGAACCGCGAGGCCATGACCTGAGCCGAGATCAAGAGTCAGACACTTAACCGACTGAGTCACCCAGGTGCCCCAGGAGAAAAGTTTTAATTGGAACACTGAGATACCTTTGCTTTCCAAGTTTTTTGTTGATTGATGTTGTGCTGACATAATATTTGAGCAGAAAAAGAAAGTATTTCTCAATGGGTGTATGCAGAAAGTAGCAGTCTGTAATAAGATGTAAATATGTGACTTGCACACCTTACAATGATACATAGTTACATTCAGCATAAGCCACAACTGACATGTTTCATTCTTAAAATGTATATGACCTAACAATATACTATGATATATAATTTAAGCTCAGTAAAATGGGAAAGCATTTTTATGACATATCTCTAATTTATTGTTATTTTATCACTTATACATATGATACATATTTATTTGTAATACACATATATCTTTGGCCACCTATTTTATTTTCTTAAGTTATGGGCAGTACATTGCTCATGAATGACATAGTTTGTCAGTTATTTATCTTTCCAAAGTATCTAAAAGTGAATGAAGCTTGAATTGAGCAAGGAAGTATCATAAATTAAAAAGTGAATTCTCTAAGAAAAGCTGGGAAAAGGTTTGAATATAAAATTAAAGTACATTTTGCCATAAAATGTAACTGTCAAAGTGGCATGAACCCAAATGTGAATTATGATTGGATTGAATTTGTATTTTTATCTGATGAAGCACTAAAGAATCATTCTGAAGTCATTGATCTTGGCCAGCTTAAATCTTTATTTTTCTGATAACATGTCAATCAGGTATAAAGGTGGTGAGAGACCATTTAAGCCTGTGCATTTATTTGTCAATAAAACGTGTGCTCTATTGGTTTTTTCTCAGTTGCATTATTTTATCATGTCAATATTTCATAAGATTATATGACTGACTAATGGGAATAGTTATTACCAGTGTTGATGTACTTTGAAAATAGCAATCCATATTTTATGGACCAGAAAGAGACAAAACCTTTACCTTTGACCTTATTGAGCATAACAGTAAGGTAATGTAAATGAAATCTGCTTCATATTTCACAGATTCCCAATTAGCTTCTAGTGGCCTCAGGGATAAATGTTAGAATAGGTAACTTATCCTTTCTTGGTTTATAAGAATGATTTATGGACATCAAACAAAATTCTTCCAAAGGCAATTTAGAGGGAAGAGAAATTACTTAATGTACACGAGAAAAACAATACTATGAGCAATTTTACATAAGTCTTCGCTTATGATAAAAGTAACTAATGCATGTTCTCTGTGCACATCAGAGATAAGAACACATAAGCAAGAAGGAAAACAATCATGTCCAATGAAGACACCCAGACATATCACTGTTAATGTCAGTGTATATACGTCCAGTCTTTTTTCCATGTATACACGTTTCCTTTCCCAAATGCATTCTACCCACTATTAGCAACCTAAATTTTTACCAGATCAATTTTTGTACTTTTTATGCTCTACCACTTTGTCAAGAAAATAATAAGCTAAAGCAGGTAATTTTTGCAATATAATTTTTCTCCATTTAATGCCTTGCTACTTGTATTTTTTCACTTTTGCATGTGAATTATGCAGTTAGATAATTTGCTTGTATAAAATACCCTGAATTCTCTAAGTGTTTTAACAGCACTGATTTGTTGGTGGTCATATATTTGACAAGTTATAGTTAAGTATGCTTTCAATATAACAGAAATATTTTTTTTACCTTGCAATACAGCTACAAACAAAATTAGAATAATGTAATCAGACTTCCATCTGTAAAGCATGGCTAGTAGCTAGATTTAGGCCATGTCCCGGGCTATCTCTAAATATTTTTGACTACTGACTGGTAGCCAGCTGATGTCCCATGATTCTTGCTTCCTGGTATCCACACCCTTGTGTAGTCCCTTCTTCCCTTGAACAGAGCTGACCTGGAAACCAATAGGATATTGTGGGTGTGTGACCTCAAAGGCCGGGCCATAAGAGGGACCTTCTTCTCTTTTGTATCACTCCTCTCTGGGGGAAGCCACCTGCCTTGCCATGAGATCATTGTGCAGACCTATGGAGGGGCTCGTGTGTCAAGGAGCTGAGGCCTTCTGCCAATAGTCCTCTGTGTGAACCGTCATGGAAATGAATCCTCTGGCCCCAGTCAAGCCTTCAGATGACTGCAGCCCTCGCTCATAGCTTGCCTGTAGCCTTTTGAGAGACCGTGAGCCAGAACCAACAGCTAAACTTTTCCTGAATTCTTGATGCACAGAAACTGTGAGACAGTATACTTTATGTTTACCTTAGGCCTCTAAGATTTGGGGAGTAATTTGTTATGCAGCAATAGATAACTAATACACACTGAAAATGACTGTGTCTGCCAAATCAACTCTATTACTTATGTCCCGAATGATTAAGAGCTTATGAGAACACTGTACCTTAGCACGAGCTCAGATAATGTTTAAGTGTTTATACTTAGTCAGAGTACACATTACTCATTTAAGGGGTAGAATTTGGGGCAAACTGTGCAGATAGAAAGGCAATGCAAAAGGGTCAGTAATATCTTGCATTTAAAACTATTTCATACCACATGTTTTGTTCTGATCTAAATTGTTCACAGTTTTTGTGGCTATTAAAACTTGTTAAGAGCAATGTGGTTATTAAAACTTGTTAAGAGCAAATAAGCATGTATATCAACATTTAAGTGATGAAACCTTTTACACATATGATGGAACTTTTGTGGGTTTCTGTAATTTAGGTACATTTTATTTTATCAGAAATTTAATTATGAATCATACATGATTACGGTCATTAGCAACGGTTAGGATAGGCAGATGTCTCCTTCTTTGCCTACAATCCTATGTGCAGTGGTAAAAGTTCGGACAGTTTGATTTGTATCCCTCCATCGCCCTCTCGTCGTATAACATTAAATAAACATATAAGCGTAATAATATTTTTTAATAAACATGAAATCTTGGTCATACTTGGTCAAACTTGAACATACTGTTCGACCGTAGGCTGCTTTCCTTTAGAGAGAGTACATATAGTATATATAGATGTAATCCATTCTTTTCGATTCTTTTCCTTAATAGTCTAAAGCAGGAGTTGGCAAGCTATGGCCTGTGTGCCAAAATGTCCTGCCACTTGTTTTTGCCTGCTCTATGAGCTGAGAGTGGTTTTTGTATTTTTAAATAGTTGGGAGAAAATTAAAATAGGAAAATATTTCCTGATAGGTAAAAATTTTATGAAATTTAAATTGTAGTGTCCATAAATAAAGTCTTATTGGGACAGAGTCAGGCTCGTTTGTTTATATATTCACAACTCAGCTGAGTTGTTGCAACAAATGCTTTCTGACTGCCAAAACCTAAAATATTTACTACTGGGCCCTTTACAGAGCTTGTCAATTCCTCTTCTACAGCATGCTGCCTAATAAGAATATAATGCAAGTCACAAAGGTCACTGTGAATGTCCTATTGGCCACATTAAGAAAACATAAAGAGAAATAGGAAAAATGATTCAAATAATATTATGTTTTAAGTAACTCAAAACATCAAAAATATCATTTCAGCATTTAATGAGTCTAAAAAATTATAAATGAGACATTTTACATGCTTCTTTTTCATGCTAAGTCTTGGATGTACAGTCTATACTTTGTACTCACGGCACGTGTGGACTCATAGTAGCCAGAGTTCAAGTGCTCTGTGGCTATGTGGCTAGTGACTGCTGAAGAAGACAGTGTAATTATATAGTGCAGATAACCATGATTTATATATATATAAGTGTATGTGGATGTTCATTTATTTATTTATTTATATAGTTCGCTGATAGACATCCAAGTTGTTTCCGGTTGTTTTTGTCCTTATCAACATTGCTGTCCTTATGCATATTTATATCTATGCAGCCTGGAGTTCCAGAAGTGGAGTTGCTGAGTCAAGGACATGTACAGGGTTAGTTTTCACAGATACAAGAATTTATTTTTGGAGAGAAGTTCAAAGGTAAGAGCATGTTTTTTGTACATCATCAGAAAAAGTGGTTGTTTTTCCATGTTGTTTTCTCGCAGTGTTCTTTGTAGAAGAGAAAGAACTTTTTTTTTGGTATTTTAAAATCTGCATTAATGTGAAATCCCCATAGTTTTTGGGAGGGTGTTGGCCACCAGTTTTTGTAGTAAAAACTAGTGTACGTGTTAGAATGCCTTGCAGATTCTAAACAGTTCCAAACGTATCATTTTCCATGATGCTTTGGCAACTCCATGTAGGATGGGGTTTTATCCTTATTTTATGGCTGCTGAGGCTGAGCCTCTGGAAAGTTAAATGATCTGCCTGAAGACACCAGGTTTCTTCTAGCTAAAAAGCTAGAGCCAAGACGTAGAATAAGTCTTGGATCTCCCTACTGCCATGGTGCCTGTCTAGTTCATTTGTTAATTTATTCAAAAAAATCTATTGGGCATCGACCCTGTGTGAGGTCCCAGCATTTCAGTAGGGTACAAGACCAATGGGCTTCTGCCCCAGCCCCAGCCTGAGGGATATAAAAAGTAGCAAATCTGTGAAGCACCTGTACAAAAGAAACATCATTCAATTGCTTTAAGCATGCTTGAGCCCCTATTTCACTGAGAGGAAGCCCTTCATCTCATTAGAGGGATTGTGATCAAGTGATGATAAAAAAAAAAAAAAGACAAGGACTCAGAATTATCTCGGTGTGCCTTCTGAATGAACCACTTAAAGCCTCAAGCACTTTAAATCATTGAGACATTTAGCTACTTTCAGAGTTGCACAATCAGATGCACTTATAGAACTTCAGAGTTTTAGACCTGTTGCTTGTCCGTTTGCTGTCCCAACACCAAGCCCAGTCAGTTAAGACAAAGGACAGAGTGCAAGTACAGTTCCTATACTATATAAGAAGGTAACATAATTTCCCCATGTGATGAAACATCTGGGCTTGGAATTCTAACATGCAACATTAATCTTTCAATGGCAGTAGGAGTATCAAGGGCTTGAATTTTAGTGAAAGAAATTATCCATGTGAGACCTAGAAATAAATTCTTAATGAGTAGAATCAGTAAGTGAGAATATGTGTGAGTGTGTGTGTGTGTGTGTGTGTGTGTGTGTGTAACTGGGAGTGGAGGTGGAATTATTTCAATTTTAGTATGTGCAGTAGAAAATTTTTATTTCATGTACCTCTTAATGCTTTCAGTTGCCTGCCTACTTTAGCCCCCAACCCAGTCTCTACACTTTTCTACCCTGCCCTGTGTCCTGGGTAGCTGAGCTTTACGGATTAAATCACGTTCTGTTGGGTTTGGCCAATGGCAAGGGGTAAGGGGGAGGAGAATGAATTAACACCTGGCTGGGGAACAGAATGTAAAAGGGGTTCTCTTCTTCAACTACGGCTACCCTGGGGCATCCTTTGGAAAACACATCTTCTCCTTAACTGATCGGGTCAAAGAGTGAGCACCTGCTTTGCAAGCCTTGATGCGCTTGGCCATTTCTTGTTGATTTCCCAGAGCCTTGCCCACATCTTTGTAAATAATTTCTTTTCAAATTCTTTTCAGTGTTCCTTTGGGCTGGCGACTGTTTTCTGTTGTCCTGCCAGGTTACTGCCTGATATGCCCTTTTTTTTTTTTTTTTTTTTTTTTTTATTTTATTTTTTTTGGGACAGAGAGAGACAGAGCATGAACGGGGGAGGGTCAGAGAGAGAGGGAGACACAGAATCGGAAACAGGCTCCAGGCTCCGAGCCATCAGCCCAGAGCCTGACGCGGGGCTCGAACTCACGGACCGCGAGATCGTGACCTGGCTGAAGTCGGACGCTTAACCGACTGCGCCACCCAGGCGCCCCGATATGCCCTTTTTTTAATGAGAAGTCCTTGTTTACTGTTTTTATTTGTAGACCTTTATAAGTACATAAGTAGCAGACCATCATTATGCCTCTTGTTAAGCATTTTTGGAGACAATTTTGGATTCCTATCAAGGTACACTTAGATATTCTTAGGCTGCTGGACTAATTGCATGCTTAAGTGTGTGCATTTAAAAACAGCTTTCTTGGGAAGAAGAAATCATCAAAAAATATTTAGAAAGGGCAATGACCTTTTGTAAAGGCATCCCATTAAAACGTTTCATATTTGTACCTTGACCATCATTTTTCTCATTAAACAATATGCATTATTTATTAATAAGTCCATTCACAGGGACGGGCAGCAAATTGGCAAATTGGCCTTTACATTAAACTTTTAATGCTAAATCTGTAATGAGTATGTCAAACTGCTGTGTGTAAAATAATTCTCTCTCCTCTTTCTACCCATAACTGCGAAAACTTGAGTGGGCCTCAGGACTGCTGTGTGTATATAAGGTTCATTTCTTTCTGAATGCTTTTCCGACCGAAATTAAGAAATCACATTCTTTATAGTTCTGCTATCTTTGAATTTTCACCTCTATTAATTAGAATTTAACTGTTTCTTTTTAATTAATTAATTTAATGTTTATTTATTTACTTAGAGAGAGAGAGCGCCCAAGGTGGGGAGGGGCGAGGGGCAGAGAGAGACAGGGAGAGGGAGAATCCCAAGCAGGCTCCATGCTATCAGCACAGAGCCTGACGCAGGGCTTGAACTCACAAACCATCAGATCATGACCTGAGCTGAAATCAAAAGTCGGATGCTTAACTGATGGAGCCACCCAGGCACCCATTAGCTATTTTTTTAATTTAAGTTCACATTTCACTCTAAGGGATCATGTACTTGATCCATAATATTCCGCAAGTTATACTTAGGAAAGAACAATCTGATTATGCTATTTTCAGCTTAAAAGTGTCCAATTATTCCCATTGCCCACCAATTAACTCTTACGGGTATGTAAGTGTATTTATAATCTATCCTCCATATTTCTTTCATTACCTTTTCCTATTTTCCTTTCTTCTTCCTTCTTACACAATGCTACCCCCATCATACAAATCTGGCAGGTCACTGTCAGCGCTGTGCATTATCCCCCACCACATGCTTTTACATGCTGGATCCATTGAACCACAGGGCTACAAAATGTATGAAGCGGAAACTAATAGAAATAGAAGGAGAGGGGCGCCTGGGTGGCGCAGTCGGTTAAGCGTCCGACTTCAGCCAGGTCACGATCTCGCGGTCCGTGAGTTCGAGCCCCGCGTCAGGCTCTGGGCTGATGGTTCGGAGCCTGGAGCCTGCTTCCGATTCTGTGTCTCCCTCTCTCTCTGCCCCTCCCCCCGTTCGTGCTCTGTCTCTCTCTGTCCCAAAAATAAATAAACGTTGAAAAAAAAATTAAAAAAAAAAAAAAAAGAAATAGAAGGAGAAACAAAAAATCCACAATAACGGTTGGAGATTCCACTACTCTTTTCTTAGTAATTGATAAAATGAGTAGACATAGAATCAGCAAGGGTGTAGAAGGACTGAAAAATACCTTTAAACAATTGGAAACCAATCGGCATTTACAGAGCCCTCCAACTCTCCCTCTCTCTAGACTGATCACTTTTGGAACCTGGGCTCCTGGACCAGTCTAAATTTATGAAAATTTCCCTCAACAGCAGGTCAAGTGGGATGAGAAGAACTACTCTGAGTTTATTTTTAAAATCCTTTTTGAAGGTGTGCCATATTTAATTCCAAAAGCATTTATGATGATTTTGTTGTGGAATTGTTCATCTCTTTCTATTTCGGCAAATTCCTCAAGCAGCTCTGGTCTATGAGGGGATGCATTAGAGCTAAAAGCCCTGCAGCCCTTTTCTAGGATGTTAATATAAAACACTTGCAAACTGGCTTCTACAGTTAGTCGTGGCTTTGAACAGTCCTTAGCCATCGTGTATGATTCAGTGGTTCTCTAAAGATTGCCCAAACCAACAGCATCAGCCTCACCTCAGAGACTGTTAGAAATGCAAATTCTAGGGCTCCAAGATAGCCCTTCTGAATCAGAAATTTAGGGTAGAATCCAGCAATGTGCATTTTAACAAGCCTTCCAGGTGATTCTGATCCAAGCTCAGTTTGGCAGATGCACGCTAAGGTTTAGCAACGAGGGTACAGTTAGCTTCGCTTCTGCCTTATTTCAAGCAGGGCTCTGGACAACCCTAGAGGTGATTTTCCAGCCATTGGGAATTCACATGATACTGTCCCAAGCCGACCGCCTGGCCACAGAAGTTCCAAGTGGCCCACTACTAGCTTAATTCGGCAGTAGGCATCTGAGGCATTAAAATTCCATCACATGTCTGTCCGTTTCCTACTCATAAGCCTTTTCAATTTGCAGCTTCAAATTACAATCCCCAGAATGAGCAGGAGGAATCTGAACACATACCACTCTTCAGATTCTTATGTGATTAGCTCATTATTAGCCCATTTAAGAAGACATATTCTTTCTAAATTATGTGTCGTGTTCTAACTTCCTTCTAAAACTTAATCATTATACTCCTGACTCTCTCCCTCTCCCTCTCTCTCTCTTTTAAATTTCCAATTGGTAGTTATTTTTGCATGGTGCTTGCCAGACTGAGTTTAAAACTTCACTGTCTGTTTTAATATCTCAATTGGTTGCCATAATATGACTACAGAGGTTCCTTAAATCAGAAATATGTCTGCCAAGTAAAGCTTTCTGTCTGAAACATGAATGTGACCTGTTTCCTCCTCATTTCAAGCGCCATTATAATTAAGGATTGGTGAACCCCATTTCAGTTGGAGTTAGTTGAATGTCTAATGTTTATTCAAACATCCTGGTTTCAATAAAAATTCTAGATGTGAGTTGCCAGCACTTTTTTCCATTAACTTTTAAATCCCTGTGTGTTTCAAGGGAAATATCATTCTTACGTTTCTGATTCATTTACACTTAACTCATCAGAATATTATTTTGTTAGAACTAGTTTTTTTCTAAGTATCACATACTCCTTGAAATCTTTAGAAATAGGATGTTAGCTAAAACACTGCAAAGTATAAACCAAGCCAAGGCTTAGAAAAGTTGAACCGTATTTGGCTTTGTTTCTGAACTTGGCCTTAAATGCCTTACGTTTAAAGTTATAACAGATTAGCAGGATTGTTTTCACTATTCCAGAAAAATAGAACTGTTTGACTTGTACCTCTGGATGCAGTCACATGTGCAATGTTGGAGGAAATTATTAAGAATCTAAATGACAGTAAACTACCTGTAGTACCAATGTTTTCATTTCAGTGATGGGTAGGGCTTTCTCTAAAATGTCCACCAGAAGAGAAATTGTCTATCCATTTAGCCCTGGAAGTTGGGGAACATGGAAGGAAAGCAGGTGGCCAGCTGACCAAAGGTTGCACATGGCAAATCTCCAAGAACACGGACTGATGTGAATGAATATTTAACTTCTTAAATCAGGCTACACTTAAAAATGTAATCTTCTGTGTTACTGGATTGACAGAAATGTACAAGTAAGTGCTTCTTTGTGTGGTTAACATGTCTGTATTAGCCAGGGTTCAGTCGGGAAATCAGACACACACTGAATATTTCCACAGAGAGAATTTCATAAAGGGCACCAGCTGAGTGGGTACGGAACACTCAAAAATCAAAATGGGGGAGCTGGGGTAGCACAGAGCTAACTTCAGGAAGCTGTTACCAGGCCTGAGGCTGGAGGAGCAAAGGGAATACTGAGTTTCTCAAACCCAGAAGCTTGGAGGAAGGCCCCCATGGAGCTGGAGATCACACCTCTGAGAAGGGGTGAGGCAATCTGGGGTGCTAGTGACTTTGCATGCTGTTCCATGTTCTGGAAAGGAGCTAGATGCCAGAGGTGATTGCTGCTCTCAGGGTGACACTCCCTCTTATTCTGAGTTGTGGTGCATTCAGGATTTCCATTGAAACCATTTATACATATTTGTCTCTCAGGTTGAAATGCTGTATGGATGTGTGTGCCTTCTTTCTTTGTCTCAGTCTCTAAGAACTTCATTGTCCTCATCCATAAAATGGGACTAATAGCCTTAGCGTCTACTCATCTTGATGGTGTCTTTGGAAAATAAGGAAATACTAGAACACGTGGGAAATGATAAAATACCGAATCAATTCTGGGTCTTGTTATTTTTTAGGTTTTATTTCAAAATATAATACTGGAGTAAGAGAAACTTAAGACAATTGCTTACAATCCCACTGCCTAATCAAATAAATGGTTTCTTCTTCTCTCTCCCTTTTTAAAAATGTTTATTTATTTTTGAGAGAGACAGAGCGAGAGAGAGAGAGAGAGAGAGAGAGAGAGAGGGGTTATGAGTGGGGGAGGGGCAGAGAACGTGAGGGGGACAGCGGATTGGAAGCAGGCTCTGTGCTCACAGCAGAAAGCCCGATGCAGGGCTCAAACTCAAACCGCAAGATCATGATCTGAGCCAAAGTTAGAGGCTTAACTTCCTGAGCCACTTCTCTTTTTAAAATCCTTGTTTTGTTTACTTTCTGATGTTATTGTCACGTTACACTCGAAGCCCTAGGAGTTTCGTGTTTCAGGACAAGTGAACTATTTTTCAGTGCACCAGTTCTTAAAAAATAGATATAAATGAGTTTTTTTTTTTTTAAAGAAATCTATTCAGAAGGAAGGAAGAAACTTTACATGAAATCAGATTATTAACAAATAGTGTTAAGGACATTTTACAGCTGCAGATCATGGCGCTGAAAGAAAAGCATAGCTGTGTTTATAAAATTGTAAACAGAAATACAATTCCATGCTCCTTCAACCTGAGTATGCTGCTTTTTACACAGGTGAAAGTGAAAATATTTATAAGATACAGTTATGGCACCTGATGCAGAAATATGTTGATCCTTCAAATTTTATATTTCTGATTTGAAAGTGAACACTTGGTGTGCAATACCCTTAAGGAAAAAAAAATAGTATCAAGCACTTGGAGGGAGGATTTAAAGTCACCATTTGAAGTATGTTGTGTTGAGCATTGACAATCCCTGAAAATTTGGAGAGATTGTGTCCTCTGAATAACAGAGAGTCATTTTGATGCCCCTTTCGTTTTTTGGGTTTTCGCTTAGCAAAGCAATGTACAAATTCACTGAAATATCTATTATCCATGAATCTTTTTTTTTTTTTCCAGCTCGCTTTTAACCACAAGTGACTGTGGGTACCTTATACTATATTTGATAAAGAGGCACAGTTTTTACGATAGAGTTTTTTTACTTTTTTCATCAAAACATAGAGTATTGGTGTGTTACCCTTTGTAGCCCCCACCCCCGCCCCCAAGGTGTTTTATTCCCTAACCCTCCCTATCCCCATCACTAAAAGTGGGTGGCAATGGACTCATTTCCCCTTGGGATATTGTTGGAATAGGCTGCCGTTACGTGTATTATTTTCTTAGTCAATGAGCTTCGGAAGACAAAAAGCTATCAGTCTGCCACTCAGTGACTTACTTCAACACAAAAATACCCTTAGGGGAACCACAGTGACTGGTAGAGTAGAAGGGATTGCTTCAAGTTTAGACTTTTCCAGTGAAAATGAATTGGAAAGTTAGAGCTGTTGTAACATGGGGGGCGGTCCAGGGGGAGTGCCACGATCAATTGCAAAAGGGAAATGTGAATCTGAAATAGCTATTTGGTCTTCCCACTCGTGTAGCAGAAAATGTTAAAATTGTATCTGGTCTGAAGCATTCAGAGTCACAATTGAATTTCAGTAGAAGTGTCTCACACGGTGCGTAAATGTATGCAGAGTCGCCATTCCATTGGTCCTTTAATGAATCTGGAGGAGTTGCAGGGGCGACACATTGTCCCTAGAAGCAGTATATACGTATATATATGTACACACACACACACACACACACACATGCATTTCCTTCCAAAGAAATGATCCCCAAATGAGGACCATTATTCTGTCAATGTAAGTGCCCTTGGGATGTCAATGAAGTATTTTTTAATCCTCACCCTATCCCCTGTTTTTTTTTTTTTTAATGACTTTACAAAGTCAAGAGCAGTCTCTAATACATTTGAACTAACGGTATATAAGGTTTGAAAAAGCTGTCACAGTATCAATCAGATGTCAACTCTACAGAAACTGTACAATGTCAGTGAAAATTTACCCATCAGTTTTCAGGATTTTCTATTTGGGGAAACCCTAGAAGTCACAGGGCATTCTCTATAGCTCCAATTCACGGCAAAGGATATCACTGAGAAATATTTTTGTGGTTGGGTCAGTTTCCCATTGTACCCACGAAAAGTGAGGTCATAAATTAAAAAAAAAAAAAAAAGTTCTTGAGATAATGGCCTGGGAAGCATGAAAGAGAAGAAAGAATACAAATGGTTTGTTTGTTTGTTTTTTTTTTTAAAGAAAAACAGATTGAAGGTAATCTTACAATCTGGGAAAACACTGTACATTCTATGTTCTGTGATTTTATTTTACTGTTTATTTTTTTTTTTTTTACATTGCTCGAGTTTATTTATTTATTTTGAGAAAGAGAGAGAGAGAGCGCAAGCAGGGGAAGGACAGACAGAATCCCAAGCAGGCTCCACTCACAAGCACAGAGCCCAGTGAAGGGCTGAGACCCAGGAACCTTGAGATCATGACCTGAGCTGAGATCAAGAGTCGGACGCTTAACTGACTGAGCCACCCAGGCGCCCCTTAACATGTTTTATTGTGGTTAAATATCATAACCTGAGATTTACCATTTTTAAGTGTGCAGTTCGATGACATTAAGTACATTTGTATTGATGGGCAACCGTCACCACCATCCAACTACAGAGTTTTTTCATCTTTTCAGACTGAAACTCGGTGTCTATAAAACAGCGACTCTCCACTTCTCCCCACCCCACCACCAGCCCCTGGCAACCACATTTCTACTTTCTATCTCTACAAATTTGACGATTCTAGTTATATCGTCTGAGTGGAATCATACAGTATTTGTCCTTTTATGTCTGTCTTATGTCACTTACCACAATTATCTTGAAGTTTTATGCGTCCTGCGATTTTTTTTTCCATCATGTTTGTTTTCAGTGTTAAATGATGAAGTTTTGTGATACCGAAACACTCCTTAAAACTGACTTTTTTAAAGGCAGTTTTAAGGGCTATTTATTTTTAAAAAAAAATTTTTTTTTTCAACATTTATTTATTTTTGGGACAGACAGAGACAGAGCATGAACGGGGGAGGGGCAGAGAGAGAGGGAGACACAGAATCGGAAGCAGGCTCCAGGCTCTGAGCCATCAGCCCAGAGCCCGACGCGGGGCTCGAACTCACGGACCGCGAGATCGTGACCTGGCTGAAGTCGGACGCTTAACCGACTGGGCCACCCAGGCGCCCCTTTAAGGGCTATTTAAAGCAACGTCCAATTAAATTCAAATCAGGAAATATAGATTAATCCCTTTAGACATATCTCTGTCCTACATCTTCAAATATAATAATAATGACAACACTACGTAAGGCTTTCTATGTGTTAGGCATAATTCTGTGTGCTCTGCATGTATTCATTTATTTAATTCTTGTAATATCCCTGCAAAAGCGGTCTGTGATTTTCCTCATTTTATAGAGAGTGATCTGAAGCATAGGAAGGTTAAGTAACTTGCCTGTGAGCATTACAACAGGTAAGTAGTGTAGCCGTGTTAAGCCCAGGCTGTCCGGTTCTAGACGCTGTGCTTTCAGTCACTGTATGTCATTTCCTTTGATGTTCCTGTCCCATCAACCAGAGACTCTCCTTAAATTGGTCTGAGGTGGGGTCTGAGTGCTCACTCACAGTGTTTTAAAGTCCCTTAAGTTATTCCAGTGTATCGTCCAGTTGAGAACTTGTGGAATAGAACGTAGGAAAATAATAGAAAATGAGCCTTGGTACCTGAGTGAATTGGCCTTTGAATAGTTGTCTCCCGAAGGAGTTTGGCCTTGATTATTTAGCAGTGGAAGAAGTCATGGAAGTTCCGGGGAGTTACATAAGGAGAGCTTGTTCTAAGCAATCCAATATGATCAAGTTCTTAGTTGCCAGCTATTTTGTAGAATCTTGCGGTGAGTCGTGGTGCTCTTGCTGGGTTTCGCTTCACCTTGGTGGTGTGGAGAGGGGGCATCCCAGAGGGGAAACGTTTGCACCAAAAAGGGGTATCTAAATATAAGTTAGAGGAATAATGCTCTGGAGGTAGTATATCCAAAGTGTAGGCGGACATGAGCCAGAGTAGTGTTTTAGGACAGTCGAGTAGGTAGTAGAAAATATGAAAGGAAAGGACCAATGAGATCAATTGATGGAATTGTTTCATTCTTAAAATTTTATTTCTTTTTATTTATAGCGTTCGAATAAGTTCTGGTGGATATCTTACTTATATTAGCTTTCTTTTTCTCTCAAAATGCTATACTAGGTATCCATGCCCACACCCTTAGACCTGGCACCTGTTTGGGTTTTGTTTTACTCATTGGAGAAGTGGGAAGTTTCAGGGTTCTGTAAGGGCCTTTCAGCCTTGATTTTATGACTTGGGGGCTTGGGGTTTATCCTCCCGGATTGTGAACTCTCTTCTGTGTATACAGAGCTCCCAGGGGCCCAAAGGCCCGAGGCAGGAAGCTTTTTCAGAAAATAATGTTAGTGCATTAGAATTGGACAATCTTGGAAGATGGAATCCTTATTCCTCTTCTCATTGAGACAGGCACCGGTGATCCATCTTGCCTCTGTCACCCTAATTTAGGTCATTCCTATTGTGAGATGTCTCAAATAGTACCTGTCTGGGTATAAAATTTATGTTGAAGAAGCATTAATGCAAGCTCTTAATAAGATGAAGAACTTAACAGTATGCTGTTATCTGGGGATGATATATTTTATATACTCAAGACATGTTTAATTAGCTCTGCACGAGTCGAATTGGCTCGGGCGGTGAGGAAGCTTTCTTTTTACCCATTTCTCCCATATTCTGCTATAAAAACAGGCAAGATATTCAAGAAATATCCATTCAACTTTGGCATATTTATACATCAGTCTCTCTCCTTGCCTCTTCCTCTGTTCCTACAAAATTACTCTGTTTTGTAAATTCAGTTCTTGCTACAGATGGAGGCCAGGGGAGAGCTTTTCGAGAACCACACAATAGAATAAGTAATAGAGCTGATAGGTGTTAGAATTCCTCAAATATTGACCATGCATTCTTTTAAAACAGACTTACTAAATATTGCATGAGCATTTACATCTGAGCAGCGCTAAAGGGTTTTATAACCACTGGTGTTCACTCCCATTTTTCAGATGAGGACACTGACCAGAGTTTGAGTGATTTGCTCAGAGCTTTAAGTAGTGAGGCCAAGACTCAAAATAAACCTCTGCCCCAAATCTCTGCTTCTTTTCAAACAGAAAAATCCAAGTTAATTTATGAAGGTCATTCCCCTCTTTCATGAATAAAAAAAGATGAAATTTACTAAGCCGACATACCTTTGAAATTCAAGGGACAGATGGGAGCTTGAGATTTATCTCTGGTGGGTCCTGCCATTCGGAGCCAGGAAGAGATATAATGAGCATGATGATGATTTTGAATTTTACCTCAAATCACTAAGTATTTTCATACTTGTGGTCGGTCTCAGTTATTACCTGAAAATACCTTTGAGATACGTGGGTTGGTATTTTGATCTCACTACATTTTGAAGCTCTCATCCAAGGTCACACTCCTAGTCTGTGTTGACGCGTGGCCATGAAAAAGCTGCACCCAACCTCACACTGGGACTACCAGGAAGTTTTCTCAAATTGTATAACAGCTAATACTTTTTGATAGAGAAAGACGAATGAATGGAGCCTAAAAGAGAAGATCCCATCAAAAGTGACAAAAAACAGAATGATGTAGGTCGTTATCTGTTGTAAGGTATTTTAAAAAAGGAAGGGGGCAATTTAGAAATCTTCTGAAGAATAAAAATCTTAGCAAGAGCAGTTATTTCCTTTGATAAAGACAGGTCTTTTGGTTGAGATCTTGATGTCTAAACTCCTGGAAAACGTCTGATTTTTTCATTTGAAAGAACTATAGGAGGTAAAATAAGGAAACATTTCTTACAATGTATGTTTCTATTCTAAGAAACAGAGCTACTAAGTTGTTAATAAGGAAGATTAATTGTGACTACGGTAATGCCTTGCTTCATTCACAAAAGCACGGCTGAATGTTTGCAGTATATTGAGAGAGTTCAAGAATAGAGGGCTCAAATTTTCTTTACAAATTAGGGATTTAAGACACTGAAATTTATTTTCTTGCCTATTCCCACCGAGTTCATTTCTACTAGTCTTGAGTGCTTAACCCTTTAGAAAGCAGGATAAGGAGTAATGAGCTTGGGTTTCTTTGTCTAGCAGCCAAAGAAGATGAAACAGTTGCCTGGGCAAATTGTTCATATGCATTTTATAGGACTTTTATCTTCTCCTAAACATTTTTATTTATCCCTTCCAAATGGATCAATGGATATTGATGCAAATATATTTCTGCAAAGATTTAATCCGGATGCAGGGATAGTAAATATCTGTCAAACTACATACCACCTCTGCAATGGTGGTAAAGAAGAATTTAGAAGTTTGACCGTTGGGGCGCCTGGGTGGCTCAGTTGGTTAAGTGTCTGACTTAGGCTCAGGTCATGATCTTGCGGTTCGTGAGTTCAAGCCCCGCTGACAGCTGTGCTGACAGCTCAGAGCCTGGAGCCTGTTTCAGATTCTGTGTCTCCCTCTCACGCTCTGACCCTCCCCCGTTCATGTTCTGTCTCTCTCTGTCTCAAAAATAAATAAACATGAAAAAAAAAAAAGTTTGACCGGAGCTCCCTAATCAAAAGTTCTGGAGTTTGGTAACTTCCAAGGTCTCAGGCAGTGGAGACTATGGAAACACATCAGTCCAATTGTACACTCAAGGAAAGGTAGATGGCAATAATGTGATTGTGTGTTTATAAATTTATAGAAGAGTTTGAACGAGACGCACCCCTGGGGAAATGGCATGCTCTAAAGGGATCTTGAAGAATAAGTAGTTACGGTAGGCGGTAAAGAGACCTTTACGTGAACAGAACCGTAATACAATATGCCAAATCAGGAATGTCTAGGAGTAACAGCTTAACCAAAATAGCCAAAGATGAGCTTACTTTGGAAAAGCCTGGAAGTACTTTGAAAACATAGCTGATAATTCTAGCCACCAATCAATGAAGATTTACTGTGCTTAGCTTGGCTCAGTGTTTTGTGTGCCCTGCTTCTAATTCTCAGGATGATCTTGCAAGGAGACATTATTATTAACCCTATCTTACACACAAGGATTTCAAGTCTCAGAGAGGTAAGATCACTCCCCTGAGACCCATGGCTTGTAAGTGATAAAGTCAGATTAGAAGTCAGATCTGCTTGACTCTAGAGTTCACACTCTTATACACTCATAGTATATGTTTCATTTTTGTTTTTGTTCTTGTTTTCTTCTGGGTATGATAAAACCCAGGGTCTTAAATGCCAGATTACAAGTTTTTGTTTGTTTGTTTTAGAAACATTTTATTTGGCATTTTTGACATATCAGATAATTCGCCCTTTCCAAGTATACAATTCCAAAAATTTTCAGTAAATTTACCAAATTCTGCAACCACCAGTCTAAAGCAGTCTTGGAATATTTTGATCACCTCAACTTGATCTGTCATGTGCATTCCTTGTTAATCCCTTCCCTGTCTCTTCTCCTATTCGTAGCAACTGCTCATCTACTTTCTGTTTTTATTACTCTCCCGGGTATTTCCTGTAAGTAGAATTATATACTATAATAGTATAATATGTGGCATTTGCATCAGACTGCTTTCACTGAGGATGTTTTTGAGATTCATCAATGTTGTGACATGTATTCATAGTCTCTGCCTTTTTATTGCTGAATACTATTTTACTGAAAGGATATACCACACTCTGGATATCCATTCATTAGCTGATAGACGCTTAAATTGTTTCCAAGTTTGGGCTGTTACGAATGATGCTGATGAGAACATTCCTGTCCAAGTCTTCGTGTGGACACATGTTTTCATTTCTCGTGGATATAGACCTAGGAGTAGAATTGCTAGTTTATAACATAACTCTATGTTAGTTTAGCATTTTGAGGAACTTCTAAACACTTTTCCAAAGTGTATCATTTTATGTTTCTACCGCAACGTCTGAGGGTTCCGGTTTCTCCACGTCTCTGCCAGTCTTCATTATTGACTATCTTTTTTATTATAGCCTTTTTAGTGAGTGTAAAGTCACATCTGCTTTTGGTTTATATTGGTATTTTTCTAATGACTAATGTTGGGCATTGTTTCATGTGCTTATTAGACATTTGTATATCTTCTTTAAATCTTCTATTTAAATCTTTTGCTCATTTTTGATTGGGTTGTTTGTCTTATTCTTGAGGCGTGTGCGTTCTTTGTATGTTCTGGATATAAGTACTTTGTCAGATATGTATTTTGCAAATATTTTATACCAGCCAATAGCTTGTCTTTTCGTGTTCTTAATGATGTCTCTTGAAAGATAAAGATGTTAAATTTTGATGAAATCCAATTTATTAACATTTTTATGAATCAATCTTTTGATGTCATATCTAAGAAATCTTTGAGGATCTTGAAGATTGTCTGTTTTCTTTTAAAAGCTGTATTGTTGGCTCTTCCTTTTAAGTCTATGATGTTTTTTCAGTTAATTTTTGTGTATGATGTGAGGTAAGGGTCTATTTTCCTTTCTTTTTTTTTTTTTTTTGCATGTAGATCATTTATTGTACCAGTCCCATTTGTTAAAAGGCTATCATTTCTCCATTGAACTTCCTTAGCGTGTGTTAGGAATATCAGTTGGCCATAAAGATAAGAATTTATTTCTGAACTCAATTCTGCTCCATTAACCTCTATGTCTATATTTATGCCAATACCCCACTGTTAATACCTGTAGCTTTATAGTAAATTTTGAAATTGGGAAGTAAAAGTTCTCCAAACTTTGTTCTTTGTCAAAATTGCTTTGGCTCTTCTAGATCTTTTCCATTTCCAATAGATTTTAGAATCAGTTTGTTGATTTTTGAAAACCAAAAACAAAATGGGCCTGATGGAAATTTGAAAGAGATTGCATTGAATCCACAGGTCAATGTGGAGATAATTGCCACCTTAACAATACTGAGTATTCCAGTCCATGAACATGTAATGTCTTTCTATTTATTTAGATCTTTTTCAGTTGTTCTCAGCAATGTTTTGTGATTTTCCATGTACAACTCTGGAAACTTTTCTATCAAATATATTCCTAAGTATTTTACTTATTTGTTTATGTTTACGTTTGATGCAATTGTGAAAGTGTACTTTATTTTCGATTGTTCATTGTATATAGAAATACAGTTGATTTTTGTATATCAATCTTAAATCCTGTGTCCTTACTAATACTTGTTAGTTTTAATGTGTGTGTGTGTGTGTGTGTGTGTGTGTGTGTGTGTGTTCCTTTTTCTACATACAGGACATGGCATCTGCAAATACAGACAGTTTTAGTTCTTCCTGATATGGATCCCTTTTATTTCCATTTCTTGACTGATGGCCCTGGCTAGAATTTCCAGCACAACGTGGAAAAGAAGTGTTGAAAAGGCATTTGCACCTTGTTCCTAATCCTAAGGCACCTCCTTCAGTCTTTCAACATCAACTCTGATATTCCTTGTAGGTTTTTTCACAGATGCTCTTTCTCATGTTAAGGAAGTTCCCTTCTATTTCAAACTTGTCACAGTCAGCTAGGGCAATTTAAGAAGGGGCACTTTTCTTTGAGAATCTTCAACATTGAATACTACCTAGAACAAAGTTTAGTAAATTCTAAATCATTGAAGTCCATGGTTTGTACAATAAGTGTCTTAGATTTCTTCCTCCTTCCCCTCCAAGGAAGGAGATGTTGGAAATGAGTAGGGCTAGAAAGTATTGCATTTTTTTGGATATTATTTGCCTTAGTTGACCTCTGAAGCTAGCCTCCTCTTCTGTATCAGTGCTGTTCAACAGAAACATGAGGGAAACTTCAAATATGAACTCTATATTTAATCTAAAAATTTTTATTTTTATTTATTTTTATTTTTTTATTTTTTATTTTTAATTTTTTTAAATTTTTTTTAATCTAAAAATTTTTAGTGGTTACATGAAAGAGGTAACAAAAAGGTAAAATTATTTTTAGTAATATATTTTAAGTGTGTATATATGTGTGTGTGTGTGTGTGTGTGTGTAATATCATTTCAACATGTAATCAACATGAAATTCTTTAAAAACATTTTTGTTTTTTAGTTTTTGAAATCTGATATGTATTTTCCTGTTATAGCCCATCTCTATTGGGAATGGCCACCTTTTAAATGCTCAGTAGTGACATGTGGCTAGTGGCTACCATATTGGACAGTGCAGTTCTATATACATGCATATTAAACTATAGTTAACTATCAAATATTAAATAAGGAGATTAAGGGAAACACACGTGGCTTGTTATTTGCTTCGTAATAGGTACAGAATATATAGTTAGTGATTTTTGCATTTAAGTAACATGAGCAGAATTCAAGCATCTTCTAAGAGACGATCTTTTGATGGCATGTTCTAAATAAAAATAAAGACCTTGCTTTAATGCAGTACTTTCCCAGTTGCAGTTGTGTCTGTATCATCACAGCCTTTGGACATGGTGGGCAATATATGTTGGACAATACAAATCTAGTAACATGCCTATGAGAACACAGTGACTGAGAGATTGAGCTGGGAAACACACGGCCAATGTACTCCTTCCAACTTCCTCTTAGGAAGCCCCAGAATTTCTCCTACTAGGAGATCTGTATCTCTTGGATGCTTGGTCAACAAAATGCATCAGCTTTCTTGCCAGCATAAAGAGTGTTAGGGGAACAAATGGGCATCGCAGAACCAGATGAACATCAGCACCAACTGCATTATGACACGCTAGCTGTTAAATCTTTCATGGTAATGGCCGCGCTGGAGATGGCTGCCGTGATAGACTTCATGCTGGAAGAAGCCTGTGGTCACTGCAGGTGGTGCTAATATCATCTTATCACTGCATTTGAAGGATCACTTGAACAGCTTGTAAGGAGAGTAGCTAAAGCTATTGATTTTGGATTACATCTGAATGTGAAAAAGACGATGGTTTTGAATCACGGAGTGTCACCCTCACAGGGAATCACTCTCCCAGAAGTAGTTTTAAGGAGTGAAAAATAAAACATTGTTTTGTGCTCAAAATGCACTCAGAGAAAGACTCTTAATTTCTGAATCAAGGGCCAAGAGTGGTCTCCTCATGCTTTCCTGTTCCATCGTTGAGTATCTTGATGAGACCTTTAGTTAGCAGGCTTGTAGAGTTCAAGGTCATAGGTTCAATCATCATACAGACCAGTGATATATCCTGGTCACAGATCCTCTGCTTCTTCCAGCTGCTATCTTGAAAGAGTGTGTGCTTGATCCCAAGAGAATTAAGGGAAATAGGGGTGGCATATAAGGACCATCCATAACCACTACTGGTCAAACAACTCATAAACTATGGAGCATGGGTCAGAAGTGGCACCTTTTATTTTTTAGAGAGAGAGAGAGAAGCAGAGAGGGAGGGAGAGAGGGAACCCAACATAGGGCTCAATCCCACAACCTTGAGAGCACCACCTGAGTCAAAATCAAGAGTCACTCAACCGACTGAACTACCCAGGCACCCCAGCAATGGCACCTTTTACACAAATATAGCACACAGAGCTTGCACCATCAGGAAGAGTCCTATCCTTATAAGTTGGATCACAGTAAATTTTCAATGATAGCCTGCCTTAGAGCTAAAGCTGAGAATGGATGCAAAGCCAGTAAACAAAGCAGCAAAAGAGATTAGCTCCTTGAAATACGGGACTATCAGTAGATCCTAAAAGAACACAAGCTCCCTCTTATTGTCTGAACACAAGAGATCAATGAGTGCAGTTAAGAACCCTGTTAGACTTAGCATTGTTAGCCAATGTCAGCACTAACGTTTCCCTGTCAATACTTATTTATGGCCCCTCTTTATGACATTAGGTTTACCTAGGAGTGTTCTCAAAAGATAGTATCATTTCTGCTTGTCCATCGATTTATCAGCACATTTCTTGTTTATTATATTTATACCGAATTTTAATTTCTTGTACTATTCTAAAGGGGTTTGTTGATTATATCTTACCGAGAAGCAGTAGGTTATATGTGGAACTCATACCAAAGTTCTTGCCGACACTTCTCCACATTCTCCAGCTGTTTCCTATGTTTGCTATTTTCCAACCACTTCAAGAGCTGTGTATTTATCACAGACTATGCTGGAATTGCTCTACTCCAGAGAAATCTTACAGCAGTAAGGTGAAGGCATCAAACTCCCTGTCCAGAAAGAGCTCAGAATCTGGCTGGGGAGAAAGACTCGTTAAACAACTAAAATATAAAGGAAAATTGCTATCATGAAAAGTGGTTTTGCACACATGTGTCTAATGTCACAGAACTGGAGGAGAAAAAAAATTGGATAAACTTTGGGTTTTGCTTATATGGCTACCTATGAATAATCTTTCAAGGCAAAAATCCTTCTCAGTTTTTAAGATGGAAAACGTCAGTTGAAGAGGCTTAAAACAAACAGAAGTATCAAATATACTATGAAGTCATTGAGTGAAAGCTGTTCAGCCACAGCGTACGGGATGTCAAAAAAGCATATGATTTTTTTATACCAGGAGAATTTGTGGCTTATACTTCCAAACTTCATGGATTTAGGGAAATGTTTGTATTTCTTATTTGGTATGATTTAGGGAAACATTTCTTTAACATCTCCTTTTCATATTGTGCAATTCACACGAGAGACATGTCTATGAAATATTTACACATGCTTTTTATTTGAAAAGGAGTGGCTGGTTGCTGCACAAAGTCTTCCTGGTGAAGATTCCTTGCTCTCAAAAGAAAATTGAAGATAAATAAAAAGATTTCAAGGAGAGTTTAGAGAGGCCTTTTCTTTCTTCTTTTTTTTTTTTTCTTTCAAGACGTAATTGATTTGCTCCCCAAAAGGGTCTTTCTAGAACTCTGGGTAGACAATGCTCTAACCTTGTCAGAAGAGCATAATAAATTTAGAGTTAGACTGGTTTGGAAGGAAAGACTTAGAATGAACTACATTTTATAGGAACAGAGCACCGAGGGTCTGTTGTTAGTTTATAGGGCCTTGATTAGATAGGTTATTGATTTTGGCTGCTGGTGATATGGTTCATGTTCAGAAGGTATCAAACTCATGCTGAATAAAATAGAAGCAAATGCTTCAAAAAAAAAAAAAACCAGAAAGTAGCAAGACACTGGCTAGTAGACTACTTACAGTTCCTCAAATGGAATGGGCAGCTGTGCCTTATTGCCTTTAGCCCTCTGGAAGCAGTTATGTGTATTAAATACTGGAATAACTTGATATTTTAAAAGCTTATATGCTCATCCAAGTAAAATGGTTTTAGAAGACTACCGGGAGTTTCATGATTTTATAGTTAAATCAATACCCAGATTTATGCCTTTTGGACAGAGAAACTTGAATTTAATTGAGAAAATGGATCTAATGAGGATAGACATATTTTGTGCAGATGTAAGAGAGTTTTTTTCCCCCCTTATTATCTGAAAAGTGAAACAGGTACTTTTGGTATGAAAATGAATGCAGCTTTACAGGAAAAATGACAAATGCTCAGAACCTTAAAAGAAGATTTGTGATATTGTATAGAGGTTCCTGAATGTCTGGAATCTGGCGGAATAATTTTTTTTGTCTCTTTTCAATTCTTCAACTAAGATTCGTTAGTTATACAGAAAAGCATATAATATTTTACATTATACTGCACAATTAATGACCATATGCTATTAAACTGGCAACCAGACTTTCAAAAATAACAATTTTACGCAGAATCACTAGCAGCATAGATTTTCCTTTTCCTTACTTTACATTTATGGTGCTTCGCATAGACATTTGTATTTTATTCACTAGCTACACAGAGACAAAATTTTTTAAACGAGAAATAGTAAAAGACTTTGTCAATTTTTTTCAGAGATAGCGAGACATAAAAACTCTCTAGACATGACTTTCTGTGTTCTCAGAAGTCTTCTTGGAGTTTCCCAAGTGCACAGAGAAATCTTGTAGGAAAAGTTAGCAAAGTGCAGAGATGTTTTGGTCATCTGCAATTTATTTTCCAATAACCCTAATTCTCCATAGCCTTGGACCACATTGTGCCTCAGGATACACGCAAATACACTGTTCGTACAGAAACAAAAACTCAATTTCTCAGACACTCTTCCTGCGTAGTACCTGCAAGATAGACCTTGAAACGCAATGCAGCAAAATTTCAGCTTCTAAAAACATATGGACTCAAGTAACTTTAAGAAAGAATCATTGGAGGGGCGCCTGGGTGGCGCAGTCGGTTAAGCGTCCGACTTCAGCCAGGTCACGATCTCGCGGTCCGTGAGTTCGAGCCCCGCGTCGGGCTCTGGGCTGATGGCTCAGAGCCTGGAGCCTGTTTCTGATTCTGTGTCTCCCTCTCTCTCTGCCCCTCGCCCGTTCATGCTCTGTCTCTCTCTGTCCTAAAAATAAATAAACGTTGAAAAAAAAAATTAAAAAAAAAAATAAAAAAAAAAATAAAAAAAAAAAAGAAAGAATCATTGGAGGGCAGAATTTGGCTCTGTGATATTTTAATGCAATGCAAGAGTTCCAGAAATAACTGCCTACTTTACTTTCTTGCTGTCCAGAAAACACACATGAAAAAAATTCCCATCTTACTTTTCCTCTATACTCTTTTCTCACAAATTAAGAAGTCTCCTCTTCTAGGACACTCTATGAGCATCATAATTTTAAAAGTAAAATTTGTCTATCAGAGTGTTAGAGATAGACTAGCCTATGTCTTTCACAAGTGTGGAGAATCGATCACTAGTAAATCTGGGAGTACCTAAGAGTTATGTCTAGAAGGTTACCTAAAACTTAACTTCATTGCCATATATTTCTCCTGGAAGATGTTGTGAATATCAGTTTTTTTTTTGTTTTTTTTTTGTTTTTTTTTTTTAAATCTTCAGACATAGCAAACCCATACTGTTGGGAGCGTTTACAGGTTTTATGTGTAATGCTATAAATAAAAATACATTTTCAAAATGTGCACTGCAGAAAATGGAAAATCTGAGTATTAGTTTTGGCTGAAATAATTTTGAAAAAGTACCAAATAAGCAGACATTGGTGTAACTTAAAATGCATAGTCTTTTGAGGGAGTTTTACTCCCGGTTTTTTTCTTCAACATGGTCCTTCATTAAAAAGAGAGAGCTGTTTATACTCTTCTTTTGTGACTTTCCTGTGGTGTGTTTAGGAATTTGTTCTGTAGCGCTTCAAACCTGTTCTCTTTTCAAGAAGCAAAAGCTTTCCTCCAGAAAATCTAAATAAGAATCACCGGATATTCAAAAATAAATGAATTGCCCTCTCCAGACTCTGCCATGAATTTCAAGAAAGCACCTGGCATGTTAGAGAGCAGGAGAAAGCATTAAGCTGAAGAACCTTCAAGTTGCAAGTTTCTCTATTTTAAGTGATTGGGTTTGTGCAGATAAGAGATTTGAAAAGTACGCAGTGAGGTGATCATTTTTCTCTGACAAGGAGATACTACCTAAACTGCAATGATTTAATCTGCACTGCTGATCTGATCCTTTAGAAATACGCTTCTCACTACAGAGAACTTTCTCTCAAGCTTTGTTCACTTAAGTTTCATATTTTACATCTTTTGCCTTGATTCAATGGGTAACCACGGGCCAGGTACAATATTTTTAAATTCCTTATAGGCTAGTTAGTTATTGGAACCCAAACACATTTTCCTCCCTGAGTTGTTACTTTGTTTCACGAGTGGTCTTTTTCTCTTTAGGTGACAGTCTCCTGTTAGCCATGGGGAATTCTCTGGGTCACGCTAGAAAGTTTATGGTCCCACCTGCATCCATGAGAAAGAGAAAACAAAGCTTCATTTTTAAGCCCTTGGAAATTCAGGGCCATTAAGAAACGGCTACGGCCAGCTCTCTCATGTTATTTAAAGGGGTAAAAAGTTCATTATGCTAGTTGGCTTGCGTCTGCTTGTTTATATCCAGATGATTTCAAGAGATTCTATTTAAGTAGCTTGTAAGATGTCAGACCCATGTTTGGGTTAGGGGTGGCTCTGGCTGCAAGTAGGAAGCTCATATAAGAATGACTTAAACAAACACAAAGGAGAAAGAGCTGAGGGCGGTGGGGAGGGCTATGGGGGCAGGGATTGACCTTTGTAAAGATAATGATATTTTCCTTAAAGGCTCGTCCAATGGAACTATTTCTCGTAGCTGATCACAGCCCGGAGGAATCTGGGAAATTCCGAATGTTCAGCTGGGCACATTTCCTAAATCTGAGTTCTTCTTTTTTTCCTTTGAGTTTTTAATTTAAAGGAGGGAATGAGGTAATGGAGATACATTTTCCATAGTAGTTATTCATCTTTCTGCGAAAAAAAACATCAGTTTAGGGTGAATATTAGTTTTGCCCCTAAGTTATTTGCTTCTTCATTGGAACTTTTATTTTCCAAGAATTTTCTTCTCTTAGTGAAGTGTGCCTCATAGCATCCTCATGAGTTAATCTCATACTGGTACTCTCCTACTGAAGATACTGAAACCATCCACAGAAGATGATCCAGCCCTATACAGGGATTAGGAGGATGTATAAATTATTGCTCGCATACTTAACCACTAACAGCCTATTGCATTTTTCTTCTTGGATAAATATAAGCGGCCTAAATTTAGACTGATGGAGATATTATTACTCTATTGTATTAATGCATTGAGAGTTTAATAGATTGTAATACAAGCTACTGTTTCTTCAACCGCTTATTTTTCAGCATGAATTCCCTTTAAAATAGTCTCTGTTCTCTTTGTCACATGGCCGATGTGGTGCTGCATTGATCAATTCAGCTCAGTTCTTAAAAAATGTATCGAATGCCTACTGTTTGTCATGCCTTTTCAAAATCCACTTTTAATATTTGGGATATTTCAGTAAGTGGGGGAAAATTTGCCCAGATTTTCACAGTAGTAAAAAACAAAATCCACTCCAGCTAAACAAGCAAGTATGTATCATAACTTGTAAGTCACCTGTGTAGGCATATTATCCTCGACACCCCTCCCCCACCACTACGTTACCTGTGGTTTTAGTAAATCGTACAATTCATTTATGCTCAAACTGGATGATTCTTGCAGAATCTTTTCTACACACTTTTCTCTGAGTTGTTGATTGATTATAGTGATTGTGTGCCAAAACGACAGAACTTGAAATTCTGCACAATTTGTTCCTACTATCTTGTTAATTACATTAGCTAGGTAAAAACTAGGTAAAAAAAAAGCTGTTTAATTTTTTTCTCTGATGTGACTTTTAAAACAAGAGGGTTGTTTTCCCTTAAATACTCATAAAATCTTTTCTTAAAAGTGATATTTACGTACTTTTCAGGGTAAGAAACAATTTTCTGCATTTCAAGGGACATGATCTAGCTGGATCACAACATAATTATCAGAGTCCACATTTCTGCATCTGGGGAATCAGAATGGCTGATGGAACAAAAAAGATAAAGAATACGAAACAAACGTGAACTCCCCAGGAGAATTAAAGTGCAACCCTCTAGATGACATCCTCTCTCTGATTACTTGAGCTTTCCTTTTTACAAAGTGTCCTACTCAGTATCGTTTCTCACACTTTTCCTAGCTAACGCATGAGGTTCCGTTGTATGACTGAAGCTCATATTTTGGGATGATTGGATGGATTTGTTACTTCTTCTCAGGCTTAAACCAAACACTCTTACACTGGCGCATTTAGTAAGGTGGTACCGGAGCATGGTGAGAATAGAAATCTGTTTACTCTGGGAAACCACTATTTCACCTTTCGAGAAAAGTCTCAGTGGTAGATCTAGTCCTTTTTTTGATATCTTTAAAAGAGCTTGCCATGGCTGAATAGAGGAAAAAGAAAGTGTTCTTTGCTTTAGGAAGCAGTTGAAACTTAAGCTCAGAGTGGAGCCTAAATAGAATGTATGTGAACGCATGGGAAAGAAAGGAACCAAAGAAGATGTGCTGTGGAGATAAACAATCTTGGAAGTGGTGAGGGCTATTTAATGGCCCTGGATTTAGGTAAGTAGACAGCAATTATAGGAAAAACATTTATGTGAGTTAGAGGTACTTCATGATACCTAAAAAGAATTTTTTTTCAACTCTTAACAGAATTATCTATCTTTTTCTTTTTAGGATCTGGTTTTATTGTATTCATATACTTACAAATGAAAAATTTTGTGAAGGTTGATCTTTCATCCTTTTAATTATCTACTCAATTAATATCAACGAGGCCTTAGATTTTTTAGGCTGCCATCTATGAAGGAATAGCCACTGAGCTGGAACCACTTCTCATTATAGATCATAAATCCTAACTGGACATTCTAATTTCAAAATCATGAACCAAGCCAATTCTAACTTATTTTTGTATTATAGCTGATTTCCCCAATTCTAATAAGTACTTCCCCTCCCCCACCTTCCCATACACATTTTAATGTTTTCACATTGAACTACATCTGAAAATCAATACAGACATTTAATGCAGTAGTTTTTCTTTTATATCACAGAAGCTGGCATTTAATTGACTTAAGTATAAAAAATATTTAAAAACATTATCTCTCACTTAACAGAAAGTCTAGAGATGAATAGGTTTGCTTTTTAATTGACACAGCGGTTTAATAATATTAGAGATCTGGGTTCTTTTTATCTCTTCTCTGCCAATGATAAGAATATAGGTATGGTATTGATTTAATTATGGCCATCTGGTGGCTGGTGGCTGTCCATGGCAACCAAGATACCTCACTTCCTTATTCACGCCAACCGAAAGTGAGGAAAAAAACCTCTTCCTTTCAATCTGGTTGGCTCAGTTTAGATCTCCTGGCCACCCTTGGGCCAATCAGAGTTCCCACGGCATTGCTTCACCTTGACTGGTTTATTCTCATCAGGCTCTACCCCTAAAACTTCACCTGGGTCTTTTGAAACACATGAGCTGTGGGAGATACAGGAAGTACTTGATGGATAATTAGACTTCTTTTAGGAGAGAGGCAGAAGGAATCCACTGAGTAGACAATTCATAGTGTCCACCTAAGGGAAGTGGCTATTTGTAAACTGACCCAGGCCCACAAATCTATTGCGCCAAAAAATAATAATGTGGGCTGTTGACTTCACAGATATTATCCAAGGATTTGGATTTATTCTTTCTGTTACCCTGCTCCCTCTGCAGTCTCCTCCAGAAACTCTGCCAAATGACTGGATAATGAATCCCTGATGAGGTGTTAATGGCTTAGAATGACTTCATATGGTAAGCTTCTCAGGACTATTCCATAATAACAAGGAAATCTTAGCATAAAAATCCCTTTTGATGGTACAAAGTTGTGTCCTAGGTCGCACTGAGAGAGAGCTAATTTTAAAATGAGGTGTCCTGACCATTCAGGGTCTTTACATTGGGCCACCAAAACACCTTTGCACATAATAATGAGGCTTAATTTTTTATTGTTTGCCAGCCCAGAGAACATTTCATCCAGAGGTATTTCTGCCACTGCTCCGAGACTCAAATTCAGCATACCCATAATAGCTCCATGCATTAGGGATTTGCACTTTCGGTAAGAATTTGAATTCACCAAATTCACCACAACACAAAATAGAATATCCAGAGGAATTCCTCACTTAGGTGTTTGGTTTTTCTAAGGGTCTGTAAGATCTTTAAGAGCCAAGACTGAACATTTAGATTATGTGCTAACGAGCTGGTATATGCAAGAAAAATGATGTGGGACTTTGTCACATATCCACTTGTCCTTTGGTGTTCCCCTAAAAGGTTAGAGAGAATATGTACATCTGTACATCCTCGGTGAAAGAAAATGTCAGAAGAAAGTATGGGTCTTCTTTTGTACTCTTTGACTTCATCTGGACTTCTTTGTTTAGGAGATCAGCTTTTACTGTGGTAATTTACATTCTTAGATCTCCCTGACTGACAGAATCTGACGCTTCCCACTTGCTGGCATCTGTCAATAATAGATTGCTCAATCAGTATTTACTGAGTACCTACAATGAAGCGATCTCGGATCCAGAAGCCGGGAAAACAAAGATGAAAAATACAGTGTTCCCGACTTCAAGAAGGTCATAATCTAATGAAGGGAGAGAGTTACAATAGCGTAAGTACAACGAAAGGTGTGCACCTGGGGGATGGTGAGAAGTAAAGGAAGGGCAGTAAGTTGAAGGCTGCAGATGAGCCCTGTATGGTATCTTGACATCTGACTTCTGGTTTGGCAAGATTTGACTGGTCACGACCTGGTTTGGTACCCCGTAGTAATAATGCTCACATTTTCGGCTCACGTTACCTTGCGCTAGACCACGTGCTCAATGCTTCACATACGTCTTCCCGAGCAGTCCTCACAGGTATCCTGTGCCGGAGATCCCAGTGTTATCCCATTTTCTAGAAGAGGATACGTGGCTGGAGAAGGTAAGGCTGGGATTGAAGCCTGCTTCTGCTCATTTTGAAAACACTTGCTCTAAAGTGCCCGCTATTACCTTTAGCCCCTTTCATTGTAAAGAGAGCCTTATTTGTTCATGATATAGCTTAAAAATTGTTTGAACATATGGACAATATATGTGCGTGTTTGTATGTCTGCAAAATATACAGTTGGATGGTCTCTATATGTACTTGCTGTGAAAAATGTATGGTGTATGTATATATCTATAAACACTCCCTCCCCATATGCTGAGCGTTATAGTTAGCAAGATGAACCAGTTGGCCGTTACACATGCTGGCACGGCCATCTTAGGAGCAGTTGCTGGGGATGTATAGCACCCCCATTCTCCAGAAGGGTTGTCCTATTGTCTTATGAGGGCTCTTCAAAACTGTTC
The DNA here is from genome assembly GCF_028749965.1 of Puma concolor. Taxonomy (NCBI): domain Eukaryota; kingdom Metazoa; phylum Chordata; class Mammalia; order Carnivora; family Felidae; genus Puma; species Puma concolor. The sequence continues at coordinate 133,594,634 of NC_141668.1, read as the reverse complement.
CAGGCCGTTCTCCGGTGCCAGCATTTCAGTAGCCAATGGATATTTTCTGCTCCTCTCTGATGCTAGAGACGTGTGGAGGGAGGAGGGGGCATTAAAATAATTTTCTGCTGGGGCTCGGATACACTTAAGACAGCCCTCTTCCTGGAATACATAAATGCCAGCAAATCAGCATTTCTTAAGCTGCAGTATCCTTCCTGGAAATCCTGTTAAAGGACATACCCGGGCTACTCATCTCGGGCCGAATGAGAATACAGTGAGCCTCATGATTTCCACCGCTGAGATATTAGCATAAATCTCCCACTAATGCACCTCTGCCTGTGAGGGGAGGAGTCTCTGCAACCCAGGAAAATACGTTAAATTGACAAGGAACTAATGTTTCGCTACTGGCGCATGGCGCTGTGAAGGATGCATTCACCGGGAATTTCCCGTTCTACAAATACCATTGGGTCCGCCTTTAGAATTTTCCCCTATTGGGTCGCGAGGAATGATCAGATACGTCACTAGGGAAAATGACTTTTTAGCCGCTCGTGGAGCCGGTGTAAGAACCTCACGGCTAAGAGAGCAGTTTCCTCTTCAGATTTAAGCGAGCGGGTTCCTTTCCCTCCGGAAGCCCGCATCGCAACGGCCTCGCCAAGACCGCGGCCGGGTCATTAGCCCCCTTTTGATGATGGGCCAATCCAGATGCAGGGGGGTAAGCGAGCGTGCACCTGGGAATGTCAAAGCTGGACGGGTTGTCAGAATCCTAGACCTGTGGAGTTCTCCTCCATCCTTTCCCTCTTTCTCCTTTTCCCTTCTGAAGCTTCTGCCCCCCTTCTTGTTTAGAAGTGGAATTTTCAGGCCCATCACCATCCCCCGGAGCCTAGTGCTCAGCGAATCCTTTTTGGTGTGTGTGGAATGACTGTTGGGTGAGTGTAAATGAAGCCAGAGGTGCGACCCCAGCGCCTAAGACTCTGGAGCCACAGTGGCTTCAGGGAAAGAGCAGGCCAGCATCTTGTCCCCCCGGCTTCCCTGGACTGCCACCCTGTCTCCACTGACCACCCGCACCCCACACTGAGTACCCCCGGACGACCTCCAGGGGCTCACTTTGAGGGCCTTCCTGTTTGCTGGAGCTTAGTAGCACTAGGATCTTTATCTCCCAGCCCATGGCTTTGCTCCTAAGCAGGGCTCTACTTATGCACGGGAATAACTGTCTTCCAGCCATTCACCCAGCTCACTTAGCTGCCCCCTGGTGCTGCAGTTTTCTCTGTTCTGTCTGCGACTGGGGTCAGGGGACTTCTGTGTGCAGTCCTGGGATCAGAGTGACAGGCTTGCCGTGCCCACAAGTGTTTAGAGACAGGCTCAAGTTCTAAGGGGGATGTACTTCCTGAGTGGCGGCAAGGTGCTCGGCAGACAGTTTTGACAGCCCCGTGGCCTTCGTTTTCCTCGTGTTCTTCTCTTTTCCTCTCTTCGCTGCATAGATTTTTGGTATTTTACTTAAGCTTGGTGCGTGTGTGCATGTTGTTTGTGCACACGTGAGAGGAGAAAAGATGGGTAAAGAGGATGGTTTTTTGTTGTTTGGCTTTGTGTTTTTGTCGCGCCTTGGAGTAATGAGGTGGAGATTCCTTGTCCTCGAAGATAAATGACTTTGAATGAACTTAGCTTGTAATCCTGGCTCTAACACATCTCTGTGAGATCTCTTCATCGCGCTGAGTCCTAATTCCTCGTATGTGAAATGAATGTGGTAATAGCGTTTTATGTTTTTGTTTTTTTTTTTTTTTAATGAAGTTTGAGCTAAATAATATATATACATTGCCTAGTCCGGTTAGTGCGTGGTAGATGGCAAGTTTTCAGGCCAATGGGGACTACTCTAACAATAGCAATAATGACAAAATAGCAATCATGTGGATATTATGTAATATACGTAATATACATAGGCAGTGTATATAACACAAACATAATACAAATATATATGTATGTATGTATGTATGTATGTATTATATATGGGTATATAACACTAGGCCTTAGAAAATAGTTTTCTAGGATCTAAAGCCTTTTTACAGGCCAGAGTCTCTTTTGTAGATCCACGTGGGCATAAATCCCCTTGAATTGCATTAGTGTGTCCAGTTAAGCAAACATTGAAGGTCTTAGCTGAACTTTGAGATGTACTCTTCTTCACCGAACAACCAAGAAATACCAGATTAGACTGTGCTGCCCTATATCCGTTCATTCTTTCACTAAATATTAAACCCATTCCAACTGTGTACCAGGGACTATATACCAGGATCAGGGTACTATAGACTATAAGACATACCTTCCCTGCCATGGAGTTACAACGGTAATTAGGTAGCAAGAAGGAAAAGAAAGGTGCTCAGAAACAGAAACAGCGGCTTCCTACTTGAAATTGAGGTTTCAGGGGAAAGAGATCAAAACTTGTTACCTGGTCTGAAGTGTGAATCAAAGTTAGCCAGCTGAACGAACAGCAAAAGCAAATGGCCTGTGGTGGATAAAAAGCCCCTTGTACTGGGGAAACTGACTGGCTCTGCTCAGGCTGGAAGGTCTGTGCAAGGATCACAGTGTAAGTCGTGGTGAGGAGCTTGGAATTTACCAGGGAGCAACGTGGGGACATTGAAGGTATTAAGCAAGCAAGTGTGACAAGTTTTAGTCGACACTTTTAAGAGACTTGTTTGGTACCATCTTCCCTTCAGCAGCTGCTGGCCTTTTGTTCCACTCCCATGTGCAGCAGGCCAGGGATGCATCTGCCCTCTCTATCTAGTGAAACATGCCCAGAGACAAGGATTTAATTTTCTCACTCCTGTTAAGAGAAAGTGGCTTATGAGGCTGTATATTTTGTCTTGAGAGAACATTTATATCTTAACAGAGATCCAAGTTTAAGCCAAAGGAATGAATCTCTAAGTGTGATTTTTCTTCCCTCAACAACTCTCAGAGCTGAAGGGGCTTCTCATGCAGAGGAACATGGCCAGCCTGTTAGTGTGTGAGAGCTCAGAGACAAGACTAGGGATCAAGTCCAAGCCCTGCTCCCCAGGTGTATGAGTTGATATATTCAATCTTCTTAACTCTCAGAGTTTCCTTATCTGTAAATGGGGGGGGGGGGGGACTCAGAGTTGTGGGATTAACTGAAATGATGCATAGGAATAAATACACCATTGTGGAACTCTTTATGTTTGATGCTACTGTGCTGGGTCCGGGAAGGACCTCCCTTCCCCTGAAATCTCCTTTTTTTGAAAACATTATCGCAAGGTTCCAGGGTAATTTCAAATTGACTTTCTCATGATCTGTATCATGTCATCTATGTTTAGACATTTTCACACTTTCCTCTGAAAACATTTTGGGTGTTCTTGCTTTAAGAAACATATACTTTCTTCCACACATATTTTTGCATGTTACAAACTGTCTCAACGTGCAAATTATTTCCTTGAAATAATTGGCAATTTAGTGTCTGTGATGGGCAGGGGTGATTCAACTGAGAGTTCAAGAAAGAGGTTTCAGACAGACTGCAGGGAGCGGGCTGGGGCTGGGGGGGCGGGGGAGGGTGGTCTTCAGAATCCACTGTGATGTATGATAGGATGAATGAATGTCAAGTAGGCTCAAATGCTCAGAATGTCAGAACCAAGATTGGCTGGAAGTCCTCATTTTGCCTTCAGAAAGGGGACTGGGCAGGAAATGAGTGTCTAATGGTGGTAACAAGTTTTTCAATTCCTATGGCATATGCCCTCGGAAAGCTTGCTTATCTCCCTACTTCTTGCTCCCCCCCCCCCACCCCCTTCAAAAGAAAGGGGTAGGGGAACTGAAAAACATTTGGCACAGGTGCAAGAAAGCTGAAAACGTCTGGCAGAGCTCACAGGCGTCTTTTTCCACTCGGCACCAAATGTTTTACAGTCTTCGTGAGCCCATATAGATCCTGGCTTCTGCCCAGTCGTTTGTTTGAAACCGTAGGCTCCGAGAAAAGGCTCCACACTGCAGCTGGCCTTTAAACCGTGTTTTATGGGGGAGAGTGTTCAGGGTACAATTGGAATGAGGAGAGCTTGCCTTTGACGTTGGACGTAAAAGTAACAGATTGGAGTGGGGTGGAGCTAACACTAAGGAATTGTTGGTCTGTACATTTTCCCAATGAAGACTAAGCTTTTGGAAATTTCACCTCAATCTCAATGGTTTCACAGGCTAATTTATAGTGAGGCCCCCAAATGTGATTTTAGCCCAATTTAGCTCAATTTTACTCAAATATAATCTAACAGTTTCCATGTAATGGAAATGGCAGGACTGTTCTTAGTGATGCAAATTTCCTGCTAATTTAGGGCCACTGTGGCTTAGATCCTACCTACACGCAAGTTCATTGTGAATGAACATTTGATAGGCAACTATCCATCTTTCTGCCTCTCTGTAGCATTCTGTGGTTCCTTATCATGGTTATGGCTCCTGATTTCAAAGGACTAATGACTAATTAGATTTGGGGGGGGGGATAACTATATGTAAATGATACAAAAGAAAGACTCGACCAAGTTAATCAGAAACTGAAATTTGCATATAAAAAGTGCCTCTTACTGGGACACTTGAGGGAAAAGTGGGCATTGGGGTCCTCCTCATGCGTTTGGCTTGAAATAATAATTATTCTTTGGTGAATACTTGCTCTGTGTCAGCCCCTCTCCCAAATGATTCTCGTGCACATTTTCGTTTCACCTTTATTGTAACTGTGAGGCCTGAGTGTGATCTCCATGCACCAGCTGAGGAAACTGAAGGTTAGAGAATTTATGCGACTCTCTGAGGGAAAAGGATTATTAGGAATGTGCATTATGGATTGACTTGTGTAGTCCTTTATGAAAAGTTTGCAGGAGCCACAAAGAACAAAATATCCCACAATTCCCAGAATAAAAATTGCACCCGCTTCTCTGTACTCAGTGGCTTGTGTAAGATGAGTTATCCTGGAAGGAGGGTAAAGATGATCCCAATACCCCAGAAGTGGGGGTTTCTGCTTCTCAGCGGTCAAGACGTTTCTTTTTCAGGGGAATTAATGAATATGCAGCTGAATTTCTGACATAACTAATCAATATGGAAGCTACAGTTACTTTATTATTTTGGGAGCATTTTGGCTCTGCTGTAAGAGCCAACGGATATCCCGTGTCCCCTGGCGTGCCAGAATTGTGACAAAAAGGTAGAGCCATCTTGAATAAGCTAGAAATGGCATAATGTGAAGGAGGCACCCCCAAAGTTGTGCCTCTGTTTGATTCTCCTGAATCACATCAGTCAATAAATGAGCACTCTTACGGTTCTCAAACTGCGAGCAGTTAAAAGAAAAAAAAAATAATAATAACGGCATCGATGTATATTTAGAGGGATGGGGTACGGAGACGGAAAGAGCAAGTTGCATGCCATGAAACAAAAGGAAAAATAAGAAGAGAGAGGGTGTCACTACTTCCCTGTGGCAGAATCAAAATCTTCTGTTGGATGTCATGTTGAAAAGATTTCCAAATCTTAGTTCTGTGAGCTAAAGCAGATGGATGCTCCATGTTGGTGCAGATTCCTATTTGAAGCAGTGTGGTTGCAAAGATGGGGTGGGTCATTTCATTTTCTCTGAAAAACTGTCTTGTGCTCTCTCAAAGAATTATCATACCCAACCGAGTGCATCATCTATGACGCTTTCCAAATGTTAAACAAATGCTTCAATCAGGGTTTCAGATAGATCTGCCCTTATTAATAGGCTGGTTTCTTCAGTTCATATGTTTGGACAATGCTGAGCCAAGCATGTCCGTGCAGGTTATTCTTATTGCAGGACTTCTCAGAGCCTTCAATACCCCCCATGAGTCTCTAAGAGGGAGTAATATGATACCACCGGATCGGAGAATGCTTTCTCCTCAAAATACCTGTTTGAAATGACTGTGCTGCTAAGCAGTCTTAGGGAAGGGCTGAGATACCACGACTTGACTGAAGAAGGGTCTCGCTCTTTAATCCTAGTTACAGTGAACGTGGCAAAGCCCCCCATCTACGTAGAAGTTCATTAGGAATACATTTTTCAGTTAGCTCTTCTTCTCTCACCTTCCTTTGGTCCTCTTTGGTTTCTTATCATGCTTGTAGCACATAATTCCTAAGGATTAATAACTAATTAGATTTCCAGACAACCATAAATTAAAGATGTCGAAGAACAAATGAGAGCAGTAGGGTAAGTCAAAACTGAAATTTGGAGTCTCGGCTCCCACTGAATAATTTAGTTGTAAGCACTTGCTGGAATAACTACGTGCAATTATGTCCCCTTTATGGGGAATCCTGGGGAAGGATCCTGAAATGAAGCCTGTGATTCCTCTTGGCACAGCATATTTTCCTTCTCAAGTTGTCAGAGGAGCCTGTGTGCTGTGTGCGGTTTCGAAGCACGATGGGCCACGTTTGCGGTGCCCTTTTTGCATAAGACAGGACTGTCTGGAGAGTGCTAGCATGTGCAAATGCCCTGCTGAGGCCCCTTATGATTAGCTGTGAACTTCCTTGTTCTTTTGACAGCTAGATCTCTGTCAATAGATTGCAAGGAAAACCTGTGCTACCATATCCCAGACAGAAGCGGGTTCACGTTGAAGCTATTGAAACGTATGCTTTTCCCATCCTCCCTTGTGCTCAGCCCCTTTCGACCTGTTAATATGTTCTTATAAACTTGCAAATTAAGATATTTTTCATTCTTCATTCTTTTTTTTTTTTAATTTTTTTTTTCAACGTTTATTTATTTTTGGGACAGAGAGAGACAGAGCATGAACGGGGGAGGGGCAGAGAGAGGGAGACACAGAATCGGAAACAGGCTCCAGGCTCTGAGCCATCAGCCCAGAGCCTGACGCGGGGCTCGAACTCACGGACCGCGAGATCGTGACCTGGCTGAAGTCGGACGCTTAACCGACTGCGCCACCCAGGCGCCCCTCATTCTTCATTCTTAAAAAAGATTCTCCCAAGTGTTAAGCAGCAAGCCCCACAAAACGTGGCTCTGCCCCCACTCCAAAGAAGGCCTTAATTGGATTTTACCACAAAAAGAAGGACCGTATTAAAATCTCATCCGCAGTGCATATCTAAGCAATTGCAGGCAATACAATAAAAAGGTTCAGAAAGACGTTTTCACGTGCTGGAGTGTTCACCTGAAGGCTTCGTGTAGGTGCTCAGCTGTAGCTATGAGTGTCTGTTCTCTTTTCTCCCCTATGATTAAAAGGCTTAGACATCTCTAATGATTCGAGTTTCCTTCTAGAACATGTCTAGATATTGTATAGGCTCCTATTTTTGTTTTTAGGTTTATTTTATTTATGATGTGGCAGCGAGCACGAGTGGGGGAAGGGGCAGAAAGAGACAGAGAGAGGGAATCCTGTGCTGACAGCACAGAGCCTGACTTGGGTCTCAATCTCACGAACCTTGAGATCGTGACCTGAGCCGAAGTCAAGAGCTGGTAGTTTAACTGACTGAGCCACGCAGGTGCCCCTAGATATGGCATAAGCTTCTGTTGGGGGAGGTCCTCAAGGGGATGTGACTGCCTGTTGATCTGTGAACCGGACCCTGGACAATCAGCTGCTCCTTACCCTGGTCCCCAGTCCTTGGACTGTACATGCCCCTTGCCTTCCCTGCTCCCAGAAGCTGACCTCTAAGAGAGCCTTGCGACAGGAATGTGAACTTGAGATATCTGGATGGAATATGTGATTGAAGCCAGTTAAGGCTTCTATATAAACTTTTAAGGTTTGCTGGGTGGGTGTGGAAAACTCCTGGCCCAAGGTGATCCAAGGCGAGGGCAACAAATGGCTGCCTTAGTGGACTGACCCCTCATGCCCAACTAGAGGCTGAAACTCTGGTGAGAGAGTTGGAAGAAGAGCTGAGGTGAGAGAAAGACAGACAAGCGTCCCCTGCTCTTCTGGCTTCGGGGCTGTAGATGGATGTAGGATGGTAAGTTGGAGACCTTCCTATGTGGTTTTGCAAAGCCAGAAGGGTTCACGCCACGTGGGATGAATGGTGAAGGTCTGAGCACTTGTGACAGAGTCTGATTAAGACCCTAGGAGGTGGAGTCCATGGGAAGGTGATGAAAAGGAGCCGGAGGATGTTGTGGTGGTCCAGGAGGAAACAAATGACCTCTGATACAAAACAAAAATTTCATAGCAATTACCCTAGACTTCTAATAATAGAATATACCTCTAAAAAAACCCTAGGAGAACACTTTCATTCTTTCTCTGTCTCTTGATGTTGTAAATCTTATCATGTCTTTCAAATGTAAACACCTCTGGAGGTAACCAAAGTCTACCCACAGAGACTGGAAAAAGAAAGGGGGTGGGGAGAGGCTCTGTTTTGCTCCTTCCCTCTCTCCCTCCTCCCTCCCTCTCTTTCTTCCTTCCTTCTTTCTTTCCTTCCTTCCTTCCTTCCTTCCTTCCTTCCTTCCTTCCTTCCTTCCTTCTTTCTTTCCTTCCTTCCTTCCTTCCTTTCTTCCTTCCTTCCTTCTTTCCTTCTTTCTTTCCTTCCTTCCTTCCTTCTTTCCTTCCTTCCTTCCTTCCTTTCTTCCTTCCCTCCTTCCTCCCTTCCTTCTTCCATTTTTTTCTGAAAAGAGGATTTTTAAATACAGATTGCTAGGGAAGCTCTTGCCCCCAAGACTAGTCATAGCCTCTATAAGATTCCTCACCAAGGGCTGAAGTCTGGAATGAAAGTTAAGGGGTCTCTGTCTGTCTGTCTGTCTCTGGATATGGGTTATGGGTATTTGATGTTTTTGTACCTCCAGGGGTATTGCCAAAATTAATTTGTAAAATAGCCCTATTTAACTGACTTAAAGAAAAACAAGCTTTAACATCAATAGTACACTTAGAGTAAAAGTAAGACAATTTTCTTTCATCTGCTAGCATGACAAAGGTTCCTTGGAATACTGGTCTCTTCTTAATGGAGTAGTAAAAGATTTTTCTTTACCTTTTAAATCATCTGTCTAGCAAACAAAGATTCTGTGTTTTATCCAAATAATTTCCTATCCTTCATGTTGTCTTTATCAGTCTTCTATATTAAAAGAGCTAAGGTATTATTTTTTTTCAACCATGTAACTTTCTGTATTTGTCTTTGAAATTTTTGTCATTTTTGTTAATTGGATAACTATTATTTCACAGTGACCTGTAATCTTACTTAATCAAATGTTATAGGAACTTTTGAGATTTTTGACAAACTTCTCCCAAATCAAATTCTAAATGATGTCTTGTTGACCTTGAACTAACATTGGGATTTCTGGAGCGTTTCTGGAAGATTTCAAAAGGTTGTTTGTTTGTTTCTCCTTCTAAAACAGAGATATTAAACTCATTAGGGCTTATTTGATGCATTACATTAAATGGGAAGCATTGTCAGTTAAGTGATGCTAAACTTTCCGTAGGAAATATTTGCATGGAAGTTACTAATATGTGTTCTAGAAGTTATATGAACTTCCTAAAAATCTGACACATCCTGGTGTGATGTTATCAGTCATAATTCTAGTAATTTTTTTTTTAATTTAAGTTTATTTCTTGATTTTGAGAAACAGGGAGAGTAAAAGCAGTGGGGGGGACAGAGAGGGAGGGAGAGAGAGAATCTCCCCAGATAGGCTCTGCACCATCTCTGCAGAGCCCGATGTGAGGCTCGAACTCACGAACTGTGAGATCATGACCTGAGCCGAAAACAAGAGCCGGTCTCTCAACTGACTAAGCCACTCAGGTGCCCCAATAATTCTAGTTATTAGTTTTAAATGTACGTCACAGAAATAAGCAAACTTCCTTGTCAACTGCATTATTATAAGCTCTCATCAGAGAGCTTTTGTTTTATTCCAACGCTTTTGCATAAGTGCTCCTGCAGAGTGCTTCATCCTCTAAGAGACTCATGGAAAAGACTCTGAGAAATGGAGTTTTCTGATAACTAAGATCATCCCACTGAACTGAACAAGAATTAATGACACGGGATGGTGGCCCAAGAGCTGTTGCCTCTTCTGTTCCCTCACATCAGCACAGTGGGCCCAGTGATGGGGCAATGCTCACGCGTGAAGGCTGGCCTCTGCGGCAGGCAGGACGCTCTGCGGCCTTTGCATCTTTGAAGGAGAGGATGAGCGAGCGGTAAACCGGAAAATTCAAGGCCCAGGTACCACCGTCAAGTTCGGGGGAGGTGTTTGGTCAGGGAAGACACGCGTTGTCACAGAAACTGTGACTGACACGGTCCAAGCCTCTCCAACGCTTAAGAAAGTGAAAGAAGTCCAAGAGTTTGTAGGGATTTTAGAGTTGTTGAGTACTTTTAGTCCCCACATGGCACCGTGCCTGAATCCCTTATTTGAGTTAGATAGGCCTATCTGTGACTCTGAAAAATACAGGTCAAGCCCTGAGGCAGAGACCACAGAAAAAAGAAAAGAGTACCCCTAGGGTTTTTGGTTCTAGCTCTGGAAGGGGGCAGGAACTGTATACATGCCCCCAAGAACACCAGCTCTTAGGGGTGGGCGCAGGGCTCTTCCAGGGAGAGCTTCTCGGGAAGGAATAAACCGCAGCAGCCAGGGGGCTGAACTCAGAGCGGTTAATAGCCCTGACCATTAACCCTTTGCCTAGTTGGGCTGTTTTAAAAGGATTGACCCTATGGCTTAGAGAGTGGGAAGCTGAGGGGTGGATGATCACTAGTGGCCCTTATGGTATCAGGAAGTATGGCCAGACATTTGGGTTTGCCTGTAACAGCCTGAGGCAGTCCTATTTTCTGCCTCCTGGCTCATGAGCTACTGATACTCCCTGGTGATCGGGAAGCTGATGCCCTAGCCCAGGTGTGAGCCCTAGCGACTGACCCCTCGGTATCTAGATACGGCAGATTGAGCTCATTGGCAAAGTGGCCGCCATTATACCTCTGTGTCAAGGAGTATTGCCAAGGATATCAGATCACCCTTGAAATATAGAGACTTGGTTAATGCAATAATAGCATGTCCTGTGTATCCTAAACAGTGCCCAAGGTCAACTGCCAAAGGAGTCTGGGGCCGTTCCCCAGAGTTCCCAACTGGTGAGGCTATGGCAGATCGAACTATTGGTTGCTCCCCTCCCTCTGAGTGAGGGTTCTAAATATGCCCTGGTTTTTGTGGACACTGTACCTGCCTAACCTATGACACCCCTTTGCCCGCAGTCACTCTGGAATGCGGTGCTTTCTCTGGGTGGAGGCAATTCTCTGTCACTCAGCTGCACAGCAGCTCACCCCTCTGATTTCCTGGGTGGGAAATGATGCAGTCCCCCTCTTTTCCAGAAAAAAACAAGGGCATGTGTCAAGCTCTCTGTGTGGTCACACTGAAGTCCCTCTCATCAGCTTAAGCAGGAGGGCAGGCATTCCCACTGCCCTCCCTTTTTAACCCCTCACAGTGTTGAACTGGCCAACCTGACTTTCAGCCATGGTTGCCTTACACCTTAAGTGGATAAGAGCAGGGGCTTTGGAATCAGATAAACTCCCACTTCCAAATCTCTACTCTGCCATCATGTTTCCCTGGCATTTGAAAATTGTTTAAGTATTGCAAGCCTGACTTTCCTCATCAGTACCATGGGGATCATAGCACCTTCCTCAGGGGTTGTTGAGAAGATTTAGTGATATAAGCACGAGAGGACATTCATGAAGTGCCTGGCACCTATATGTGGTTATTATGATTACCCGCTATCATAAGTATTATACTAATTTCAGAGAAAAGGGTACAGTATCATAAAAGGGAGGAAAAAAAAAAGAAATATGGGTAGTAGAGAGAGGTGCTCATTTCGGAAGAGGAAGCAGGGAATAACGAAAGGTTGTCCAAAAACAATGGGTAAGTTTCAAAAAATTGGTATGATGTGGAGTATTGCAGAAATAAAGATATAGACATCTCGCATGTGTTATGGAAACAAATGAACTGAGCAGTGATGCTAACAATAATTGTAGCTGAAATTTAGCAAGTGTACTGGAGGTACCACACCAGCCCTAAGGGTTTTGCTGAATTATCTTTTCCATTCCTCACAGTGACCCATGGGGTAGGTGTTATCAGCCACATTTTATTGATGAGGAACCTTGAGGCTGAAAAAGGTTTAGTTACTAAGTACTGCATTTAGCTAGTAAATGGCGGGGCGGGGGGGGGGGGGCGGCGCGGGATTGTTGGACGTCAAGTCTGTTTGTAGACCTTGACTTTCTTACTTATTATTACAGGCGAAACTGTAGACTTTTCATGGAATATACTTGCAATATAATGGACTGTTCTGGAGCAGGAGCCTTCTAATAGCCCAACCACATCAAAGACCGGAAGGAAGGGCCCTTGAAACATAACTTTTGGATGCTCCCCTGATATGGACCACCTAGGTAATATTCTGCCCCCACCCTCAGAGAAGACTGACCCTTCTAAGATAGCTTTAAACCAAAGGATGTCCTTTCATCCTCCCGCTCCTCTCAGCCCCTAGGAGGACTCTAGAGTTACTGCCAATTGTTATGTTTACAACAGATAAAATCAGAAGAATTGACAGGGATTTTTCCCGTATAAATGGTATTAGTTATAAAATTTCTGCTCACTCTAGGGTTTCACAGGGCGTCCTGCTCATGGCCTAGCTCCCTCGTGCAGAAAGCCCCAGCAAGGGCAGGGAGAAGTAAATTTCAGGCATGACCAATAATATATACACTGGGTTCTAAGCCAATGCAAATGTGCTGAAAGTTCATCAGATGACTTTTCACTGATTATTCCTCCAGGACCCATCCAGCTATTGAGAAGTCAGTTTCCATAATTCTTCTCCATGCAGCAGAACTTGCCAGGGGCCTGGAATACAATTTAGGCTACAGTCAGATGGGATTTGCACTTCGTCCAACCCTGCAAAGTCACTCCTTGGCTATTATTTTTCACTCTATTGTAAATAGCAAGAGGCAGATGAAAAGGTAAAAAATATGTTGGTTGGAAGATACTTATTCTCGCCTACCTAGGGTAATCAAGAGGAGACATCAGCTCCAGATTTGGTAAGTAATAACTCACATTTGACTTTAATACACTGTGATAAACTTTGAGGAATATATCTTTTAAAACATAAAATGCTTTCCCTCTGATTTAAAGTTTGGGGGATTGGTCCTGCACCGTAGGCAGGTTAGATTTAGCATCTCTGGAAATTCCAGAGCCATTTTAAACGACTCTTTTTTGATCACTTGCTGCAGCTCCAGCTTTCAAAGAGAATGAGATGTTTTGGGAATGAATTGTGATGGACTTATATGAAAATTTATATGACCCAGAATTGGATTTGTTCCCCGGGAATATTATAGATTATGTTTTATGTTGGAATTACATCAGTGTGCAGAGCAGCAGAAGGCTGGCTTAATGTAGCTAAAAATATACCTTGACTTTCCACTTGGAATAGATCCCCCCACCCCCCCTGCAACCCGTTCCTTCCCTAATGAAAATAATGGCTTCATGACTCATATATGTGATAGACAGTAGGGAATATTTGAGTCTTAAAATAAGAAGAGTTTTGAGAAAGGGCTAATGATCCTTTTCTAATTTCTTTCCCATCCATCTCTTCCCTCCTGTTTCCCTGTCACCATACTATTTCAGGCCTTCATCACCCCATGCCTTTACTGCAAGTGCCACTTTGTTCGTGTCCAGTCTCTCCTTGCCATAATCTGTCCCTTACACTTGTACATCTCAAGGCTTTCTCACACGGTACTTTACTCATGGAATCCCCTGCCATTCATCCGTGGCTCTTCATCTGCTCCCAAGTAAAATACAAACTAGCCTTCGAGGTCCTTTCTAGACATGGCTCTTGCCTCTTCTTTTCCTCCACAACCTTTCAGTTCATACCAGCACCTTAGCCCAGGCCTGCGCTAGGTCTTACCCAAAGTTGGGCAGTAGTCAGTACCCTCCTAACCAGTCACCAAGTTGGTCTCGCTCTTGCTTTTTGTCGAACCAAGTGTCCCTCAGCATATTTACACAAAGACCACTGGTGGCATGCAGGATGATTTGGGTGCCACACAGATACTTCGGTTCTCAAAATTATTTCTAACACTTTGCTAATCCATTATTGTAAAAATGTCACTTGTCGATCAAAACTTTAAGTTTATGCATGTTATTGCTTAGATTGAGAGCCATCAAAGAAGCAAGCTAACTTCATGAGATCTGTGGATCTGCTGAGGCTCTTCTGAAACATTTAGAATCCCATTTCCACCTCACCTCCCAGGGGTAGTTCGACAGACACCCCTCCTGAGCAAAGTGATTTCCTGCCATGCCCACATCGGCAGTAACCTGGTTGTAACAACGGCAGAGTTATGACACTGGCCCCCTCCTACCTTCTTGGCTTCCTATCCCAACTGGAGGGAAATGCAGCTGGTATTTCAAAGCTATTCAGCAGTGATTTGAGACATTAATATAGCTTTCTGAAGAGCCTCAATTACAAAGGATGAGCAGCTCAGCTACTGGGAAAATCTTGTTCGGTATTCTTGTTGTATTTATTTATTTTTTTAATTTACGGGAACTTGCTTTTAAATAAGGACCCACAGGCAGAAAGCGCTGAAAGAGGAAACAAAGCCGATGTTGGAGAGGGCTGAACCTCGTGAAAGCTCAGTATCCACACAATAAGTGGTGGCTTTGTAAATTCACTCTAAGTACATTTGAGAAACAATAAACCATAAAAGAGGTTGCCGTGACCTTGGTTTCTGCATAGCTTTTGAGATAAATGGTCTAAGTATCAGAATGCATTTGGTTGACCATAGTGTTGTTGACTGATTAAAAACGTTCATGCTCCTGAACCCCTTGTAGAATGCTGATGAGGGCTGACCTGGGTGCCGTGTGCAAGATGGATTCTTGAGGCAGAGATCAAAGTTGCTTTGCTAAAATGGAACACTAAAAGGTAAGCCTTCATAACTACAGATGAATGGGCCAAAGCTACTGACATAAAGATTAAATTGCAATACATTGACTTTGCATTTATTACTTATTGGGGACATATCTTAAAAGCATTTTGAGTATGTTCCAAATTCTCATCGTTGCACAGGATAACAACTTTTAAAACATTGACATCAGTGAATGGTTTTCTTTGAGTCTCATCATTAGATTTTTTTGATTGATTTTGCTTTAGAAGTGAATACTTGAACTTTATCTTGGTTTGATCATTCTTCATCTCTGCAGCTTCTAGGCATAGTGGTTGAAAACATGGGCTTTGAAATGAACAGACCTGAGCTCACACCTTGTGACTTTTGCTTATTGGGTGTGTGACCTCCGACAGACTATTTAATTTCCTTAAGACTCTATTTCCCCTAGAAAAATGGATTAATAATAGAATCTGTTTTATAGAGCTACTTAGAGAACTGTGATAATATATACAAAGACTTAATTAAATATTTCCTATTGAGAATTTTCTCATCTGTAACATAAATAAGAATAATGTAGTAAAGGGAACACATGGAGGTTCTCTGCTCAACCCCTGATTATACACTAAGAGTGCATGGTTAAGTTCATGTGTTAGTAGATGGTATTGAATCCAGGCCCAAGAAATGCTCACACACTCTTTTTCCCCACAGTTTTGACAGAGCAAGCAATATGGAAAGGAAAATAGCTGGATAGGGAAAAAAATACATCCTTCTAGCTGTGCAAGCACCAATCAGGACGGGTCTTTCTGGCCAAGCTTCAACCAGATGATGTGGTTTAAACGTCAAGGTGTAAGTAAGGACTACTGCTTTCTACTCCTTGTATCCAGATAGTTCTTAACTGAGGTCCCTCCTGAGGAATGTGAAGCAAAGAAAATGGGATGAAGCTAGCTTAGTCGAAGGTCAAAGTATAAGCCTGGGGCCGAAGGAAAAATGAGAGTGGTCCTGCTTTGTTGCTGATCTTTAAGCCAACCACCCTGACCTAAATTATACCACGTTGTAAAATGGGGTCCAGTGAATGTCCTGGCCTCTGACCAAAGAGATAAACAACTCCTCTTTCAGAGACAGGGAGGGAGTTGGGGGATCATTCCTTCCATAGATTCCTTTCAAAATGTGGAGTCTTTTGCACCAGGGCTGCTAGACTTAGCAAATAGAAATATAGGACACCCAGCTAAATCTGAATTTTAGATAAGCGAGGAATTGTTTCTGTAGTATAAGTATGTCACATGCCATATTTGGGACATGCTGATAGTAAGGTGTTATTTTTGTTTATCTGAAATTTGAAGTTAACTGGGCATCCTCTGGGCTGTCTGGCAATTCTATTTCCAGCTGTGTTTTAAGGTCAGTTTGGGGATGGTTCACTGAGACTGATAGGAGGACATTCAGAGCTCTTTCTTTGTTGTGAGATGTATCCTGTGTGTTCTGGAATGTTTACGTAGCATTCCTAGTTTCTACACGCCGAATGCTAGCAGAACTTCCCTTGCTTCCACTGTGGCAAACAAATATGTCTCTAGACGTTGCCCAGTGTCTCTTGGAGGGCAGAGTCACCCCTAGTTGAGAACCACTGGTTTGGGGATAATGACAAAAGCAGGACTGTGAAGCATATCAAGATGGTAGACCAGAAGGTGACACTTACAGTTGCTCCTTGAGCGACACGAGTTTGAACTGTGTGGGTCCACTTATATGTGAAATTTTTTTTTCAGTACATACGGTGCAGTACTATAAAAATACAGTACAATAGTGTGAATGTATTTTCTCTTCCTTATAATTTTCTTAGTAACATTTCCTTTTCTCTAGCTTACTTTCTTGTAAGTATGCAGTACGTAATCCATATACAAAATATGTATTAATCAACTGTTTATGTTATCAGTAAGGCTTCCAGTTAACAGCAGACTATTAGTAGTTGAGTCTGGGGAGGAATCAAAAGTTATATCATAGGATTTTCTACTGGGCAGGGGATCAGGGCCCCTAAACCTTTCACTGTTCAAGAGTCAACTGTATATCCAACCAAATAATGATCTGGGCCTGATCTGTCATCATTCCTTCCCCTCTCCCCATATCTTGGGCTCCTTCCCAGTTATGTCAAGGGCTATCTAGACCTATGTAGAGAAGCCCAACAATACATTTTAGTCCCATGTTGATTATAATCACTAGACACTCATTCTCTGTTCACTTGGCCTTCCCAGACAGCTCACATGAGGCTATACATGGAAACTCTTTGGGTTTTAGCTCAGATATCGTCCTCAACGAACACACAACAAACTATTAAACCAGGTACTGCAATCTTATCTTAGGTCATCAGGTTGCGTAGCCTGGGTGAACTTAACATTTGATGAGCAAATCTCTTATAGTCAAACTACCTTATTTAAGTATAAACATTATTCCTTAGGTCCATTTATAGAAGGGGACATTTACAGCCATTGGATCATGAATTCTGTCCTTCAAACATTTCTGTCTACACATGTAGTTAAAAAAAATGCTGAAGTGCCTTCATGTGATGCTTCCTACATGTAAAGTTTCCTTGCCTTGAATGTTTTCTCGTTTCCTTCGAAAAAACTGAAGTGACTTTTGCTTTATTAACTTTGTCCAGCATTGATAATGAGCTCTGTAGACCTATCAGCTTATGTAGGGGGAAATTTTCATTAACAAGTTAAGTGTAACTATGTTTCTTCATTGCTTTCCACATTTTGTAGGCTTTTAGAGAAGCATCGGTTTTATAGAAATCCATTGAACACAGCAAAGACAATGTAACTATCTTGTTATGTTGCTGTGGGGGGAAAAATCTCTGTTTTCCATTCCCTATAAATGTTGTATGTTTTCAAATCTTTTTTTTTTTTAATCTAATGTGCTCTCTTAAATAGGAATAGTCTGTTCCCCAAGAAGCCCATTTTAAAGAATAACATTGTCATTATTTATAATCACACGCCTTCATCATTATAGGAAAAAAAATGAGCCTTCTCAGATTCTGATATCTGTATTTAATCAATAACCACATTCCTCTTTCATCTGTCTTACCTCTGCAATTGCATTTTCCCAGCTGCGTATGTTTTATTGTATAAGAATTCAATTGAAAGAGCCATTCATGTTTGCAAAAAGGATGATGTTTTATTATTGGTTATAAAGAAAAGAAATTTCATACTTTGTATAACCAACCCTTTCTGTTATAGCGTGGTGAATTCTGAGAGTGGGGAGCAAGTTAACTAACCGTGGAGAGACCACAGAAAAATCTTGCAGTATTGTGACCACATTATAAAATCAGCCCTGGCAATTTTTATGTCTCTAATTGACAAGCATTCGACTCACTTTTGAAATGCATAATCTTTGCACAGTTGAAGAGTATAGACTAGAAAGGGATAAGCGATAATGGTCAAAATATGTAACACTAAGGTGACAGGGCCTCATCGATGACACCAGCCAGGTACCATCTTATTGGAACGGGATCCCAGAGACCCTGCAACTGCCAGGTGTTCTTCTTTTAGTGGCTGGCACCATGCGAAGGTGGGATGGGTGCTTGGAGAGGGGCCAGGGTGGCTGGAGGCATAGAGGAAACACTAAGGAGGTACAAGGTAACAACTGTTTATGAGCCGGTCTGGTAGTATTTTAATATTCGAACCATCGAAACAGCTGTAGCGTGGTGTAGCAGCTGGACTGGGAAGTGGAAAACTATCGAGTGGTGCAGTGTAGTTAGAAAATGAGACCACCAGTTGGAGTTCGTAACATTGCCCTGAACTCACTGTGTGGTCTGGGGTAAGTTAGTTCTTGGGACCCCTATTTTCTCTTATGGAGAATGAGAATATTGGATTGGAACAGTCCTAGGTTCCCTTCCTATTCTAGGAATCCACTTCTTTTCCCTGCTAGTGGTCTGCAGTTCTAAGCATAGAGTCTAGAGTTGTCCTTGAACTTCTGAAAAGCAGAGAGGCTGAGGTATTTGGCAGGCAGTATAGGGCACTGTCATGCTCTGTGGTTCGTCAAACAGGAACAAAGCTGCATTAACCGTCCATGCGCTGTTATTGTCAGGAGCAAGACAGGAGCAGTTAAATACCTTTCTATAAGCAGCTTAAAAACATTTTTTTAAAGATTAATAGTTTTCAACATGGGGAGGGATTTCTTACAGAATAGAAAAATGTGCTCACTTATGAAAGACACAAAATAAATGTTGCTTTTGCCTGAAAGTACCTAAGTCAGGCGAAAGCAGATACTTTGGTATTATTTGTTGTTTGATTGGATTGTGGAAAGTTCCCTCTCCTCCTCATTTCACTTCTGTGTTCTTTGGTTACTGATAGAAAAGTGTGTGTGTGTGTGTGTGTGTGTGTGTGTGTGTGTGTGTGTATTTCCGTGGGAATGTATAAGCACACATTAATGAACAATTCCGTGCCTTACTAAAAGTAAAGAAGAATCCAATATAACTTCATCCTAGGTGTGTTTTCCCCCAAAATGTTTGTTTTAATTTGTTTGAGTTGAAAATCATTTTCCAAGTTTATATCACATCTTAACATTTTTTTCTGTAAGTATGAGGAGGGACTCAGCATAATTGTGGATTACTTTAATTATCAGAAAAGGAAAAATATGATTTCTGACGCACATGCTGTATTAGGAGACTCATGGTGAATTAGTACCTAAACATGTATTTCTTCTGGATTCCTGCATAAGTGATAGTTTAGTGAAATGAACTGATTCTGTTTTAATATCCTGTTGCTTATTGTACCTGACAAACAGAAATGAGGAAAATGAAGAATTGATTATCT
This sequence comes from Puma concolor, assembly GCF_028749965.1. Lineage (NCBI taxonomy): Eukaryota > Metazoa > Chordata > Mammalia > Carnivora > Felidae > Puma > Puma concolor. The sequence goes on along the minus strand of NC_141668.1, from coordinate 133,575,084 downwards.
GGGGTCATTTTCGTGAAACTTGCATATAATTCCCATTTATGCTCATTGGAATAAAGAAGAGTATTTCTGTAACAAATTAAGAACATGCATAACCTGTTATGACATAGTCATAGATGTATAATAATATGGTCTAGAATTACAGTACTCTCTTGAAGTACATCATATTCAAAATTCACTGGAGATGTCTTAGAGACATCTGTTGTAATTACAGGAACATGGTTTCTAATTCATTTAATTCCCTTTCCTACCTAAACTGTACATATAAGTGAATTTTAAGAGACTGTATAAATAAATTTTTAATTACAAAATGATGTTATACAATACATTATTAATAATAACCAACAATGCATAATGTTTATGCATGAGGCCATTACAAAGACAAGCTAATGTATGTCAGTTCCAAAAGAATGTACTAATTTGTCCTGAATTTGTGAATGAAGTTGAATCCATGATGCAAGCCAATGAACGCAGTAACACAGAGTGGTTTAGCATGCTTTTTTGCAGTCAAGAAACACCTTGTACCTATGGCATTTACGAGGTATTTAAGATCGTTCATCACACATGATCAAGATATTTTTTTCCAACGAGCCATGCAGTAATGAAATTTGGAATAAGACCATTGAGTTGACAACACTACCCTTGCCAGCCAGGTGCAGAATAAAATGGTCTATGGCATCCAAGAAATGCGTACAATCCTTACATTTCAGCGCATAGAAATCAGTCTTATTGTCATGGAGTTTCCCTGTGGGGCCAAAGGGTCTGCCGGAACGTCGTTGACTTCATTGTGCTAGCGGTAACAGATTTCTGAAATCTCCATGGCCAACTCCAGACACTCGCTGGTCTCGTGGCAAGATTCAAAAAGACTGCAGTCGACGTCACAGTTGCACTTGCAGTCGTGCCGCGGGTGGCTTTCATCCGAGGTGTGGTGGTACCTGTGAGAGGGGCAGCACAGGTTGGTACACACTGTTTCGCACGTATCTGGGAGCATCAGGAGGCAGTCCCAAAACTGGCAAAACAGACAGGTGAGGATGAGAGAGGCACACTCCTCTGTTTAAAGAAGAAGGAGAAGGAAAAGAGGAGGAAGAAATTAACGGTGGCACATAGAGGGGCGTCTCCGAAGGACAGGCAGGTGTGGTGGCATGCTTGATAACTTTATGGCCAACTCTTAATTGTCCATATTAGGGGTAAAGTACACCATTACCCTTCCCCACCTCCCTGCCGTACCCGTTCTACTTAAGTAATTGCTTTATTAACTTCCTGAGCATTTCTATTGATTCCACATAATCTGGTTATTTAAAGTGCTGTCACTTTTCTAAACTCCTTTATTTACTTTGCCTGCAGAGGTGCTGAGAAGCCACGCAATTAGCTACCTATCTGGAAACCTTGCAGCTGTCTGAAAAATAGCTGGTCCTCTGCAGGTGCAGGGAGCTTTCAGGAGCAATTAGGGCTGGGGACAAGGAGAGACTGTACAAATTTCCGGCTTCTCGTCATCAGGCTTTCTCATTTGTATGGTGTGGATTCCCATAAATCTGCCACACCCATATTCGCATGCCAGCGAAAAGCACATTTCAAAACCCAGAGAAAGAATTTTTTAAATAGTCAGAGTTTTTGTTTTGGTTGTATTTTGTTTTCAATCCCTGCGTCCTTTGTCCTCCAGTTTGGGGAAGCCTTGCTTTTATATTCATGTTAAATGAAATACGTCATCATATGCCTGAAAGCGTAGAAATCTTCTCAATCCTCCTTAAGAAAATTGGTTTAAAAATTTACTACTGCAGACTTGTAAAAATCGGAAAAGTATCTCTAAGGTATTGAAGGTAATTGGTACTTCTAGCCAAACAGCTGTGATGGGTTATAGATTATGATATTTTTTGTTTCCATAAAGGGAATTAGTTAGGAGATGCAACAACTCTCTTGTTAAAATCATAACCTGTTTTTTAGTTAAGTCTCAAAAACATGTAAGCACTTTATAAATGGGTAGGTAAGTATGTTTACATGATATATCATCCAATTAATGAAAATTGCTATCCTGAAGATTGTTCGTGGCTGAAAGTAACATTCCAGCCTGAATTGGAGAAACGTCTCCTCCTCCTGATGGGTTTATCAATCAATTAAAGTTATATTTTCGTAAGGATTTATTTTGTTTCCAATAAGAATGTGAATGTTAATAAATTCTGGTTTTCAGGCTTCAGTTGGCTGAGACTATCCAAGCCTGCAGGAGAGATTTTGCTCTTGGGTTCTGACTGTTCTCAGAGGCCTGTTCATTTACTTCCAACAATATTTTCCAGAAAAGTTTTTTACTTTTTTTGTTCAGATATTTGTTCATCCTTGAAAGGAGGGCAAGCGTGGAAACTTGCTCTAAAAGGGAACAAATATCTTGAAGAAACTTAGAGTCATTATCTAAAGGTCGAAAATGACTGTGCATATAGGTAAACCAAAGTCTTCGTTCTTGCCTCTGTCCCATGTGCCATCCCTGCCTCACACCCTCCTTTCCTTTCTTCCCAATCAGACGGTGATGAAGAACCTCAAGGTGACTTTTATGACTCCTTGAATTGCCAGATATTGTTGCAGGTGCTGTGGCTGTACCTAAGTATTTCTGGTTTAGGAAGCATATCCCATAATACCTCCAGGGTGTATGCACTCATCTCTTTGCCAGATGGGGTGTATTTTTTTATTCACTTAGAGCCAGCTTCCAGCATGTGGCCAAGTCACCCATATAAGTCACCACAAACTGCCCACAAAAATTCAGGAGTCAGTTAGTACAGTACATAGACTCTATTTTACGTATGCATTTCTGAGGAGGGCATGTTGGTGGTCAAAGATACGGAGCATAAAACCTCATCAACTTACGCTGATGCCAGCAAGGTTACTAGAGCAGCCCCTGGAAAGGAAGAAGTTCTCAGTACAAAATATCCCAAGCAAATGCTCCATATCCTTCAGGCTGGAGGCTTAAGAGACTTACTCACGCTAGGATCGTATAAAAATGATCCCCCTAGATCTGTGTCCTTTGTAGATGTCAGGGTAAAAGTTTGATTTGCAGGTAAGTTAGGGTGGGAGCTGGTGACATGGGGATGGGAGTTGGGGTTTTGTATCAAAGTGTAGAGACCCTATTTGTGAAATGGCCTTATAATTTCCTGAGGGCATATAATCTTTTGGTTTAACTCCTCTTGCCAATGTTTTCTCAAGTTGGCAGACTCCGGAGGTCTCTGCTTCTGATGTACACCGTAGGTTTTATTTGCACACACACAAAAATGTTTGGCCTAATCCTTTGGCCAAACTGGTATTTGTTTTCTTCTATTTTGCATTTGAGAATAGAGCTCTCTTTTTTTTTTCCCTGTGTATAAGTCAGTCCTTTTTATTTGGTTATAAAAGGCAGAGCCTCTTGCCCAAAAAAACATGGCAACATTGATGAATTGAAAACAGATTTTTCCAAACTTTCAAGAGTGTTGAAAACTTTTCCTAAAAGGCACATTAAATAATTCTACACGGGCAGGCAAAACTGTTTTGCATATGGGCAATTTTTGTTTGCACAAAAGTAACACAAGCAGTTCAGGGGGAAATTTGCAAGTGTTTGAAAAGAGAGTTGGACCTCTCCTTCTCCTGCCTGAATGGGTGTATTTTCCTTTGCCTGCACTATTTCTTGGGGCTTTAATGTTTAGTAAACATGATATGCAAAGTCATAGCCCATGATTAGCACCCCTACTCTCAGCCCATCCCAAAGAGTATGCTGTGCGTCCATCTGCCTCCTTCACATGGCTTCTGCAATGTCTTCAAGACATCTCCCACTCACCAAGGCCAGGCTGCACCACGGCTCTCCCTCATTCCTTATTCCACAAACCTTTGGCTTTCTCTTGCGAATGGCTCTTGCACACTCACATGAAATGAACAGAAAGCTGGGACTCATTCCTGTCATTTTCCTTTTCCCCATCATACCACCCCCCCGCCCCCCATGCAATTCCCTGCTGAATTCTGCACATTCTATCTCATATTGGTATGTGAAACTCATAAGCCTCTACCTGCCTCTAGGGCCACCGCCATAGTTCTAGCCACTATTGGCCATCGTCAGGTCCAAAGCAATAGCTTCCTATCGAACACGCTGGTTTTCACGTGAGTGCAGCTCAGCTTCATCGTCTCCTGTGATATTCTTTCACTGGAAATGAGATGAGCTCGCCTCCCCCGTAAAGTCCCCCATCCTGGTCGTAGCCCATATGCCTGCGTATAGGTTTCTGCCTATTTCTCTGGCTTCCCATCCTAATCTTCTCCTCACCGACTGCACTCCAGTCACACTGGTTCTCTTTCGTTCAGATCCTGGGATACACCAAACTCCGAGCCTTTGCGCATGCTCTCTCTTTGGCCTGTGTTCCATAAACCCCTGCCTCACAGCTTGACCTGATTCCTACTCAGCCTCTGAGTCTTTAGCTTAAAACACCTTCTCTCTAAATCACACCCTGTTGAAACTCTCATAGCACTCTATTTTTTCCTCATAGTACTGACCATAGGATGCTATGAAGCTAAATCGTTTGTGAATGGGTTTCTCTCCCTACTAGAACCTGAATTATAAGAAAGCTGTATCTCTTGTTGAGTGAAAGAATGAGTAAATGAACGATGGGAGATAAATAAAGTGGTCCCCGTTTTTTAGATGAAAGGACTAAGGCTCAGGGATTGTCCCTGAATGTCCTGAGTCTTTCAACTTTAAGGTGGTGGGCGAGAGGTTCAAATGTCAGTCTTTCTGGATCCAAAGCCTGTGCTCTCTTATCCATTGTTACATTGGAAGCAAATGCTTGGTCCTCTGTACTTTATGTGCTCCTCACATAGGTCCTGAAGTGGGCCTGAGTTGAGTCCTATCACAATTCTTTTATAGATGGGGAAATAGTGGCTCAGGGAATTTAAGAAGCATAGGAAATGGTGAATCTGTGATTTGACTCAAACTGTCCCCTCCAGAGCTCTTAACCCTGCAGCTGGCCTGCCCTTCAGAAGGCTCACACCTCCTCTGTCATGATCCAACATGGCGCAGGACGTGGCCGGCTTGTGGAAGGCCTGCTCTCCCTTCTCCTCCCTGCTCTGCTCTGTATTCCCAAGACTGCTAAAGTCTGTTTTCAAGGTTCTGTCAAGCGGCTTCTCACCAACCTCAGCCAATGGGAAGCAGTGACAGGAAAAGAGGGTGGGGGGCGGGGGAGAAGGGAACGCAGGGGGTATTTCTTCTCCCCTCTCTCTGCTTTGAGTGGTGTCTCAGGTGTATCTACCCCTTGGTTTTATCTCTTTCTGAAAATCCTTCTTTCTGTGGCTACTGTTAATGCCACTTACTAGTGGTGTGTCAAGTAATGGTTAGTTGCTGGTGGCCTATGAGCTCAGGCCAGTGCTTGTCATTTACTAGTGGCCTGGGAGGGACCAAGGGAAGAGGTGTCAGAGCCTTGTTGCTAAGTCCTTGGAGGCCTCACTACTCCCTTACCTGGCTTTTCACCTCTCCTAATATCTTCGTAACTAGGTCTCTGTATGTTGACGTCCCTTTATTGACTGCCCTGGCATCCTGGCCCGGGCTGTAATCACTGCTCTCAGAGCACCCAGCTCGCTTTCCCACCTCTTACCTCCTTAAATCCGGATCAGGGAAGGTTCAAGAAGGAGCCGCGACCTGCAAGCCTTGCAGCCAAAAGCGGTATTTGTGAGCAAAAAGCCATGACAAAAACCTGCTTAGGTTGTTTCATTTCCTTTTTACACCCCTAGGGTACCTTTAGGACACTGAGGCTGTAATGTGCTAAGTGATACCCTAATGATACTGAAGGATTAACGCAGCCTCCAGAGGTGCTAAATGTACAGCTGGGGATTGGCTAATTAAGAGGGAGAATCTGTCTCATTAGAAAGGATCATGTTTAATTATAGTGGAAAAGGTAACAATGCAAGGAGTTTCCACCAGGGTATCAGAGATCAGCCTCGCGGTCGTGGTCCAGTACTCACTGGGTTTGCCCTCCCAGCTTTCAATCTTGTCACCAAAATGCCTGGAATTCAGAGGAGGGAGAGACAGTGGAGGATGTAGCTGTCCCCTGTCGTTCTGATGGTTTTCCTCAGCTCCAGAAACATTCACCCGCTAGTTTGGGAATCACTATGCAAAGTAGCAAAAATGTGGTTCTTCCATAAGGGGTCCCACATAAACAACATTCTCCCCCTCCCATCCCCTCAAAGCCAAGTAATAAAAAAAGGAAAATAAACCTGCCCCAAACCCAGTATTCTAATATGTTAATGGTTAATGTGTGGTCACAGCAGATTCAGCATAATCATGAGATTCATGACACGGTGGCTCCGACTAATTACTCAAAGTTTTTGGTGAAAAAGTATAAAAATTGGTTCCCACTCTTCCAACATTAAGGTTTTTTTTAAAAAAGTCTGTAATGTAGAATAGGAATAAATAAAGTGTGACTGAATGCCTTTCTCTAGCTGGGGTATCATCCCTGATGTTATCAATTTTAATAGCTACTTAAATATGTCAAGATCTATTTAAGTTCAGACAAGCACAACTAACGTTCAAGTCAGTTCTTTAGAACGAGGATGACTGGATTTGGGTGATACTTAGTAAATTTGTGCTTATGTTTTTTTCTGAGCAAATGAACTGAAATAATTATAAAATTGAAACATTTTATAAGGTGACACTACCGCATTTAATTGTATGAAATTTACAGTGTAGAAAATGTAATCATTTTATTCAGTAGTCCATGGTGTAATTAAGACTATTCTTTTGAGGTATCTTGTATTTATGATTTTCCTCTTCCACCTGGATGAGACATCTCAGATTCAAAATTATACATCAATTAGGTGTATTCTCAGGATTCTTTTTAAGGAGCCTCTTTTCGACTATTGTGTATATGCTTGATTTTATTACCCACAGGGATGCCTTTGCAATCAGAGTGTAGAAACAGAAGCAGAGACACAGACAGTGCTCTGGACTTTTTCCATTTTATTCGGGAAAGGGACCACACAGGATGAGCCACAATTTAATAATAAAGTAATGTTGCAGCACATAGTGTGTGATGTGCAGTAAAGATCCTTTTAAATTCCCATCAGAGCACACACCATGAACTGTGCTAATGGATGTAACACATTTTACAAAATCTGCATGTGTGAGGCTTTTCCATTCTGTTTTAAGTGGGGCAATGTATATAAATAATAGATATTAGCAATTAAGCATCCATTCCTATGCACTCATTTATACATTTGAAAATAAATTAACCACAAACTACATGAAAGTGGATGCAATCTTCTCTTTTCCCTTCTGTTTCCCCTGCTGTTCCTGCAAGATATTTCTGTATTTATCTCAGTACGAACAATGACCCCAGCTCTCAATTTCTGCATCCTTAAATTAATTACTATAAAAATTCTCCGACTTAACTCTTGATATCCTTGATGTTGGCTGTTTAAGATAATGAGAGCTTCCTACCCACATTTGTAGGCCCTGGTTGGAATGTTTCTCTCTTTTATCCAGATACCAAAAACTCTTACGTTGCTGATGAGGGGAGTTCACACTGTGAGAATGGATTAGCAGGCTGTTACCTGTGTTCTTGGCCTACAATTGTAATTTTCCGGGTTGTACCAGCCTCTCAGCCAGAGCTTAAGAAGAACAGTCTAATTCAACTGTCCTCATGAATCTCCTCTGCTCTTCAAAGACAAGAGGAAGTCGTTCTTTTCCTGCGTGAGGCCCCTGATTATCCATTGTCATTTTCATGGAGTGGTCATTTTGGCCCTTTCCTGAGAATACAAGGGTTCAGGTACCATCTCAGCTACGCCTGCCCTTCTCATTCTCCCTGGATCCCCGATAGGACAAATCAGAGTGGTTCTGGACGGCATTGTGTTGTACTGTGTGGATATGTACAACGGTAATTCCTAATTCTGGGGTCATTACAACCAAGACCCGTTACACGTAAGATCCGTGCATCCCTGATGCAAGCCGATCCTGTATCACCTGTTTTCTTGATTGCCATGAAACACTAGCAAAGCCAGAAACTTGGGCATCATCTTGAATTTGGGGTGGTAACCCGGAAGTCCACCGGCCAAAGTTGGCCCAAAGCCACGTATTGTTGGGAGCGTCTGGGGCTTCATAAATGAGATAGAAGTTTTGCCAACACCTAAGAAATGCAGAGATGTCCCGTAACGCTCTGGACCTGGCAACTCTGAGCCTCTATTTTCTTCCGGAAGCAATTAGCTGGAGCTGAGTAGTGGCAGGGCTCTTCACCTTGCCATAGTCCTCGCCCACCCCTATTGTTCACTGCCCATCTTCTGCATTATTCACACTATCTCCTGGCAGCTGCAAGCAATTGTGTCTGTAGCTTCTGGTCTGAAGCATCCTTGACAATGTGTGCATAAGATCGTAAATAACATGTGTTAGAAATCTCTCCCCTTACTTTCTAAAACCAGAACCAGAATGAAAGCAAAAATCACATATCTATTATGTGCCAGGTTCTCTATTGGATCCTTTATATATGTTATTTCATTTGATCTTCAAAACACCCTATGATATGTTACTAGCTCCATTATATATAACCGAGAGTCTGAGATGCTAAAAAACTTACCCAGGTTTATGCAGTTAATAAATTTCAGAGCCAGGAATTAAACTGATGTGATTCCAAACTCCTGTTAATACAAAGTCTATGTATTTCTTTTTTCTCTTTTTCAAAAAGTAAATGTTAATTTAAATCTAGACTAGTAACTAGGACCTATTATATTGTCTTTTGAGAGATTGCAAGCTTTCTTTAAATGCAAACGTAGGTATGGAACACTAGGAAATTCCTGAACGGTTTATGTCTTCTGTAAAGGTCACTGCAAAGTCAACCTGAGTAAAATTACATATGTCTTGGTGTGGAGTCCATGACTTTGAACTTGACTGTGATGATCACTTAGCACCAAATCAATCTGAAGTTGGCTTTGCAAAAGGGAATGTGCCTTTAATGTCATATACAGGGGTAGTTTGGTGTAGGTTTGCACTGATCAGAATGCCCAGGAGGTGATATCAGCTAGAGTAACCAATCCTTCTTTACTGCTTGCTGATGTAAGCAGATTGATATTTTTTACAGTCTACATTTATACATTTCCAGCATTCTCATACCATTCCCCTCTGCCTTCTTCTCCTCTCAGCCTAGAGACAGGGGCTGAACAGTCCCAGATTTGAGAAAAGTTTGCCGTTTTTCTTTATCCACATCATAACTCCATAGCAAGCATGATTATACCTCACTCCAGCTATTTAAAACACTTTGCCTCCGATTTCCAGCTTTGAGAGCAAACAATCTGCCAAGCACCTCATAATTGCAGAGTGACCTTGACATGTGTCATTCACCAGGGTTTTCAAATCGAAGTCTTCCTGTTTAATATTCATAAAGGCTCTTTTTTTCTAACAGCATATGTGATGATTTTACAGGGGCGGGGGTTGGGGAGCTTTATTTAGAGATGGGTTGATTCTGAGAAACATACCATCAGTGTCTCTCTGATGAACTGAAGTATCAGTTTGGAGGTAGGAAAATTTTGTTTGGCATTCTTCAAGGGAGGACAGTGATGTGCTGAATTCTGACAGTTTTTTCTCACTGGGGGTTTCCTTGGCTGGTCCATCTGTGATATTGAATTCGGATACTGAATTTATAATGATAGCATTAATGGGTTTCTCGTCTGCATGCTTTTCATTTGTGAGTTGCATATCTAGACGAAAAAAGAAAAAATACACAAACCCATTATAGTTGACGTGACCCAGTGATTTCAGGACGGACATTTGCAGAAAACTTCACACTCTAGGCTTTTATGAGAACAAGATCTTATGTAAGAGAATGAAGCATCATTGAACAGGATCATTTTGAATAAAAATATAAGTAAGAATAAAAGAGGCAATCATGATAACATTTTACACACGTTACAAGTTTCCCTATCACAGTAATTTGTATCACTTATGTCTCCTGTGTGTGATTTTAAAATCAATTATATATTTATTTATTTTAGTGATGGGTGGAGAGAATCAAAGAATTCATTCACTTGGATCAATGAAATCTCATAGTTTGTTGTCAGCTCATTGTCAAAGTGTTTTCTGGATCCCAGGAGGAGTAGAAGGGTCTTCAATGCTGAGTACTGCTCCATAATGTATGTGATCTCCATCACATTGTCCTGTTTGTTTCTACAAACCTCAGTTTCCTCCTCTGTATATGAGAAGTGATTATAAATGAACAGTCTAGAAGCTCATTCCTGTTTCTGATCTCAGAGACTCTCAGTTGCCATTCTTTTCCCTGCCTTGGCATTTGTTAAGCTCCCAGTCAGGTGATCATCAATGTGAGCTTTGGGGGTAGGCTTTTTGGAACATGTTTTATTTCCATAGAACCACCTAGAAAGGAACCTCCAGCAAAGTCCTGGACTGAGATTCTGGTTTGGAGCGTCATAGAGAAGACCAAGAAGCCCTAGTTGCCTCATGTCTTTGAGAACTCCCATATTCATTTGTTCGTTCGTTCATTCATTCATTCATTCATTCCCACCTAACAATTGAGGGCCTGTTATATAAGAAGCACTGAACTGGGCACTGGGGGTGCAGTGGTACCTGAGACAGGCATGGTCCTCAACTTTCACAAGCATCAAACATGTTAGCAGAGAAATAACAAAGTCACAATATCGAGGAGTGTAGGACAGAGAGAAACACACCATGAAATTACATTAGAGAGAGAACCAGACTGGGTGGTAACTTACCTACACCTGTTAAACAGAATCCTAAAACCTAGGAAAGAGTTAACAGAAGGTATTCTCAAACTTGTGGACCAGCTGGTTCCTAGGGATCATTTGAGACCTAAACAAGTGGCAGTCCTGGTGATTTAGCAGCCCTACTGGGAGATGGTGAAGATTCTTTCTGGAGACTTGCATTCTTGTTGCTAACACAATGCCGGGTTGATCCAATAATGCTCATTGAGTGACTAGAATAATACAACAACCAACCTGGTTTTTCCCATGTTCACACAGCTCATGCAAGAAGTGTATTCTTGCCACCACCCATTTTCATCATCTTTTCAAAAGTTGCTTTGTTTCAGGCAGATGGAAAACTCTACAGGGTCCTGCCTCCTAGGGCAGTGGTTCCCAGACTGTGTAAACAGTAGAATAACCTGGGAAATCTCTTAACACTTTGGAATTTTTTTAAAGCTCAGGCGTCCTTCAACAGATCAGATCACAGCCCCGGGGGTGGGGGTGGGGTGGGGATTTTTGAAGCTCTCTATATGGAGTTCCAAAGGCTCGTGACTGGCATGGGAACTATCAGTACATCTCACACAATTGTCTTAGGCCATGTTTGTTTCTTTCTCAGCGTCCAAACAGCCTTGGCTTTCAGCAAGGTTTGCTTTTTATTCCCTCCCCCTTATGTTGCTGGCTTTCAATCTCTTGGTTATGCTTTGATTCACTCTAAATTGGACTGGTAGAAATTGGGGTTCATGGGAACATCTCTCATGAATAGCAATTAATGTAATTGTGAATAGATAGAATTAGCTCAATCAATGGGGAAACTCTAGGCTTCCTCTATCCCGAGAGAGATTTACCAAATTAATGTTGTAACGATGATGCTATAAAAATAACAGTTTATTTTTCTTGGGTCCCAAAGTGTCCAGTAATTAGCTAATATTACAAACAGCCATTCAAGTTATGCTTTGGCATACTTAGAGCAGTATTAATATTTGGAGATAGATAATTCTTTGGGGAGCTGGTAGGATTTTTAACAGCCTCCCTGTCCTCTGCCAGTAGCACCCATTGTCCTAGGTTGGGACGGGCAAAAATGTCTGCACCTATTGCCGAATTTTGCCTATGGGGCAAAGTCACCTGGATTGAAAATCAGACCACTGCTTTCTGCACACACCCACATACATAGTTGCATGCATTTTATGTCAAGTTCCATGTTACCACTTATATACCTCATTTAACTTAAGCCTCACAAAGACTCCAGGAGGTAGTTATTGTCAGCCTCCGTGAACAGATGGCAACTGTGTGCATTGGTATCCCCAGTTAACAGATGAATGAGTGTAACCAAAGCTTAGATAGTTTACTGAGCTGAGTTGCCCAAGTCTGCCTCATTAGCAAATGATAGAACTAGGATTTGAACCCAGGCCCGGCGTGTTCCAAAAGCTCTCTTCTTATCCTCGTCTCTATAGTCTGCAACAGTATCTCTGATTTGTTCTTAGCTTTGTTCTCTGCTGCCTAGCTGCTGAGACTGCCTATCAGCAAACCCCTCTTAACCTGAAATGCCATGATGCGTCACCTGCTCAAGATCTAGCCTCGGAAATTACTTAGCTCCACAGATGCCTCTCTCCCTAAGCAGTCTCTGCAAAGCAAGACTACCTTCTTGCACACTCAGGGAATCCTGTGTCTTCAGTTACAGCTGCTTTATACTGTACATTAAAGAGCAGCTCAGAAAGAGCTGATAGATAACGAAACCTTGATGAGTATAGAGATTGCGGCGGCTATTTACTTACGGAATTAATTAACAATCAGTTCAAATTATCACACGTAGTCAGGCTGCATGTAATTTAAATTGCTTTTGCACAAAGTAATTCAGGAACAAAAAAAATGTTGGATAGAGGTTACTGGAATGTAAGAACATGCGGAGAATACTGTATACAGCCAAGTGGTATATGATTCTCTTTTTAATTTTGCGACAATTTTAAGTATAGCATTTTGAATCTAAGTAGTGTGTTACATTAAGCAACCATTTGGAGCCACTGGGTTTGTACGGAGAGAATTTTATGGAGAAGTTAAACTGCCATTCATAAAGTTATTTTAATTCTATGTCTCTGTTTATATTTTTATTTTTTTTCCATTCCCCAGTGGGAACTATCTGTTGCTCATTAGAAAATCATCTGACATACACACATTTCAGAACCCAGTCTGTTCAACCCAGAATTCTGACATCTGAAGTGAGTCACAATTTTTGGGTGAATGTGACTGACATCTTCCATCTTTTATAGATGGAAAGCTAACAATAAATTTCCCCAGATTTGTCTTTTGTGGTGTTATTTGACATTGTATCCAAAGTATTATAAAGTAGCATAGGCTAAAAGGAGAAACAAGTAAAAAGTGGTATCACAACTCCTGCAGAGAAAACGATTTTGGAATTAAATAAGGAACTCGTGACACTATATTTGGGATGTTATACATAGTTCTTGACATTAACTTAGAGAAAATAATTTTTTTAACAGAAAAAAAATACCAAAATTAGGACAAAAATTAGAAGCTCGACCGTATTTCTTAGGGAAAAAAAAAAATTAAAGTGTGTCTCAAAAGCCAGTGAGATAGAAAATTCATGTTTGGGCTAGAAGTAATTGCAGAACCAATGGGCATAAACTTAAGTAACAGAAAAGACAGACAGTTAATTAATTTTTTATTACCATTGAGCAAATGTTATTAATGTAATTCAATTAACATTTATTGAGTGCCCACATGCGATAGATGAATCAATATGTCGGGAGCTATTAATTTATTTACTTTAAGTTATTAAGGAAACATTTTAATGATTTTCATTTTTGCTCACTAAATGTGACTTTATAATTTTTGCATCTATGCATTCTCTGTCTGGGGGTATATAGAGATAAATACACATTCCAATTATAAATAAGTAGCATCTCTCTTGCCTAACGGCTCTGATTCTATTCTTGTTTTCCTCTCCCCCTCCCCCCTTCCTTCCCTCCCCCACCCCTCCCTTCCCTTCCCTTCCTCTCTCTCAGTTTAACTCCCAGACCTGCCCTTCCTCTGCTACTGGTTTCTTTTTTTCCCTCTCGGGTTCCTTCAGTGTATTTATTCCTTTATTCCTATCTTTGTCCTCTTAGTTCCTTTCTTTGTACCCTACCCTTGAAGATTGTATTTGTGCACACTCACAATTTATGATTTTCTTTGTGAAGCTGGCCCCCCAAACTCTATGCAGTTCGTCAGCCGGCTAGGCCACGTTTACTGAGAGTAAGCTATGTGTCCTTCCCGCACTGGGTGCTGGGAGATTCAAAGAAGAATAGCAAACAGTCTTGGTCCTCAAGAGACCTACAGTCATCACAAATTGTGACTATTGGACTACAGTCATCACAAATTTACTGACTATTGGACATTTTATTTGAGTTACCGGCTCATCTTTACAATTAATGTATATCTTTCTGCTAAGCCCCTATTCTTTCCCCCCAACTGGGTTCCTCTGGCTATCCCTGGAGAACCCACAATTCAATTTCTTTTCATTGATTTATCATTTTTAGATGTTTATTTATTTACTGAGAGAGAGAGAGAAGAGAACACGTGTGCAAGCGGGGGAGGGGCAAAGAGAGAGAGAGAGAGAGAGAGAGAGAGAGAGAGAGAGAGAGAGAAAGAATCCCAAGCAGGCTGCCACACTCAGCCGAGAGCCCAACACAGGACTCAGTCCCAGGAATTGCAAGATCATGACCTGAGCCAAAATCAAGAGTTGGACACTTAACTCATTAAGCCACCCATGCGTCCCTGTATTGTCATTTTTAAAAAAACTCCCGGTGAATTGCCCCATCCTTCCATCCAAATTATTTACCAGTTCTTATTAATTTTTCCTTTTATTTCTTTTACGTTTATGTATTGATTTTGAGAGAGCATGTGAGTGAGAGTAGGGTGGGGGGAGAGAGAGAGAGAGAGAGAGAGAGAGAGAGAGAGAGAGAGGGAGAGAATCCCAAGCAGGTTCTGCACTGTCAGTGCAGAGCCCGACATGGGGCTCAAACCCATGAACCACGAGTCATGACCTGAGCCGAAATCAAGGGTCAAATGCGTAACCTACGGAGCCACCCAAGTACCCCTTATTTTTTCCTTTTAAATATCTTACAAATGCGTCTCTGATTTTTCATTCCCATCACTACCTCTCAAGATTTATCCTCTCTGTTCTTAAATCTGACTATTTCTGTCACCATCAGTCTCAACTATAGTGACAACACTTCCCAAGACATCTTACACACTATAATCGAAATGATGTTTTGAGTAATATTCTTCTGACCCTATTATTCATTAAAAAAATTAAAACAAAATACACACACATTGTGCACACACAAATGTTAATAGCTCATCATTACCACAATATTTTCCCATTATCCTGTTCTGAATTAATCTATGCACTCTATTGCCAAATTGTCTTTTGAAAAAGGTATCTTATTGTTAAATTTTCCTTGTGAGTGGTAAACTCCAGAAGCCTACGTGAATGTTGTCAGGTAAGTGTTTAAAGCAGGGTGATTTTAATTTTAATTCTGAACCAAAATGTTTACAGTGAGTGTGTATTTCAAATATATGGGCCATTTCTAAAGCTATCATGATAAATTATATTTTCCCTTGGATTTAAACTGTACTCTAGCTTAGAATTTAATACTGTAATGATCTGTGGTTGAAATCAGATCGAAGCAGACAGGTGACATTTCAAGGTATAAGTTACCAAACCATCAACAAATAATTATGGTTAATTCAGGCAACCCCAAAGAGGGAAAAAAAAAGGTTTTTTTCCTTTGTATGTAAAGTTTATAAAGTTCACACAAATGTCAGAAATGATTCTCCACAGCTTGGTAGATAAGAACACAATATACAAAAGCATTTGACATGATAGAGCATGCTGAAAATTATTAGAAAGAGCTCGAATCACATTTTCTAAAGGTATAGAGAACTATTATTCTTATATTGTGTACAATTTTGGAACTGATACTATGGCTGGAGAAGACAGAACAAAATTAGGAAGATGAGGATTTCTAAGTGCTGCCAAGAGCAAATAAAAGGTAACTGGTCCTTAAAGAAGCTATATTGAAAAAAACACACACTCATTTTCATTTTGGAAGCTGAGTGGGGGATAATTTTCTCAAACTGACGGTTGAAAACATTCTCACCTTCTTTTTAATGAATGGAAATAAGTTATGGATGGCTTGATCCATGGCTATATCCTGTGAGACAGGGCAAAACGAAGTCTTGGATTCATTACATTTCCTTTTTGGAGAGGAGAGGAATAAATGAGGTAAACTTATTGGACATTTTTTTTCCTGTAATTTTCAAACGCCGGCTCTGGTGAGAAGATGTCCTTTAAAGACTTTCAGGTGAAAGCAGTAGGTTTATATATCCTTGTTTTGTCTTCTGTGGTGCTTCAACTGAAACTGCCCCAGAAAACGTTAGATGAAATGTTTATCAAAGGCCATGACAAGGGGACATTTTAAGCCTTTTCAATCAGCATTAGTAAAACTTTTTTTTTTTTTTAAAGAGAGAAGAAGCAAAAGAATATTATTTCTCCAGATACAATAGCAGTGAGTGTTCAAGGTGAACAGGATTAAAGAGGAAAAAAGAACTGAGAGAAGAAGGTTGAACACAGCCCCGTGGCAAAGCTTCGTCCACACCTGCAAAGCATCTTCAATGTTTTTGGGGTGGGAGTGGGTTTTTTGGTGTAACGTTCTTAGATCATGATCTGTTCTCCGCTCCCTGCTACACTTCACACCTGTAGACAGACATAGGCTAAGTGATATACTTTCGTAGCTGGATCCTAAGCTTGTAAAAAGGAACAATTCAGTCCTAGGAGGTGACTGAATCTTCTTTAGACATGAAAACAGTTTGCAATTATGAGTCTCCAATTCATTTGTATGCAGTTACCTTCAGTTTAATGTTTGTATAACGTGTCTCAAGAAATAAAGATTATGTTATCTCGGGGAAAAAATTGGTTAGCAGTTGTTCGAGCTTGAGGCACTTGGGTTGGTAATAGGTTTAGAGCTTTAAAAATATCAGTGAAGCCAATCAGGCTATAAACTCCTGCATAATCGGTATTATATATACAGTGGCTTTTTTATTGTCAGTATTTAAATATAAATGTTAAAAATTAAGCTATAATATAGGTATTCCAAGTATTCTCTATTATGTGAAAACCATCACAATTCATTCATCCCAACTAAGTGAATGTCACTTAAAGTCTCTCTTTGGCATTGTCTCATTTGAGGCTCACCACAGTGCTCCCGAGTGTTATTATCACTATTATGTGGATGAGGAAATGGATGCAAGGTCAGAGGTTTGAGTGGTTTGCCCCAGATTACCCTGCTGGTTAGGGACAGATTGCACTCGGGTCTTCTCATTCCCGCGACAGTCAAGCTTTACTTTCATCAATTGCTGTATGAAACCAGGCACTCTGATATGAGATCAAGATACTTTTCTGAGGTTATAACTCCTGTGACCCTTCTGAAGTTTCTCCCTCCAGGTTAACTGGCCTTGCTCGTAGACGATGAGGGAGACACTTGATGTGTGTGCTCAAAACCAGAGCTTCTACAAAAGACCGCAGCTTCCATACCCCTCAAAGCCCAGTGCGGGTGCCATCTTCGGAGTGAAGTTTGCCACAGTGCCCACCCCCCACTCCCACTGAAATGCATTGTTCCCGACGGGAGTCCCCAGAGGCCTGGGTTGACACCTGAGTGTTTTGTACTGTGGCTAATTGCAGCGGTGTTTCTCTTCCCCTTTCCATTGTGAGCTCCTCGAGGAAACGCATGCTCCATTCATCATCAATTTCCCAGCACCTATAGCACAGTGTCTAGCAGAAAGCAAGTGTTCAATAAATTTCAGATGACTGACGAGCTGACTGACGGAGTGAACGTGGGGTGTCTCAGTTTTCAGTTGACGATTGACTCATTTTCTCTGGGACGGGTTTTCTGAACACCTCTTCCGTTGGTCTTCCTCCCCCACTCTTGATATGCCAGTTAACCCTGATGAAAGCCTAAACATTCCCTTTTGTGTTAAAATATATATCAATCCTTATTTTGATTTGAAGGCAACATTTGCATTTATATCTGTAAAACTGTGAAGAATATAAAAAGACCCAAAGAAAATGAAACCCCCTATAATTCTACCATTATCAACACGTTACCGCGTCTGCTTCACCAAAAGACAGTGGAAATATTTGGTGTATTTATATTTCTATATGTGTCAGGTCTGGACGATGTATATATCATATATACTGAAATTAGAATATCAAAAGTGTATTTTTATATCGATTCTAATTTTAATATATTCTAATATAATACATAAATCCTATGTATACTACTTCTAAGATGTGTCACTCACTTTAATATATATATTGTATACAGTGCTTCCCAGATGTGTCACTCACTCTTTTAGGACCTTTGCATATATTAACTCATTTAATACTCCCGGCAACTCTATGGCAGGACCTACTGGAGCCACCCCCATTTTTTTGGATGCGGACACTTAAGTACAGTCACACAAGTGACTCACAACAAGCAAAGTCACACAACAAGCAAGGGAGGAAGCTGCGTCTTTAACTTAGCCATCTGGCTCCGAGTTCGTGCTTCTAACCATGATGCTATATTGTCTTCTAGATAGAGATTTAAAAGGAACAGTATCAGGATTTTATTGAATATATTATATAGGTTACTAGTATATCATGAGCATTTCTCTCTATCCTAAAGATGACTTAAAAACACCCTCAAGTCTCAGCTTAACCATCACCCCTTCGGAGAGGACTTCCCTTACCCTAAACCTAAAGCAGTGTTTCTCAGTTGGGGCAGATTTTGGCAGTGGGTGGAGACTTGTGTTATTGTCATGATTGGGGTGAGTGCATTTAGTAGGGTGTGTGGCTAACGGGATGCTGCTAAACTAATCCTTTGGTGCACAAGAACTCCTTCTCCACACACCCTCCCCCCGCCCCCAACGATATATAAAGACTGTGGTTTCAGCTGTCAGTGCTGAAATTGAGAAATCCACGTACAAAGTAGTCCCAGCCTCTCGCCAACAGCCACTTCTATGACATCTCTGTCTCATCGTCCTTATAGCATTTTCCAGTATTCTGAAAATGTTTACTCTATGTGTTTGTTGATTTGTTTATGGAGTTCAGGTCTCTTCTCTCCTTGGCTAAAATATCACATTCATAAGAGTTTTGTCTATATTAATTAATTGCCATATTCTAGAAGAGTGCCTGAGACATAGTAGGTATGTAATAAGTAAGGAGTCAAAGACTGCATAGCTTTTCTTGCATGGTGTACCATAAATTATTTAACCATTTCCCCATTCACCGAAAATGTAGATTGTCGCCTTTTTTTTTTTGCTACTTTACATATTCTTAAACATTATTTTCGTGAAACTTTTCATATATGTATTTGTTTATATAGGTTGAATTCAGAGGGACGGAACTATTGCATTGATGGCCTGATTTCTAAAGCTCTGAACATAATGTACTAATTATTGACTTCCAGAAAGCTTGTATCGATTTATACTTACACCAACAGGGATCGGAAGAAGTTTGCTGTTCTCAGGCCAACTCAGGTTTTACCAATAAAGTCATTATTTTTATCAGTTCGAAAAGAACTTTGAGTCAAGTTTCCAAATTTCCTGCATCCAAAAAGACAGTCTTTCACTATCATGAGAGATCGAAGGTTTTTTTCATAGTCACTGCTTTTCTGAGGGATTTTGGTTCCACAGCTAGATTCATGGATAATTTGGAGCCCTCCTGCACTGAATGGGATTAGATAGGTAAAGACACTCATTCTGTGTTCTTGGATCAATAAACTCTTGTTGAAAATGTTTATTGGACGATTGACGATTGGATTTGGTATTTTTAGCTGGTTCTCACCTTTGTGCTCTGAGGTAAAGTATCAGTTGACAGACTTTGGAGGCTCCCTGTTTGCTTCTAGGCCTTGACTAGTTAGTATCCATCCATGATATGCCTGAATAGAATAGTGTATGATCTATACAGAGACCCTGGAGAAGTGGAGCCACACTAGAAGGCAGGGCAAGAAATAAGCGGGAGAAGCAAACGACCCACTTATTCACAACTCCTTTCGCCCACGTTGTGTGCCCAGTGTATTATGGAACCTATGAATCTAACTGGGGGGTTAAATTTTATTTTCCTGGTGAACCACCTGGTAGAAGTTAACCCTGTGGTCTCCAAAATGGCATATATACACCTAGGGGAGTCACAAAACTATCCAGTGGGGTTGGAGCATCTATTTACATGGACTTTAAAAAAACCCTAATATAATAGCTATTTTGCGTATTTTATAATGTAGAGAGCAGTTAACATGGCGGCATATGTGACCATTGTGTGCGTGTGCATGTGTATCTTTCTATAAGGTGGGCCTGCTGTGTCCCCCCCCCCCCCCCGCCCCTGCCCCACACCCCGGCCCTTTTTTTACCTATTAAAAGTTTACAATAAAAACTTCGGAGACTACTGGTCTAAGGTCAGCTGTGTCTTCAGCCCTCTCCACCTGAAGGAAAGTCAATTCTCTTATGCTTCCTCTTGGTAGCCAGGGTGTGGTTGCTGGAACATTTACAGCCACAGCAGCTGCAGTAGTGGCCTGAGTAGACTTTTCCTCTGAGTTTCTATAGTGGTAACAGGATTAACAGACTCTATTCTGGAAGTACTTGGGTGGCATAACACCTCCCAGCAGAACTATTCCTGACAAGGATGTGCAGATGGAAATGCATATTTATGTCACTTAAAGCCTACCAGAGACACAAGGATTTGAGCTATAACAATAAATAGAAAAAAAAAAAATCTCCAGCGTTTTTGGTAACCCATACTCAAGTGCATTGACTGTGCTTGGCGAAAGACCTACAGTTTGCTCTTTGTCCAAGCATAAAATATTCAACATTCAAGCGTGTTAAGGTAGACTATTCTGAATATATTTTAGAGTGTTAAAACAAGCTAGCATGAAGTGAGGTTAAAATTGCAGGTCTTAAAAAAATAACAGGACAATTCTGTGAGGGGTTTGGGCCATTTCAAGGAAAAAAAGTCTCCTTTAAAAAAATGTCCAATTATTCCATTTATTAATAATGGGGTAGGTTTAAAAGTCATTTCCGGAGGCCAAATGGTCATTGTAATCATCAAGGCTTCCTGTTTAAAATACCTTTTAGCCATCTTTGATACACCTTCCCCTAGCTTTCTTCTAAAATGCTTGTGACACTATTCGAAAAAGACAAATGCTCACATCCACAAAATATATATTACGTTGACCTGGGAAATATTTACACTACATATCAACCCATTAGTATTGAGCTGAAGAATTCAGTGAGTTATGCTAGTTCTGTGGGGAGGGGCCTTTTCCCAAATAGCCTTTTCCCCCCTGGTTCCTGGCTCGGAAATCAATATTTTGTCAACCAGAAAGCTGGGTTGCCATGGCTTTTGAAGAAGTGTGCTTTGTGATCTGCCAGGGAGTGGTAATTCTTTGTCACTCTAACCAATCCAGGTAGGGTTTGTTACACTACACAAGAGGAAGACTTTCAAAAATTGTTCGAGGTTCTCATTAGGTAGCATGAAGAACTCTGTGAAGAAAAGAGAAGATAATCTTAAGAAGCAAATTGAGATGAAAAGCCTCCAAGAGAGATCCAAAGGGATGTGGTGAAATAAACGACTCTGAAAAAGTCAAAACTGTACTCACAGAATTAAAATGTGCCTCAGGGGCAGCAAAACACAGAACGGACACTGCAGAAAATATCAATAGTAATGTGGAGAGAAAATATGAAAAAGTTTCCCGTGGTTCAAAAGTAAAAAAACACAGGATTCAAGCTATGATGATAAATAAAAGAGATGCTGGGTACATAGGTCAGAGCACACTAATAAATGAGTTTTCTAAAGAAGAAACCAAAACAATTTAAACATAAGCTTTGCTCCAGAATACTCCTTAAGTATATGTTCTGAGTAGAAGCAGTTTTTGAGTATACACCTCCCTGCCTAAAATTCAGGAAACAGACCTACAATCCTAGAAAGTATTTTGAGTTACAAAAATGAAGCTTTTTTTCAAACACTCCGACAAGCAAAACCGTAGAACAAGCTGTCCTGAGGTTGTCCCCTAATCCTCCTTGCACAAAACTAAGTGCCAGAAAACAGCAGTATCACATTTATTAAATTTTGAGGGAATACAATGATGCCTGGATAACTGTATCCTTGATCAACTCGACTTTTCTGCGCAGAAGTACAGTAAGGCATTCTCGTCACGCATTGTCAGAAGAAAATACCCTACTCCAAAGAAAAGCAATGAAAACTTTCTCGAAAAATTATTTAACCTCGCGTCTTCTCTGTGTGACTTTTTTAAGTTGTTTTTTTTTTTTTAATGTATCTTGAGGGAGAGCAAAAGAGGGCATGTGCCCAAGTGGGGGAGGGCCAGAGAGAGAGAGAGAGAGAGAGAGAGAGAGAGAATCCCAAGCAGGCTTTGCACCATCAACGCAGAGCCCCATGTGGGGCTGAAACTCATGAACCCTGAGATCATGACCTGAACCGAAACCAAGAGTCTCACGCTTAACTGACTGAGCCACCCACGTGCCCCATTGTATATTTTTATTCTTAAGTGATTTTCTAACTGATTTTCATAAAGAAAGGAGAGGGAGAGAATTAAGGCAGTTTGGACAGGACGTTGTCCTGTGAATGTTTGAATGAGGGACACATCCATCTCAGAAAACTATATGGATGTCAAAGAGGTCAGAACGAGGGCAGAGATCAACACAACAAAATAGCTGTACAACACTTTCAAATCATTGCTTTCATAGACACTATCTCATTTATCTGCAATTCCTTCCCTCCCAACAGCGTGCTCACCACACGCATACATTTGCATCTCCCAACTTTGTGAATGCCCTTTACAAGGTCACTCTTGTACTTAGAGTCCCCTTCTTCTTGTCTCCCCTTACTGAGCTCCTGGTTATCACTCTAGACTCAGAGGAAGTGATATTTTATTCGACAACTACTTGTCACCTGCTACCGTACTTGGCAGCCTGATGGGGAGTCAGGAATACAAGAATGAATGAAACCCATTCTCTGCCCTCGGGAACATTTCAGCCTTCCTTAACCTGTGAAAAAGAAGGTCATTTCTGTGCTTCCATACCACTGTGTGATAAGTGTATCTTTCCCACTTTTGAGGGAAGGAACTGATGCTTTGGTCAGTGAGTCCCTGAACTTAGCACAGTGCTTGACATGGAGGTTGAATGAATGTGGGTATATATCAGCTTACTAAGTGGCAGGTAATAGAATGTTTAAATATGGTTCTCTGGCTTCTAGTCCTGGGCACTTTCATATATTATGTTAAATTCAAATTATGCACTATAAGAGCCAACACTGGTAAAATATTTTTCAAATAAGTTTTCAGAGGTTGGGTGGGGGAAGGGGGGTGCGCTTGGATGTCTCAGTCTGTTAAGCATCCAGCTTTGGCTCAGATCATGGTCTCATGGTTCCTGAGTTCAAGCCCCGAGTTGGGCTCTCTGCTGTCAGTGCAGAGCCTGCTTGGAATTCTCCACCTCTCTCTCTCTCTCTCTGTCTCTCTCAAAAATAAATAAACAAACATTAAAAAAAAAAAGAAGCTTTCAGAGATGGAGTTATTAGAAACTCAGTAGAATTATAGAATTTTAGATGTGGAATGAACTGTAGTTGTCAGTTTCATTTCCCACACACAATTCACCCATGCATTCATTCAGCACCTGCTATAATAATAAAAATAATGATAGTTAACACTTGCTTCATACCATGAGAAGCTTTGAACGAATTCTCACAATAACCCAGTGAGGGAGTTATTACAAGTTCAGTTTTCCTAGTGAGGAAGGGGGCTCTGCCTTATTCATTGTCATGTTCCCAAGCTAGTAAAGAATGGAGTGAGAATTTGAATTTAGGTACTTGGCAGCTAGGTTTTCCTCTTAACCACTGTGGTATGCGTGGGGGATACAAAGATGAGTGAGACATGATTGTATCTTTGGGGACTTTATGATGTACTTAAAGGAGCCAAACATGTCAACAGAGGGATTGCCCACAGGCATTCCTTATACGCCATCCATAACCTGGTTTTTGTACCAGGGTAATTCCACTTAATGATTAATGGCTGGTCAGAATTCCCCACTGAGGCAAGGTTCAAATGAAGGGGGAGAAAAGGCAGTGAGATTGGGTATGAAGGGACACACGTTTGGCTGTTGTCCCACTTTCTGGGACTCTGATGCATGTGATTATGTCAGGCTATCACTGTCAAGGCCATCTTCCATATTTACGCGGTATCGCTAAATTAGATGAGGAGTGTTGGTCCTCATTCTATCAGTTTGGGTAGATTAATCACCTGATTCCCCTTTAAGAGGCTCCACCAATTAGGTTGGCCTAGGAAAAAAAAAGAAAAAAGAAAGAAAGAAAACACTCTTGAGCCTGGCTGACATCCCGTGTGTCTTGTAGGTAAGTACTCTGGCTCTATCCACCTTAGTAAATAACAATATTAACCACACCCTTTATGCTTTAGGGTTCTCTAAGTCCTTTTATCTTCCACATGCTCAGCCTCAAGCTGTCAGGACGAAGGAGTTATGCTGTTTTCTTTCTCTGGAAATCTAAGGCCTACGGTAGGACTACAGTCATAGCAATGGAGTCTTGAAGCTTTGGGTCAAATTGGAATTCTTGGCAACTGGAAATAAGGACTCTTTGAAATTCTAGGTCTCTAGCTTCTGAAATACTTTTATGTTGCCATAAAGGTAAAACTAGTCATTAGAGCTCGTCGTTAAGAGCTCATTGGCATTTGTATTTTTGTCAAATGAGTTATACAAAACTATGTATTTTAAATAATTTTAAATAATTGATATTTATGGATTTGTTTGTGTCTGCGTGCTTATAATTTAGTACTTTGGATGGCTGGGCTTTCAACCAAGCAGTTCTCTGCTCCTGCTACATCTGCTTTGGATTAATCTCACTTTAATTGAATGCCAAATACATTTGCAGAAGCTCAAAAGGTTGAAAACAGTAACGGAGATGCTAAAGGAATAATGCTTAAAATGGAACCATAGGGCCTTCTGGGTTACAAGAACTTACTCACTGCTTAGCTAATGGAATATTTAAACCTGAAATGAGCCAGCCATACTTTGTTTGAAGTTGTCCCTTGGTGATACAAACAAGGATAAGTACACCAGGTGATTCCAATTCAGAAACTGTGGTAGGCTGAGAGAGTGTTTCCTCCTTAGGAGAGCTCCATAAGTTAGAAGATACGGCTGATGTTTTAAAGGAAGTACATTTGCTTTTGTCAAGGTTGCTTTGAGAGGAATCCCTTTACAGGTGATCGGCTTGTTGAGTCCAGCTGGCATATGTGCATAGTTTATACGGTATGTTGAGGTGAGCGCCCCCCCCCCGCCACCCCGGTCTTGTTTTATAATAGCCAGGGTGGTGATTCTTAAACTTGAGCGTTCATCAGAATCACCTGGAGTGCTTGTTAAAACACTGATCGCTGTGTTATACTCTCAGAATTTCTGATTCTGTAGGTCTGTGTTAGGGGCAGACTTGAGTTTCAAGTAAATTCTATTTAATAGAGAGTGATGGAAAACTCGGCAGGGCTTATGGCCAAATGTCTGTTACCTGTTTCAGGTAATTCTCATTCTTCTGTATTATTTCCTTAGTCTATTTGCAGCACGGCGTTAATATGCAGAAGCAAGACTTTTGGCTAAAATTTTCATTTATTGTGCACCTATCATGAGCCACGAAGCAACGGAAACTCAGAGAGATGAAGCCACTTGCCCTAGGTCACACAGCCTCAAACCCAGTTTGCTCAAACTCCAAAGTTTTAACTCTTGCTACCATCTCTGCACAGGTTCCTTAAAATTTACGGAGATAATTGCAAAGCAGGGATGTAAACACTCGTGTCTGGAACTTTGAGCCCGCATATGCTTCAATAGATACTAGAGGCTGAGTTAGAAATGATTCCCTTTCCCTTTGTAAGCAAAAGTTATTCATCTAGATTTCAAGGAAACTAGTTGTAGTGCCTCAATTCAGAAAGATGGAAGTTCTCTTTCCCTAGAGGAATGAGGGATCTATTAACAAGTTCATGCACACTCTGGACTGTCCTAATGAGTCGTAAAGGCTGGTGCTCTTGTCCCAGGTTCATCTCCAACACCTGAATCTAAGAAATTTGTTTTCCCAATGTACTAGCCACATTTAAGGGCATCACAGAACAGAATCAGGTAAACTGCAAGGTTGCATGCAATCACTTTAATTCACATACCAATGAATGTTTGGTTGCTTTGGGGTTCTTTCAGTGGTTGCCCCCCTCCCGCCACCCCGCCGCCATGGGTGAATTTGTTCTTATCACTCTTTTAGACCTAATGTTTGTTCCTCTTCCTGTGCTCTTTGTCTGATACCACTTAGTCAATCTGACTTTTGTGCCCTCCACTTCTCCTGCTACCCTTGTGGCTTACTTTCTTTCTTGAGTATAACCTGATAGGCCATCTGCATTGGATATATACAAGAATGCAGTCTCTATAGTCTTTCTATATTTCCCCACACATCTTAATCTTCATTCTTTATCACAACAGACATTGCAGAAAACACCAAGGTAATGTAAAAATCAAATCCCCGGGTGTATCTTTATCCCTAATAGGCGGAGGGAAAATAATTGAGTGTGGCTAGATCTGGATTAGTCAACTATAATAAACAGCCAAAATATATTTTCCTCTAAGTTTGCAAGTAGACCTTTCGCATACTGATTCCAAATCCCAGCTAAGGACTTGACATGGACCAGACACGTTGCATTCTTCCTGGATCTTCCCAGCACATTATAATGGCTGATGAATAACCCCAGTTCCCTGGGTAGCGATGATTCCATGCTGCAGCTGGTGTTAAAACCTCGGTGGCTGAGCCGTTTTACTTCATTATGTTCTACCACCTATTCTGGAAGCCCTTTGGACGAGCTCCAGATGTTCCATAAAAGGTGGCACTTTTTATAAAGAAAACTGCGTAGTTTTCTTGTTGTAAGCACTTAATGAGTGTGTCCTCTGAAGATAGGAAAGCGCCCTGCGGAGGATACACTTATGGCACTGCTGTAATTTCTGCAACGTTCACTCCGTGTCTGACTTTACAACTGTCCCTTTGCCTTCCCGAGTGCCGGAGGCAGTAATGGGGTCACTTAGAGAGCTTCCTTCAACGCTTGGGAGTCTCCCCTCTGGAGACTTCAGTGGAGTGAAACATCAGGAGAAAATTCATCCTCGTGGGTTTTTTTGTTGTTTGTTTGTTTGTTTGTTTGTTTAGTTCATTTTGAAGTTCGCTCAGCAAAATGCCATTTTCCATTCTGTTCTCTACGAAGACCCTACAGTTGGTAACATCCCTGTAATTTTTGCAGTTTTCTTCCCCCTGAACCATCCGACAAAGCAAGGAGATGGATGAAAATGTATGTCAAGGGAAAACATAGTATTCTATCTCCTTTTTCTTTCGCAAAGGGTGTTGAAACAGATTCATTAGTTTTGACTAAATACAAGGTTTCCGGGAGGATTTTCGGTTAAGTGACGTGACATTGTTGATACAGGCGCTCAAGACAATGGAGGTGAAACGTGTTTGAAAATATACTTCTCCGATATATCTTGCATGTGGAGCAAGTTACGGAATAAATATATGGTAGATATTTTTCAAAAAAAAAAAAAG
Organism: Puma concolor; assembly: GCF_028749965.1. Classification (NCBI taxonomy): domain Eukaryota; kingdom Metazoa; phylum Chordata; class Mammalia; order Carnivora; family Felidae; genus Puma; species Puma concolor. The sequence continues at coordinate 133,547,732 of NC_141668.1, read as the reverse complement.
ACTTTTTAAGGCAGGTATGTCTTTTCGTGAAACACCTTCTGTGCCATGATGAGCTAGCCCACAAAAGAATTTGAGGGGGGGGGGGTGCAGGTTAATAAGAGAAAGTAATTTATAATACTGATATGTCAATATGTTTTTCCGTAAACTTTTCCCCAGATTTTCCTGAATTCTCGTCAGTGTGAGGATTATAATTATACGTCTTCTTTCCACTTAGAAAGTGGTACAAGGTGCTCATTTGCAGTTCTGCTGTTCAATCGTCACTAGAATAGAAATGTCATGACTCAGTTAACAATGCTTTATTATTCACATTGATCTTTTTTTCTAGTGTTCTTTATCTCAAAAACATTGTAAATCAGATATCTACCTCCCACTCTTTTGTTCATTTGCAAATTTTTATTATTCTTGTTTAAGAAAGCAGTGGTGTGTCAGGAGTTAGTGTATACTGTTTATGTTCTCCCTGCTTCAAAATCTTTTCCTCTGTACAAAGCGAAGATGCCAGAAGCATCCCTAATTCTAACTTCTTTATGCACCCTCCTAAGAAAATTTGTTATCTCCTGTGGATCAAAGGAGGTTGGATGTTTTTTCTTTTCTTTTTTTTTTCTTTTTCTTTTTTTTTCAATATATGAAATTTATTGTCAAATTGGTTTCCATACAACACCCAGTGCTCGTCCCAAAAGGTGCCCTCCTCCATCACCCACCCTTCCCTCCCTCCCACCCCCCATCAACCCTCAGTTTGTTCTCAGTTTTTAAGAGTCTCTTATGCTTTGGCTCTCTCCCACTCTAACCTCTTTTTTTTTTCCTTCCCCTCCCCCATGGGTTTCTGTTAAGTTTCTCAGAATCCACATAAGAGTGAAAACATATGGTATCTGTCTTTCTCTGTATGGCTTATTTCACTTAGCATCCACGTTGCTACAGAGGGCCATATTTCATTCTTTCTCATTGCCACGTAGTACTCCATTGTGTATATAAACCATTCATCAGTTGATGGACATTTAGGCTCTTTCCATAATTTGGCTATTGTTGAGAGTGCTGCTATAATCCCAGACTTTAGCCTCTACTACAAAGCTGTCATCATCAAGACAGCATGGTATTGGCACAAAAACAGACACATAGACCAATGGAATAGAATAGAAACCGCAGAACTAGACCCACAAATGTGTGGCCAACTAATCTTTGACAAAACAGGAAAGAACATCCAATGGAAAAAAGACAGTCTCTTTAACAAATGGTGCTGGGAGAACTGAACAGCAACATGCAGAAGATTGAAACTAGACCACTTTCGCACACCATTCACAAAAATAAACTCAAAATGGATAAAGGACCTGAATGTGAGACAGGAAACCATACAAACCCTAGAGGAGAAAGCAGGAAAAGACCTCTCTGACCTCAGCCGTAGCAATCTCTTACTTGACACATCCCCAAAGGCAAGGGAATTAAAAGCAAAAATGAACTACTGGGACCTCATGAAGATAAAAAGCTTCTGCACAGCAAAGGAAACAACCAACAAAACTAAAAGGCAACCAACGGAATGGGAAAAGATATTTGCAAATGACATATCGGACAAAGGGCTAGTAACCAAAATCTATAAAGAGCTCACCAAACTGCACACCCGAAAAACAAATAACCCAGTGAAGAAATGGGCAGAAAACGTGAATAGACACTTCTCTAAAGAAGACATCTGGATGGCCAACAGGCACAGGAAAAGATGCTCAACGTCGCTCCTCATCAGGGAAATACAAATCAAAACCACACACAGCTATCACCTCACGCCAGTCAGAGTGGCCAAAATGAACAAATCAGGAGACTATAGATGCTTGAGAGGATGTGGAGAAACGGGAACCCTCTCGCACTGTTGGTGGGAATGCAAATTGGTGTAGCCACTCTGGAAAACAGTGTGGAGGTTCCTCAAAAAAATTAAAAATAGACCTACCCTATGACCCAGCAATAGCACTGCTAGGAATTTACCCAAGGGATACAGGAGTACTGATGCATACAAGTTGGATGTTTTTTTAATGCACAAAGATGAGACAATAGAATGAAAATATAGTTGAGTGTTAAGAACAAAATGTTATTAGATGTGTGTCTTTTGCTTCTGCCTCAGTTTCTCTCTCTCGAACTATGTACGGGACTCACATGGGACACTCCAGGATATACAGTGGAGGTGTTATTGAAGTAATATCACTGTGAGCCCCGTTTGGACAAATGATACCACTGGAAAGAGTGCGTGCTGGCCACCTAAGACTTAGAAAGGATGGCCTCAAATCACTGTTCCTTCAGCAACTACCAAGTTGATTATTGATGTGCTGTTGACAGGATTGAGAACAATTTAGAAGTGGTGTAAAACATACCACTTTATTCCCGAGTTCATCTCTATATGGAAGGGTATGGGAATCGTGGATTAACCAACATTCATTTAAATAAAGATCCCTCAGAAAACACCATACAATCCTTCCCTTAACAGATGAATTCGAAGCAAGACAGCAATCAGTAATTCACTCACTCATTTAGGAAACATTTATAAGGCTCTTTACAGAGTACCTGGCAATAGGCTGAGTGCTGGTAGATACTCCGAGATAAATCAGACCTGGCCCCTGCCTTCGGAGTTCACTGTTCATTGGGGCGACAGGCATTCAGACAACTTCAATGGCTAGCATGAGATAAGTGGAGAGTAGAGGTTTATACACAGTTCTGTGGGTGAAAAATTCAGGAATTTGCAATTATGTTTGATGTCATGCAGAAAAATGTGGAAGGGGAGATGAAATTTTCCCTGGATCTTAATAAATTAGTATTCAGTTGCCAGTTGACAGTTGAAAGCAAGGATATTCCATGAAGTAGAAAAAAGTTTGTAAAGCTTGGAATTGTGAAAACCAGTATTTAGCAGAGCATGGTAAGATCGTGGTGGGGATAGGAGAAGGGGAGAGAGGTACTTGAGAGTTAAGGTGAGAGTTAAGATGAAGATTTCATCTTTGCTTATGGATTTTAAACTTTAACCATTGGAATGGTGGCTTTTGATCTAGGACAGATGGACCCCAAGGAAATGTATATATGGATCTCCTCTCGGAATAATGCACTATATTCAGACATATGATACGGATTATCCACCCTTACCCCCAAACATACAAATTATATCCAAGTTCTCTTCACTCCTATTTAAGAGTCTGAAATAAAGGTTTTAAGGAGGAATAAAACAAGACCCTATTTTTGTCTCAGAAATGCCAATATAAAGAATCGATTATAGGGAAAGTAGACTGGAGTCCAGGAATTCTAGTTAGTCTTATTTGACTACTCTCCTTCAAATTAACCTGTAAACCAATTTCTGCCTTCTCCTTATACTGGTTTTCTCGGAGCGACTATGATAACAGTCTCTCTGCGTTTTTCCATACCTCTTCTCCCTGTCCAAGAGATGAGACATTTTAAGAAAACGAGTGTGATTAAAAGGACCACATGCTACAAAGAAAGCAGTAATACTTCCAGATGGAAAATAAACCACCGAGTTTGGCAATGCGGTGATGTTTGTTAGAACAATTCCAATAGGTGGGTAAGGATAGAAGACAGATTAGGATGATGGGGGAAAAGAGAAACAAGAATGTGGAAAGTTGAACATGGGTAATAATAGCTAAATATTTCTAGAGGCTTTCAAAGTGTCAATGTTCTCCAAGGCTTTTGATGTGTAAGCTTGCCTAAGTCCTTACCTTAACCCTGTCGGCTAAACGTTATTCCTAGCCACATTTGACACACGAGGAGGCTGAGGCACAGAAAGATAATATCGGTTGTGAATTAAAATTACCGAGAGCGAGAGGCAGAGTTGGTGTTTAAAGTAGGAAATGTGGGGCGCCTGGGTGGCGCAGTCGGTTAAGCGTACGACTTCAGCCAGGTCACGATCTCACGGTCCGGGAGTTCGAGCCCCGCGTCAGGCTCTGGGCTGATGGCTCAGAGCCTGGAGCCTGTTTCCGATTCTGTGTCTCCCTCTCTCTCTGCCCCTCCCCCGTTCATGCTCTGTCTCTCTCTGTCCCAAAAATAAATAAACGTTGAAAAAAAAAATTAAAAAAAAAATAAATAAAAATAAAAAAAATAAAGTAGGAAATGTGGCTTCAGAAAAGAAGATGAACTTTTAACTACAGCTGTGAACTGCCTCCGAGAAAGTAGATTTAACAGGTAAAGGAAATAGTGACCTTTATAGGTAAAATATTGATAATATAGTAGTAGCATGATAGGAATTAGTAAGTAATATAAATTATATGCCAACGAGAAACTTCAGTGATTTCAATTTGAATAGGTCACCATTATTGTTAGAATAATGTCGGCTAAATATTTCAATATTTGGAACTGGGTAAAGTGCTAACAGTAGTCTTTAGTAGTCCTAAATTTTAGAAGTTTTGGTAGGAATTAAGACATTTTTCAAAGGTGAATATCTACAATAAGATCTAAAATCTTACAATAATGTAAAAAATACTGAAGAAACCTAACGCTGTATCATTTTATATTTCACTGTAAATAGAAAAAAATCTCGACACATTTTTTTTGTCTCTAGTGAAAGTTTAATTTGGAAAGTAAATTATCTACAGCTTAAGTATTCTTTCCTACCCCTCAAAAGGAACCGTTTGTCTCGTAACCGATCTTAGGCTGCCAAAAAAATAATGTTTCACTAATAGAGATTCAGAGATGGTTTCTCCTTTTTTTTTCTTTTTTTTTTTTTTTGCTTCAGGAAAAAACATTATATAGGTTTGTTTTATTTTTTATTTTTTTACTATATATATACATAATTTATTGTCAAATTGGTTTCCATACAACATCTCTTTTTTAATTATAGCACAAAAGTTCTGGAAGAATCCCTGGGGTCCTTGCTCTAAGTTGTTACTCCTTTTCTTCCAGCTATAATACATGAATACACACAGGGAAGGAAAATGTTTCCCAAGTCAATTTACTGGACCCTGATGAAACAGTCAAGATCTTTTACTTTTTAAAAGTATGGTGCTAAACGTTGAAAATTGAACCCAAGAAATTGAGTTTTATATTCTTATAAAGGAAAATGTATTTTCCTCCCGTTGATGTTTTTTTCATGAATCATTTATTCTTTGATAGGCAGGTTTTAGTTGTATTATGGTTTTCTTTACTGACTAAAACGTACAGCTGGGTTACACCTAGAAATTCCTTCATTTGTTTGGTAAGTGGTGTAGAGCGTTTACTACAGGGTAGAGATTGTACTAGGTGAGGAAAAATTCAGATGAAAACCTAAGTCACTCTTCAGATAACTTCTGGTCCAATAGCCAAGTCCAGTAAAGAGACACTGAGAATCCCGTGGACCAAATGCTATGACAGAGGCTATGGGGATACCAGTGAGGGTGCCCACAGCCTCCATAATAAAAGGTCTTCCCGGAAAAGATGAATCAAAATAGAAATCTAGAGGAAGAACGAGAGGGACGCACGTTTTCTTTTGTAGAAAGCATAGAACTTTTTGTAAAAAAACACATTTTTTTTTTCTATTATGAGCATTCTGGTACACGTTGTAGATACTACACCATCTTTATTTATTTATTTTGAGAGAGAGGCAGAAAGAGCGTGAATGCCTCCTGCATGGGCATGTGTGTGCAAGCAGGGGAGGGGTGGAGAGCGCGGGAGGGAGAGAATCCTAAGAGGCTCCTCCTTGTCGGTGTAGAGCCCAAGGTGGGGCCCAATCCCTTGACGGTGAGATCAAGACCTGAGCTGAAATCAAGAGTCAGATGCTTAGCCGACTGAGCCACCTACCGGCCCCTCAATTATACCAATTTTAGATCCTAACGATTTATGTTAATGACACATCCTGACTGGATGCATATTGAGTTGAATGTGCTTCGTCTGGACGCCCAGTGAAACTGTGTTTTCCAGTGGCTTTCTCGAATGTAGGCGGGGCCATGCAAATAGTTCTGGCAGAAGGCTTGTGGGCAAAACTGATGTGCCACACGCGGAGGTTTGGCTGCTAAAACAGGTCACATGATTCTCCACATTTTAGTCTCTATTTAATAGACAGTGTTAAGCAAAGAATATAGTAGAAAAGTGAGGAGCCCCCTGGGGATAGCACAGCCAAAAGGTAAAAAAGCCTGGGTCCTTGAGTCACCACATGCTGCAGAGCGACTCAGAAATGTCTCCTTGCAGTGAGCTTTGAGTAACCTCGAAGGAGCTGCTATTAAATGAGGCCCCTGAAATGCAGGGCTTGTTTGTTTTACAGCAGCTACTGTCAATAAATCTGGCTAATAATATGTAACACAATTCATATGCGAATTGATTAGTGACTATTTTCACTACTTATTATAGAATAATAATTTAAAGGAAGTAATATATGTTGAATTCCAGGATTTGTAGAGAGGATATTTATTATGTAATTTTATCTTGCAAGAAATGCTTCGAGGTAGGTGCGATTCCTGCCATCCCCGCTCTAATGGTTGAGAAATTGGGGCTCAAGAGTTGGAAACATTTACGTAAGTTCATAGAATTAACAACACTGTGGCCAGGATTTGAATCCTTGCTATTAGACATCAGAGCTGCGGACTTAACAGTGTATTGTCTCGCATCGGTAGATATGATAACATATGTCGAACAACTAATGGCTCATATTATTTCTTACAAGAAGGTAAACATAGTTTAATATCAACCAGCATAGATAGCAACCTGTTCTTCTGTAAAATAATGTAGAAAATTCATTTCACCCTCAATATAACAACAGAAAATTCTTTTCACCAGTATGTCCTTTCATAAAAATATGTATTTGTAAATGGATGTTTATAACAGCAGAAATCTCTCTTGGAATTGACTGATAGAAGTCATTTATTTATTAGTTATCGTTTTTTTTTATTTATATATGAAATTTATTGTCAAATTGGTTTCCATACAACACCCAGTGCTCATCCCAAAAGGTGCCCTCCTCAATACCCATCACCCACCCTCTCCTCCCTCCCACCCCCCATCAACCCTTAGTTTGTTCTCAGTTCTCAACAGTCTCTTATGCTTTGGCTCATTTAACAAAAAATTGAGCCGGGGTAATAGCAAGCTGTAAATTATTAGTCAAGGATTCTCACGTTTTGAGGGATACCTCCTCTAAGTCGTGGTTTGATTTACGCAACAATTTATCCCATCCCTTTCTCCTCCTTGAGTTTTGAAGACCGTACTCCCCGAAGACTGCAAGGGCCACGTACGCGTTCAAATACAAGGATGCTCACGTCCGCCCCGCCGTGTTTATGTTATCATGGTCCTCGTAGGTGGGAGAAGAGGGTCTCAACAAATAAAAATCTTTATCGGAAAGATGAACTTCAGTTTGAATAAAAAGACCTTCAGTTTGATTACTTTTGCTACTTTTCCCTGCTCGCAGGAGCTGGACGGACCCTTTTGAGGGACTAGCAGCTGTGAGGCGCATGGACCCTGGCCAGGGCTCTGCGTTTGTAACAAATGCATTTTTACCTTGCCTGACAAAACAGCCCTATTGTTATCAACTGTAAATCTGTTAAAAACACACAAGGGCATTTTAGTATGTGTATCGTGCATGAAAGATATTATTGCCTGCCGGGCTCCACTTGGCAGCGGAAAAGAGGTTTTATGGAAGGAAACAGCACTAGCAAACTGAGGTGCGCGGGAAGGTAATTGTGCCTTTAACATTGGCGGCACACACGTTCACTTAAGACGGAGACTCCTGCCCCTGCCTCATCCACACCCAAAGGACCTGCTAGACAAGCAGCCAGTCGTCTCTCTCTGGGATCAAGCTGTCAACGCAAACTTGAATTCTTTCCCTTTTTTCTGAGCTAAGCTCTACCCCCAGAGCTCCCGACGCCTTCCTGAGTGAAAGCTCTAAAAGAGCTCCCTTCTAAATGGCATCACATGCACAGGGCTCTTCAAACTGACAGAACAAAAGAGCCAAATTGCAAAAGTATGGTCTAGTGACTTGTTAGTTGCGCTGGATGATTACTTCTTAATGGGCTCTGAGAGCCGGCTGTGGGTTTTGATGCCGCTTAACCAAACCTTGCAGAGTTCTTCCCTAGTTAGTTACTAATTAAGGTTGATTTGCTTAATCAGCTAAACACACTCTAATGAGAGAGAGAGGCAGAGAGAAAAGGAGATGGGGCAAAACCTAGTCCCTACTCCTCTCTCTTACCCTTCCCAATTAGTGGCAATGAAATTACTTGGACGACGAGTCGCAAAGATGAATTCTCATCTGGAAGGGCTAAACAGGCCTGCTATGATGTGTGTGTGTGTGTGTGTGTGTGTGTGTGTGTGTGTGTGTGTTTTCATGGCTTTTTCCCTTCCCATACTGATGCTATGTCAAATAATAGTCCTGTTTTTTTTGAAGGCTGGTTAGCTCTGGATGCTCCCAAAGCCATATTGTCTGCTCCTTTCGCCCTGCTTCCCCCTGACCGCTAATGAATATGTTCAACTGGCCAGGGTCGCTTTATTATTCTGACATAATGAACTGGGGGATGTGATTTCCAAGTTCTGAGGCTGACACTGGCAGGGTGACGTTTTCACCTCGAGGTGCCCCAACTGTATACTCGACACACTTGGAAGAATAAATATTGATCTGCTTTCTGAGGATGTGTGCCATGTGAAATGTTAATGCTTTTAAACGACTTTGGACATACAAAGTAGCTATTATTACAGTTATTATTATAAGGTATAAAATCTCAGAGAGTATCTCATCTTTACCCTTTATCCTCACGATTAGTGTCCATGTGTTGAGTACCCACTGTATTCACACTACCACTTATGTGACTGGATATAGCGATGACATTGCAAGACAAAGACATTCATTTTGTGACTCCTTAGCAAAGAAGAGAAGGACTATTTTCAACAATAATGTGAATATATATTGTTTTGTGAACCACCGATAATGACTGTTTATTCCCTCGTGGGTCCTTACTTGTTATTGGGTTCGAGATTTTCTACTTGTCTTCCCTATGTGTTTCATTCTTTTGTATAGAGAGAAAGAAAAAAATTGCCATATATTTTTTAAATGTTTTATTTATTCTTGAGAGGGCACAAGTAGGGAAGGAAAAGAGAGAGGAGGACAGAGGATCTATGCCGTTCGCCGTGAGCCTGATGTAGTACTTGGACTCACGAATTGTGAGATCATGACCTGATCTGAAGTCGGATCCTCAACCAACTGAGCCACCCGGGTGCCCCCCAGAACTTACCACTTAAAATCATAGTTGGCTATAAAAGTTTGGGGCCCTAAGAGAAATGGGATTAATAACTGAACTTTGGTTTGGCAGAATACTTTCTGAGAAAGTTGGATATTACAAGCGAGTTTCCCCTAAGCTATGGTGTAGGAGATAGTCCTAGTTAAATTTCTCTATAAGAAAAGGCTGAAATTTGTAGTTTGGGTGGTACTAGTGAAGTCTTAGAAAAATAGGAATGAAGTAATATGGCAGAAGGCAAGATCTCAGAATGGAATAATGGCCAGTGAGAACGGTCAAGTGACCCAGTTAACAATAGGGCTACCTGACATCATTTTAAATTGCTTGCTAGCTTGTACTTTGATCATAAAGCCTTCGTCCCCATTGCTATTTCACTTTTGTCAAACTTTAGTAAAAAACTATTAGACACAATCTATTGTTGATGGCATTAAGAACAAAGAGATTGAAACCACATCCAGTGAAGCCAGCTGAGGACCCAGGGAGATTTGAGTAAGGCGTGGAAAAGTGTTTGCAATGAGCAACTTGGGATTGGGTATGAGGCAATTTTGCTTTTCTCAAGAATTCTAGATACCTGAAGAGATTCCTGGGCTGCTATCTGAGTTATCTATTTTTTACTTATCAGATGTATTTATTCGACTACTGGTTATTGAATATCTACTATATGCCAGGGACTCTGATGACGGTTTGGGAATGAAAAAGTGACTAGTATTGGTAAGATCTCTGTGCTTAGTATAGCTTATCATTGTAAGTAATGGGATGTGAGTATATCTACTTTGCAGCCATTTAGAAATTTATAAAGAATTGTTGTGATCTGCCCATATTCTAGCATTTCTATTTTCCTCACTACTTCTTCCTTGCTTCCTTTGTTTTAGGCAAATTAATTTCTTTATCGATTCCTGGTTTAGTTTTTAAAATTTTGCTCAAGTTGCTGTCACATATAATGCCTCCCTTCTCCTCACCTAGTTAAATCATATCAGCTTCTCTTTAAAACCTGCTTTGGACGCGCTCAGCCCAAAGCAACCACAATTGTTTTCTGATTTAATTGGCCTGGAGTGCACGGTGGGCGTAACAATTTGTAATAGCTGCCAAGATCATTATAATGTTTAGCCGGGGTTGAGAACCACCGTCCAAAAGTGGACATATAGGGAGAGTTTAAGATGGCGGTGTAAGAAGATCCCGAGCTCCCCTCTTCTTGTGGGTACAACAAATTCTACAACCTCAGATGGAATAATTCCCTCTGAAGAGGATGTAGGAACTGAACAAACAGAGCCTGCATAATAAGGGATAGCACTGAAATGGGTTGAAGGCAGACACATGGTCTCAAGGGGAAAAAAAAAACACCCAAGAACAGTGTTCTACAGATGGGAGGGGTCTCAAAGTTTCCCTGAGGAGCAAGAGATTTGAGCTCCACATCAGGAACCCTAACTGTTATATCCTCTAAAGTGAGGCGAGCCCCAAAACGTCTGGTTTTAAAAACCAACAGGGAATACCTCCAGAAAAGCTACAGAACTGTAGGAAAAGGGAGACTGCTCATAATGGGTTTATGCATAGACTCACTCACCCTGGAAAACAGTGCAAAAATATCAGATTGAAAGACCCACAAACCCTAGATTAAGGAGTCCCACTCACTAATCTTGTAGCACCTGCTGAAGAGGCAGGAGGTAGCTGGGCCTCTCCTCAGGGACTGAGATGCCAGAGGAAGCCATTTGTGCTATCTTGTTCTCCTATGCTGATCCTGGCAGAGTGGGTGCCATTTTGGAAACTTCCTTTTAAAATGTGAATGTCAGGGGGCATATCACCCTGAGAGCCCTGTACAAGCCTGCACTTCGGTTGGCCACACAGCTGATCGGATGATAAGGCTTCCCTGCAGTGTGCCCCCCGCAGTTGTGGCCAGGCCTTGCGGACAGTAGGGCCAGAGGCTAACACTGTCCACCAGAATGCCTGCAAGAGTCACAGCCCTGTCACAACAGGAGGGCATATTTGCTGCCCACAGAGGGGACACCCCTGGAGCACCTGGCTGCGATGGTACAGGGATTGCACTTCTGGGCCCCACATCTCCTCCATAAGGTCATGCCTTCAAGACTAGGAGACATAGCTAAACTATCTACTACATAAAAACAAACACAGAGTTAGGCAAAAGGAGAGAACAGAAGAATATGTTCCAAATGAAAAACAACAACAACAACAACAACACAAAACCTCAGAAGAAGAGCTAAACAAAATAAAGATAAGCAGCCTAGCCAGTGAAGAGTTCAAAATATTGGTCATGAAAATGCTTCCGGAACTTGGGAGAAGAGTGGATGAACACAGTGAGACCTTCAACAGAAAGATAGAAAATGCAAGTATCAATCAGAGCTGCAGAAAACAATAACAGAAATGAAAAATACACTAGAGGTTATAAACAGCAAACTAGATGGTTCAGAAGAACAGATCGGTGACCTGGGAGGCAGGGTAGTGGAAATCTTCCAAATTGAACAGAAAATAGAAAAAAAAAATTTTTTTTTAAATGAGGATAGCTGAAAGTTAATGTGGAACCAAATTAACCATCCTAACATTTACATTATAGTGGTCCCAGAAGGAGAAGAGAGACAGGGGCAGAACAGTTATTTGAAGAAATAATAGCTGAAAATTTCCCTAACTTGGGGAAGGAAACAGACATCCGGGTCCACAAGGAACAGAAAGTCCCAAATTAGATGAACCCAAAGAGATCCACAGAAAAACATGTAATAATTAAAATGTCAAAAGGGAAAGATAAAGAGAGAATCTTAAAGCCATTAGTTACATGTAAGGGAAACCCCCATAAGACTATCAGCTGATTTTCCGTGGAACTTTGCGGGCCACAAGTTAAGTAGCATGTATATTCAACATCCTGAAAGGAAAGAACTTCCAAACAAGAATGCCCTATCTTGTAAGGTTAAAATCCAGAATTGAAGGGAAGACCAGTAGTTTCCCAGACAAGCACAAACTAAAGGAGTTCTTACACACTAAACTGACTTTTTAAGAAATATTAGGGCACTTCGTTAAGTGAAAACAAAGAGCCCTGATTAACAAGAAAATCTATGAAAGAAAAGAAATCACACTGGTAGAGGCAAATGTAAAGTAAAGGTAATGGATCAACCATTTTAAAGCTAGTATAGCAGTAAAAGCACAAAAGTTCTTATATCAACTCTATCTACAATAGTTATGGAATATACAAAATAAAAAGATTTAACATGACATCAAAAACATAAAATGTGGGAGGAGGCAGTAAAAATGTAGTGCTTTTAGAATGCATTCAAACTTAAGTGAACACCAACTTAAAATAGATTGTTATATACATAGGTTGTTATATATAAATCTCAGGGTAACCACACACACACACACACACACACACACACACACACACAAACACACCTATAATAGATACATAAAAAAATAAAGAGAAGGGAATCCAAACATAACACTAAAGAGAGTTATCAAATCTCAAGGAAAAAGTACAAGAGAAGAACAAAGGAACAGAGATGAATTACAGTAACGTTCAGAAAACAATTGAGAAAATGGCGATGAACACCTATCAATACTTAATTTAAATATAAATAGACTAAATGCTCCAATCAAAGATCTAGAGTGGCTGGAAGGATTAAAAAAAAAAAAAACAATCAATAAGACCCATCTGTATGCAGCCTAGAAGAGGCTCACTTTAGATCTAAAGACACACACAAACTGAAAGTGAAGGAATGGGAAAATATACCCCATGCAAATGGAAATGAAAAGAAAGCTAGGATAGCAATACTTTTAGCAGACAAAATAGGCTTTTAAACAAAGGCTGCAACAAGAGACAAACAAGACCATTACAAAATGAATACCCTTAAAAGGATGAATCCAACAAGAGGATCTAACGCTAGTAAATATTTATGTATCCAACATAGCAGCACCTAAATATGTAAAGCAAATATCAGCAGATACAAAGAGAGAAACTGACAATAATAATATAATGGTAAGGAACTTTAATACCCCACTTACATGAATGGGTAGATCAAACAGAAAAATAATAAGGAAATACTGGCCTTAAAAGACATATTAGGTCAGATGGACTTAAAAACTATATAGAGAACATTCCATTCAAAACCAGTAAAATGCACATTGTTTTCAAGCGCACATGGAATACTCTCCATAGATCACATGTGAGACCACAAAACAAGTCTCAATATATTTAAGAGGATTGAAATTATATCAAGTATCTTTTCCAACCACAACAGTATAAAACTAGAAATCAATTATAAGATAACGAGGAAAAAAAAAAACTGGAGACTAAGCAGCATGCTACTAAACAACAAATGGATCAAAAAAGAAATTAAAGATGAAATAAAAAAACATCTTGGGACAAATGAAAGTAACAACACAATGTTCCAAAATCCATGGGACGCAGCAAAAGCAGTTCTAAGAGGGATGCTTATAGCAATACAGGGCTACCTCAAGAAACAAGAAAAATCTCATATAAGCAATGTAACCTTACACACATCTAGAAAAAGAAGAAAACCCAAAGTTCGTAGAAAATGAAATAATAAATATCAGAGCAGAAATAAATAGAAACTAAAAAACAATAGAAAAGGTCAATGAAACTAAAAGCTGATTCTTTGAAAAGATTTTTAAAAAATGATAAACCTTTAGCCAGACTCATGAAGAAATAGAGAGAACCCAAATAAATAAAATCAGAAATGAAAAAGAAGCAATTACAACTGATACCACAGAAATACAAAGAATTATAAGAGACTACTAAAATTGTATGCCACCAAATTGGACAATCCAGAATTGCGTCAGCAACAGTAATTAAAAACAAACACACAAACAACTCCCAGCAAACAAAGGTTTAGAACCAGAAGTCTTTACAGGTGAATTCTATCAAATATTTCAAGAAGAATTAATACCTATCCTTCTCAAACTATTCCAAATAACTGAAGAGTAAGGCGTGCTTTCAAACTTAGTCTACGAGGCCAACATTACCCTGGTGCCAAAACCAGACAAGGCACTACAAAAAAAAATCTTTTACATCTTTGGTTAGGTTTATTCCTAGGTATTTTATGCTTCTTGGTGCAATTGTGAATGGGATCAGCTTCTTTATTTGTCTTTCTGTTGCTTCATTATTAGTGTATAAGAATGCAACTGATTTCCGTACATTAATTTTGTATCCTATGTTTTCACTCTTCTGTGGATCCTGAGAAACTTAACAAAAGACCATGGGGGAGGGGAAGGAAAACAAAATAAAGTTAGAGAGGGAGGGAGCCAAAGCATAAGAGACTCTTAAAAAATAAACTGAGAATAAACTGAGGTTTGATGGGGGGTGGGAGGGAGGGGAAAGTGGGTGATGGGCATTGAGGAGGGCACCTGTTGGGATGAGCACTGGGTGTTGTATGGAAACCAATTTGACAATAAATTTCATAAAAAAAGAAAAGAAAAGAAAATCAATATTCCTGTAAGCCTACATGCAAAAAATCCTCAATAAAATATTAGCATACCAAATTGAACAATTCATTATAAAGATCATATACCGTGATTGGGTAGATTTATTTCAGGTATATAAGGATGGTTGAATAGCTGCAAGTCAATCAACCTGATGTACCACATTAACAAAGTAAAGGGTAAAAGTCATGTGATCATCTCAATAGATGCAGAAAAAGCATGTGACAAAGTTCAACATACATTTATAATAAAAAACTCTCAGCAAAGTGGGTACGGGAAGAATGTACCTCGACATAATAAAGGCCATGTAAGTAAAACCCAAAGCTAACATCACCCTCAGTGGTGAAAGGCTAAAAGCTTTTCCTAAGTTCAGGAACACAATAATGATACCCACTCTCACTACTTCTATTCTGTATAGTATTAGAAGTCCTAACCACAGCAATTAGGCAAGAGAAACAAATGAAAGGCATCCAAATTGGAAAAGAAGAAACAAAACGGTCACAATTTGCAGGTGGCATGATACTATATAATAAAAACCCTAAAGATGCCACCAAAAATATCAGAACTAGTAAATTCAGTAAATTTGAAGAATACAAAATCAGTATATAGAAATCTAGAGTGTTTCTATCAGTAATAAATTATCAGAAGTTAAGAAAATCCTATATTACAATTGCATCAAAAAGAATTAAATGCCCAGGAATAAATTTAACCAAGGAGGAAAAAGACCTGTAGTTGGAAAGTTATAAGGCATTGATAAAAGAAATTGAAGATGACATAAATAAATGGAAGTATATCCCATGCTCATGGATTAGAAGAATTAATATGTAAAATGACCATACTATCTGAAGCAGTCTACACATTCAATGCAATCCTTATCAAAACATCAATCTCTTTTTCAAAGAACTAGAACCAATAATCCTGACATTAGTATGGAATAATGAGAGACTCCAAATGGCCAAAGCAATCTTGAGAAAGAAGAACAAATTTGGAGGTATCATGCTCCCTTATTTCAAACTATACTGCAAGGCAATCATAATCAAAATAGTATAGTGCAGGCATGAAAACAGACACCTAGATCAATGGAACAGAAGAGAGCCCAGAAATAAACCGACACTTACATGATTAATTAGTTTACAACAAAGGAGGTGAAAATATTCAACAGAGTAGACAATTTCCTCAGTACATGGTACTGGGTAAACTGGACAACTACATGCAAAAGAATGAAACTGAACCAGTTTTTCACACCATATACAAAAATAAATTCAAAATTGATCCAATATTTAGATGTAAGACCTGAAATGATGAAGTTCCTAGAAGAAGACATAGGCAGTAAGCTCTTTGACATCAATCTGAGTGACATTTTTGTGGATCTGTTTCCTCAAGCAGGGACAACAAAAGCAATGGGTCTACATCAAAACAAAACAAAAACAAAAAACAAAACAAAACAAAAAAACCTTTTGCACAGCAGAGAAAACCATTAACAAAACGAAAGGCAACCTACTGAACGGAAGAGGACATTTGCAAATGATATATCCAATGAAGGGTTAACATCCAAGATATGTAAAGAACCCGTATAATTCAATATCAAAAGAACAAACAATCCAATTTAAAAGCAGACAGAGGACCTGACTAGACATTTTTCCAAAGACGTACAGATCGCCAACAGGCACGTGAAAATAGGCTCGGCATTACCCTCAGGGAAATGCGAATCGAACTGCAATGAGATACCACTTCGGAAAAGCTTTCAGCTGTTCACCATTGAATGTGATGTTAGCTGTGGGTTTGTCTTACTTACATGGCCTTTATTATGTTGAGGTACATTCTTCCCATACCCACTTTGCTGAGAGTTTTTATCACAAATGTTAAAATGGCTCTTATCAAAAAGACAAGAAATAACAAACGTTGGCAAGGACGTGGAGGAAAGATAACCCTTTTGTCCTTCGACTAAGAATGTAAATTAGTGCAGTCCAAAGGAAAACAGTATGGAAGTTCCTAAAAAAATTAAAAATAGAACAACTATACAATCCAGCTTCTTGTATGTATTTACGCAACAACAACAAAAAAACCCTGAAAACACTAATTTGAAAAGATAACGTGCCTCTATGATTATCACAATGTTATTTGCAATAGCCAAGATGTGGAAACAGCCTAAATATCCATCAGTCGATGACTGGATAAAGAAGATATTCCATGGATGGAATATTACTTGGCCATACAAAAGAATAAAATCTTGCCACTTGCAACAACATGGATGGACCTAGAGGGTATTATGCTGTATGAAATAAGTCAGGGAAGACAAACACCATATGATTTTACTTAGATGTGGAATTTAAACTGAAGAAAGTAACAAATAAAACAAAACAGAAACAGGCTCATAGATACAGACAACAAACTGATGCCACAGGGCATGAGAGTATTCAGGATGGATAAAATAGGTGAAATGAATTAAGAAGTACCATCTTCCAGTTAGACATGTCAATGAAATGTACAGCCTAGGAAATATAGTAAAAAATATTGTAACAAATTTGTAGTGTATGTAAATATAGAATCACTGTGTTGTGTACCTGAAACTAATGCAGTGTTGTATGTCACTTATTCTTTTTTTTTAAATTTTTTTTAATCTTTATTCACTTTTGAGAGACAGAGAGAGACAGAGCATGAGCGGGAGAGGGGCACAGAGAGAGGGGAGACCCAGAATCCGAAGCAGGCTTCAGGCTCTGAGCTGTCCGCACAGAGCCCAACACGGGGCTCGGACCCACGAACCGTGAGATCGTGACCTGAGACGGTCGGATGCTCAACCAACTGAGCCCCTGCCGGCGCCCCTGTCACTTATTCTTAAATAAATACTAAAAATTAAAAAAAATAAAAAAAAAACATTTAAAAATGAGAAAACACCCCCCCTCCACAAAATATATATATATATATATAAGATCTTATTGTTACAGTTTCCTGTGATTCTATTTAACTGAAGTATCTGTCTGTTCCTTTACATTTTCCATACCCTGTCAGAGAAGAGGCCCTCCTCCTTTTAAAGGTGAATGCATACGTCCAGGAGATGCGTCCTTATTTCTTTTTTTTTTTTTTTTTTTTTATATATTTTTTTTCAACGTTTATTTATTTTTGGGACAGAGAGAGACAGAGCATGAACGGGGGAGGGGCAGAGAGAGAGAGGGAGACACAGAATCGGAAGCAGGCTCCAGGCTCCGAGCCATCAGCCCAGAGCCTGACGCGGGGCTCGAACTCAAGGACCGCGAGATCGTGACCTGGCTGAAGTCGGACGCTCAACCGACTGCGCCGCCCAGGCGCCCCGCGTCCTTATTTCTTCACCATACACAAGACATGTCTTTATCCACATTATTCCCCTTCCCTGTATTTTGAATTTCACTCTATTGCCTCCTTCCTCCCTCTGCATGCGTGCCTAGATGTACCATAGTCCCAGATCCTTCTCGCATTAATTTTTCCGTCTGTTTCCTCAGAGAAGTCCTTGACACACAGTACTTTATTATGCATTCATTCTCTTGTCCCTCACAATTCATTTTCATCCCCATGTAAATGAAACTCATCTTTGTCTTTAACAGAGTTCTGGTTTTCCTCTTATTGTGATGCTTCTTCTGTGACACTTGACTGACCACATTTTTGGAAGCAGTGGTTCCTGTGTTTATGGTTTGTGGTGGAGGGTTCAGATCAAGTCCCTGACACTTCAGAGCTGTACGACTTAGGACAAAGTGCCCCTTTCTTCGTACTTTGAAAGGAGGTAACAGTAATGTTGTTCTAAAGGTTGATGTGCTGCTTCGTGCCCTTGCAGAGGCAGTAAAGCCTCCATTAATGTTAGTATTTGCATTCATTCCAGTGGCTATAAACTCCCTATGGGCAGTCTCCATGCTGCTTTCTTCTCCTTTCTGTCCTCAAAACCTCAAAAATATTAGTTGTGAATGAGTGAGCAAATGAATTGTTCCCCTGCTCTTAACGGATGATCTTTCCCAAAGCCTTGGGTTCAGTTCTCTTCCCCCTTTCCTTTGCTGACCTCATTTAATCCCTGAGGATATTTTAACTTCATTCATTTATTCAACCATCTTCTTCATGTAGATCACCACCAAATCTAAACTGAAATCAGACTCAGCTCACTGTGACCCCAGATCCAGATTTGCTGTCTTGAAGATAACTCCCAAAAGAATATGCTTAAGACATGTCTTTGATGCTTTAAATCCCTATGTTTAAAAAAACAGTCTTCTTTCCTTCTCTTGGTGTTCATTCATATATACATTATATATTTACTCTTATCTACTTATTTATTATACATGCACATTTAAAATAGCCGCCTGTATAAAATATATATGTCTTACCTGTACATTTAATTTATATACATATATATATATATATATAGGTGAATGTATACGTTATATATATATATATTATATATATATAATATATATGTGTGTGTGTGTATATATATATGTCTGACCTGTACATTTAATTTATATGTATATATATATATATATATATATATACACACATACATACACACATACAGAGAATATGTATTATATATTTTAACAACTTCCAAAGAGCTCTACATCCTTATTTGCTTATGGGCTCTAAGATAATGCCACCTGCAAAATATTATTCTTCCTAATCAGTTCCTCAAGTTATTAGCTACCTGCCCATTGAAACAAAAAAATAATAACGTTAATTTTTTAAAGACCAGATACCTTAGCCTGCTAGTAATTTGACCCTTATTTGAATAGAAAACTTTCTTTTATGAAACAGTATATATTTATTATGCAAGCAACATGTAGATAAATTTTTATTGTAAAAAAAAAAACTTAAGCAACACAGAAGTGTAAAGTTAAAAGCAGAATCCCTACTTCACCACTGATGCTTGCCCATTCTTACTATTCTTTTTTAAAAAAAATTTTTTTTTTCAACGTTTATTTATTTTTGGGACAGAGAGAGACAGAGCATGAATGGGGGAGGGGCAGAGAGAGAGGGAGTCACAGAATCGGAAACAGGCTCCAGGCTCTGAGCCATCAGCCCAGAGCCTGACGCGGGGCTCGAACTCCCGGACCGCGAGATCATGACCTGGCTGAAGTCGGACGCTTAACCGACTGCGCCACCCAGGGGCCCCCATTCTTACTATTCTTAACAGAGGTGATTCCTATCATCAGTTTAGGAAAACTCTTTTAGAGACCTTTTGCTTACATTCATGAACAAATGTACGTTTGACTTTTACTTACATAAATGCACGTTACTGTATTTATTAGTGTGAAACTGGAATGTTGCCCTTATTTTTTTTTTAAAAATTTAATGTTCATTTCTTTTTGAGATAGAGAGCACAAGCGGGGGGAGGAACAGAGAGAGAGGGACACCCAGAATCCGAAGCCGGCTCCAGGCTCCAAGCTGTCAGCACAGCGCCCAACGTGGGGCTCAAACCCACAAACCGTGAGATCATGACCTGAGCTGAAGTCAGACGCTTACCCGACTGAGCCACCCAGGCGCCCCTGGAATGTTCCCCTTATTAATACATCTTGGAGGGAGTGCTCCTTCAGATCTGCCTCTTCCTAGAAGTCAAGTGCACAGTCTTGCCGCATACTGAAGCTCCGTAACATGTTTACGCAGATTTTGCTGGTGAATTCTTTTTTAAAAATTTTTTTTAATTTTTTAAAATATTTTTATTTATTTTTGAGACAGAGAGAGACAGAGCATGAGCAGGGGAGGGGCAGAGAGAGAGGGAGACACAGAACTGGAAGCAGGCTCCAGGCTCTGAGCTTTCAGCACAGAGCCTGACATGGGGCTCGAACTCACAGACCGTGAGATCACGACCTGAGCTGAAGTCGGATGCTAACCGACTAAGCCACCCAGGTGCGCCTGTTGGTGAATTCTTAAAAGCTACCTTGATGTTTATTGTTCATCCCTTTCAGATGCATGATCTTTTACCTAAATGGGAAAACACGTTCCAAACTTGTCCTCTTTTGGCCTCTTTGTGCGTGCCTCTTTTCCTATTTCTTACAGTGAAACTTCTACTTATCCTCTAAACCCAGTTCAAATGTTAACTTGTACTTGGAGTCCTCTGTGCTAACTTCAGATTAAAGTGATATTTTTAACAGATTCCCCAATTTTGAGGACAGAGACTGAGGTTTTTATACGCCCACAAAGCTAAACATAGGGTTCTCTCCGTGTATGGTATATTCTGAATCTCTGTCTTGCATAAACAAATACATGATTTTTAACTTTTGTTGTCTAATATGTATGCATAGATAGGCTGTAAGCACCCTCAAGGGAAAAACATGTCTCTGTGCCTTGACTAATGTCGATATTTGATGATGTGCATGCCGATGCTGTGTCAACTGTGTCATGGACAGGAACAAAGATGGACTTCTTCCCCTGTCATGTTGTATCCAAAGTACCCACCAGTCAGTATAGGAATCTGTTACAAAGAAATAGGGATGAACCTACCAGGGTCTCCAAGAGGATTTTGACGTGAGCTGGATAATCCTAAAAGCAAAGAAGTTAAAAAGAATGATTCACCTGGGTATCCATTGTTTGCTGTTGTTATTTTGCTTTGTTTTTGCCTTTCCAAGATCCTTCCCCACCCCCGTTTTCTTTTTCAGGAAAGAGAACCCTATCTTTCAATGGAGGACCTGCATGTAGCTTGAGTAGAATGGCCTTGCCCACCCCGGCTCCGTGCACAGAAACATGGTAACCCTAGTTCTCCATTGGCTACCCGTAGCAGTTTGTTGTGGGATGGTTATGAGACTCAGCTTGTACCAATGAGGATGATCCCTCCAACTTGAGGTAAGCATGCCAGGAGTGAGGCTTGACTCCTCTCTTGTGAGGTGGAAAGATAATATTGCCTTGTGATTGACGGAAGCTCACTTCCCCGCCATGGGTAGGAAGTCTGAGAGTAAAGCCAAAACAAGGGTCAAATGGCTGAGAAAAGAAGGTAAAGACAGGACACTTAATTCATCATTTGGGTCCATTGATTTCCTTATTCCTGAAGCTTGTCTACTCCTGGATATCCTAGATAAGTGAGTGTCCAAATTCCTTTTACCTAAGCTAGTTGAATTTGTATGCCCTATAATGGAGAGAGACTCAGAAAATTACATAGAAGGTTTAATTAATTTTAAATATTTCTTCTGACTCTATTTTCTTCCCATCTCTTTTTAGAGGATGTATGGTGATGAAATTCTCTAAATTTAATTGTTTAGTCTCTGCTTTCTAACTCCCAAAATGTTCACAGAATGGAAATGTTTAATTTTGTGAAGGTATGCCAAAAATGATCTACAAAAATGGCTTAAAATTGGAGGCTGGATCGTATGCTAAAATGACTGGTTAGAAATCAAAAAACTGAAATGTGGATTCTGCTGACCTGGTCTTTTATCAGTTTTATTCAATTTACGTCGGTGAGAAGAGGGAGACAGGAACTTATCTATATTGACTACCTACTCAATTCCACTGTCTCATGGAATTTATTCCTTTCATGTAAACATCGTTATCCCGATTTGAAAACTTTTTAAAAATCCAAATGACTCTCAGAGTTCCAGTCTTGCCCAGTGTGCCCTGGCTGGTTAGTTTAATAGATGTAAGATTAGAATCCATTTGGGTATGACTTCTAAACCATCCTTCTCCACCATCTGTAATGCCATAAAATTAGGATGGTTACTGACTGTTCTCTCTTCTCAAAGCACATTTCCAACTTTTAGTCCACTGTCTTGACATTTATGGCTTCGTATTATTGTTTTGGGGAAAGCGGTCATTTTGGGGGTGAAGTATATTGATACAGAAAGAGCATGAGATTTGAGTTTGAACACGTGAATTCCAGTCCTGTGATTTTTCCACTAAAAAGCGCCATGATTATGTGACTCAAGCTTTCCATATCTTAGTTTCCTCTTCCATCAAGGAAAAGATAAGGGCCAATTATCTCTCAAGTCTATGTCGGCCCCCTTTTACAGGTAAATGTTTCTCCAGAAGGCTGTATATCTTGTGTTAGAGACTGGACCACCCTAGTGGTCCATCTGTTAGAGATTGGACCATCGTAGTGTTATGATGATATGCTAGATGTAGTGCTGTCTTGTTCGACTCGGTATTTCCCAACAGTGAGCCAGTACATAGCAAATTAAGATGATCAATAATTATTGTTGAATAAATATATGAGGGAATGAAGTCTTTTAACTTTAGTATACAGAATACTATGCTATATTTTGATTTCTTTTTTTCCAATTGACCAAGAGGATTTGAAACGCTTCCAATTTACCGGGTGAGAGGTCCAAATAGGTGAGTGATAGATTCGAGTATTACGATGTTCTATACATGAACAGAGATTTTTAAAGAGGGCTTTCTTTTCACTCAAAGCTCAACATAAGCAAAGAGCTAACTCAAAATTTTAAAATAAAAGATGTACTTTAAAGTGTAAAACGGTCATTTTAGGTGGCCATTGTAACTCAGCTTTTAAGTCTTGGTAACCCAGCCATCCTGGTGAACCTTCTGTGTGAATGAAGCCTTCCTTAGTCGGCTTTTCCTATATTATTTCATCCTGGGAAAGAAAAGCAGTAGTTAAGCCAGAAGCAAGAAGGATACCAGAAAAAGGAGTCTGTGGCCAAAGCAACAGAATTACTTTTTTTTTTTTATTCTTTCACTTGTGTTCATGAAGGAGAAGGAAGAAACATAATTTTTTTGTCTTTGTTTAGACATTGAACAATACAAATCACAAGAACATATATTTTTGACATACTATTTTTTTGGTGTTCTTTGGAATTTGGACCCTAATTAAAAAATATGTGTTTCCTAGCCCTTCTTTCTGTGAAAATCCTTGGCAATATAAACAGATGCACTGGTTGGCTTTTAATTCTGACACCAGACTGTCTGAAATAATAGCTCTAAGAAAGTGTGAATTCTTTTATTCCTCCAGCTTTAATTATAAGTACTTAATTTGTTTGTCTTTCCATTGCTGACTGTCATGCCAATCTGGTTTATCTTTCATCTGGCTAAACATGGTGCACCTTAGAAGCCCTTCATTTTGAAAAGTTGATTCTGCCTGGGAAGATGGAAACAAGCTAAAAGGTGGAGTTATTTTCATCCTCCAGGGCACCCCCCTGTAATTTAACAATTAAGATATTAAGTGGTGTTCTAAAAATTTCAGTAATCTAGGCCTGAAAGATGACAGAATTAGGATCTTGATAAGTAGTGTGGAAACACTGAATATTTCTCGTTAAAGTTTGAAAAATGAGCCAAGTTAATAGCTTACTAACTCATCTTGACCTTTCACAGCCAAAGATGTTCTTCACTTTTTTGTGTGTCCACTGTTCTTTATGCTTCGAAACCAATTTGCTGTCACAACGTTTTTAGCCATGGGACTGTGAAGGTATTGCCTTCTGTATTTAGTTGAGGTGCCACATGATACATTAATGGAAACAAGTCATCAGTTGCTGGGAGTGGGGATAGTTTGGAAACAGTGCTCAGTCTGATATTCCTGAATATTGTCGTGTTCCACTTTTCCAGTGGAGAGATGTGTTTTTGTTTTCTAAAGGCAAAAATAAAATCCAGGAAAAGCAAATCACTGCTGGAACTCATGACAAACATAATGGAGACAGTCTCAGCCTCGCCTTCCAGTTGGTTTCTTTCCAAGTCTTTCTCTGTATATGCGTTTACATTTTGAGATACTTTCCCCAATTATGTAGGAGCCTAATACCAGAGATGTTTCTATCCCCTTTGTAAATAAGAGGGGAAGAATGATTATGATTAAAATGTAATGAGCTTTATATAAGGAACTGCAAAGCCCTTTATTTTTATGATTTCAGTCCTCATAACAATCCTAGAAGTAATTGTTACTATTCCTATCCTCGTTTCAGAGATGAGGAAACTGAGATTTAGTGTGGCTGACTAACCAAAACTCACAGAGCCAGACAGCTGTGGTAGCAGGATTTGAACCCAGGAGAGGTTGGGGTATTGAGTCATGTCCCTCCTGCCGCTAGACATTAAGATACCTAATGCTTTACCCACATGGCCCATTTCTTCCTTCTTAAAAATGATTAACATGGGGAACGTGTACCCATTTTACAGATGGAAAAACCGAAACTTTGCCCGAGTCAGTTACCCAAGCTCACTCAGTTCATAAGCCGTGGCGATGGGCCTAGAATTGAGGTTTGCCTGATTCCAATAACCCTGGGCTCAAAACCTTCCTTCTAAACTGCATAATAACATTTGTTTAGGGCTTTAGAGTTTATTACCTAAATCTAGTAGATAGCACACACACACAAACCTTCCGTGTGCAATGACTTCATAAAGTAAGATGCCAGTAAGACTTGAGATACAGGTAAGAGCCAATGATGTATATTGCTGTTTTTGACATTTTTATAACAGTGAGGAAAAAGCGTCTTGTGGGATATGCATCTCCTTTATACTCCTGAATAGAGTGTAACATCTCTTCGGGAATGGAGGGAAAAATACCAGGGGACGCTCTCTGGGTCTTTTTGCATAAATGCAGCCAACTATTCTGTCCATTTTTTAAACCTTTTTCCCCCGTAAGCAGAAAATTTGTTTAGGTGGAATTATATTTTTGAGAATATGAAATTTCAGTATCCCCTGGGTTCCATGACCATGCTTTGGGGCAATAACTTGGACACCAATGACAGCTTCTAAGTTGTTTCCTGTTTTTCTTGGTCCCATTGCAATCCTTGCCAAAGCTTCCCTCCTTCGCTGCTGCTTCATTAGTAATGCAAAATGAAATTCATTGTGCCCATTATATCTGTTAAATGGTTTCCATTTTAACTTGAGAAAAATGTATTGACGTTCATGTGTTTGGCATGGAAAATGTGTATATCTATCGAAGATAGCAACTTGTCTGTTGGAATTACAGTGCATTATGTATAATGCTGCTTTTAGCTGTGCATGTACATTTCCTGGAATCTTATTGTGTCAGAGCTTGGAAAGTTTACACAAGCATTGGTAATCTAATTTTTGTCTGGTGGGTGGCTGTGGAAATATGGAGTATTTGAAAAAGCAAATGTCTTGGCCATCTGTGCCAGGGAGTGGTTTGGTGACAGGAGTGTCTGGTCAGGTGGGGTAAAAAAGCATCCATCAGAAATAAAGGTTTTAAAAACATTGCTCCAGACCTCACCTAAATATTAATTTCCCCAGGAGCAGAAAGCTATAACAGTTATCGTGACACGGTTTCTAGCACGTTTCTGGTTATTATTTTTAGGAATCCTAATTGTAAGGTTGAGGAATCTGTTTTATCTTTCTCCTGCCTCTTAATGATAATCCTTCCCTAGACCGCATTGCTTCCTCTGTCTTTTGTCTTCTGCAGACATGAGTCTTTGGCTCATGAGCATCTTGTTAAGGTCTGTTGAGGATTAGGGACTGTGACACAATTTTCTTGCTGAGTCTTTTTATGGGGGATTTTTCAGTTGGTTTGTCTTGGAGGTCTTTGAAATGTCTTCTATCAGGCAATGATTTTCATTTTTCTTTGTTCTGCTCAAAATTGGGGTTGCATTTTGCTCAACTGTTCCTGGGGTCTAGGTAATGAATTGTATTATTTAATAGGCAAGTGTGAAATTCTTTGTGCGGCGGCTCTCCTGCTCTGTGCCTTCTCAGAGTTGCTTAAATCCTACTCACCGCACTGCTGCTGAACTGTGATGTAGTTTTGTTTTTTAGCTTTAAGTACATTTCAGTCATCCATCGAGAAAGCAGGGTTTCTTAACTTCAGCACTATTGTCATTTGGGGCAGGATCATTCTGGGTTGTGGGGGACCGCCCTGTGCAGGGTGGGCTCTGTAGCAGCGTCCCTGGCCTCCACCCCCCAGATGCCTGTAGCACCTTCCCCCAATGCCTCCATGTGTTCCTAATGTCCCCTGTGGGGGGGTGTGAAATCACCCCACTTGAGAATCACTGATCTAAAGCAAGGTTGAAAGACAAGGCTGGCGTGATGTAAAGGATTTTCCATAAAAAGCACTGAACTCAAGCAACGCAATGACAATGCCGAGAGAGCTTTGTATCTTGGAGGATATTTGGAGGAACTGTATCACACATCCCTGGAGAAAATACTGTAATAATTGTCTATAGTTTCTTAGACTGAGTAACAGAGGAGGTAAGGGTCACCTTTTAACTGCTTTGCTTCTGATCTGCTAATTATCTCCTCACCCTGTGATGCCTTTTATCTCCCCTCTAAGCAACTTGACTCACATAGGGAAGATTCTAATTCTTCTCAGATTTTCCACCTTAACTACTTTTCTACCCTAACCTCTCTGCTCTTCCGTCCCCCTCCCTGGTTTTCTTTGGTGCAAACGGGAACATGGTGCCCATTTATTTCTTTAATCCACTTTACCACCTAATAATACACCTCTTCGGAGGACGAATTTTAACAAGATGCTTTCTCCTCTGTGATGCACTCCGGTAGAGAATTCATGTTTACCACGAGGAGTAACCTCTGTTCCCCCTGAAAAGCTGGATGCCACTCACCACTGCAGTGGAGACTTACGCATTTAACTCTTGTTTCAGTTTTTCTCAGTGCCTCCTAGAGTGTTGCCTCTGTTGTACTTTAATGGCAGTCTTATGGGCCTCTCCAAAGGGCATCTATTTGCCACTGAAATTGCGATGAAGATAACACGCAAACGGATGAAGTAGTCACACTCATCTGATAATCGTACTGAGATTATTCTTTAGTTTTTTAAATGCTGTGAAAGCGGTGGAGGTATGCTAACAAGTCTATTTGATCAATATATGGGATATAACAAGACAAGATTGACTGATGGATAAAATGGAACTGACACAAACAGGCTGGCAGCCAGCTGTAAGTCTCTTTAGGGCAAATGCAATTAACTTAGAATAATAGACTCAAAGTTGATGGTTAGAAATGCATTTTTATTAACAATCACAGCCTGAATCATTATGCTCTTATGAATAAGATGCTACTTATATTTTGTGCATGTGTGTGCATGCATATATAAATACATATACATATGTCTCTGTACGTATATATCCATGCCTCTCACATTCCTATGTGCTCTGCTTACCATTTGGGTGGAAAAGTTGATTTTTAGAATAATGTACTTTAAAAAGGAAATTCATTCATAAATTGTCTCCAGGTCTATAAATTCTGAATATTCTCCCAAATTACATATATAAAAATCATGCTACTTATCTGGTGCTATTAGACATAAAGCCAGTGAGCCCTGGTCCCAGAACTGTTGGTCCTTTGGGGATTTGGAATTGCAATCAGGGATTTACAGATTTCATTTTGAAGAGGAGAAGTCATTACTAGAAACCTAAGCTCATTTCCTCTCCTTTAATAGCTATTTTAAATCATTCATTTAGAAAATACATTAACTATTTAGGGTACTTGCAATACGTTTCTCTTGGTATTAAGTCTGTATTTTTCTAAGAGTTTTTTTTTTTTTTTTGCTAAAATTATTTCAAAAGAAGAAGAGAATTAGAAAAAAAAGACCAAATGACATTTTAGTGATATAAAATTACTTTTGCATAACATTTTTCTCTCACGGCTTAAGAGGATGCAACTTAAAACTTTCACAACATTTTACAATATTATTAGCAAACTCGTTTAATACCATAGAGATGAAGAAAGGTGGGTGACCCTGAGAAAATTACAAACTGGACCTCAAATATGATTAAGAAATGCCATATGGCTGACAGCTTCTTCAAGTGAATTTATTAATAAATTAACTGGAAAACAGTTTTAATTTTGTACTAATACTTAATATTGATTTCAACCTTAACTAACAATTGAGTAATAAAAGGACAAAAGATGATAGTAAAGAAAAAGTAACTTTGATTTCCACAAAGAATTCTGAATATGGAGTCTTGCATAACACTGCAAACTGCTTTATATATATATTTTTTTCAAATGCAAAATAAAGCTCCCTGAGTTATGTAATTGCTATTCTTCAAAAGGACATCATGAAGGTTGACAATTTAAAATGTACTCTTCCTGTCACCATCCAATTTTTTTTAAATGTCTACTGCTGGTGTTAAAAACAATCTCCGCAGAAGAGGGCTGCCATTGCCAATTTAGGACACTGGCTTTGTTATTAGCGTAGGCATATTAGATCATCTCCTTGCTCCTCCTGTCTGCTTTGTTCTTCTGATATGGCAGGGAGCTGAAATTGACAACAGCCTACATTTATATAACAATAACTTGCATTGTTAAATATATATGTGTAGATAAAGACTTCTTTTATTCCCCAAAGATATCAAAGTTCACTACACACCGTGAAAAAACCCACAGAAATATGCAGATGCTTCTGGGGTAAACCATGGCAACTGTTTAAAAGCACAAAGCATTGACAGGCTTAGGATTCTGGAGTAGTTCATAGTCATTTTTAATTTTTGAAATTTTTACCCCTCTAGAAAATTTGTTTTCTTCAGGAAGAAGAAAAGGATAAAGGTCACGCTTTGTTACCTGTGTGACAAACCAGAAGCAGTTTAGGAAAGTAAGCAGGGAACATAGTTGTCTGAATCTGCATAGTTGAAAAACAGTGCTGTTGTAAACACAAGGGCAAGTAGGCTGCTTTGTATCACCGTGGGATCCATTGTTTCCGTTAAAACCACACACAGTAAACTGAGAGGGAAGAGCCTGATGACTGGATGGGCACCCCTAAATATAGGGTTATCAGATTTAACAAATAAAATTACAGGATGCTCAGTTAAATTTGAATTTCAGGCAAACAGTGCATAAGTTTTTGTAGAAGTATGTCCCATGCAGTATGTAGTACATACTTAATATTTTAAACATTTGCCTTATTTATATGAAATGTAAATTGAGCGAGGCGTTCTCTATTTAATCTGGCAAGCCTAACTATAAAAACAGGGCTTTGTGTACTCTTCAGAAAGTGTTTTATAATTGGGGTAAAGAAAGTTTTTAGAGAAAAAAATAGCCTTTTATCTTTTTGTTATTCTTAAACTCACCAACTTAAAATTTTGTAAAACTCTTCTCCTCCTTACAGAATAGTAATTCATAATATTAGATTCAGACATGACTTTGCTAAAAGCTGTGAGTATAGTTCCTGGAAAGAATACGTTTGAACAATATAAGGCTCAGGATATATCATAATAATTGCTGCATGCCTATCTGTCTCCTTGACTGCCCATAAAGGATAAACAATACTTTAAAATTTATTTTCCTGAGAACAAATTATGATCCCAAGCAGACGGTAGGAGCTCAATCCATATTGCTTCAATAAATTTATTCTCTGACCATTGAATTTATTTTCTCTCCTTTCTTCTAACCTTCTCTCCTTTTCCTCCTTTTCAGACTTAATGATAATTTTCTCTCTACATCTTAATTTCTATTTTGAGATATTCTTCAACATACACAGCGTGAAATGTCATACTGATACAGCAGTGAGGTCCAGGCAGTATTTCTCTGGCAGTATTTCTTACAAGGATGGGACTAGATTAGGTCTGGATGGTTAATGGTCATTCTCCTGGAGATGGGGAGAATTAGTGAGGTATGTTTTTAACCCCACCAGGAAAGGTGTATTATAGAAACATTAAACTTAAGATATTTAAGTATACTCTTGTGCACTTCATATCTATTCTTTATTGTGGAATGTATATTATCTATTATAGGAAGGAGTTAAGAATTTTCTCAGAGGACTTTAAGTATATAGAATTTTTATCTTAGGTACTGAACTTTGGAAGCATAGACCCAAGGTGCAACTCTGTTGTGTTAAAATTGTAACATTATATCTCTTTTAAAATTTTAAATTTTATGATGCTTTAATAGCAAACAGTAAGTCTTTTCATCCCTATCATCATTATTATTGATTTTGTTTTTATTGTAAACGTGCTATGGATATTTCCTAAAGAAATACAGTATAAAGTGAGAGAGGCGTACAGTAAGGGTAACAAGAAGCAGAGTGAGATAGATCCTTAAAGACAATTCAAGATTACAAACACACGGAATAGGATTATGGTTATCGGGAAAGCGGAAACCAGAGGTATTCATCAAGCACAAAAATAACATCAAATCTCTGGGTTGTTTTTTTTTTTTTTCAGTGTAAGTTTCTGGTGTGTGTGTGTGTGTGTGTGTGTGTGTGTGTGTGTGTGTGTGTTGCAGGGAAGCTTACTCTTTTTTTAAGATTAGCTTAGACATTACATTAATAAAGTTAAGATAATCAAACTAAAAGTCCAAAGAAGCCAATTAAACCCATCTTTTTATTACTTAAAGCCTAGGGAGAAGACTGATGGAGGAGATGGACTAACATTTATTAAGCATCTTCTATAGTCAGGCACTTTTTCCCCCAGATAATGGGAATTCTAAACCATCTCTCTGACCTCAGGACTCTTTGTTGTTGTTTTTTCAATTTTTAATTTTTACTTATTTTGTAAGTAATCTCTACATCCAATGTGGGGCTCAAACTCACAACTCCAAGATCAAGAGTCACATGCTCTAGCGACTAAGCCAGCCAGGTACCTCATGATCTCAGGACTCTTTGACTCATGGCCTAATGGGGAAGATATACAAGGAAGCAAATGATTGCAGCATATTGTAATGAAGTATGCTAAAGACATAGAATCTTAGGGGCGCCTGGGTGGCTTAGTCGGTTGAGCGCCCGACTTCAGCTCAGGTCACAATCTCGCGGTCCGTGAGTTCGAGCCCCGCGTCGGGCTCTGGGCTGATGGCTCAGAGCCTGGAGCCTGCTTCTCATTCTGTGTCTCCCTCTCTCTCTGCCCCTCCCCCGTTCATGCTGTGTCTCTCTCTGTCTCAAAAATAAATAAACGTTAAAAAAAATTTATAAAAGACAGAATCTTATACAGACATGGTCTGACACAGAATGTTATCAACCTTATAATGCAATTGCAAGAGTGTCTTCACTAGGGAGATAATGCTTGAATTTGGTTCAGAAAGAATTTATCAACTGGCCAAAAAAGTTACAAAAACCATTTTGTGTACCAGAGTTTTGACTTAGGAAGCAGCATCAAAAGGAGACAACTTGTTTCTCCTGGAAACAAGAGTAAGGTTCAGTGTAGTAAGAATTCCAGAAAACAGGACTCGAGAAAGAGGCATAACTCAGAACTTGCAGGTCTTGAGCGTCATAAAAAGGAGAATTTAAAGCAGGAAAATGGTCAAATTTAGAAAGGGAATCCTGGCAGCAGATTGGAAGGGACAAGATTAGGTTAGAAGAACAATGTTTAGGCTCTTACAATCAATAGTCCAGGCAAGAGGTAATGAAAGCTTAAGTGATGTGTCAGTTTGTAATTAGAGATGGGTAGGATGTAACAAATTCAAAAGTTAATGAATCAAAGTATTCAATAGCTGAACATTCTGGAGAGTGGTGATAAACCTGGCTAAAATAAAACAGGATTGTACTGAGTTGGGTGCCATTTGTGATATGTTTGCTGATGGTAACCTCTATGACTCAGATGAAAGAAAATCAAGAGAAAGAAAGTGAATTAACTTTTTGGATGATAAATCAACTTATAAGGAAATGGACTAGGTAGTTTTACATATATTATGCCAGGGGACAACATCACAGTCATGTTTTTTTTTCCCCCTGTGGAGTTTTATCCCATTTGGCTAAAGAAGAAACTGAATACCAGAAATGTTAAATGTACTGTTAGAAGTTCACATAGCTAGAAAATCATGGTATGGAGGTCCCTCTTCAAGCCCATCAAACCACAGAGTTCCTGATCTTCTCTGTAAAATGCATAGCCTCAGGTTGACTTCAGACTGCTGTGTGTGGTTAGATCAAATAGAACAAGGGTTTGGGGTGCCTGGGTGGCGCAGTCGGTTAAGCGTCCGACTTCAGCCAGGTCACGATCTTGTGGTCCGTGAGTTCGAGCCCCGCGTCAGGCTCTGGGCTGATGGCTCAGAGCCTGGAGCCTGTTTCCGATTCTCTGTCTCCCTCTCTCTCTGACCCTCCCCCGTTCATGCTCTGTCTCTCCCTGTCCCAAAAATAAATAAACGTTGAAAAAAAAAATTAAAAAAAAAAAAAAGACAAATAGAACAAGGGTTTAATTTACATCAGCCACACTTTAGGCAGGAAGTGGTTTCAAAAGCTTTGTGTCTTTGATATTTCCTACCCGGTTTGAAAGAACAGAACAGGTTTCATTCATTCACTCACTCAAGATTTATTGAAAGACTTCTTTCTTATTTTAGTCATAATTTGTTGCTACATCAGCCTTTCGTGTTTAAGGGAAGGAACTTATCATGTTGCCCAAGTATGAGCATTGGTTTAGATGCATTGTAGGAGACGACTACCAGATGCGACCATTGTTGTGACAACCATGTCCCAAAAGAAAAGGGGGAAGAAAATAATTAGGTTTCAATTTTTCCCTTTACATCTTTCTTTTTTGATTAATCACCCTATCCTCTCTCTCTTTCATGCCTGCCCCTGTAGGTCTAAGTGAATTAAAAAAAAAAAAAAAAGTATCACTGCAGGTGCCCCTGCTGTGAAAATGGAAAGAAATGTAATGTTTTTGGCCACCGGAAAGCTGCCAAGCCCAGAGTACCAGCACGATGAGAGTCATCCTCCGTTTATTTCCCCCTTTCCCTTTTTTGGATGTTGATGAGACACTAGTGTGGCATGAAGCCTGTTTGCTCCTTGCTGTATTTATTTTGTTAAGATTAGAGTTGCTAAGATACGGTAGTTATTTAAATTGTAACCACCGATGCCAGTGGTCATAAAATAAAGAACTAAAATTCCTTTATTTGCTAACTCTAATGAAAAACATTCCTGAGGGGGCTGGAGTGTTTTTCTGGCAAAAAAAAAAAAAAAAAAAAAAAAAAAAAGAACAGTACACCAAGTGGCTTATGTTATAGCACATAATTAGATCTACTAGTCCAGCTAATGTTGAACTATTTCATTTGAAAGTCAAGACAGAACTTCTGGCTTTGGTTTTTTTTCTTTTATTCTTAAATTATTGTTTTTAAACAAAGGGAATGATTAGGTTCTGCAAATTTTATGTCCCTTCTTCTATTTCGTTTTTTAAGCCAAGGGATTTTTCCCTCCAATTTGTTGCTGGTTAATTTCCTCTGTTCAATACATATTTTGAGCGATTTGAAGTTTTAGCACTTTCTTGCAACTTCTTCAGTTGGGTCTCTTAATTCTTCTCATCTTGTGTAGCTAATGCCCCAAATCTTTCTCATTTATTAATTCTGCTTAGTCCATGATGTATACATTCCTTGTAATTTTATTGAGGTCAGTGACAGTTTTCAGGTCATTGAAAAGAAGTCACAGCCTGTTTCAGGTTTTATTGTTATTGACAAGAAAACATTGTTTTTTCTTCATAATGAATCTTTGGAAAAAAAAACTCAAAATGTTTTCCAACCAAATTCAATCAATTCTGGGACATTCCTTCAACTTGGTGGTAAATATTTTCAACTAATACTTAAAAGCCATTAAACTATTTGGGTGGAAAAATAGTCTCTGAGCAGCCAGTTTGGCAAAGGTTTGTTCTGTGAATGTGTGCAATTTTAAATTACTGTATGTTTTGATTTCACAAAAATTTCCAGCTTCCCCACTACACTCCAAATACCAATATCCAGAGTTTCCACTGGCAATTCTTCGTTTGTCCTGGAAGCATCTTGCAGTTTGGGACCAAGAAAATACTGTGTTCCCTTTGGATTTATTGACATAAACATATGCATTTCTTCTTCAGCACGCAGTTCTTTGCAGAGGAAGCTAGGTTTAATGGGCCGACTGTCAAATAATAAGAAGGTTATATCAAAACTATATAGCATGTTTGGCTGAAAAAGTGATCTTCTGTAAAGTTTAATCTAGAGAAAGATAAACTAAAAAATAATGACCTGTCCCAATGTGGTTTGATTAAAAGTAATATTTGGTGAAATCACCATTTAAGCACCTTGCCGGAAAGACATAGAGACTATGCTGTGGTGCTATTGAATTGTATTCATTAGGCCAAACTTGTAATACCCAGGGGAGACTTATTCCACAACAACCTCATGGTTGATTGTGATTCCATTAGAGAAATTGCAAAAAGGTGGTTTCTGCCCACGTCTCTGGAGACCAAATGATTCCTCAGGCTCTGTGGTTATTGCTGTCTCAGGATTTTGAGAGGCCTGGGCTTTGGAGAGTGCCAGCTCTACGACCTGAGTTCTTAGAACTTAATGTCCAGGGGTGAAGTGATTCACCGGCAGTCTTCAGTCTTCCCAGCCAATGTTGATACAATGTTGATACACCTACTGTGTGCCAGGAACTGTTATCGGTTCTGTGGGTACAATAGTAAATAAGACAAACCCTCTTACTTGCCTTGCTAAGGGCGCCACCAGCATTTAATTTGATCTGACTCTGCATACTGAGGCCTGAGAATATAGACACATCAGGTCCTGTCTACTTTTATATAATAGTTGATATATTAGATTGATTGATTTCTCAAAACTTTTCACTCCCTCAAATAGCATTTTCTCTGCAGGCCCTTGCTCTGGCTTTTGTTGGGTGGAGTATACATCCCTGCTTCTGTTTGGAGAATTTAGTGTTGTCTCACCACTTGGCCAAGATGAAGACTATAATAAGAGCAGTGTACTTGCAAATAGGAGCTCCTACCTTTTGCATTGAGAATATCATGCCTAAATAGTTGTTGGTCCAAGGATGATGAGAGACCTGTGGAGCAGACCTGAACCCATTCTGTAACTTTGACCTGAGCCCTTCTGCACCCAGCCTAGATGAACCCAGCTGCAGCTGACTTCCATATCTTGGGGCACCTGGGTGACTCAATTGGTTGAGTGTCTGACTTTGGCTCAGGTCGTGATCCCTTGGTTAGTGCATTTGAGTCCCTTGTTGGGCTTTGCACTGATAGTGAAGAGCCTGCTTAGGATTCTCTGTCTCCCTCTCTCTCTGCCCCACCCCCACTCGAATTCTTTCTGCGAAAAATAAATAAACACTAAAAAATAAAAAAAAAAAAAATAAAAAGATACTGCATATCTTGCTTGCACCAGACATAAATTCTCTTTGTCATCTGCCCTTGAAATTTTTGGGTGGTTTGTTATGCAATATTATTATGACAATATCTGACTGATACAGTGGGCCCAGTTCTGGTTCCTTAATCAGTGTTTTCAAAACATCACATTCTGCATAGGTGAGAAGGAGCTGATCTAAAGGAAGACATCTCCATTGTTCTTGATGAAGTCTTTTGGCTCTATGCTAGCTTTGAGGATACCGTTTGACTTTAGCATATATAGGTTTGAAAAGCTTCAATAAACTATGCGTCATGTGTAATTGATCAGTGCCCAAAACTGTTACTTGGTGAAATAGAACAAAATACAATGTTTTTACAAACCTAAAATAATTTATGAAGTGGAGATACATAGTCTGGGTAGAACTCTTACCCAATATATCACATAGGCTTAACATATATATATCCCATGCTGTGATTTACCGCTGGGGTATGGTGGGGCATACCAGTGTTCCATAAACCTCTCGTGAATCGATACATGACCTTTTCTTAATGGGTTATGGGAGTGGGGGGCAAGTCTTGGCTGATAATATAAGCTATTATAATAATATCTTTCAAATGGATTATTAAGTTAAGTAGTTCACTTATGATAGGTTGGAGAGTAATAGGTTAGAAGTATGATTCAAGAGTTACAATCTCAAAAGTTAAGCAAAGCCAGGAAAAGAACATAAGTCAATAAAGTGGGCCAGGTAATAGGAGTGGGACATCCATGGTAAACTGGAGAACATGTGCCCCATTTGTAAGAGGTAGCCATTGGGCTCCAGCTGGTTTTGTCATACAGGCACTGTATTGCCTTTTGTTTATTCAAAAAAAAATTTTTTTTGGATACCCACTGTGTACCAGGAACTATTACAGATTCTGTGGATACGATAATAAATAAGACAAACAAAAATCTTCATGGAATTAATATCCTAGTTCATGAAATATACCATAAAAGAAGGTAAATATGTAAACTGAAGAGTATTTCAGATTGTTGTGAGTGCTAAGGAGAAAAAAAATAAATGAAAAAGAGCAAGATAACATAAAACCTTCAACCAGCATATGCTATAACCCATTTAGAGAAGGGGTTGCAACTCGTGCAAAACATATACCTAAAAGAAAAAAGAATTTCTGCTCCAGGAGATAACAATAATTAAATATATTAAAAATCCAAAATCATGTCCAAAGACAAAACAAAACAAAATCGAGGAGAATTTCTATTCTGATCATTGGTATAATAGTAGTAGTTCCAGAGAATAAAAAAGAGGTTAACAATGCAGGAATAAGATTAATCTGTAGAGTCTGATTCACATAACAGGTGTTTAGTAGACAGACTTATATTTTTAATATCCTTTTCAGAATATTACATTTTCGTGGCAATTGTACATAACAAAACCTAGTTTTGGTTAAAAAAAATTATATGCTAAATAGTAATGATAAAACATTAGTGTCAAATTGCATGATTTTAACAGCTGTAAATTCTTTATTTGAATTCTGTTGAATTTAATGGATATATTAAAGTCATATTTTATGACTATTTAAAAGAATCTGAAGAAAAAACGCTCAATCCCAGGCATTCTAAAATTGCTTATTTTTATGCAATCTGTGCAATTATTCTAAATTATTATTTTGGTTTATGCAAGTTTTACATTATTATAAACAGATGTGAGTATGAATGGAAATAACATAATCCACCTTAGATACACAGGATATAAAAGGACAAATAGACTTTTTTGGGCTTTCCTTCCGCGAAACATTGGGGAAAATTAGTTTTCACTTAGAAGGCTTTGGAACAATAAATAAAAGTCCATTTTCCCTAATGGTGAAGGGGCAGAGGTAGTGCACTTAAAAATCAAAAAGTGAAAAGCAATTTTCTTCTTTGAAATCAGTGATCAAAAATCTTGAGATTCTAAAATGAAATTAGGAGTCCTGTCATCTCTCATCCACTCTGCCTCAATGGGGATGTCCAGTCATTAGTAGTAGTTAAACTGTGATTGATTTTCCATATTCTTCTATGCATGATTTATGCATATGTAACATTCTCCATTTTTATTTAAAAAATTAGAGGTTATTATAGGCACTGGTCTCTATTTTTTCCCACTTTAACATTTCTCTTTAATGTTTTCATAATATTCTTGTGCATTCGACCAGTAATAGACTTAAAACATAGATTATTTCCTGTAGGGTTATAGTAATATACTTAAAAAAATTTTTTAACGTTTATTCACTTTTAAGAGATAGAGAGGGACACAAGGCAAGCAGGGAAGGGACAGAGAGAGAGGGAGACACAGAATCCGAAGCAGGCTCCAGGCTCTGAGCTGTCAGCACAGAGCCAGACGTAGGGCTTGAACGCACAAACTATGAGGTCATGACCCGAGCGGAAGTCGGAAGCTTAACCAGCTGGACCAGTCAGGCACCTCTATAGTAATAGTTTTCGGAATGAATGGGGAACTAGCTTGAAGAAGAGAGACATGCATGGAAAGGTGAGGGACTAGTTAAAGGCACACAGTTCAATTAATCAAAATAGTGAGCACTGAGATCTTCAATTATTCTGGTCCTTTGGTGGCATGGAAGTCATTTTGAGAGAGGTCATTACAAAGAAGAGTAAAAGGAATTTAAAGTATTAGTAAACTATAAGATTAAACATAGATTATATTGGGGTGCCTGGATGGCTCAGTCAGTTAAGTATCCGACTTCAGCTCAGGTCATGATGTCAGGTCATGATGTCTCAGGTCATGATGTGGGTTTGAGCCCTGCATCAGGCTCTGTGCTGACTGTTCGAAGCCTGGAGCCTGCTTCAGATTCTCTCTCCTCTCTCTCTGCCCCTTCGCGGTTCACACTCTGTCTCTCTTGTATCTCAAAAGTAAATAAATGTTAAAAACAATAGATTATATTAATGACTGCTCATTTTTCTTTGTGAAACAAAACTATGAGAAATATTTTGTAATTGTATAAGGCATCACAACTACACAAATAAAAGGACCAAAAATGAGTGTGGGCTGTTCTTGACATTTGGTTCATAACAAGCAGATAGGGCAGGAACGTACTGTTTCTGTGATTTGTGACCATCCAAGTGTCCTATTCCTCAACTCTTTTTGTACCCTCTGAATTCACACTGGGAATTAGGGAACAATGCACATCCGTTGATGGAAGCCTCTGTCACTTTGGGAAGTGTGCTAGCACCTTGGTTATATGGAATTTGTAGATCCTGGACATTTTATGAAGAAAACGAAACTTTACTGCCTGGACAATTAGTGAAATTTTAAAAATGCATTCTTTAGAATCAGGAAGTCCCCCCTTTTCTGACTCCATGAAAATGGAGCTAATTTACAGATGTCATAATACCACCCCCAATTTATTTTCAGTACAAATAGTAATAATGTATTGAGAATTCAGTAATGGGACAGGATCTAAGTAATCTAAGTAATGGGTCGGGAAGCAGCCAGGTCAAAGAGTT
The DNA here is from genome assembly GCF_028749965.1 of Puma concolor. Lineage (NCBI taxonomy): Eukaryota > Metazoa > Chordata > Mammalia > Carnivora > Felidae > Puma > Puma concolor. The sequence goes on along the minus strand of NC_141668.1, from coordinate 133,508,772 downwards.
TTATCTGTTAATTTCTCCATGATAAGGAAACTCTTTAAAATGGGTCCTAGTTTTTAAGAGCCTTAAAAACTGAGAACAGTCTGAGGGTTGATGGGGGGGTGGGAGGGTGGGGAGGGTGGGTGATGGGTATTGAGGAGGGCATCTGTTGGGAGGAGCACTGGGTGCTGTATGGAAACCAATTTGACAATAAATTTCATATTAAAAAAATAATAAGTAACATAAAACAAAATAAAATGGGTCCTAGTAATTAAGATGGAAACCTTAAAACCTTAATTATCTTATAAATTGTTGCTAGTAAAAATAAAACCACTTTATACAAATCGAGATAATGTGTATCTATGTGACAAGTTTTCTGGGACATACAGAAGTGTACTGGTTCTTTGAAAGGCATGGTTTGGCCTCCTTATCAACCCTTCCTATGATGTTCTCTTGTATAAACTGATTTCTAAGGTTTCTTTAAGATGGAATGTGGACTGTAAGTTGTAACTATTCAAAGCTTATGATTCCAATTATAATTTAGGGAAGTATATTAACTCTTGGATCTTGGGACCCAATTGTTCAGTTAGTTCTTCTAAGGGTTGTATATTCGAACTCAGGTGACTTTAAAGAAATTAATACGATATTGGAAAACCTACGTCACTGCCTCTTCCACCCATAAATTAAATAATGCGTTGTACAGGAAAGCCTAAATTTGTAGGATATGTCCCTTCTTTTTTAGAAGTATGAAGAAGCAATGAAAAGGGTCCAATGACATTATTGGTCTTTTAGTTTATTCTGACTGTGAGACATTACCCCATTAATCATTTGCTTTCAAGTTAAGAGCTGCTAACATGTTTAATATCCTAATATGCTATTGCAATTCAAAGTCGATAGACTATTTCCCCTTTGTTAACAACTAGAAGCTTAAATAAACTTCTTTAGATGGATACTGGGATTTTCGCAGATGCTTTCATTTCCTTGGGAAATGGATTAAAGCTTGTCCCTTCTGTGAAACCCAAGGAAATTGTGGGTTAAGTAAATAAGAAGGCAACATCGGTGGAGGGGAAAATAGCTGGTATGTACTCTAAAATTTAGAGATTTCATGGTGAAAATAAACATCGTAGGGCATAGATTATGAAAGAGGAAAGAGAATATTTGTACGGTGTTTATGAAAGGGTAAACCAGCATAACTTTTCTAGAAAGTAATTCGATAACATATGTCATGATTATTGTGGAGAACCTCATTACCTATGATTTTTGTCTTCCCAGCACCCTCCATCAATATTGAGAAGAGGTTTCTTTGGCAAACTCTTCCCAAATTCTTACCACTTTTTATCAGGGCTCTTTGAGGACACTTCTTTGGGAATTTATTGATAGAGATAACAGGGAATAACCTCTTCTCTTTGGATGATGAACTTTAGGGGAATAGGCTTAGGGCTTTCAGTGGCCATATTTGCTCTTGAAGACCATCAATTTGTGGCAGAAGTCAATGAAAAAAAATAATCACAGACAGGCAGAGTTGTAAGATGGAAAGAAGAAAGGAGGAAGAAAAGGAGAGGGAATGAGGGAAATTGAAAAATAAATGTGAAGAAAATGTCACTTACAATAGCATCAAAAACCATGAAATACTGAGAAATAAATTTAAGGATGTATGTGTAAGACCTTTATACTGAAGCCTACTAAATGGTTGATTTTTGACAAAAATGGTTGATTTTTGACAAAGATGCCAGGGTAATGCAATGAGTGAAATGGTGAGTCTTTTCAACAATTGGTACTACAATATCTGGATATTCATATGGACAGATTAAATAAATCCCAACTTTTCATCTCAAATGATACACAAAAAAACTAGCCTCAAATTTGTTATAGATATAGTTATAAATGCAGAAACTGTCATTGTCTAGAATAAATCATAGATGGCACACTTTTGCAGCTCGAACATCAGGGTATGCAAAGATTTCTTTTTTTTTTTTAACATTTATTTATTTTGTGAGAAGAGAGAGACAAAGCATGAGCAGGGGAGGAGAGTGAAAGAGGGAGACACAGAATCTGAAACAGGCTCCAGGCTCTGAGCTATCAGCACAGAGCCCAACACAGGGCTTAAAGTCACGGACCGTGAGATCATGACCTGAGCCGAAGTTGGACCCTTAACCGACTGAGCCACCCAGGCACCCCTGCAAAGATTTCTTAAGACACCAAAAGCATGAATTATAAGTACAATGAATAAATCACACTTATTTGTGTGAATAAATCACACTTTAATTGTGATACAATTAAAACTGTCTTCTCTTTGGAAGACACCATTAAGAAAATAAAAAGGCAACTCATCTATGGAAAAAAATTTTTAAATATTAAATATTCACAGAACTTACATATTCTCAAAGAAAAGTTCTTACGTACTTTCAAAGAAAGTTCTTTGAGAACACACACAACACATATAAACATAGACACACATACGCACACACACTCTAGATGCAACCATAACTCTAGACCATGCTCTAGAGTATCCAGTCATAAGCGCCAGTAGAGTCTCATTTTAAAGTTAGCAATTTTGTATTTCTGTTGTGTGCAGACGCAGAGTACTGATTGGCACAATCTTTTAAAATACTCATATGCTCTAACCCAACTCTGAGCTACTGGAAATTTATAGAAAATAAGAAGAAACTGTTCAGTTAAATATTTATGTATGAGTGTGCATTTAAGCCCGTTTTAAATACCGAACACTTTAAAGTTATTAAACAGTCATCAATAGAAAAACAGGAAACTAGAAATACAATGTTATTTATCCAATAAAATGGAAAATTACAAGGAAGCACATAAAAATGCTGCCACTGGGTAGCTGTAGTTGATTTTTTTTTTTCTTAAAAAAATTTTTGGGCATATTCTAACAGTGAACTTGTCACTTTTGTAATGAAAATTGAAATGTAAAGCTGAGAAACAACTCAAGATTTAAAGAAAGTTGCAAAAGGTAAAATAGCAAAAGATCCCGAAGTTACTGCCAACAAACTAGATCAAGAGCATGTAGGTATTAGGTCATTTCCTGCTGAAAATTATCCTATGGCTCCCAGGAGCTCTCATTTTATATCCCATTTTATATCCATCCTAAGATGGAAGATCCAACCTTTTATGGAAGACAAGGCCTTTTATCATGTGGCTCTTTATCCGGGTCTACAGCCCCAAGTCTAGCCATTTGCCAGAATGTATTCTATTCGTAGTCAAGGCTGGCAACGTTAAGGGAAGAGTAAGGGCTGGAATTTTGCATTATCTTTGAAGAAAACTGACATTTACCAGTTGAAAGTAATGAGTCAAATCTTGCGCTCAGGTCCAGGTTGTGGTAGGAGTAGTAAAGGGGTGCTTCTGTGGCTCAGTCAGTTAAGCATCTGACTCTTGATTTGGGCTCAGTTCATGATCTCACGGTTCATGGGATCAAGCCCTGCGTCAGGCTCTGCACTGACAGTGCGGAGCCTGCTTGGGATTTTCTCTCTCCTCCTCTCTCTGCCCCTCCCTCCCCACCTCTCTCTCACTTTCTCTATCTCTTTCTCTCAAAATAAATAAACATGAAAAAAGGAGAAGTAGTAAAGAAATTCTTGAATGGCAGGACCTGTCTGCTTTATTCACATCTGTCTCAGAAATTAAAGCTAAGAAGGTCTTTCTATATTACCCTGTCTGCTGGATATATTTTATGGTTCCCTCTAGATTCCCTTTCTACTCTTTTCCAATCATCTTTGAACCCTGAAAGCTCTATGTGTATGGTCTGTATCAGTGGGTTCCCGTATTAGTTTCCTGTGGTTGCCCTTAAAAATGTATCACAAACTAGGTGACATAAAACAAAAGAGATTGACTATATCACAGTTCTGGTGGCTGGAAACCCAAAATAATGATGTTGGAAGAGCCCTGCTTCCTCTGAAACTTGCTTCTTCTAGATTCTAGTGGTTTGTCATCTTTGGTGCTCCTTGGATTGCAGATGCATAGCTCCAATCTCTGTCCTTGTTATCACATGGCATTCTCCTTCTGTGTCTCTGTATCTTCACATGTTCTTACCAAGACACCATATTGGAATTAGGTGCCAACTGTATTCCAGCATGACCTCATCTTAACTAATTACGCCTGCCTGTTTCTGTCTCCAAATAATATTACATTCTGAAGTATTGGGGACTAATATCTCAACATCTCTTTGGGTGGACACAATTCTAAAGGTCATAACATTTACAGAACTTGTGGACTCCAGATCTCTTGAAAAATTCCCTTTGGCAAACAGAACTTCCGGAATTATCTTACTCAAACAGTAAGAATATAAGAACTTCAGAATTGGATTTAAAGTTTAATTCCATTCGTTTTGGACAAAATCACAAAAATCAGATGTCCATGAGCAGAAAAATATTGTATTTCAGTTTATTCCTCTTTGCACAGTTTGAAATTTACTCAAAAATCTGGGATGCTCAAAGCTTTAAATCATGCACATGAGTCAATCCTAGATTCTTAAAATCAAAAGCATGACTATTGCTTTTAAGTGAAGGGAGTCAGTACAGTGTACCTTTTTCCTGGCTGTTCTGTTGCTTTGTCCCTTCATCATATTCTAACACCTCTCCTTTCAAAAAGTGCACGTGAATACACACATTCTAGATCTGAAACCTCAGTCACTTCACTCCATTAGCTGTGATCTTTCTGTATTTCAGATGCAGCTTCCCTTGATGGCTGTGACTGTATTTTTCTTGCTTCATTCTCTACCTTCTGAATGTTAATGTAGTTTTGAATCTTCTTCTCTTGGTATTGATGCTCCATCATCCCTAATGTTTTGCGATTGTTACACTCAAGCACCCAGAATGTACAGAGACTGGCTAAGATAGTTTTTGAAAGCATGACCATTGAATCAGTCCATCAGTCAAAATAAGTTTGAGTCCTGCGACCTTGGAAAGTACCTAACTTCTCAAAGGCCTATTTTACTTCATCTGGATTACAGAGAAATAATACCACTGACAGTGTCTCTATGAGGATTAATGAAATAGTGCATGTAAAGTCCTCAGCACGGTGCTTAGTGCATGGAGGGGTTCAATGAATGGAAGCTGTTTATATAAAATCATATTGAATGAGCTTTCTTCACTTTCAGCAATTTCTACTTTTAATAGAACCGTCAAATAAAGATGAAAGAACCATATGAGGAAAGAGTGGGAATGGGTAAGTACTTATACCAGGAACTTTAGACTGAAAATAGGTACTAGGGCTCAGAATAAAATGTGCCTCTGAGATTCCTAGGGGCCAAAGCAAAGTGGAAAATGATGCATTGTTAAGACTCATCATCTGATAAATAAGCTGTGATGAGGGAAAAAATCTTAAGCGGAATTTAAGTAGCTACTTATATTTAAGTTGTTCAACAGCATAATGGACAGCGACTTCAATAAAAGCTTTTTAAAAGATGTAGAAACATTCTTAGTAAGTCTCTCTGTAAAATGAAATAAGAGCATTTTTAGGAAATGCAGAGGAGTTTGTCATGGAGGATGGCTTAGAGGAATCTGGAAGTTCATTTTATGTGGGCCTTATTTACTGTTAAATAAAATTACTTAAAAGTTATTTCTAAATAAGATGATACGTGACACATAAATAAAGATGTACCACTGGGTTCAAAACAAGTAGGCATTCACTCACTCTACAGTTTTACGCTGTGTCCCGTAACTGGATTTTATGATTTGTGCATGCATTGTGTTAATCCTGCTCAGGGTTATTTGAGATTGTCGGATTTGTGACTGGATAGTTTTTATCAAATTGGAAAATCTTTAGTTATTATTTCTTCAAAGACTTTTTCTGTCTCTCAACTCTCTCCTCTCCTTTGTAATTCCAGTTACACTTCTGTAAGACTGCTTGATTTGTCCTGTTGGTCAATAAGGCTTGGTTTTAGTTTTCAGTATTTTTTCTCTGTGCTTGGCTTTCTATAGCTTCTATTGGTACATTTTCAAGTTCATTACGCTTTTTCTCTTCAGTGCCTAATCTACTGGTAATTACATCAATGAACTCTTCATTGTAGGTTTTGTATTTTTCACCTCTAGATATCTCATTTGGTTTTATTTCTCTGCGATTTATTTCTTTCCTAATTACATTTATGTTTTCCTTTAATCTTTGAGTATATGAAACAGCTTTATTTTAATTGTTTCAACTCCCTTGACTGTAAAATCCATTATATTTGTCATTTATGATTGTTTTAATCAACTGGCTTTTCCTTCTGGTTATGGATCACCTGCTTCTTCACGTGCCTAGTAATTTTTATTTTATGCTGGACATTGTAAATTTAGTGTTATCGAGGTCTGAGTATTTTTATATCCCTCTAGGTGTGTTGGACTTGTTCTAGTGGCAGTTAAATTAATTGTGATCAGCGTAATTCTTCTAAGTTTTGGTTTTAAGTTCCTTTTTGCTAAACCTATAGTAATATTTACTCTAGGGTTAGATTTGCCCTTCTTCTAAGATGTGACCCTCCTGGAGTCTTTCCTGAATGTCCATGTGTTCACAGAGGTTTTACCACTTTGCCTGGTAGAAATTCAAATAATTCTCAGCCTATATGTAATTTCTAGAAAATGTTTGGCTTTCAGATCTCTATTAATTGTTCTCTCCCAGAAAGTTTGTGATGCCTAACTTCATGGAGTTTCCCCCCTACCCATATAAACAGTATGCCTCAATGGACTCCTATACACATTTCTCAAATATTTCTCTGCATAACTCCCTCATTTTGGGCCCTCTGCCCTACAAATTCTATCCTTTTTGGATTTCCCATCTTCAATCTGCAGTTCCTCAACTCACTGAAATTACCTGGCTCCATATGGGTTCCCCTTTCTATACTGCAGTCCAGAAACTATCCGCAAACAGAAGGTCTGGATAATGGCAGGGTTGACTTTGTTTCCTTTCCCCAGGGGAACAAAGTCATGAAATTCCTGTCATCCAATATCTAAAATAGTGATTTCCTATATTTTGTCCAGTTTTTTTAGTTGTGAATATTAGGTGGAAGGATGATTCAGATCCTCATATATCCTCATGTCTGGGAGCAGTGAGTTTGCTATGAATTATTATTACTTTTAAAATTCTGTAATTATCTTGTGGCTAGCACAATCATTTTGCATTTTATCTCTGTACATAAAGCATTACTTTGAAAGTGATTAAAAATATAAATATTTAAAATATAGCATAGATTTTTCAACAAGGTCTTGGTATTTCTTCATTTTAAAAAAATGTAGATTGCCTTAGGAAAAAAATGGCAGTGGTTCGAGACTCTCTTGACATCCCTTGACCTCTTAAAGGCCTTGGTATTGTCAGGGGGATATGAATTGTCTCTTTGGTTAAGTTTATTTTGTAATTTTTCATAGTGCAGGACTTCATCATCTTTACATTCTTAGGAATGTGCATTTGTTTAATGTTCTAAGAGTGGATTTATTCTTCCGGGACCTACTCACAGCAATACGCTCATCAGGCGAATGTCTAAGAACTGAATTTCAGTTTGTTAATTTACAGACCAATCATAAGGATCAAAGTGCCTGAGTATACGTGACCTGTGCATTCTCTCCCTGTAGGAGACACAATCTGAAGACTCATTTATGAGCATGGAATTTAAGCAAAATGAATTAGGTGAATCAAATAGTAGCTAGCCATACATTGTGTCCCTCATTACAAATATTTACTGACCACTTATAATATGCCATTTCCTTTGCTGAATGCAGTAAACAAGGCAAATGCCGTCTCATGCTGTCAGAATTCTTGGGCAAACATTAGACAAGGAGCAACAGCAGTATATAAATCTTATGACAGGGAATGTATAAAGAGTTGTGGGAACTCTTGGGATCTGTGTATCAAGGAAGAAAATAAAGTAAGCTAGTCAGATTCAGATAAAGGTCTCTGGGAACATCATATTTAAGTTGAGATATAAAGGGTTAATAAGAATTATCTGGATGAAGAAGGTAGGAAAACTGACCTAGTTAAGTATTCCCAAAGTGTGACATTTTTCTCACTGATACTAGGCAATATCAGGGTAGGGTATAGGTTTTGTACTAGAAGTGAAGGAAGAAAGAGTGAACAGAGAAATCAGGCATCTCTTTTGACTTTGGAACTTAAATGAACACCACCCCACCTCCCCTCAGACCTGCTTCATGCCATCTCGCCTCAACACTCTGCACACACACATTAATACATGGTTCATAAATGAAACTTCCCACCCATCTTGTGACTTTTAGGGTGAGATTGAACCATCAAGAGGGAATGTAGTTAGAAACAGTAGTCCCTGGATCCCTGTACATAGAAGGGCCCCTAACTGCATCCATTTGTTCAGAGGGCTTGGGAACAATCAGGAAGAATTGTAGCCTTCAAATATGATTCAGCTGAAGGCAGTAGTTAGGAGCATAGCTCCAGAGTTGAAATAATCGCCATGTGTTCATGGCCTTAGGTCAATTTTGGAAATATCCTTGGGTTTATAGTGGGGATAATTATAGTACCTATATCTTGTAGTTATTGTGAAATTTAAATGAGGTGTGTTTAAACACAATGCCTTATTTCTAATGAGTGTCTAATGAGTAAATGATAGCATTATTATTTTATTCTGCATCAGAGGCATTACCCCCTGAGACCTGATAAAAATGCATTAAACTTATTCGTTCATTAACCAGTACACAAATGACAAAAGCTTTTTCCTTCCTCTGCACAGCCTGACTTTAAACTCATCTAAAGAGCTCCCTACAGATATTGGCACATAATGTGGAGACACTGGAAAGACATGATCAAGGTGCTTCCTTAGTATTTTTCTCAGGTGGATTAACAGTATTAAGTGGATGAGGGACATTTTCCATAGTATCCTTTGGACCTTTCAAAATGAGTAGGCATTTTTAGAAGAAAAAAGAATGTGAGATTTGTTTGTCTTTTGAACCAAAAGCTTATCGAACAAGAAGAGCTCTTACATTTATTTGTTTTTGGTATCTTTGATTTCAGTTAAGTAGCCTTAAACAGAATGTCCCTTTACCAAGTATGTGTAAACTTTTCTGTTCTTTTCATCGAGGAACTTATTTTTAGCTGTGCATTTTTATAAGTCAATTACATCTTTTATTATATTCAACTGTTTATATATAATGTCAAAATTTTAATTTATAAAGTTAAATGACATTCTGTTTAAATGGTAGTTGTTTTTTATGTAAGCATTTTATGGCAACTATAACTACTTTGCTGTTTTACTTACCATGGAATTATATAGTTTCTTTTAAAGTATATTTATTTTGGGGCGCCTGGGTGGCTCAGTCAGTTGAGCGTCGGACTTCGGCTCAGGTCATGATCTCGTAGCTCGTGAGAGCGAGCCCCGCGTCAGGCTCTGTGCTGACAGCTCAGAGCCTGGAGCCTGCTTCAGATTCTGTGCCTCCCTCTCTGCCCCAACCCACTCGCATTCTGTCCCCGTCACTCTAAAAAATAAATAAACATTAAAAAATTATAATTTAATATATATTTATTTAATTTTTGAAACATGAATCCATTTTAAAGCAAATTAGTAAATATCCGTCCAGATGTTACATGAGTATGTCAAAAAAATCTTTAAGGTGGAAGTTTGGGAACACTGATCTTATGCATGCAACCTTGTAAGAGGCATGATCTGGCAGTGGGATAAGATATTGGAGGCTTTTGGCGGAGAAGCCTTCACATATGGCCATGCTTGGGTGAACACTGTCAACATTTGCCTCTCATCTTTTCTTATCCAAGTTCTCATGAATGACCCATTGTAGCTTCCTTCTGAGAAATATTGTGTCAGTAAATTAATTTGGGTCACCACCAAAATTGCTGGCTTGTGGCGGGGGGGGGGACATAGAGAAAAGAGTGTCAATTATAAACCAATTTATAAATGTTCTCCGATCAATTATGTAATGATCTTATACTTAATTACCCCATATTTCTCAGATACTGAAGGAAGCTTCATTTTTATGAAGGACAAATGAAAACAGAACTGATGGATGCATCTTAGTATCATGGAGGTGTTTCTATTTCTATCATGTTCTAAAATAATGTGGTCTCACTTTCTAGGATGGTGGACTCTAATCTCTAATACAGACTTTTTTTTTAAATAGTATTTTCATGGCAGCTGCGTGGCACACAATTTAAGATAAAGACCCTCACCAGGTGAGAGCTAAGTTGTTGTTTAAGGGAAAAATTATGTTAAGTAAGAATGGGAATCTGATATGAGTACTAATCCATTCAAGGGATTAATTCACCTTCTGAAAAGTGGACTTGGGAAGTTCAGCATTGGTTCTAATTTCTGAGCATTCTATTTCAAACCATTAAGTTCTTAGTATCCCTCTCCCCTGTGTTTGTTTGTTTGTTTGTTTGTTTGTTTTAAAGCTGATACCAAAAAAGCTGTTGATTTTGGCAATTCCTCTAGAGAAGTACCTTCATAAAGTGTCCACTTTATTTGTAATTATTTGCTTCAGAAATATTTTCTTTTCATTTCCAAAATACTTAAACTATTATTATAAAACATTTAGTATCAATAAATTTATAAATTCTGAATATATGAGAATTAGTTTTTCAGAAGCACACACTCAAAAGGCCCACTATTAATAATTAACAATAGAAACAATTAAAACATAGGACTCTCCACTGAACCAGAAAAAAGTTTCAGCTCCCTATATATTACCAAGGTCAAATATAAAGGGAATTTAGAAAAATACTATTGTCCTAGGAAATCTCAATATCCCTTTATCAATCTGTCAAAAGTTAAAAAAACAAATGTTTATACAGAAATAAAATAAAGATTGGGAGAATAAAACTTAGAAGGTGGAATTATTTATTTGGAATACTACATCCACTATTTATAAAATTTGAAAGTTAATTACCTATCACATGCTAGGTCATAAGAAAATAGCAATAAATTCCAAAAAGCAGAAAACATACAGGCTGCATTTTACCACACTAACATAAAATTAGAAATCAATGGCAATGCCCAGCCAATTGAAAGTTTAAATACAATGCTCCAAATTATTACTAGGACAAAGAAGAAATCAAAACAAAATTATACTCTATTTAGAAGACAAAAGACAGTCACAGTAAATATCCAACCTGAAAGCATGAGTTAAATATAAATTTAGGAAAATTACTATTCTCAAGTGGTAACTATTCAAGTCAAGAAAATTGAAAAAGAAAATGATCCTAAGGAAGAGAGAAGGGAGGAAGACAGATTGAAGCATAACTAAGAATTGAACAAGAATAAAAAGATAAATGAATCCAAGAGTTTATTTTTCCTCCGGGGAAGGAAAGACACTGAGAATACAGATAAAGTTCTGAGCAATATAATAATATAAACCCCAGAGTTTTATAAATAAATTAGAAATTCTAGACTATTTTTAAATTTGGAATACTTAGACAAGCAGGATAGACTAACAACTTTCAGAAAAGCAGTTAAAGTTTCAATTATCAGCTGATTTCACAGATGAGTCCTTTCACATTTCCAAGGTACAGCTAATTCCAGCACTTTATAAAATATTTCAAAGCAGAGCAAGTAAATAAGGCCACATAAATAAGAGCACCTTCCAAGATAATTTTATAAAGAATATTTAATCCTGAACCCAAAATGATAAACAAAACAGGAAAAATACAGAGAAGTCACATATCAATACAGGATCTGTTTCAGGCCTGAGTTTTGTTTCATTCACTTGTTGACCAGAGGCTGCCTATCATAGTCCAAGTCCTGAACTATTTTAATTATTGAAACGTTCTCTAATACATGTGTGGCTGCTCTTTAGTCCCACCCAAGTGTTTGCAAAAAGCTGACTGGAATTTCACAGCTTGGAGTGCTTTCTCTGTGTATATACGTGAGTGACTTTGCAGGACTAATTTTTAATACATTAAAATTTCTTCCCTAAAATTAGATCATAGGTCATTTATCAAAGCTTGGAAGCTGTTTACATCTTAAGGATCCAGTTATTTATCATTATTCTCGTTTAGGGTTTCCAAAGTCAACATGACCAGGGGCGAGGTAGGTATGTAAATAATGAAAAGAGCCAGGTAGGAAACAAGGCTAACTGGAGTATATTACACATGGGTAAACAGGGTTGTGGCTAATCAGTTCCAGCTAATTGGTGCCACTGGGGACTCAGATTAAGTACCGTCACGTATTTGCTTTTCTAGAGAAGCCAGAAGTCTGGAATTTCTATGAAATTTTTCTGACTTTTAAGTGTTTGTAATTAAATCAAATATTTAACAAGAATTGCACTGCAAGGATTACATTGCACTAGACCTGCAAATGTTAACCCCATGTGACCCATAAGCCACCAGTTTGCAAATTTTGGCCTGGTCCATTCCCTTCATCTTACATCTGAGAAAACTGGGACCCCAGTACGTTAACTGACCCATCTGAGGAGGTCTCAGAGACAGGGGCAGGGATGTGTCTTGAATCACAGGTGCCAAGACTGTTTACCCTGAAAACCTATGAGAAGGCACAGCAGAGTAATGTGCTAGTCCTGAATCACAGTGGTTGAAACTGTGATGAGTCGAACACTTTACAAAAAAAAAAAGAAGGTATAATAATCCCCATCACAAGCCAAGAGTTGTGATTTAGTTTGGTCAATTTGACTGAAGTATAATTTACAGACAAAACACTGTACCTATTCTAAATACAGGGCGGAGTTTTGGCAAATGAAAACACCAGTATGATCAAGGTGCAGAAGATTCCCATCTCCCCAGAACGCTTCCTCCTGCCCCTTTACAGTCACCATGCCCCCCACCAACAAGCTCCAGGAAACCAGCAATCCGCTTTCTGTCACTATAGATTAAATTTGCCTTTTCTCAAATTCCATAGAAGTAGAGTCATACAGTGTGTACCCTTTTGTATCTGTTTTATTTCACTCAGCAGAATGTTTCTGAGATTCATCCGTATTACTGAACTCATGTGTTTGTAATGCTGAGGCATAGTCCATTATACGAATTAACCACCGTTGGTTTATCTCATCTCCTGTGATGAAAATTTAGATATTTTCTGTATGAAGGAAGCTACTATGAATGTTCATGTGCAGGTCTTTCTGAGGACATAGGTCTTCATTTCTCTTGGGTAGATACCTAGGGGTGAACTTGCTGCGTCATATGGTAAGAGCATGTTTCACTTCATAAAAAAAGTGCTCAGCGAATTTAGAATTGTGAGTTTAGACAGAATCTGTAGCGTTGCTGGAATGCAGAAACCCTCTTATCCTTACTCTAAGTAAATTCTTCCATGTTTTCCTCTAAATTCTCATCGACAAGCATAAATGAATATTTCCTGAGTCACTGAGTTAGAATTTTCTTTCCCTAAGACTTTGGGGAGGAACAGAAATGGAAAAGAGATCAGAGACCCTCCAGTACAGACAGCTAGCAAGCAACATCTGTGCAACCTCTCTGAACAGCCCTTCATAGGCATGTGCCTTTCTGACTCCTGCCCCTACGGTCCAGGTCAAATTGTATCCCCCCCCTGCTTGTTTTACCTCCAAATAATCTTCTCACACTCCTGCCTACCTATTGCCAAAGCAAGTCCAGCCAGACGCCTGAGTTTTGCCTGAGAAAGGCTGTCTTAAGATGAATAAGATCCCGAGGACTGCCAAATCTAAGATTTACCCCAGTGATCAGTGAGACATGAAAGGTTTGCATGAGGTTTCATGCAGATGTGAATGCTGGTCCCAGAGGTAGAATAACAAGTGTGCTAAGCCCAGCTAGTTCATTAAAACTTTCTTGACTCAACAATTTCTCTGAAGATTACTCTAAAGAAAATATGTGTTTATATAGTACTTATCACCTCTTTTTTCTTCTTAAAAATGAGATGCTAAGACCTTTAATCCAAAGGGAAGTCTTAAAAGCTTCAGGATGAGATCACAGAATTGTTTCTCTCCAGGAGTATTTTAGGATGATTGCCATCACCCAGGAGATGCTCCAGAAAAATCCTCCGTGAAACAGTAAACTCCAGATAATACAATAGTGTCATCTAATTGGGAAAAAGTCAATACTTGTGTAAAGTCTGAGTTACAAAGATACTTTAAAAAAAGAAGTGCAGGGTCTTATTTTTGGTTTATGGGAGCTTTTTGATAATGTCAGAGGGGGGAATACGCAAGGCATAGACCTATGTGGCACATATACTCTGCCGTTCTTGATGGAGTGTGTCAATGGCAAGCATTGCTAATTGGTCATAGTTTTTAAAGGACAGTGTTTTTTTTCAGAGTTATTCAGTAGTGAAGTGTACAGTGAGGTCTAGAATTTGTTTTTGATACAAAAATTAATTGGCCTTTCAGAAAAAAAGAGATTATAATAAATATTCTAAATACAGTGGAAAAATGGCTGTGTGTGTGTGTGTGTGTGTGTGTGTTGTGTGTGTGTGTGCTTGCACGCACATGCAATGTGTTTGGAGAGAACAGATTTTTTTTTTTAGTCTCAGGGAGTTTGATTAGGCAGTTCAGATTATAACATTTGGTGTTTCCGATTGCAGATAAATTATGATTGATAAAATGAAACAAGGTTTAGAGTCACCATATTCAATAAAATAAACTTAACTCTTTTGAAATATAGAGTAAATATCTGACAGAAATGAGCACTGATATATAATTTTTTCATGACATTGTTCATCAACTTGGAGTTAGAAGATATGCTTGAAAAGTATTTTCGGCAGATAATTAATGTTAAACTGACTGACAAACTCAGGAGCCTGTAAATTGAGGATGCACTAGGGAATGTTATAAAAATTACTAGATATTGCTAGTGATTTAACTTTAAAATCCAAATATCTCATTACTCCTTCTCTAAACTCTAGGTTAGTTCCAGTAAAGATTTTTACCAGGTTTATAAAATGAGTTATATAAAAAGGGAGAAGAAAATCTATTGCCACGTGAAACTACTTTTCTGTGAGAACAAAGATTCTCAATGTTTTGTCTTCTAAAGCACGCTGCAGAAATAAGCTGCCTTTTCTGGGTGAAAGAAGTCTGCAGCTGTCATTTCTCACTTCCAAACAAAAATTCCCCTGGTTGTCAGAGACATCACCTCATGGTTCTTGCTGATCTTATAATTATAAAATGTTAGAAATTTTAACTTACAGAGAAGCTGATATTGACAAATTATTATCTGCTGTGTATATTGTGTGTCCAAATAGTTCGTGATGATTGCCCTGGAACCGTATAGCTTGGGTTTAAACCCCGGCCTTGCCATTCATTAGTTTTGTGATCTTAGGCAAGTTACCCAGCCTCTCATGCCTCAGTCTCCCCATCCATAAATCAGGGATAATAATAATAAGGTTAAAGAAGTTTATGTTTGTGAAGTACTTAGAGTAGTGTCGTGTGTGTGTGTGTGTGTGCGCACGTGCACACACGCACACACGTGTATGTGTGTAATAAGTGCTATATAAGGACCTGGTAAATAAAAATAAATTATATATGAAATAAGGACTTTTTTGCTAAGAGATTCTAAAATCCATATCGTATCCTATGAGTGTTTAATTAGGCAATAATTACCTAAAAGCAGATTATTTATAATTGATGCACTTTGTTACCTAATCAGTTTTGATTAATATTTTCAGGCAAAGTATGGAGATAAAATTACCCATGATTTTATTCTCCCACAATTAATTGTGAAAAATATTCTGATGAAGAACATTTCAAACTTTATGACAACGTATATACGTACTTGCCCTTGATCTTTTTAAGAAAAACAGGATAATCATACTTATTTAAGGTAGTATGATACAGGCTGTATGTGGACAGGATTTTTGCCAGTGTTACTACCGCTGAATTTCAGTGTCTGGAATAGTGTTTAGTATAGAGTAGGTGTTCAATAAATATTTATTCAATGGAATAAAGTTTTTTATTGTAATACAATTTTTACTTCATGTATTTGAAGATATTTTAGTGGTGTTAAATATTCTTCTTCCAATATTACATGTCATTTTTAATAAGTGGTTAATATCTTATCTGATTAATATAAATATTCCTTCATCCTCTCCCCCATTGTCGGACATTATCATTACTTCTCCTGTCTTGCTATTTCAAACAAATACCGTGACAAGTACTTATAGCAAAATTTGTATTCACCTGATTATTTTCTTGGCGTAGCACCTAGACGTGGCTCACCAATGAATTATATAGAATTTTAAGGCTCATGATTCATTCAACATTTACATAGTAAATGTTTACCAAATATCTAACCCGTTCCCTTTACTGGACACCTACATGGGAACACCATGGTGAGTCAAGCAGGTATAGTACATTGCATGGATCTTAGAGTCTAATGCTGAGTTTGGTAAACTATAGATCATGGGTCAAACATAACCTAAACTTTTTTTTTTAATTAATGAAGTTTTATTGGAACACAGCCCCACTTAAAAATTTATGTACTGTCTGTGCTGTCGCATTACAACGGTGGAGTTGGATAGTTGCTACAGAGACTGTATGCCCTACCCAGCTGAAAATACTTAAGTTTTTTTTTTTTTAATGTTTATTTATTTTTGAGACAGAGGGAGACAGAGCGTGAGTTGGGGGGGGGGGGCAGAGAGAGACGGAGACACAGGATCTGAAACAGGCTCCAGGCTCTGAGCTGTCAGCACAGAGCCCGACGTGGGGCTCGAACCCACCGACAGTGAGATCGTGACCTGAGCCGTAGTCGGACGCTTAAGCGACTGAGCCACCTAGGCGCCCCTACAGCTGAAAATATTTACCAGCTGGCCCATTACAGAAAACAGCTTGCCAACCACTGATCTAGTCAGTTTTAATTTTGGCAAGTTACCCTCCAGAAAGTTTACGTTCTCAACTGTAACCCAGGAAAAATCCTCACATTAACAAGGCAAACATGTCTTGGTCTTCACCGGATTTATTTATTTTTTCTTAAGGAACTCCATACAACACAGGCCATTTTTAGCATGACATGCATGGATAATCACAAAATCTGAAATTAGTGGGATCAGAATTATTGAGATTTACTTTAAATGAGAAATATTGGTTGAGCCTGTGTGATTGAGCCCTCAGCAGTTTTACTGAGCTTTCCTTATATGCGCATAAGGACCAAGAAGCCTTGAATAAGTAAAGTCACTCATAGCCTTAGCTGCCTAGAAATAAGACTTTAAAAAATGCTGGGACTGTTGAAAGCAATGGTACATCATTTTACATATGAAGTCCATTTTGTTTATTCTGAAACTAACCAACATTACCTTAATGACTTATGTAAACGGAAATATCAGTTATTTGATTTTTCCCCCTGCACTGGCCTCACACAGGCACACTAATGATTATTTGTCAAAGTCACACTGTTTGCTTACAAGGTATGAAGGCTTTTTAGACACTATAATGACGGCTCTTGATTCACTTGATAATATTTAGAATAAGCCATAAAAGCCGATCTCTGAACGAACAGACCGCTTTTATTGGCTTTTAGTGCTATTACTGCTGTCATAAGTGGAAAATTGGCCTAATGCAAGCAATACTGCTGTGTCATACTGAAAAACTGCTGCTTGGTTTTATAGTTTATTTCTTCTGATGAAAGTATGGCCAGGTATGGGGATGGTTTTATCACCTCCTGTGCTGCAGGGTCTGCTGCCACCATGGTCTATGCTTCATCTGAGGAACCAGGATGGATGCACTTGAAGACGTGTAGGAGTTTGGGTATGGTCACAGACCTGTGTTCATTTGTTATGTAAATTCCTGTTGAGTTCCACTATGTGCCATGTATAGGGGATGAAAGGATAAGACAGATCTGATTAAGATGGAACCCATTTTTAATAAGAAGTTGATGATTGATAGCCTGCTGGCCGGATTTTATTGGCTCCTCCATGTTTTAAATTAAAATTTATTGAGATGTTACTTATGTGTAATAAGTTTCACAAATCTTAAGCATACAGATTGATTTAATTTTTTGTGTATGCCCATGTAACCACTACCCATCAAAGTATAGAATATGTTCAGCACCTTAGACAGCTCCTGTCACCCCACTCCCAGTCAACACCTTTGCCCTAAGAGTAACCACAGTACTATTCTGTCTTCTATCACTATAGATTACTTTTGCCTTTTCTTCATATGAATGGGACCATATAATGTAAATTCTTTTCTATTTAACTTCATTTGTCAAATATCATATCTGTAAGATTCATCCATGTTGTTACACGTACCAGTAGTTCATTCTTTTTATTGCTATGTAGTATTTTCATTGCAGGACTATACCAACATTTCTTTACCCATTTTATTGTTGGGGGACATTGAGGGTGTTCCCAGTGATTGACCATTTTGAATAAAGCTGCTCTGAACACTCTCGCATATGTTTTTGTGCAAGGGACACTCGTTCCTGTTGGGTGTAAACCTAGGAATCAGAATTTCTGGATTGTAGGATGGGAATTTTCTTTTTTGTTGTTTAGCTTTTCGTAGGTACTGCTTAGCAGTTTTCCAAGACGTACATCCATCAGTAGCATATGAGAATTCAAGTGCTGTGTGTTGTTGCCAGTGCTTGGTATTGTCAGTTGCACTATTGTTTTAATAGCGTTAAATGCTTTTATATGCTGCATGTACAGGAAATGCAAGACAAGTGTTTTCTGTACATGCAAGGAAAATACACTTGTCTTTGGCATAGGTTTTCTATGTACACTTGAGCATGTGTGGAGAACACAGTGGGCCATAGAGAGGTGGTGAGAACACAAGTTTTAGAATCACAGGGATTTAGTTGACATCTCTATCTCACCAGTTGAAAAATGAGTGGCCTTGGTAAAGTAACTCATGTTACCTGATGCCTCAGTTTCCTCTCCTGTAAAGCATAGCAAAACACCACAAATTAAAGTGTTGTCATGAAGACAAGTGAAATGATGTTTGTAAAGTAGCAAGCTAGAATATTGTCTCAAATATTGCCTTCCTATAGGAAAGCATTCAGCCTCTCCTGATCTGTTCTCCTATCTCTCCAAATTGAATATTTGACTTTCCTCAGTGTAACGATTAAGATTACATGCTTTAGAGTTAAACCGCATTTTATTCAATTATGCCTTTACCATTTAGTAGCCAAGTAGTCTTGGATGGGCCACTTAGGTTCTCTGGCCCTCACTTCTCTTAGAGCTCCCTTCATGGTGATTGGGGTGTTAAAATGAGACCACATATATGCCTGATGTAGGGTAAAAGTTCAAAAAAAAATAAGATTGCTCCAGTTGTGTCAAATAGAATGCAGGAATCCAATTATCAGACGATATTTTACACCCCTAGGGATTTGTCCATGATGGTTCCTCTCTCAGAGGGATCCTCATCATAATTACCTTCCTGTTCTCTCCCGCAGGTTGACTCTTTCCTGTCTTTGAAACTCAGTTTGGTAATTCTCTTCATTACTCAGCTTTCCCTGACTCCAGTAGTTGTGCAAAATTCTTATACTCATAAATCACCAGGGCACCTTGTTTGGAATGCAGATTCTTTAGTTCCACAGAAATTTTGGTTCATCATATCTTGGGTGGGTCTCATGAAATCTTCAGGCTTACGAAGCTCTTTGAGCGATTCCAGTGTAGGTGGCCCCTTGACCTGCTTTAACACTCTGTGTACCATACATGGCAATTTCTGGCTTGAAACAGAAGCTCTACTGGACAGACACACTACTCAAAAAGATGGGTCTGTCACTTAGAATCTGATGTTTTCTCCCACTGAATTCCCAAGTGGCCACCTGAATTGTTCCTACCACCTACATTTTGTAAATCATGTCATGTTACAAATGCAATCGATTTCTTATTTCTCCCTAACTAAAATCTAAAATCTTCTCTCATCCAGCCCCTAATCCTCTATGGCCTTCACTCTTACCACTCAGCCTGCCTCATTGGCTTTGAACATGGCAAGCCTTCTCCTGACTCAGGGACATTGCACTTGCTACATCTCGTGCTAGAAATTCTTTCCCTGTGGATATAAACATGTCTATTGCCCTCATTTCATTCTGGTTCCTTGCTGGTATGTTAACCTAATCAGAGAAGCCTTTATTAACTACCCAATTTGTACGCTACCTGCTTCTACTCCTTAACACTCCTCAACACCAGACATTTCATATACTTGATTGTTTGTCTATTGCCTACCGTACTCCACTAAAATACAAACAAAATGACTTTTTAAAATATTCCTTCCACAAAGCTTAAAACAGTGGCTAGAAAAATGAGGTGTTAAGTAAGTATTTGTAGAATGAATGACTCTGCCAACATTCTGTCACCATAACGAAATGGGAAATGAGAAATCAGAGATAAGTCTTATAAACATTGAATGTCCAAGATATGCCTGTCACTAAGACTTACTCTGGTAACAAGGCAAATGGGGCAGGAGACTGAAGAAGCCGTTGAGTATCCCAGTCGCCAAGTGTTTGGGGGCTACTACCTGGAAACCTCAGTAGGATTCTCTCCAGCAATGGGTTTTGGTGTGATGAATAATCAAATAATAGAATCTACTTATCTTGGCACTGACACTGGCTGCATGGTGCCTGGCAGATAATAAATGCTGAATAACTGTGGAATGAACAGGACCTAGATTTGGCAGAAGCTAAGTCTGATGGATATCGTTATTCTTCATGTGTACTGTAGACATATGCAAGGAACAAGGACTTTGAAGGCATGCAGAGCTGAATTCAAATCACACGTGTGTCACTTACTAGCTTCAGCTAGTCCCAGCCTCTCTTCGTCTCTGTTACCTAATCTATACAATGGGCATACCTGGGTCACCCACTTCCCTCTGCAGGACTTGCACAGATGAAAGGAATTGATATTTGGATAAGGTTCTTTGTAGCTGTTATCACGATAAGGGTCGGGGTTTGGATGTCTGAATTTTAAGGGTGTTTCCAGTTAAGAGTCCTGATTTCATACAGAGTAAGAGAGAATAATGATTATGTGATGCTTATTTCTTAAGAGAGAGAGACAGAGAGAGAGAGAGATTGAGAAAAGAAGGAGGGAAAAAAAGGAAGAAAAAGGATCCAAGGCAAGTATGGCCAAATGTTAATAACTCCTGTCAAATCTGGGTGGTGAATAAATAATATATTTTTAAAAGAATGTATAAAATGTCCAAAGCCAAGTAGTTAATATATGTGCTATTAGTAATCTTGCAAGTTTATTAATATTAGATCTGTTTCTGATCCCTGCATGTTAGTCTTTCCACCATTCCACCATCCCACCTTTATACAGAAGGCCTTTACATGTCTTTGGGTGACAGAAATACTGGCTAATGGCTTCTTAAAATCCTGAATAGGACTTGATTTTAAGGCCCAGTTAGACTCTTTTTCATGAGTACAACTCTTAAAACCGTCACCTTGTTCCAGTTAAAGTTCCATGAAAGCAAGCGTCATGTTGTGTTTCATTTACAGTTTTTTATCTCATTAGACAGACATAAGGAATGCTAACTAGCAGAAAAAGTGAGAAGGGCAAGCAAGATATTGGTACTTGTTCATCCCTATAATATTTTTTCTGTAATCCTGCCCTAAATTTTCTAGTGAGGTTAACTCAAGTCCAACTTGTCAGCTATCAAAATTTGTATTTGACTCTTTATATGTTTGTATCAACCTTTCTGAAAATGAAAACAAAAACAAAAGCAAAAGGGAATTCTTTGAAGAAATCACCAGTAAATAAAGTAGGTAAATGGAATTGATCCATGTTTTTGAAGTTTCACTGACAGTGTTACGTGGGTTACACTTTAATCACTCTAGTTCCAAATTACTTGTTTCTTACCCAGGAAAATAATATTCTTGAAGCAATTTTACTTATCTCTGTAGGAAACCTATCTTGGGCAGAAAGAGCATTTTTTTTTAACCTATTTTAATGATTAACAACTATGGTTCTGGACCATATGGGGTTTGCACCCAACTTTCCCACTTATCACATATTGATTTGGGGCAAATTACTTATATTATCCAGAGCTCAGTTGTCTCGTTTGTGAAATGGGGATAATAATAACAGTCATCTCACTCGTTTTTGAGAGAATTCAATGAATTAAAACATGTAAGTGCTTAGGACAATAGTGGGCAAATTGTAAGC
Organism: Puma concolor; assembly: GCF_028749965.1. Classification (NCBI taxonomy): domain Eukaryota; kingdom Metazoa; phylum Chordata; class Mammalia; order Carnivora; family Felidae; genus Puma; species Puma concolor. The sequence goes on along the minus strand of NC_141668.1, from coordinate 133,486,838 downwards.
ATGCAATATATGTACACTGTTATTATTATTATAACTAATAAGTTGAGTTACTAATTTTTCCTTCCAGAACACTTATCTCTCTTCTCTGGACTGGCCCACAATCCCAAACTGGCTCTATTCCTGTATTCGTCACAGTCTATCAGACTTTTCCTGTTTCTTTGCCCTTATCTCCCACTACACCCTGAGATTCTCCTGAGAAGGGACAATACCCTTAGCACAGTGCCAGGAGTGTTAGTGGACAAAAAGGGCACATTTTTGGCAAATGTGCTTTCACTCTTCCGTCTGGTACTCGTGATAGTGTTGTTCCTCTTATCCCACTCAGAAGCTTCTTCAGAACAGCATCCTAGGACTCCGTGACGATAGATTAGAACCAAACAGTTCAAGATGGAACGTATTGGTTCCCCATATAATAGATGTTCATCAAGGGAGTAATATAAATTTCCTTTGTCGGTTGATGTATTTGTTTATTGTTTAAAAACTTTAAAAACAATTTTTAGAGTAGTTTTAGGTTTATAAAACAACGGAGAGGGAGGTTCAGAGATTTCCTAAGCTCCCTGCCCCCACACATACATAGCCTCTTTGATTATAAACCAGATGGTGGGTTTTTTGTTTTGTTGTGTTGTGTTTTGTTTTTAACTAAGGATGAACCTAACTCCAAGATGCGTAGTCTGCATCTGCCGATCTTGTCGTTGACTTCCTGGCAGAACGTAGGAGTGTGATACTTTGTGTTTTCCCATTCTCCATTTCTTACTGAAATTTGTCCCAAGTTTTAGTTTTATCATAAGAGTCATTCTTTGTTAAGTTCTGCCCATCACGTATGAGACATCATGGCTCCAGAGATGAATAGATGATCTCTTTCCTCAAGAAGGTAAACATTAACATAATATAAAGCTATTACTTTATGACTAATTTTATGTGTATTAACCTCCCCTGTTCTACTGGGAGCTCTGTGGCCCCTTCAAGACATGGGGCAAATTACTCCATCTCTCTGAATTCACGCTTCTTTCCACAAAATGAAGATAATAGTACCTATCTCACGGAGTTGTTGTAAGCATTAAGTGAGAATATACACCCTGTGATTTTCTCTCATAATATCGGTAACAATTGTGTTTAACCAATTATTTGTAATATGTAATATCTGCCGACCTCGACTGGGACCTCTGAGTATTGTTACTATGCCTGACTTGATCCCCTTGATAGTTTCAGGTACTGTGCCTGACACATAGTTAACTCATTTACTGTTAATCCCTACTGAGTGAACCTACAAATACCTGCAAAGATGGAATTCAAGCTCTGTGTGTCTGGCTCCTTTAGTTTGGGAGACATTGAAAAAAGAAAGTTGATAAACTTATTTTGAAAATTTTTTATGTAGGAGTACTTTGTATCTGTTATGCATTTTAACACCTTTTTATCTTGTATTGGGATGCATCCTTCTTTTTTTGAACAATAGCCTTTTTAAACCGACTAATAACTTGACAAAAGTAAAATTAATTTCTAGCATGACACCTATGAAATGTTCTCTTTAATGATATACAGATGCTTAAAACTATATATTTGATGCTATCTGCCTACCTACCTACCTACCCACCCATCTGTAACTTGTGGATAAAGGGAAGAATTCCTTCCTTTACATGGTTATACCAATGGAATTGCACAAAAATTGTAAAAAAAAAAAAGTTAGCAGTTCTGTTCAGATTTTTTTCTCAAATGGTTGAATTAGTTTTGTGGATCTATTTTCTACATAATGAACTCTTTCCAAATAGGCTTCATTTATTTATGATTTAAAATTATTTAATGAGAGAAACATGTACAGTCGTTTACTAAAAATTGAAGTGATTACCTCTTTGAGAGACGGGAAGATTTTGTTGGTCATGCAATCTCAGGGCTTTGATTTTTGTTGTTTGACAGAAAAGCAGTGGCATATTGCATGGTAGGAGGGGCAGACGTTCAGTCCCGCCCCTGCTTTTTAGATTTTAGGAAGTGTTCTGCTTATTTCCTTTCCTTTAGCTTAGAAGTCCTTACCATATTTTTACTCCATGGAAGCCTGGTAAAGCCTATATAATGTTTTCAATGCATAAAATAAAATAAAATAAATAGGATTAGAAAAAAACCAATTACATACAGTTAGCAAAATACTTGACATTTTTTGATAAAGCAATATATGTGTACATTTATCAATAAATTTGGTAAGACCTAGAAATTGAAAAACTAATGATGAGATAAGAATAAACAGTATTAATGGGTGCCTGGGTGTCTCAGTCGGTTAAGCATCCAACTTCAGTTCAGGTCATGATCTCATGGTTTGTAAGTTCGAGCCCCACATTGGGCTCTGTGCTGACAGCTCGGAGCCTGGAACCTGCTTCGGATTCTGTGTCTCCCTCTCTCTGCCCCTCCCCTGTTCATGCTCTCTCTGTCTCTCAAAAATAAATAAACGTTAAGAATAAACAGTCTTGAAACTAATCTAACACTGTGTGCTTACTGGAATTAAGATAAAATCAAAATAAAAAAGAATAACCAATATTTTGAGACACCAGTGACAATTATAATGTGATCCGAAAATATCCATGATTTCTGTTCTTCACAAAATCACAGTTGTTGCCAATATCACTCTTGTGATAGTGCCTATATTTATGAGTGAGGGGAATTCTAAATTTTAGTTGGAGATTTGTGAAAACAAAACACTTCAGCTTTACTTCAGGGATATAAAATTTTTGTTAGCTTAGTTTTTGTCCTCAGGTAAGACTTGTTAATAGGTCTGTTCCTTTACTTGCCATTTTGTCATTTGGCCGAACACTTCACCAGAAGAAACGGGATTTTTTTTTTTTTTTAATGACGCTAATATTCATCCAGACAGTCTTAAGGAAAAAAAAAAAAGATGAATGAGTATCTGAACCTTACTGAAAAGAAAGAAAAAAGACTCTCTTATGAAGCCTAAAGAGATTTTTGGAGCCGGAGAAGGAGCAAAGTTATCTGATGAAGGAGCGAGCGCACAAACAGAAAACCCAAGCTACCACTCAGGAACATGATGGTACTTTGGCCAAGAGTTGAATGAATTTTTAAAACTTATTCATTTTTGTTAATGATGCAGCTTGGTTTTACAAAGCCGTTGTCATGTTTTAAGTATTCTCGTGTTTGTTTCCTTTTCTCAGTGCTTTAGAGACGTCAATTGTTCAAAATAATACTGCCCCAGCCTTTAAAACTCCATGTATGGGAATTTATATTTTTCTGTAGAATGAGAAACACATCATTCTTAAGAACGAAAAATACATTGATTTTTCGCATACTCTTCTTTATAAAATATTTTCTCTTTTTGCTAATGAAACCTTATAATTCAGTGTGAGGATACTTAGATTCCATTTTATTTCGATTTGACAGTATTTATGAGTACTTACTGTTGCCAGACACTGTGTAGATGTGTAGGGAAATCTGGGAAAGAATAAGAAACCACACATACCCTGATGGTTTCAAAATGGTCAAGTAAAGGGAGAAAAAGACCTAAAACATGGCCTTGAGAAAAAAAAGTAAACTAATAATAATAGTAGTTACTATTGGGTTCTCAGTCCTTTTCTTTATTGCTCATTCAGGGAAGTAGCTTTCATCTGCAAATGACAGAAAATTCCAACTCACACTGGCTGAAAAAAGATCATTTATTTTTCATGTGTCAGTTCATAAGTAGGATGGTTCAAGGATGATCACATCCATCAACAACTCTTTTTTTTAATTTAATTTACTTTTAAAATTTATATCCAAGTTAGTTAGCATATAAATGTGACACTGATTTCGGGAGTAGATTTCTTAATGCCCCTTACCCATTTAGCCCATCTCCCCTCCCACAACCCCTACAGCAACCCTCTGTTTGTTCTCCATATTTAAGAGTCTCTTGTGTTTTGTCCCCCTCCCTGCTTTTACATTATCTTTGCTTCCCTTCCCTTATGTTCATCTCTTTTGTATCTTAAAATCCTCCTAGGAGTGAAGTCATATGAAATTTGTCTTTCTCTGACTAATTTCACTTAGCATAATACCCTCTAGTTCATTCCACATAGTTGCAAATGGCAAGATTTCATTCTTTTTGATTGCCAAGTAATACTCCATTGTGTGTGTGTGTGTGTGTGTGTGTGTGTGTGTGTGTGTGTGTGTATACCACATCTTTATCCATTTATCCATCGATGAACATTTAGGCTCCTTCCATACTTTGGCTATTATTGATAGTGCTGCTATAAACATTGGGGTGCATGTGCCCCTTCGAAATAGCATATCCCTTGGCTAAATACCTAGTAGTGCAATTTCTGGGTTGTAGGGTAGTTCTATTTTTCATTTTTTGAGGAATCTACATACTGTTTATCAGAGTGGCTGCACCAATTTGCATTCCCACCAGCAGTGCAAAAGAGATCCTCTTTCTCTGCATCCTCGCCAACGTCTGTTGTTGCCTGAGTTGTTAAAGTTAGCCATTCTGACAGGTGTGAGGTGGTATCTCATTGTGGTTTTGATTTGTATTTCCCTGATGATGAGTAATGTTGAGTAATTTTTCATGGGTCGGTTGGCCATCTGGATGTCTTCTTTGGAGAAGTGTCTATTCATGTCTTTTGCCTGTTTCTTCACTAGATCATTTGTTTTTTTGGGTGTTGAGTTGGATAAGTTCTTTATAGATTTTGGATACTAACCCTTTATCTGATATGTCGTTTGCAAATATCTTCTGCCATTCCATTGGTTGCCTTTTAGTTTTGCTGATTGTTTCCTTTGCTGTGCAGAAGCTTTTTATTTTGATGAGGTCCCCATAGTTCATTTTTGCTTTTGTTTCCCTTGCCTCTGGACATGTGTTGACTAAGAAGTTGCTGCGGCCAAGGTCAAAGAGGTTTTTGCCTGCTTTCTCTTCAAGGATTTTGATGGCTTCCTGTCTTACATTTAGGTCTTTCATCCATTTTGAGTTTATTTTTGTGTATGGTGTAATAAAGTGGCCCAAGTTATTTTTTCTGCATGTTGCTGTCCAGTTTTCTCAGCAACACCTCCTAAAGAAACTGTCTTTATTCCATTGGATATTCTTGCCTGCTTTGTTAAAGATTAGTTGGCCATATGTTTGTGGGTTCATTTCTGGGTTCTCTATTCTGTTCCACTGATCTGAGTGTCTGTTTTTGTGTCAATACCATACTGTCTTGATGATTACAGCTTTGTAATGCAGCTTGAAGTCTGGGATTGTGATGCTTCCTGCTTTAGTTTTCTTTTTCAAGATTGCTTTGGCTATTCGAGGTGTTTGCTGGTTCCATACAAATTGTAGGATTGTTTTTTCTAGCTCTGTGAAGAATGTTGGTTTTATTTTGATAGGTACTGCATTGAATATGTATATTACTTTGGGTACTGTTGACATCTTAACAGTATTTGTTCTTCCTATACAGGAGCATGGAATCTTTTTCCATTTTTGGTGTCTTCTTCAATTTCTTTCATAAGCTTTCTATACTTTCCAGTGTATAGAGTTTTCACCTCTTTGGTTAGGTTTATTCCTAGGTATTTTATGGGTTTTGGTACATTTGTAAATGGGATCAATTCCCTGATTTCTCTTTCTCTTGCTTCATTGTTGATGTATAGGAATGCACCTGATTTCTGTGCATTGATTTTATATCCTGCAACTTTGCCGAATTCATGGATCAGTTCTAGCAGGTTTTTGGTGGAATCTTTTGGGTTTTCCATATAGAGTATCATGTCATCTGCGAAGAGCGAAAGTTTGACCTCCTTCTGGCCGATTTGGATGCCTTTTATTTCTTTGTGCTGTGTGATTGCTGAGGCTAAGACTTCCAATACTATGTTGAATAATAGTGGTGAGAGTGGACATTCCTGTCTTTTTCCTGACCTTAGGGGGAAAGCTCTCAGTTTTTCCACATTGAAGATGATGTTAGCGTTGGGTCTTTCATATTTGGCTTTTATGGTCTCGAGGTATGATCCTTCTGTCCCTACTTTCTTGAGGGTTTTTATCAAGAAAGGATGCTGTATTTTGTTGAATGCTTTCTTGCCATCTATTGAGAGGATCATGTGGTTCTTGTCCTTTCACTTATTGATGTGATGAATCACACTGATTGTTTTGTGGATATTGAACCAGCCCTGCCTCCCAGGTATAAATCCCACTTGGTCATGTTGAGTAATTTTTTTAATGTATTGTTGGAGCCGGTTGGCTAATGCCTTATTGAGGATTTTTGCATCCATGTCCATCAGGAAAATTGGTCTATAGTTCTCCTTTTAGAGGGGTCTTTTGTTTTGGAATCCAGGTAATGCTGGATTCATAGAAAGAGTTTGGAAGTTTTCCTTCCATTTCTATTTTTTGGAGCAGCTTCAAGAGAATAGGTGTTAATTCTTCCTTAAATGTTTGGTAGAATTCCCTGGAAAGCCATCTGGCCATGGACTTCTGGTTTTTGGGAGATTTTTGATTACTAATTTGATTTCTTAACTGGTTATGGGTCTGTTCAAATTTTCTATTTCTTCCTGTTTCAGTTTTGGTAGTTTATGTTTCTAGGAATTTGTTCATTTCTTCCAGATGGCCCATTTTATTGGCGTATAATTGCTCATAATATTCTCTTACAATTGTTTGTATTTCTGCTGTGTTGGTTGTGATCTCTCCTCTTTCATTCTTGATTTTATTTATTTGGGTCCTTTCCTTTTTCTTTTTGATCCAAGTGGCTAATGGCTTATCAATTTTGTTAACTTTCAAAGAACCAGCTTCTGGTTTCATTGATCTCTTTTACTGTTTTTTGGGTTTCAATAGCATTGATTTCTGTTCTCATCTTTATTATTTCCTGTCTTCTGCTGGTTTGGGGTTTTCTTTGCTGTTCTTTTTCTAGCTCTTTAAGATGGAAGGATAGGTTGTGTATCTGAGACCTTTCTTCCTTCTTTAGGAAGGTCTGGATTGCTATATACTTCCCTCTTATGACTGCCTTTGCTGTGTCCCAGAGGTTTTGGGCCATGGTGCTATCATTTTCATTGGCTTCCATGTACATTTTAATTTCCTCTTTAATTCTTGGTTAGCCCATTCATTGTTTAGTAGGATGTTCTTTAGTCTCCAAGTACTTGTTACTTTTCCAATATTTTTCTTGTGGTTGATTTCAAGTTTCATAGTGTTGTGGTCTGATAATATGCACGGTATGATCTCGATCTTTTTGTACTTGTTGAGGGCTGATTTGTGTCCCAGTATGTGATCTATTCTGGAGAACGTTCCATGTGCACTGGAGAAGAATGTATATTCTTCTGCTTTAGGATGAAATGTTCTGAATATATCTGTTAAGTCCATCTGGTCCAGTGTGTCATTCAAAGCCATTGTTTCCTTGTTGATTTTCTGTTTAGATGATCTGTCCATTGCTGTAAGTGGGGAGTTGAAGTCCCCTACTATTATGGTATTATTATCAATGAGTTTCTTTATGTTTGTGATTAATTGATTTATATATTTGGGTGCTATCACATTTGGTGCATAAATGTTTACAGTTGTTAGGTCTTCTTGGTGGATAGACCCCTTGATTATGATATAATGCCCTTCTGCATCTCTTTTTACAGTCTTTATTTTAAAGTCTAGATTGTCTGATATAAGTATGGCTACTCTGGGTTTCTTTGTTGACCATTAGCATGATAGATGGTTCTCTATCCCGTTACTTTCAATCTTAAGGTGTCTTCAGGTCTAAAGTGGGTCTCTTGTAAACAGCATATAGATGGATCATGTTTTCTTATCCATTCAGTTACCCTATGTCTTTTGATTGGAGCATTTAGTCTGTTGATGTTTAGAGTGAGTACTGAAAGATATGAATTTATTGCCATTATGTTTCTTGTAAAGTTGGAGTTTCTGGTGGTGTTCTCTGATCCTTTCTAGTCTTTGTTGCTTTTTGTCTTTTTTTTCCTTTTTTTCATCTTTTCTCCCCTCAGAGAATCCCCCTTAAAATTTCTTGCAGGGGTGGTTTAGTGGTCACAAACTCCTTTAATTTTTGTTTGTTTGGGAAACTTTTAAGCTCTCCTTCTATTTTGAATGACAGTCTTGCTGGATAAAGAATTCTTGGCTTTATATTTTTCTGTTTCTGCACATTGACTATATTCTTCCACTCCTTCTTGGCCTGCCAAGTTTTTGTTCATAGGTCTGCTGCAAACCTCATCTGTCTTCCCTTGTAGTTAAGGACTTTTTTTTCCCTTGCTGCTTTCATGATTCTTTCCTTGGTTGAGTATTTTGTTAATTTGATTATGATATGCCTTGTTGGTGGTCGGTTTTTGTTGAATCTTATGGAGGCCTCTGTGCTTCCAGGATTCTGATGTCTTTGTCTTTCCCCAGGTTAGGAAAGTCTTCCTCTATGATTTGCTCACATAACCCTTCTACCTCTTTTCTCTCTCTTCATCTTCTGGGACCCCTATGATTCTAATGTTGTTCCTTTTTAACGAGTCACTGATTTCTCTAATTCTTAAATCGTGCTCTTTTGCCTTAGTCTTCCTCTCTTATTCTGCTTCAGTATTCTCCATAAGTTTGTCTTCTATACCACTGATTTGCTGCTCTTCCTCATCCATTCTTGTCGCCATGGCATACATTTGAGATTGCAGCATAATTATAGTATTTTTTATTTCATCCTGACTAGCTTTTACTTCTTTTATCTACTCAGAAAGGGATTCTAATCTATTTACAACCCCAGCGAGTAATCTTATTATTGTGATTCTAAATTCTGGTTCTGACATGTTGCTTGGATATGTGTTGATTAAGTCCCTGGCTGTCATTTCTTCCTGCTCTTTCTTTGGGGTGGATTCTTTTGTTTCATCATTTTGAAGGAAGAAAAGGAATTAATAAGGTAAAAAATTAAATTAAATTAAAAAATTAAAAACAACATACACGCACATAAAAGTCAAATAAATGATGCTAGATCCTAGGTGTGTTTTGGTCTGGGTGTTGAAATGAGCTTGATAGATGAGAGAAAAAAGGGAAAAAGAAAAAAAGGAAAACGTTTGCAAATTTGAAAAAATGAATACAATGAAATAGAATAAAAGTAAACAATGGGAGTAAAATAGAACTTGCAAAATTTACAAAAAAGTAAAAATTACACTAGAAAAAATTAAAGAGAAGTATTTTTAATAAAAATTGAAAATAAAAATAATTTTTTTTCTCTTTCTGTATTCAAGAAAAATAAAAGAAACAAAAAAGAAAAAGAAAAAAAAAAGAAAATTAAATACGTGGACCAGTGAACAGACTGAAATATGATTGAAATTACATCATTTTCCCCTAGAAGCCAAACTATGAAGCAATTTATAATCTGTAAACTAAGCAGAAGAAGAGACTTGTGGTGTTCCTGAAGAGCAAGATTGGCCCAGTTGGGCAGGGTTTAGTGTAATGGCTCTGTTCTCCACTAGATGTTGCTACTTAGCTTACTGGGGTGGATTGTTATGGCGCTTGTAGGTGTGTATGTGCGTGGCCAGGAGGGGTGACAATGGTATCACCCAACTACCCAGTCTCTAGTATCAGAACTCTGTTCTCCCTGATCAGCTATCATGCACCTGTCCTTTGTCTCTGCCTTCCATCCACTCCCTGCTTTTACATCGTCCATGACCAAGCCATCAGGTTGCCAGGTGGCATCTCCTTCCTGAGTTTTACCTTAGATGCAGCTGTGTTTCCTGACCCCTCACTTCTGAGTATCTGCGGCTTTGACCTGTTTGTCCCTCTGTGGGAGGGTCTCACTGAGCAAAGGTTGGGTGCCAGCTGCACCCACAAACATTCGTGGGACTGTGCTGTTGCAGATGCCCAGAGCCTATGGCTAGCTGCGAGTCCACCCCAGAAAAAGTTTGCGTGATTGTGTAGCAGCAGTGTTTCAGGGATAATGGAAAATTACAACACACATCTGGCACCAGGCTTCACCCTTAACGACCTTGTTCCAGCACCAGCAAATTTGGTTGTTCTCTGGGGTCTGCTGGGACTGGGTGGCCACACAGCCTCTACCAAATGTCTTTCCAGCAGGGGAACCACCTTTCCCTGTGTGGCCCTAGAATCCCCAGACCTCACTCTGCTCCTGGAGATTCGCCCTTGCCACCAGAGCCCTGCCAGGTATGGAGCTGTGGAGTTTCAGACTCTGTGTTCTCCCTGTTTATAGAGTCTTAATGGAATTTAAGCCCTTTCCTTTCTCCTTTCTCCCTTTTTAGGTTCAATTTCTATGGCTCTTTCCACTTTTCCACTTTCTCTTCAGCTGCTTTTGAGGGGGTGCTTTTCCCATACTCTCCCCCATCTCAGTTCTCTCTCCGCAAGCAAAAACAGCTCCCTGCCCTCTGTGGCTTCTTTCTCCTCCAGTTCACCTCTCTGTGCCATAAACCTGCTGAGTTCTGTGGTTCAGGTTGTGCAGATTGTTGTGTTAATGCCCAAATCAGATTTCTAGGTGTGCAGGATGGTTTAGTATCAATCCGGCTGTATTTCATGGCCATGAGACGCAAAAAAACTTCCATGCTGTTCTGCCATCTTGGCTCCTCCCCCTATCAACAACTGTTACAACAGCCTTTTTTTCCCATTTTTTGTCCTGTGTCATTCTGGGTTAGGTGAGTGGCTTTATTATCAGTCTGATAATAAATTTTATGATGGCAAGTTGGCTTCCCCACTTTCAGGTGTCACATGAAAACTTGACAGCATCCAAAAGGGAACTTAGTAGCCAAAAAACAAAAACAAAACAAAATAAAGTAACCAAGTATTCAAAAATCTTCACCAGATACACCCAGCAGGCTACCCCCCGGCCCCAAGTCTCACTTTCCTCACAGCCTCTTTGTACAACATTTAAGTGAGTGTCTAACCTGGATGTCAACTTGTTGAGGACACCAACAGAGTTCTTTTTTTAATTTCTTTTTTAACATTTATTCATTTTTGAAAGGCAGAGAGAGACAGAGCGTGAATGGGGGAGGGGCAGAGAGAGAGAGAGAGACACAGAAACAGAAGCAAGCTCCAGGCTCTGAGCTGTCAGCACAGAGCCTGACGTGGGGCTCGAACTCACGGGCCATGAGATCATGACCTAAGCCAAAGTCAGCCGCTTAACCCACTGAGCCACCCAGGCACCCCATAGAGTTCTAAATCTCTTTTACATCTGACAGCTTATTCAGAGCAGCAGTATTTTTACTGATGGGGAAAGGGTGAAAGCCTCATTTATCAAGACATTTTCCTCACTTTCTTATAGTAATAATGATAATAATAATAATAATAATAATAATAATAATAATAAAATGAAGGGGTTATTTGCATCCCTTACCAAACCTTAGATTTCCTTTTCCTATAAGACCCAAATAAATTGTAGCTTAACACGTGAGATGTCATGAGATATAACTTGAACCCCATGTTTCTTTTCCCTCTCTAAACCGTCAGCTGATTGTCTCCCTAAGTGGTGGAAACAAAGTACATGTGATCTTTTTCCGTAGTAACTACTGCTTCCAGAACCTACCAGAGAACATTATTGGACCTCATTTTATTTCATCAAAGTCCAACACTTAGCCCCAGTTTCTAGACCTGTCACTTTTTACACCACGATGCTGCTTTCCATCCTTTTCCAGATAAGGTAATTTTCAAAAAGTTTAAGATAAATTTAAAAGATTAAAATAAGTTGTTATTTAATTCATGCTAGGTGGAGTAAACACTGTAATTCCTATGTTTCCAGTTGAGCAAAGAGCTTGATCATTCACCAAACAACCTGGGTGGTGTCTTTGATGTGTCTGTCTCCTTTATCTCGAGAACTAATTTACCAGGAAGTCCTCACAATTCTAATTTTCAATGAATTCTCCAGTTCATCTTCTTATTCACATTGCCATTCTTTAAATTCTTACTCTGGTTGCCATAAGCCCTTCTACCTGCTTTTCTTTCCTCCTTTCCAATCCATACCACTGCCAGAACAGTCTTTCTGAAAGGCAAGTTTAATAATGACCCCCCTGTGTTTTCTGCTATTTAGTATTTTATCAATGCTTTCAGCATAACTTCTTTCCACTACTGATCAGTACTGTGTGATCTGCTTCCCTGGTTTAGCCTGTTTCCAGGCTCTAATCCAATGTCCCCCAGTGTATCATGGCTTTACCAATGTTTGTTGATTGACCAATGAGGATATGTACCATGTTTTATCAAACATTTCTTCGGAAATTATGCAAACCTATTTCTCTCTGAGTCCTTGCTTACTTTAAAAAAAGAGAAAGAGAGAGAGAACAAACTGGATTTATACTTAGGCACACTTCTCTTGTTGAATTTAGCATGGACAATTTTAACAATTATACAAACTGTTTTGCCTGGTTCTGGATAGTCATTGTAAAATGAGTTCTTACAAAAACAAAGTGAAAGAACCAAAGGGTCTACCTGTTTGCTGAAATATGCGAGGGGAAGTTGAGACAGAGGTTGTAATGTAATTGCTCCCAACCGCAAAAAGACTGAGTGTCTTGGTGAAAATGAACGGTTTAGATATTTGAGCCAATAACGGGCTGTAGACTATACCTTTGCTTAACCCCCAAGTTATTCATTTAGTTTCTCCTCCTGCTAATGCCACATTCATGTAATGTCTGTCGTGTCATTGCCTTGTGGAACAGTAGGCATTGTTGTGTCATCACATTTCCTTGAGCTGCATTACATTTCTTCTTGGAGGGTGGAAATATATTCGACTTGGCTTTCTCCTTATGTAAAATGAGGCATTAAAATCCTCCATTAGGCTTTTTGCTACTGTTGTTTTCCTTCTGTGAGGTAGATGTTAAAAATGCAGGTAATTAGAAAGTATCATTTGGTTACCTAGCTTTTTTGAACTCTAAGCTTTACAGTTTTAACTAAATCATGTTATTGTAACCTCACAGGCTTCTGATCACCAAAGTATAACTGAAATTAATTCATGATTGAAAAATACCATGGATGCAGTACCCGTAATGGCTATCTGTATTATATTTGTTTCTGGCTTAAAGCTTTTAGAGAACAGTATCTTTTATTCTTTGCCAAATCCTACTCTTTAAAGATTTAAGGGGACAAATTTTTCAAAATTCTAAATATAACAAGGAAAATTAAGGTCATGTCTAAGGTTGACAGTGGGATGCTACTTGGTGTATATGAGAAACCAAGGCTGTGTGTAATATGTGTAATATAGTTTTCTTGCTGGAGAGATGGTATGACCAGATAGGGATATCTGAAAATTAAAGTCAGATTTGTCATCTAAATACCCGTAAGTTTTCAGGTTTTGATCTGTTTATTGGCCATGCAAAAATATATTGCTGTTTCATAATCTGATAATAGTTAATTCTGCCGGTAGAGTTATTTCTCCCCTACACTTTGATGTGATACATTTTATTTCCAAGTGCTTGTTTCACAAACATCACCAAACAAAATAAGATATCCACTTCCCTCCTCCATTGGCCATGTTTTGTGTTTAGTTAGCCAACTTCAACAGGAAGATATTAAAATGATTAATCCTTGTAACTCGCTTGTGTCTTAAGTGACTGGAAATCATGAGGCTGAACTCCAATTGTTATCTCTTAAACATGAATGCGGTATAATATTACAGAGTTGTAATTCATTTTGAACTGTTTAATCACTGCAATCCGTAGATAAGTTGGCTTCTGAATCTTCACCTAATGTCATAACTCAGCCTTCCGTCCCATTCAAAACACCATGACCAGGCTGAAGATAGGCGTTTAGAGAATTCAGCTGAATGAATAATAGGTTTAAAAATGCATCATCTGGGGCGCCTGAGTGGCTAAATTGGTTAAATGTCCCACTCTTGATTTAAGCCCAGGTCATGATCTCACAGTCATGAGGTCAAGCCCCACCTGGGGCTCTGTGCGGAGCGTGGAGCCACCTTAAGATTCTCTCCCTCTCCCTCTGACCCTTCCCCACTCACATGTGCATGCTTTCTCTCTCAAGTAAGTAAGTAAGTCAATAAGTAAATAAATAAATAGAAATGCATCATCTGCATTGTTTCTACAAACTTTCCCCATCTCTTTTGAGTTGTCAAAAATAAGTGTCAGTGAGGGGTTACTAGTTATCTACCTTCAACTGTATTTCCAAGCAGAGTCCATAATGGGAAAGCACTGGATTTGGAATCAGAATACCTGGAATGAGACCTGGCCCTGTTGCCTCTCAGCCATGAGACTTAGGACCATTGCCCATGTTTTGGCCAAGTTTATCTAAACTTCTCTGACTTCAGCTTCTTTATCAGTCGAAAAAAAAGCATGATAAGGCTTTCTGTGGTTAGGAAACTAAACTGAAGCACTGGTGTATAAAACATTGTAACCTGTCACTTGTAAGCCAAAGGTAATGGGTGAGGACTCTTCAAGATGCTTTTCCTTCGTTCACTTGTATGGAACATCTAATAGGTGTTGTAGTATGAAAATTTAAAAGAAAACATTTGAAACAAACTGAATATCCAAAAATGGGAGATTGGTTGTCTATATTTTATTACTTCACCAGTGGAATACCATGTGTCCAGCCATTGAAATGATGCTACAAATCTATATTAGCCTGGATAGGAATTAATATTCATTTACAAGTAATATTAATTACTTGAATAACACATTATTAGGGGCACCCGGGTGACTCAGTCTGTTAAGTGTCCAACTCTGGATTTCAGCTAGGGTCATGATCCCACAGTCTGTGGGATTGAGCCCCTTGTTAGGCTCTGCACTGACAGAATAGACCCTGCTCGTCATTCTCTTTCTCCGTCTCTATCTCTATCCCTCCCCCATGTGCATACACATGCACACGTGTGCATGCACGCTCTCTCTCTACCTCTCTCAAAATAAAGAAACATTTAAAAAAGAAAAGCACATTATTAAACGTATTGTGTAATCAGATTCTATTAAAATTACTAATTTTTGATCACGAATTGCTAATTTTGTATGCAGGCATACAAAAAGCTTACAAACACATGAATTGACTCATGAATATAAAATATATAAGAAAAGATGTAAAGTGGCTATCTCTTGGTGTTGGGATTTGGAGTGGTTTTGGTCGTTTGCATCTTCTCATTTTTCTGAAATAAACATAGAATATTTACAAAAGCCACTATAGACGTTAGAAACTCCAGTTTCGATCCAGAGGCTTCCTGTAATAGCTGGTAACTCCTTCTTTCTCCTACCCCTTAATATCCAGTCCATGGCATTTGGACCAGCACTCTCTTGGCTGCCAGTACCTTTGTTTCCATTGCCATGGCAACCAGTGTCCCACTTCAGAAGTCATACTCCCTCATCTGTGGATGCAACAAACTTCTAACTAGTCACTCAGTTTTCACTCTTTGCCTCTATTTCTCCCCTTCCAATTCATCTTCATAAAGATCGTCAAATCACAAAGGTTTTCTGGAGTTGATTCTGTTACCTTGATACTGCCTGCCTTCCTGATTTCAACCCCAGATGTATTTGATCCCCTCTCTTCATCCTAGGACATTGGGTCCTACACATTGGGTGTATGCTCTTCAGCCTGGTATTAAAAGCCTTTTATAATACAGCCAGGGTTTATTTCCTGTTCTCCCATGCATACCCTTTACCCAGCAAAACATAACACTCTTCTCCAAATGTCCCAGACTTTTCTGTCTCCACTTTAAGTCATCATTTCCAACTGCTTGTAATGCTATTGCCTGTTAAAACCCTACAAATGATTTATATAGCCCAGCTAAGCTCCCTTTTATTTTTCTGAATTCTAGGTGTACATTTTCCTATCTCTGAATCTCACAGAATTTTTGGAACTTATTTGTATATTCATTCATTTATTCATATCATTTTGGAGCATCTGCTTTGTTCCAGGGGCTACCTGGATGCTCAAAAATAGCGGTCCACAACCCAGAGACATTCTCACCCTGGGGCAATTAACAATTTAATACTTAACATTTCTGTTTTATTTAAGTCTATTGGCTTCTGGTGAGCTTAACTACCTCCTTACCCTGCAGTCACACATACACTGATAGCAGGCACCTTGAGTGTTATTTATGTTTGAGCCTCTCAGAGAAACACTGTGTTATCTGACAAATAGAATATAGCCAACAAATGTGCTGTTGGAAAGCCAGAGAGAAGGGTGGAACTTATATATGTATATAAGTTTTTAACCATTTACTTTTTTGTTGTCCATTGTTTTTAAAATTTAAATCTGGTTCCTAAGTAGCATTATTGATCTCTAAATGATGAGAACAAGTTATTTCTCCTTGTTCCATGGGGAGTCCAAGATGAGACTAGTTTCTGTAAGCAAAAGTGAGGCCCAGTATATTCTTCTATTGGAGAACAAGCTATGTTACAGATCTGATACTCAATAGTTTGGCCCGGAAATCTGAGGTGGAAAGTGCATGCCTTCTTAATTAGTAGCTGTTGACCTACAAGAATTTAGGAGGCTTCACAGAGTACTGAATTTGGATACTCAATATATTTATGACCTGTAAACACACTATGCCTCCAGGTTGTGTTGTTACTTTAATTTTAAAAAGTGCTTAGTGCAATTTTCCCTCTTCATGAAAAAAAGAAAACTAGTCTCTTAAGAATTTCCCTGGGGAAAATGAACTCATTTACTATCTATTAAATATCTCTATCTCTCTATGTTACAGTTTTTCCTCATTTTAAGATGAGGATATCAGTTGTTTTCTTGCTCTTTTTTTTTTTTTTTTTTTAAGTAGAAGCCTGGTAGTAAAGAATATTTCCAAAATGGCCTTTTCTTTTAAGTTACCTATATAAGGAATCTAAGTTAATATTTTAAAATGAATTCTGCTGTTTTTGAGCGACTCCTTAGTATAGTTGTTTTAACTCAAATCTGCTAAATTCATTAAAGACAGACAAACCAAAAAGCACTAAAATCTTAAGAGGAATCTGCACCCGTCTAAGGAATTGGGTGTACCCATATGGTTTGGTGTGAGAGAGATTTGATACTGAAAGATTCCATCCAAATGGATTGTGCACATTCTACTATGATTCAAATTCAGCTTACCAGCTCACTCTTGTCTGAATCATATGGCAAACAGGATGTTCTGTTGATATTTTGTTTACCCCAATTGAATTATAAGGTCCTTGGCCGTGGGAGTCATGATATATCATTTGTTTAAGTCTGTTCCTTGCAGGAAGTCAAAACTTTTGTTGTTTTAGCTTACCTAATTTTACATTATTTTATGCTTTGTTTTATGGTATGAATGGTTTATCTTATCAATCTGATTTTTCTTATATTATTCTAAGAAATTAGTGTTAAGACATATGTATAGAGTGGAGTTTTTTTCTTTTTTATTCATTGTGGCCTGAATATAACTTTTGATATGTTGTTTTGTTCTTCAGAAGGGTTTATTTATATACCCTTTTTCTATTTTTGTGTAATTTATATTCAAGATGTTTTAGTATTAGCACCTATTTTTTGGTAACTTCAGAAGAAATTTGTTGGTGAATGAAAGAAGGGCTAAAATGCAGATTTTCCTTTCCTGTTGTCTGTTGAGATCACACATTACGAAGCACCTTTCCTACCTTCTGCAATGTAATTATTTCTTTTCAAATCCACCTTGGTGTGGAAATTCAGCTCAAGAGGAAGCATTTCCTGATGTCTTATTTAATACTACGCCTCTATGAGTTGTCCTATTTTTTTCTTAAAGTTATACACTGGCAAAACTACTGTCATTGCCCTTGCTTTTCGTCTTAGCTGCACATTTACTTTTAGACAGGCTTAAATAATGGCTAAAATGGTTGAAATGATTTATGCCTGTAGAGTGATGTCTTCATTTGCTTTATTCACATTTCTTTTTTTACTAATGGTCTGGTGAACACCTAGTGTAGGTGCATTTTATTAGAGAGTATATTCCCTCTAAATGCTGTTCCTAAGCTGAGAGAAATGGGCCATAATCATATAAAAAGAAAGTATCTCTTTGTAGAATTCACCTGAAATGGAATGTCCTTATTCCTGAGGCATAGAACATAAGGGACTTTTTTCTCTCACTGTAAGCTTGCTCTTTATACTAACGTTGATTAGGTGCGCCACAACAACAGCTGTTGTGACATATAGAATATGAACACATCAATTGAAATCTCAACTGAAAGGAATAAATCTCTCAAAGTTTCTAGTTATCTACCGCTTTCTTCTTCCTGTTACGACAGGAGAGATGGTTTCCAGTCTCTATGGATTGCTTCACTCCTAGTTCATAAAATTGCAATTAATAATGGTGAGCTAAGATCATTCTGGATTTGATGTACTGCCCTATCATCATTGAAAGAGAGTCTTTAAATCTGCTATTTAACAACTTATAGGGACTTTGCACTGATTAATTCATCTGGTCATAGTCCCAAGGCTGACATGGCATCTTGTAGGCCTTCCATTCCATTGGGATCAACATCATCATATCATAAGAAATGAGCTTACTACTTTATAGCCTCAGTTGGAAAGAAATTTCAACCGTCAGCTGTAGGATGTGCCACTGGAATTTAATTTGTTGACCTATGAGAACACAGAATAGCTCATCTTTTTCTGAACTTTCTAAACATAAAATAAGGTTATCAGAGAATCAAAATGATTCCGACATTTGAACTTCAGTAGAAGGCCAATACATTTAAAATAAGTACTCTCCTTCCTGAAGTGTTCAGCCTTCCATCAACAGTACGTGTCAGGTTCTTAAGAAAATATTGTCTCTTGTGGAGAAAAGCATGGGAAATCAGACCATGGTACTAGCTCCTGGAGTTGACATCATTCGGGGGCCACACAGCATCTGTTCTCCCTCTTTTCTGGTGTTAAATACCTTGAATTCCCTCAGAAGAGGTGTCTCTATCCCTTTAGGAGTAGCCTTGTGTACTGTAGGTCAACGTTCCCTGCCCTGCCTAACCACAAGAAGGACTCGTGGCCAAAGCTATTGAACTTTCTTCCTTGGGATTTTAGTCTTGAGTATAAGGACATAAGGGGACAGAAAAGTATGTAGAGCTGATTTGTTCTAGGAGTGGTAACCTGATTATGTTGTTAAGTCTTTCTATCTGGATCACCATAGCCAAGTTAGTACCTGACCATTCTGGACCTGGATCTTCATTCTAGACTGTGAGCTACCCCAAGCCTTCCAGTAAGCTCCTTTTTTAAAAAATTAATTTAGCTAGAATCACTGTCTGTTACTTTTTTCTCAAGAACTACATGATAATTAATTTTATGTGTTAGGGTTCCTGGGTGGCTCAGTTGGTTAAGTGTCCAACTCTCGATATAGGCTCAGGTTGTGATCTCACAGTCATGAGAGCGGGCTCTGCACTGGGCATAGAACCTGCTTAAGATTCCCTCTCCCTCTCCCTCTGCCCCTTCCCTGCTGAAGTGCTCTAGCTCTCTCTCAGAAAAAAAAATTATTTGTCAATTGGCTGGGATACTTAAGGGATACTCAAGAAACTGGTAAAATATTATTTGAGTGTGTCCATGAGGGTGTTTCAGGAATAGATTAGTATTTGAATTTGTAGTAGATTGTAAAAAAATTAGCTTTCAGGGTGCCTGGGGGCTTAGTCAGTTAAATGCCTGACTTTGGCTCAGGTCATGGTCTCAGATTGTGTGAGGTTGAACCCTGCATTGGGCTCTGTGCAGGCTGTTCCGAGCCTACAGTCTGCTTTGGATTCTGTGTCTCCCTCTCCCTATCTGCCCCTCTCCCACTCACACTCTGTCTCTCTCTCTATCTCTCTCAAAAATAAATAAACATTAAAGAAGTTAGAAAAAAATCAGCTTTCACCTATGTGGGTAGGGATAATCCATCCATCTAATGGAGGCAAAAAGGCAAAGAAAGGCAAATTTTTTCTCTTCATTTGAACTAGGACATCTATCTTCTTCTGCCTTTGAATGTTAGCACTCCCCGTTCTCAGAACTTGTTACTTGGACCAGGATTTACATCATTGACTCAGAAATTGGGACTTGATTGGGCACTATACCCCTGGCTTTGCTAAGCCTCCAGTTTGCAGACAACAGGTCGTCAGTCCTCTCAGGCTCCATAATTGTATGAGCCAGTCCCTCCTCATAATAAATCTGTCCTGTCTATCTGTCTGCCTATCTATCTATCTATCTATCTATCTATCTATCTATCTATCTATCTATCTACCATTCCATGCATCCATCCATCCATCCAACCATCCATCCATCTATCCATCCATCCATCCATCTTATTGGTTTTGTTTCTCTGGAGAACCCTGACTAATAAAAACTATGAAAGCTTTATTTTGTAATTATTCAGTTTTGAAGATAATGTGTTATCCTTTGTTAGTCTCCTACTTTACATTCTTTTGAGAATGAAATGTAGTGGGATATTTTTAATACAATATAAAATATATTTTGTACAGGCATTTCCAGAATAATGATTGCATTGAAATCCAAAATGCTGACCAAGGTCTATGAAAGGTCCTAAGCTCTGCTCTTGAGAAAATTCTCCACACTCATTGAATGCCAATTTTCCTTCGGGTCAAGATGCTCCATACAGTCTTGTACCCCATTCACTTCTTGGAGCATGACATGTTCTTTCCTGCTTAAGGTCCTTTACCCCAAATTTTATTTCATTTCCTTCATGCTCCCCACCAACAGATGCCCTCTCATTCCTAGATCTAAGCAAAATCTCCAGCAGACTTTCCCCATCAACATTAGCAAAAGTGGACAATCAATCTCCTACATCCTAATGCCCAATTGATAGTCTTCATGGGGGTGCCTCATAGGCATTTCACACTTCACCTGACCCACCCAGATATTCTAATGCTCTCATCTCCAGACACTTTTTTCTCTCATTCTTCTCCATTCAGCATTACTGTCATGCAGTGTCTCAAGCCAGAGACTCATTTCTTTGTATTGCCCCACACCAATGCACCGGCTAGTTCAGTCGGCCCTACCTCCAAAATAGATCCCAATCCCCATTCTCCCACTTTCACCTTCGCAGTTTTATCCCATCTTAGTTATCACCTTTCAGTTGGTCTACTGCAATGTCTTCTAATTTATTTCTGCATACATTCTTTACTTCCTACCATATAAGTGACTGTGTATATTCCCCTGCTTGGAATCATCAGTGGCACCTAATTCCCATTAGGCAACAAATATCCAAATTCCTGACTGTGGCCAGCAAGGTCCTACATTATGTCCAACTCAAGCACCTTCCTTTGCTTCCCTCCCTCCCTCCTTTCCTCCACTCCTGCCATTCTGAGCCATACTATTTGCACAGGCTCTTCTCCCTGTTGGAATATTCTTCCCAGATTTGGCACAGCTGGCTCCTTCTGTTCATTTAGGTCTCAACTCAAATATCTCTCCCTCAGAACTTCTTTGACCACTGATTCTAAAGAATAATCCCCATGCCAATTTATATCACATCATCTTCCTTCAGAGCTTCAAAAAATTAGTCTTGTAAAATTAATCATGTTCTTGTATTTGTTTAATTTATTTATATGACTTGCAAGGGCATATTTTCACATCTAATTTCTCCTTTCAACTATGTTTAAAAACAAGACAACATTCTATTTGGCTGTTACTTTTTACTCACCTATATTTTAGTTATTAGGTAACACATTTTAACAAGTTAATGAAGACTATAGAAAAAAGAGCTAACAATTCCATTTTGTGTGTATACATAGTAAAAGGAATTTCCAGACATGCTCTTTGTGGAAGTTGACAATTCAAAATGGATATTAGTGTGCTTTAATTTTTAGGGTAGACACACACAAAAAGCCCTTCTAAAAATGAGAATTATCTGAGGGAGAGAATTAGCATGAATTAATATTAGTCATTATAAGAAAGCACTTAAATACATGAGATCCTTGAGGGCACAAACTGTGGCAGGTTCATTTTTTGGCATCTTTATTTCTTTGCTTAACACATTATCTGTGAATTCAAGAAATAAAATATGCATTTTGGAATTGTTTTAATGCTCATGATCTGAAACTACTATTATTTTTTAAGTTTATTTTGTATTTCTTTTGAGAGAGAGAGTGGGGCGGGGAGGGCAGAGAGGGAGGGAAAGCGAGACTCCCAAGCAGGCTCTGCACGGTCAGTGCAGAACCCGACATGGGGCTTGAACCCACAAACCATGAGATCTTGACCTGAGCTGATATCAAGAGCTGGACGTTTAGCCGACTTAGCCACCCAGGTGCCCCTGAAATTATTTTTTTGAGCAAATGAAGTAAACTGTCTTCACTTAGAATTGAGAGAAGGCCAGTGAACTTAGGAATGTCAGTAAACATAAGACCCTTACTTTTTCTGCCTCATTTGCAAGCATACATTGATTAAGAGTGAGATGTAATTCTTGTAGTACGGAGTTGATGTTTTGCATTATGTTGAAAAGGGAGTTGTGGGAACATGGCTTTTGGGACCTTGAGGCTGTTTTCAGTATCTTGGATCATTAGCCTCTAATATTCATGATTTCTGATTGAATGATAACCAGTGTTTTCCAGTTTCCAAGTCACTGGGGACCGAATCCCTCTACTTCAATGCTAAATAAGTTCAGGGAAGTTTACTCTGAAATGTATCTAAATAATTATTTTGAAATCACCCAAGAGTGTAGTCACCACGTAACTGCCTCTAGAAAAGGACCTATACTTAATTCAAAATAACCATGGAGTTCTCATTTTTCATGATCTTTTCTTCCTGGCATTTATGGAAGGTGAAAGCAAAGCTTGTATATTGTCTTCCTCCTTCCTTTTATTCAATTAGACCCATCTTCGAAGTATGTATTTTCTCATTGGAGGTTCACCCACTTTAACAACTATTGGATGGAGTGAACACCCAGTCAGATTATGACACTATGTCTTGGGGCGCACTTGAGGGCACACTTCTATGACTTGGGATGATTTTGTTCTTCCTTTCGCTTCTTACACCCATAAAGAGAAGACTTCACTAAAGTAATTATAAATAGCGAGTCTTTTGAAGGTCAAAGTTTTATTTCAGTGTTCTTAATTTTATATATTTTTAGGTTTGACTTTGCTCACACATATCAATATGTGTGTTTATTTATATATATCTATGCCAAGGCAGCAATATTTACGGAAAAGTGCTTTTTAGCAACTTGTAATAGATTTTGTTTAGAGATGCAAGCGCTTAGGACAGAAGTTACAAACAGGTAGCCTATGGGCTGAAATAGTCCTACAGGCCCTGCCTTCTTTTGTCCTGCTTCGTGCTTTAATATTGTTGTTGTTTTTACTTCGCTTTTAGAAATCTGCAGATTTTACACAGAAATCCAGACTTTCATCTCCTGAAAAATCAGGAGACACTGGAAAAAATTGTGTGCAGTTCAAACACTGGCGATGCTGTGATTTTAAACTGCAAATGGCAACAATTTAAAGGCTTCCATCCCTTCATTTTGATGTTTCTCTTCCGTATCAAATGGTGTAAGGTACAAGCAGTAAAATGCTTACCCAGAATGCTCCCTGGCTTAATGGGGTATTACACGCCATCTTATTCCACCTGTAATTTTCCCCCCAATTTCTGTCTTATATCAATTTTTCCTTCATAAAGTTTTTCACATTTGGGTCTATTTTCTTCCTCTCCTTGTTATGACTTTTATCCAGGTTGTTTTCCTCACTTCTGGGCTCCTGAGTGAATGCATCACTGTCTTAGCCATCAGCCACCCTCCTGCTTTAACCTTTCCTCTGCCTGTCCCTTCCCGATCTGCGCTTCAGTTACAGATTTACATCCCCAAATCACGCTTCGGTATATTAGTCCCTGCCCTCAGACCTGCGGTGACAACCCAGAATCTGTGTCCAACTGCTTAACCTAGAAGCAGAACCCAAGGCTCTTTGTTCCCCAGTTTGTGTTAATCCAGACACACATGACTAGCCACCACGCCCTTTTCCCTGGCACCGAAGCAGGCTTCTTCCAGCCCTGATGCCTCTGAGCCCAGCGCTGTCCCCTCCTCTCCACTTGTGCAAATAGACCACCAGCTTCTGTAAGACCTCCTTTCTCACCTATCTTGGTCCATACTTATACATTACGGGTCCTTTTGTTTCATGCATATTTCAGAATTATATTTTGTCTCTCTGATGGTCTTAAAATAGAGTTTGTCCATGTACGGTGTGTGCACATCTTATTTCAGAATCACCTGTTTTGCTTTTAAGCATGTATTCCTAGGGGCGCCTGGGTGGCGCAGTCGGTTAAGCGTCCGACTTCAGCCAGGTCACGATCTCGCGGTCCGTGAGTTCGAGCCCCGCGTCGGGCTCTGGGCTGATGGCTCGGAGCCTGGAGCCTGTTTCTGATTCTGTGTCTCCCTCTCTCTCTGCCCCTCCCCCGTTCATGCTCTGTCTCTCTCTGTCCCAAAAATAAATAAAAACATTGAGAAAAAAAAAAATTAAAAAAAAAAAAAAAGCATGTATTCCTAGGCTTAACCTATATACTCCTGAATTCTTTACGTTGGGGCCCAGGAATCTGATAAATCGAAAATCTGAAAAGTCTGGAATTTAAAGGCCTGTTGACTAAGAGTGGTACAAGAGTGCTTAATGGTTTGATAGAAAATAAAGTAAGATTCAATTAATTTTGCAATGAGTGCCTTGTCAGGTCTGTCAGTGTGTTTCCCAAATACTTTTTACCCTAATTGGTGGCAACAGCTCTGGGTGTGGCTTTAAGTGGGTCTTTGACACCGTTTCTGATGCTTGCAGTCATGGGATCCACCCCTATCCCAGGGAAAGGGGAAAAGCAAGGCAATTAGATAAACTCCTGCAAGTGTAGGGCCGTGTTTGTTTTGCTGTTTGCTTTTTTAAAAAATTGTTTCCATTTCCTAAATTGTTTCCAGTAATTCTACGATTGCTAAATGTTGAATCAGGGGCACCTGGGTGGCTCAGTTAGTTAAGAGTCCGACATCAGCTCAGGTCATGGTCTCCTGTTCACGGGTTTGAGCCCTGCCTTCGGGCTCTGTGCTGACAGCTCAGAGCCTGGAGCCCGCTTGAGATTCTGTGTGTCCCTCTCTCTCTCTCTGCCCCTCCCCTGCTCACACTCTGTCTCTTTCTCAAAAATAAATAAAACATTTCTAAAATATAAAAATAAATATCGAATCGCATTGAATTAATTGAATTAATTTTTGAAGTTGAGAAGTCAGAAAGAGTATCAGTTCTCAGGTTGGCATTGACGGCGATAACGCCTGTTGGTCACATGCTCACTCTGAGATCAGACACTCATTCAGTGCTTTCTGTGGATTATCCCAGCACAGGAGTTAGCCTGGGATAATCACAGTGCAGGCTAGCTCCAACCCTACTAAGGCATTGCTATGATTCCCTATGTTGCAACAACAAGGAGCATTCAGCCGGAGTTGCGGGGAAAGGCAAGAGACACTGTGATGTGAGAAGCAATCATTTTTGTCATTCGTGGAAAAAAAAAAAAGTTTGAATAACTTTAAAGCATTGATTTCATGATTTTTGAAAGTGAGGGATTGATCAACTTAATAATCGATAACCATTAGAGAAGTCACTGTGACAAAGTTGTTTAAGGCAAAAAATGGAATTTGGAACTGGGTTCAAGGTTCAGTTTGCCACTTAACTGCTCTGCAAGTTTGAGCAAGATCCAGAGTCGCTCTGAACTTCAGTCCTCCCATCTGTAAAATGGGGACAATGCTGTCACATAGCAAACTGTTATGGGCACTAAATGAAGGAATTTATAAAATACTATAAAAGCAGACAGTGCTGTTACTATTACAGATTGTTCAAAGTGTGAATCAAGATCTCAAAAAATATAGTTACATTATTGTGAATCATGCTTTAAGAAGGGGGAAAACCCACAGTAATAATGAAATCTTATCCACATAATCTCACAAAGCAGGTGTCATGGTCCCTTGCTAGGTAAGGAATCTGAGGCTCAGGGATGTTAAGTAACATGCCACAGTCACACAGCTAGTAAGTAGCTGAGCTGAGATTTAAAGAGCAGCCCTGCCTGACTTCAAATACTCTGATCTTCCTTCTGCACCAATGTGTCTTAAAAAGAAAAAAAAAAAAAAAAAAAAAGCTAACACATATACTTTTTCTTCACATTAAAACAAAATAGAGACATTTATGTTTGAAAACTAACTCATCCTGATAATTCCCAATTAAGATGTTGTCATCTAGCATCTGGCTCAATTTCGTTTTATGAAATATAGTAAACATAATTTGAGTATAGCTTAAATGAAGTGTCCAAATGAGATAGAACAGGTCACCTGGGAAATTAGATTTTATAGATTACAAGAATTCAATGCCTAAATCGTACTTAATGGACGCAGTATTTTTAAAAAAAAAAAATTCTTCAGGAGACAATAGACTGTTCTATCAATTTTACCGTTACTTCTCTGTGAGACGTCTATAGCCTGGAGCAACTAAAGCAAAAATAAATAATGTAAACTTCACTGTAAGTAGTAGTGACAAACACCTGGGTCTTCATGGATTTGGGGTGTACAAGAAAAGCAAAGGGGGATCTTTGACCCAGGTTCGGTTTTTTACTTCCATATTGCTTAAAACATTCTATTTAAAAACATTTAACCATGGGGGAAGGTAAAGGGGAAAAAGAGTTACAAACACAGAGGGAAGGAGGCAAACCATAAGAGACTCTTAAATGCAGAGAACAAACCCGGGGTGGATGAGGGGGTGGGAGGGAGGGGAAAATGGGTGATGGGCAGTGAGGAGGGCACTTGTTGGGATGAGCCCTGGGTGTTGTATGGAAGCGATGAGCCATGGGAATCTACCCCCAAAACCAAGAGCACCCTGTTCGCACTGTATGTGAGCCAATTTGACAATACATTATATTAAAAAAACAAAAATGTAATACCTTACATAATGAAAACATTTTAATAAAGCGAAGTTAGAGAATTTTCTTGTCCTGTGGCCTTTCAAAGGAAATAATTTTGAGAATATTTCATTTCTGTTACCAGCTTTTATCCTGAAATGGGGTCTCTGGTAGAGATGAGCTCTAACCAATAATTTTGGTTATTGGGTCATTGGGCAGAAGAAATGATCTTCTTTTAAAAAGCCAGCCCTTTTTCTTTTCTTTTTTTTTTTTTTTTCAACGTTTATTTATTTTTGGGACAGAGAGAGACAGAGCATGAACGGGGGAGGGGTAGAGAGAGAGGGAGACACAGAATCGGAAACAGGCTCCAGGCTCTGAGCCATCAGCCCAGAGCCCGACGCGGGGCTCGAACTCATGGACCGCGAGATCGTGACCTGGCTGAAGTCGGACGCTTAACCGACTGCGCCACCCAGGCGCCCCAAGCCAGCCCTTTTTCAATGAGGATGGGTTTAAGCCCAAGAGTGGACGTTGGGGGGTGGGGGATGTGAAGGTAAACGTATTGATTTAAACACTGTAGGAAAACGTCTGAGCACTAACATGCCTTGACAAGTAACTTAAATACCATCCCTTTGAAACACGGTGCGAGGTGGTGGTGAAATCGTCACACTCTCTGGGATCAAAGCCCAGCTCTTTCACTTCCTAATTTTGTGATGTGATGCCACTTTCCTTGAACTCGTTGAAAGGCTGTTTTTTTCATCTCAAAATTAGGAATAGTTACTGCGTCACGGGGTTGTTAGGATGATTCAGCATTTCATCCGTACACATTGTCAGTGTGGTTGGTGTCCTTATTGTTGTTCTGGTGTTGCGGAGCCTTCTTGACATAAACACTGAATTCTCCCATGACCTTATAAAATCATTTTGTGGAATGGCAACTACTTAAGAGTCTCTTTGCAATTGAATAGACTGGTGTGAAAGGCACATACCTATTTATGTTAAGTCAGTTTCCTTTAAATGTTAAGTCAGTTTCCTTCAAGAGGCATTAAAGGTATTCATCAAACGAAAAGATTATAAAACTAAACCTTCTAGTAAATAATCACGAGTTTATACATTTTTTCAAAAGTGCACAAATTTGTACTCATCTTAGGAGAACATATTGATTTGTGTGTGTATTTCAAGCAATCATCTTACCCGCGCTAGGCCCCTGGCTGACAGCATTCTCCCCTGGGAAGGTGGCTTCTCTAATTGCAGTGAATGGTGATTCTATTTGTAGACATTACTTCCTACAGCATGCATTTCTTTCTGTGACTATTATTTTAAAAATACTTCAAATTATTTAGTCTTATTGGCTATAAAGGAGAACATTCTACAGTATAAGAACCTCACACATAATATGTATCTGGGTTGAAAATGTATACTCTCTTAGCAACAAAATAATCAGTGTTTACTGCAGCATAGGGAATACAAAAAAATATTTCAATACTAAAGATGCTCAAACTACCACTTAGGCCATAAATAAATAAATGAATGAATGAATGAATGAATGAATGAAAGAAAGAAAGAGAAAAAGAAAACCAGAAGTACAAACATTATTTGAGCTGCTGGGGCATTTTTCCTTCTTCTTCCACACTATATTTTGCTAATAAACAAAAGCACAATTTTTCACATTGATAGAAAATCGACATCAGGAGGACTTACCTTCCTTTAACCAAGAAATGTTATTTTTATCATTTTCAAAATGCTCAGCTGTTCTTACTTTTATCTTTTCCAGCTCAGTTTCTGACATCTAAGTGGAAACAGAATTTGTGATATAAAAAATTCATTAAGAACCCGAATTTATAACATTGCGCTTTATATTTAGAGACTACTGCCATATTATAGGAAAATATTATCTCTGTAATTTTTCAGTTTGCTGTCTAATGTTAAGTCTTACATTTTACCCATTTGTAGCATTTTAAAACACTGACCATGAGAATGAAACTTTATACGATGTTTCATTTTCCAGCAGTAACGATGGCTTATAAAATCTAATAATTTCTGCATACGAAAGAATAACAGATTAACAACTAGTCACAGATTTACAAACAAAACAAAACAAACATTCGGTTGCTGTTTTAATGTCTTTTTTACAGTCTCTAAAAATGCATGCTGCAAAGTGATATACAAAGATATAACCAATAATAACACACAAACGGACCTTTTCAGCAATTTATTGGATCCAAGTAAATTGAACCTTACCACCTAAACCAGGCCAAGTAGAGCTCCCTGCAGGTGCTGAGACCTATTAGGCACCTTGAGTGCATTCCACTTGGATTTCCTGGCTTGCTTGCCATGAGCTCGGTTGCTCCACTTGAATCAGCCCCTTAGTGTAACTTACCTGTGTGTTACCAGAGGGGGAGGCCCAAGGCGCGCGATAGGGGAGCAGTTTGGTGATGCTCTGGGCAACCTTCCTTGTTGTCTGTCCATGTCCAGCCTTCCTCCACCCTGCCAGAAGTGAGCCAAGAGGCAAATACGCTCTCTCCCTGGGTGGTGCTAGATTTGTATTGCTGCCAGAAGCATCTAACTTGCGGCTGAGAGAGTTTTTCTTTTTTTTAAAGGTAATATAAAGCCTGTGGTTCACAACAATAAAAACCTTCTCCAGGCTAGCGCTTATTTAGAATGACCCTCTGCAAAACAGGGTAAAAATAATGAACTCTTTGCAAACTGACTCTTGTTCCAGTTCCTTTCCTTCCACACCCGGCATTCATCACCTAGGGTTGATTTTAAAGGATGCAGAAAAAACAGACAGAAAAAATAGATAGAGGCTATTTGGGTTAAAAAGAAAAGGAAGGGAAATCTCTATAAAGTTTTATTCTCTAAAAGTTCATCCTGCAGCTGACATTTTGAAAAGCAAGTTTTTCTAACATTTTTTAGGCAACCAGAAAACATTTCCAGTTTTTTTTTTTTTTGAGAGTCTGCACATATTCCAAAAAGGACTTGGAATAACATTTAAAAGAGGATTTGTCATTAGATTCTTAGTCAAAGATAATACAGCTTTCAAGTGAATGTTAACAACAAAAAGCGTAAGCCTTAGTACACACGATGATAAATAGTCCAATATTCCTAAATGTTTTTCTTTTTTTCTTCATCATGGAAAATAGTCTTTATTTTTGGCCCAAAGTGGTTTCTTTCCCTCAGCGTCCCGGGACGACTTTACGTTATCTGATCACCTTGTAACCCATTTCATCTCCTTTACCAGCTTCGTTTCTTGAACTTCGCTTCCAGTTCCATCATCTTTTTTTTTTTTTTTTTTTTTAAATTTTTAAAAAAATTTTTTTTTTTTCAACGTTTATTTATTTTTGGGACAGAGAGAGACAGAGCATGAACGGGCGAGGGGCAGAGAGAGAGGGAGACACAGAATCGGAAACAGGCTCCAGGCTCTGAGCCATCAGCCCAGAGCCCGACGCGGGGCTCGAACTCACGGACCGCGAGATCGTGACCTGGCTGAAGTCGGACACCAACCGACTGCGCCACCCAGGCGCCCCCAGTTCCATCATCTTTAAAAACTACCTTGATAATCAAATTTTCATACTCAGATAACTTTCACTTCCTCTCCTTATCAATAAGTTACATTTCAAATTCTTTAGGCAGCTAAGGAAGACCTTGAACGGTCAGATTCTCCAACATCCCGTTCAAACTGTGGATTAACGTCTTAAGATTTCTCCAGGTGCCTAACCTTTTACTCCCACCTAATTCCCATGCTGCTGTTCCTTGAACTTGCCTGCTACTGTTATTAACATTCCAGAATGTTTCCTCAAAATACCATCTCCACCGCCACCTTGAAGCCTGCTCGATCCCTCTCATATGGAAATGATTGCTCCCTTCTCTATCCCACTTGGAACTCCGGGTGTAATCATCTCCATATTCTTCTCATGTTAACCTGTCTTATCTTCCTCATAAGACTGTAAACCCGCTGAGGACTCAGCCTGGATCTCAGCATTTTCTGCATCTTGCTCATCGTGTGGCATGATCATCTATAGATTAATAATGACTGGACAGGGTCACCTGGGTGGCTGAGTCGGTTAAGTGTCCGACTCTTGACTTCGGCTTAGGTCATGATCTCACAGTTTGTGGATTCAAGCCCCCACATCGGGCTCTGTGCTGACAGTGCAGAGCCTACTTGGAATTCTCTCTCTCTCTCTCTCTCTCTCTCTCTCTCTCTCTCTCTCTCTGCCCCTCCCTAGCTCACACGCTTACTTGAGCTCTCTCTCACAAAATAAATAAACTTAAAAAAGTAATGGCTAGACAGATAAAACCAGCATATAAAACTGATGGTGTTTTCCTTTGTCCCAAAGTCCTAGGATACACCTGATTACAAAGTTCCTTTAGGTTGTCTCTTTTCTATAGTTATGACATTTTTTTTAGTCCAACAAAGTTGTATTCATTGACCTGTGGCAATGAAGGGGAAGCCAAACCATTGGAAAAGTGGACTTCTCAGTGAAGGAAAGCTAAAGGGGACTTATTAAAGTGTTTGGGAAAGTGTTACATTAGGGGAGGGATCAAGAAAGAAGAGTTTTGCTCTTAAATGGATATGTTCTGTTATAGCATTTTATGTCCCTTATACATTCGGTGACCTAATCTGATTTCCTTAATAGTGTAGGCATTGTCCTTTGGAAAAGCATGTTATCTAAAATATTATGTATCAGTGGGGCCAGGAAGAATTTTGGTAAACAACAGTCATGGCAATCTTAAAACAGTGAACAGACACAACATGGGAGATAAGAAAAGATAAGGCACAAACATGTAGCAGAAAAGAGGCAGTTAAGGAACGAGGAGCAAATGAAATGAGCCAGGAACACAGTTGAATGTATTGTTACTCCTAGTGGATTTTCAATTGTACTGTAATATTAGACCACATGGCTATTAATGTTATTCCTCAACAAAAACCATTAAAAAAAATTTACATTTATTTCTTTTTGAGACACAGAGAGAGACAGAGCACAAGTGGGGGAGGGGAAGAGAGAGAATGAGACACAGAATCCAAAGTAGGATCCAGGCTCCGAGCTGTCAGCACAGAGCCCGAAGCAGGTCTCGAACCCATGAACCATGAGATCATGATCTGAGCAGAAGTCAGACACTTAACCGACTGAGCCACCCAGGCGCCCCAACAAAAACATTTTTTTTGAAGATTCACATTGGATTTGGGATGTTTATAGGGTTACAAGTCATGTATCCTCTTTTCCTATGTAGTTTTTTTTTTTTTTTTAATTTTTTTTTCAACGTTTATTTATTTTTGGGACAGAGAGAGACAGAGCATGAACAGGGGAGGGGCAGAGAGAGAGGGAGACACAGAATCGGAAACAGGCTCCAGGCTCTGAGCCATCAGCCCAGAGCCCGACGCGGGGCTCGAACTCACGGACCGCGAGATCGTGACCTGGCTGAAGTCGGACGCTTAACCAACTGCGCCACCCAGGCGCCCCTTCTATGTAGTTTTTAAGACAAGGAAGTCATTTTTACTTGTGAGCCTGTGGCCTGTGATGTTTCCAGGTTGAGATCCTGTGATCATTTTTATATATTTAATTTCATCTAAACTCTTTTTTAGTTTGGCCCAAGAGCAATCCATAACTCAAACTCCTGTCAACATTTCTTACTTTTGTGATTATAGATTACTTTTGCATCTGGTTTATTCTTTGATTATTCTTGATATCTACATATTCTCCACTTGTTTCACTCTTGCACTCACTGTGATACAATCATATGAGAACCAGTGTTAAGTAAATTGGAAACTTTAAAATCCCTTTGCAAGCATTGTTCTGAGGAGGGACTTTTTAAGACAAAATCCATTTCGTTTCTTTTTAATCTTTTTTTTTAAAGTTTATTTATTTATTTTGAGAGAGAGAGAGAGTGCACAAGCAGGAGAGAAGCGGAGAGAGAGGGAGAGGGAGAGGGGGAGAGAGAGAATCTCAAGCAGACTCTATGCTGTCAGCATGGAGCCCCACACAGGGCTCAAAAATACGAACTGTGCATCATGACCTGAGCCAAAATCAAGAGTCGTACGCTCAAGTGACTGACTGAGCCACCCAGGTATCCCAAAATTCATTTCTAATTTGAAAGTATCCAATTTTGTCAGATATTACTTTCAACCTGTTCTAACACTTGGAATATTTGTTATTTGGTTTTATCCATTTTCTCTACTTACTCTCTCACTGCCCTCTGATTTTGCCTTTGCCCTTTGAATTAGTTTTTTTGTTTTTGAGAGTGTGTGACATTACTTGAATTTTCTGTATGGAATTTTGACTTATTTTGAAGAGCATTTTTTTTTTTTTTTTTTTTTTGGAAATTAGGCAGCTCATTTTGAATTTTATTCTTCTCTTTGTATTAGCAATCATTATGAGATCTGTAGATGTTAATTAGTCTCACATTCAACGTCCTTCATATATTTCATCAGTAAATATGATAAGAATAGGTATCAAGTACTTTTTCCTGCATCAAATGTCTATCACTAGTGTCCTTGTGAGACATTGGATTAAGGGTAGTACATACTCTTACCAATCTTTAAACCATTCATACATTCACCTAGAAATGTATGTGGCCACAAAATAGTCTCTTGAGCTGGAATGAGCCTTGGGATTAATGAGATAAATTACAGTTGATAGTAGGAAGTAAAGAGAAATCAAGTCTGATGAATCTCAGCGATAACAAGGAAACAATGGATAATCCAAAATGAAGATAAAAAGTGACAAGCCAACCTCAGAAATCAGGCTGGTTTGACTAGAATTCAAAGAGAATAAACATATTTAAAAAAAGAAACCTCCGCCCAAATTATGTTCATTGTGCCCACTTAAAATAATGAGCTAAACAATTCAAACCCGTGGATGTGATCTCAAGTCTCAAGTTTTCTTGTTAAATTCTGTTTTAGTTTTCTTTTCTAAATAGAGATAGTTTGAATGTACTCTTTTTATAATTCTATTCCTTTTATTTTGACTCATGCATCAGTATTTCTAGTTCCTAGTCAAAATCTGATTAGAGGTAGAAACTTTAAGGACAAACGATCCAGCAGAAGGCAATCTTTGCCAAGAGAAAAACCCGTAAGATCAACTTATGTTTCATGCTCTTGTTTCTGTTAAAAATAAAATAAAATTGAAGGCATGAAGCTAGAACCTTCTTTAACAAAGAAAAATTATGTGCTATCATATTAGTCTTTTCTACAGTCTTCAAAACTATTACATTGTCATTTGCTGTTTTTTCCTAAACAATAAAATTATATGTGTAATGGGACACTATGATATTAATCAATGTGGAGACAAGTCACCAACTCAGATTATTGGATTTGAGGTGTATGATCTGTAGAGCAGAGGTTTTCCCAAAGGATTAGTGGGTTGGATCCAAATGGAAATGGAATAAGAAATTGTGCTACTCTTTGAAAATATTTTTTTTTTTTTTGCTAAAGAATTAAATCTCTATATTATTTAGCTGCTACTTAAAATGTTTTCAATAGGCGGGGCGCCTGGGTGGCTCAGTCGGTTAAAACGTCCGACTTCAGCTCAGGTCACGATCTCGCGGTCCCCGAGTTCGAGCCCCGCGTCGGGCTCTGGGCTGATGGCTCAGAGCCTGGAACCTACTTCCGATTCTGTGTCTCCCTCTCTCTCTGCCCCTCCCCCGTTCATGCTGTGTCTCTCTCTGTCTCAAAAATAAATAAACGTTAAAAAAAAATTAAAAAAAAATGTTTTCAATAGCCATTCTAATGACTGATATATGCCATTAAATAGTTTGCATTTTTAACATTCTTTTTGGGTTTTTTGGGCCCCAATACAAAAATACACATGGCGTAAATAAACATTGGTCCAAAGTATCAGAGACAAAGGTAGATAAAACAAGAAGAAAATTCCATATTTGTTACATAGGCTTTTCCAAGGAAAGGTTACAGCTAACACCACAGGCATACCAATTCAAGGATTTATTAGATGTTAGATCTCATCAAAAGTTTAGGTTCAAGAAATAACACTCAGGGATATAAAATGCATTAAGTTTTATCCTTGTTTCATGCCAGATCATTAAAAAGAGCTATTTACCTTTACCAAATTATTTTTATGCCTTATAGAGTTCCTTTTACTGACTTAGATGTTGGCTGGCATTGAGAAAAGACTTAAACATGTCAATGACACTTACTAGTGGGTTTATTTTGAAGATTTTTGGTTCCTTGGAATTATAGTATGCATCCTTAATGCAGTCTACTTAGTGTAAATATTGTTCTACTCCGTGTTGAATGTAGTAACTTTATAACTATGTAATTCTGCTTACACACTCCTTTATACTACGATTTCCTCTTTCTTTTTAACTTTATTTATTTATTTTGAAAGAGAGAGAGCAGGGGAGAATAGAAAGAGAGGGAGGGAATCCCAAGATGACAGTGTGGAGCCAGACACAGGGTTCGAACCTGTGTTCGAACTCTCATAAACTATGAGATCATGACCTGAGCTGAAATCAAGAGTTGGATGCTTAACTGACTGAGCCACCCAGGTGCCCCAGTCCCCTATATTTTAGATATTCCTTCATTTTAGATAATACTAGAATTTACGTTACATTTGGTTATTTCTAATTGTTCCTATTTCTTTGCGGATAATACCTAACTCTCATTATCACCATCTTTTCTTTCAGTTTCTTGATTGTATCTATTATTACCAGTTTAAAGTCATTATCTGCCAACTCTAACATCTTTATCTTCTATTGGCTGTTGGCTTTCTTCGTTATGGGTTGCAGTTTCTTTATTCTTTACGTGTGTAATATTTTTTTTAATTCTATCCTTGACATTTCAGATTATGATATGCTGTAGAGAATCCTAGACTATGCTGCGTTCTTTTACAGAGGTGTTGAATGAACGTTGTTCTATCAAACAGGTAAATTGCAGACACATAATTTGTATCCTATCAGACTTGGTTAGGGTGGCTCGATTTCAGTTTTTCGTCTTAGTTTTACGATGTAGCTCACGCTAAGAGATCTGGCTGTTCTGGCCAAGGCATGTCTTTTCCTAGATCTCAACTGAATATCCCAAGTGGTCCTGAGATATGTCCACTCTAGTTGAGGCAGAGTGTCTCCTGCTGTATTAGCCATGGTAGCTGCGTTAATTGCTCAGCTCCCCAGAAGCTACTTTTTGGACAATATTTAGTGTCTTAGCCTATGCATGCACAGCACAGACTACTTGTGGTCAGCTCTGCCCCTTCCCTACCTTGAGCCAGTGTCTCCCCGCCAGAATCCTGCCCTGAAAATTCTAGCCACTTCAGTAGCCCAAACTGCAGTCTCTGCCTCTTCAGCTGCGCACATCTGCCGGTCGATATGGGTTCCACCTACTTGAGCTATTGTTAGGCCAAGTGCTGCCAAGACAAGAGGCGGAGCCGATGTAGAGTGTAGATTTTTGTGCGTTCCTACTCTCAAGAATTACAGTACGGTTCTGCTTGTTGCCGAATGTTGAAAAATGGCTTCCTTATTTGTGGTGTCTGGTTTTATAACCACGTATGAAGAAGTGCGAGTCCGGTAGCATTTATTCCATGAAGTAGAAAGAACTCGAAAAATTTCTTTACCGCTGTCCTTCCAATCAAGGAGATAACAGAGATAGCTTTCTTTCCCGTCTCCTCGTGCAGGGCAGATGAACCAAGAACAAAGGGTATCTTACCTTTGAGATTCAAATTTC
This sequence comes from Puma concolor, assembly GCF_028749965.1. Classification (NCBI taxonomy): domain Eukaryota; kingdom Metazoa; phylum Chordata; class Mammalia; order Carnivora; family Felidae; genus Puma; species Puma concolor. Next base: position 133,450,584 of record NC_141668.1, on the reverse strand, counting down.
ACTTTATTTTAAGTTCATAGAAGAATTAGTAGTTTTGCAAGCAAGTCCTTTTTTATGATAAGTACCAAAGAATTAAGATCACATTTAAGCCATAAATCACATATTAGGTAAGAATACAAAATTGCTTAAAAGGAGTGCTTGAGCTAATCACCCCACCAAATTAAATTTTGACAAGTGAGTAGGAAGGAAGTTTAAAGGGGATGTCTGACTATGGTTTAGATGCTGAATGTTCATTAGAAAAGAATTCGGTGCATTATTTTCTCAGATAATCCTAGAATGATTGGGACAATAGGATCTCCAGGTAATCTGGTGGACAGGAGCAGAAGAGGTCTTTGCCCACTTTCTTAGAAGCACCTTAGTGGTTTTCAAGACTTAGAAAAAAGTCTTGGCATCCAACATGACATCTAAGTATCGATAGCAGATGGAGAACTAGGTGGGAAAATCTTGAGTATTTTCCATCATGCGATGTATTCTGAGGACAACCTGGAGGAAATCCCAGATTCCCTCCAAGTGCGAGAGAAGTGCTGAGGGTCAGCAAATAGGAACAAGGCCTTTGGTCACAGTCAGCAGTGCCATTAGTGGATGCTGCATAGACAGTACAAGCTACAGGCAATGGACGGGTTACTACGTTTGGGGGAAGAAACAGTGAGAAAAGAGATGATCCCCGAAGGCAAACAGAAAATGCTAGCTAAGTGGAGAGCAGCAATGACAGAGGATTATCATGTACTAGATTTGCTACCCAGGGAGAAAGCAAGAGGGAATTGTACATAGCCTGAAGGCCTCTCTTTGAAGCTGGAAGAGACTGAACTAACTTGAATTTGTAAGTTAGTTTTTCATCATCGTCAGAAATGGGGGTTCAAACGCCAAGTTCACATCAGTTATTGTGGGAAAGTAAAAACATATGTTTTGTTGAGATGAACACATTGCCTTGCGCCATACTTCCATACCAGCTACCCTCCTGACAGCTATAAAATGAGTTCATCAATGTAGTCCGTACTTTAGGAGCCCTATTGAGCATCATTTTCTTCTTAGATAATGGCTGCCCTCATTCCCAGAGGTGAGTCCAACACCACCAGGTGACCTTGTTCCTTGGCCATATTGGATTATATCAGAAATAGGTGATTCAATCTGGTTAATCCAATATCCTCACTACCGAACTTGAATTTGAAGCCAACAATTAGGATTTAGCAGTTTATGTCAATGAGGGTTGTCTAAGTCCTCTAAGGAGGCCTCTTTGTGGTGTAGGAAAGTGGAGGAAAGCGTTCCATTTTCCTTGCCCATAACATAGAGATAATAATAACGGTATCTACCATGGAGTTGTTGGGGGCTTAAATGTTAATGAATATAAAGCACTTGGAAAGGGGCCTGAGCCTAGAGTAAACACGGAATAAAGACTTAGCCATTATGTTTATTATGAGTGATTTGTTCTCAACTTTATTGAGATACAACTGAAGAACAACGCATGGCATATATTTAAAATATGTGGGTTGGTCAGTTTTGACTATGTATTTACCCACGAAACTATCATGATAATCAAAATAACCATCTACATAACCCCGAAAATTTCCTCATTCTTTGTAATGCAACCCTCCCTCCACCCCTATCCCCAGACAAACACTGATCTTTTTGTCATTCCTATGGATGAGTTTGCATTTTCTAGCACTCAATATAAATAAAAGCATACAGTGTGTATTCTGTTTGCTGAGTCCTTTTATTCAGCACAATGATCTTGAGATTTATCCATTTTATTGTATCAATAGAGCCCTTATTTTTATTGCATTCTATTGTATAGGCGTAGCACAGTGTGTTTATCCATTCACCTGTTGATGGATATTTGAGCGGTTTTCCATTATAAATATTACAGATAAAGCTCTTATGAACATGTGTGTGTAAGTTTGTGATTTTACTTTTGGTCGGTTTACTATTTATCAAATGTCACATTTTTAAGGGAAAAAATGAGAAAGACTCTCAAATAAATAAAACCGTGATTAGAAAATACAATGTAAAAAATACCACCCAGTGTGCCTGGGTGACTCAGTCTGTTGAACATCTGACTCCTGATTTCAGCTCAGATCGTGATCTCGCGGTTTGTGAATTCTAGTCTCACATCAGGCTCTGCACTGAGAGCACGGAGTCTGCTGCAGATCCTCTGTCTCCCATCCTCTCTGCCCCTCCTCAGCTTGTGCAATCCCTTTCTCTCAAAAATAAATATCCACTAAAAAAAAAAGACAAACTAAGGCGTAAGAAAAATTAGGAAAATAAGAATAGTAAAATCAAAAATACCACCCTTGCTTACAAAGTGAATTTTATCCTGCAACATACAACTAGTTGACATCCAAACGGAGTTTACAACTGTCTCATCTTTATATATGATTACTCTGAAATATTTGACCAACTAAAATCTGCTGGAAAACTTCTAAAGGGGAAAAAGACAGTAAATCAGATGCTACCCTCTTAACCTCTCAAAATGGTAGAGATAAAGAGGTATACTGTCTTCCTGTAAATGGGGACTATTACTTTTTAAAAAGATACTGAACTCTTAGTACCTTTGCAAACTCAGTTTATTTCATTTTAAAGATCAATTACAGAAATGGCAGCCTTGCTTGTTCAGTCAAAACCTAGATATTCTGAAATACTTGGATGATAGTGATTGCAGCACTATAGAACATTGTTTACCGAGTTTGTATTAGAAATTACTTTAACATTACTTATTAATAAGAAGGTATTGATGTATTGATTCTTAGAGGACAGTACCCTTTGCTAAATTCTTAATAATTATTTAAAATGATTATGTAAACTAATAGATATTATTGATGGAGATATGATGATGCTTAAAACCGAGTCCTGTAATCAATGCAACATGTCAGTAAAATTTACCCTAAATATTAACATCTGGAAATGTCTCTCTTTTGCAAGCAGTTGTTTTCCTCCTGTTTTTGTCCCTTAATTATCAAGTTCTTTGTCATCATTTTGGATTTGTCTCTCCTTCTGTAGTTCCAAGATCTTCTCTGCCAAGGGTGGGGGGCAGACAACTATAATTTCCTCCATCCATACTTGGTCTTCTACCTACATCAGCGAGGAATACTTTTTCTTTTCTTTTTTTTAACCCAAGAGGAAGAAAGAAAAAAAAATCTTATCTGGATCAGTCTTTTCTCTAGACCACCTCTCATGGGTCAGTCTTAAAGCAGGACATTTAAATAAATTGAACTTCAAATACAATTTCAGTTTAACAGGACTTTTGGATCCAAAGAGAAATTCTAACATTTGATCAGCTATTCACAAATGATGTCTTTGTATCCTTTAAAGAACTATAAAGCAAATAAAAAATTGTAAGCTGTTTTATTTGATGTTATCTGAGATAAAATAATTCTTTGAAGAGCCATAGAGACTAATTGGAAAAGGATATCAGTATATCCATAAATTAGGAAATTAATAAACCTAAAACCACCCAGGACCTACATAGGTAATGCCACAGTGATCTAAGAATACATAATTGTTAACGTGCAAATTCTGAAGGGAAAAATGCGTTTTCCGCAGAAGAGATAAGAACATTTTAGTGGGAAGAGATTTAAAAAAACAACAACAGTGGTTGAATGTGGGAAAGGAATGGGTGAAGGTGATAAAAGGGAAGAGTTCTCCTTCCACAAAGTAGATTGAAAATGTCATTTTCTTTCCTTTTTTGAGAAATAAAAAGTACCAGGTTCTTTTTCTTGGATTTTAAGTCTCCTCTAAGTCACAAAGGACCCGAGCAGAAGAAAAGAAAGGCTGTCTTTGTCTTGTAAATTTTGTTTGAAGTCAAGAAAAATGTTTAAGTTGGCTCCAAGATTTTGGGTTACTGTGAAATTTGGAAGGAAGCAAAACCACTATGAATGTGTTCATTTCACTCTAATAAGTGACGGGATGGAGATTTACAGTAAGATTATGGATTTTTAAAAATTTTTTAATCTATATTTGAGAGAGAGAGAAAGAGAGAGAGGGCACAAATTGGGGAGGGGCAGAGAGAGAGGGAGACAGAATCAGGAGCAGGCTCCAGGCTCTGAGCTGTCAACACAAAACCTGACACGGGACTAGAACTCGTGAGCTGTGAGATTATGACCTGAGCCAAAGTTGGACAGTTAATCGACTGAGCCACCCAGGCACCCTAGACTGTGGAGTTTTAAAGTTTATATATATATTGTGAGAGAGTGTGCAAGTGGGGAAGAGAGTGTGCAGAGGCGGGGGCGGGGAGAGACAGAATCTCAAGCAGTCTCTGCACCCCCAGTGCAGAGCCCAATACAGGGCTGGAACTCATGAACTGCGAGATCATGACATGAACTGAAGTCTATGTTTAACTGCCTGAGCCACCCAGGTGCCCCCAGATTATGGACCTTAAGATAGTACCACTGACAGGAAAATTTTCAACACCACCAGCTTATTTCTCCTGATTGTCAATGACTCAGATGTGACTGCATGGTGTCATTAGGATAGTCTCTTATATGATTGTGTTCTTCCTCGTTGTAGTCCTTCTCATGGTAGGAACATTACCATTGTATGGTCAATGCCTTCAGGCCAGCACATGCAGTTCTGCATGATGTACCCTGCAGAACTCCAGGGTGCATGAGGGGACTTTGTAATATGTCTACTCAGCTAGGCTGAGTGTTTTCCAGAATTCCTTGCCTTGTGTAGTTCCAGTTAGAATGGGCCACCGAAGATATTTTTGTGGGAGATTTGAAAGACGCAGGTAAAGCAGGGGCTATCTTGTTTTCCACATGGGAAGATTAGGGTGGCCCCTTGTGTATTTCCTGAACATTGCTCCTTACCTACTGGCTCACCTCCTTGGTGTAGACAGCGCCCATTCTGCAACTTCCCGTCTTCCCCTACATCTTCCTGCAGCTTCGCCATCGCTGGGTGATTGTGTTTATCTCCATTATGAGGGGCCCTAGCTTCTTCTGTAGGACAGCCACATCATCAGGAGAAAGGGAGAATGGACATAGGTTCCAATCCATGTGGTTTCCAGCTTATCTTTGTCATCCTCTATTTCACATACATTCTTCTCTTCATGTATACTTTCTCTGCCAGCCAGAAACTACATCTGAAGCAAAAACAGAAGCTTTACAGAGATTAACCAGCTCCCCAATTTGTGGAAGGTCAAATCCTGTATCAGGTTCCTTCGTATAAGAACCTCCTAGTAGTTCTGCTCTCTGACTGACCTCTGACTGAAAGCGTGCACCATGTACGTTGCATCATATAAATGACACCACCTCTTATAGTCACGTAGTGCACGGCCCGGGGGCCACATCGGGAGCACTGGAAGTCTGTAGTCCCATAGCGTAAATGCTACAAAGAGAAGAATCATTTGGGATGTTTCCTGTTTAATGCTACAGTAATAGGTGGGAAATTTGACTCCATGGCCAAATACATTTGGGAAACACCGAAATAACTCTGCATCTCTGCCTTGAGATCCTTCCATACTCACCCAGCAAAGACACTGTAAAGCTAGGCGTGCACTAATTTCTTCAGTCTAGCCTTCTTCAAACTTATTTGATAACAGAATCATTTCCTAGGTACTGTCTGCTAGCATAGCCCTGGAATTAGTGGTCTACAAACCACACTTTGAGAAACACTGGAATACATTCAGATAAGCCCAGTCATTTAACCTTTGACGGGCATCATTTCTAAGTGCTATCTAAGTACAGAGTTAACGTGACTTAAAATCCTTTTTAGGCAGTCAAAATTAAATGCAAACAGGGGATGTGATAATAAGAATATAATGAAGAACAACACGTGCTTATGTGCAGTGTAACTCATTCCAGTACTTTCTAGGAGATACTGAACCACAAGAGAAAGACTTGTGGTAGAGAACATATCCTGAACGGGAGAGACACCATGTATTTCACCATGGCAATGAAGAGAGGTAACAGAGGAAATGTTTCGTCTCCTCTCTCCATTCTTTTCCCTCTTAATGTTGAGTTAGAGGGTGAATATGGGAACGGCGGAAAAGACAATGAGATCAGGAAGAAAAGGCCTTAGCTATTGAAAGCTGGAACCAGGTTAGCTTTAGTGGAAGGGAGGAAGATCAGGCTCAGAGCTGTCCCCGCACATCTCTTTTGTACCTTAACTCAGACGTTTACATGTAGATGAGCTATTTCAGTGGCACACTAGATGCTTTAGGCCCAGCCCAGGCATAATTGCAAAATACAGTAGACAAGGCTAACTTTTGATGTACTTATTTTCTCTCGATGAAGCAAACAGTGATTTTCAAGAGACTTCCTTTGGGTTGCCATGATGACTGAGAAACATCACTAAACATCGCATTACACAAGAAGGATCCTCACAATAA